>NC_133985.1:12884642-13486428 GCF_047716275.1 Strix uralensis
TGAGTTCTACTCTCTATGCTTTAACAATGAGATTGCATTATTATGAGCACTCTACATACCTCCAAATGATTTCTAGATAGTAGGAGAATCAGAGTAATTTTACTTTTCTGTAGACAGAGCTGGCCAGTGTATAGTTCAAAACTGTTGTGTTTGTTGTAGGATATTTACAGTCTTGATAGCTCTCTTAACTAGATCAGCTAGCTGTCACCTCTTGGATATTATTGTGAAAACAATACTGCTTATTCAAAATTATGTTTAATGAATGTCTTCTGAAATGTTGGCTGACATTTTAAACACAGTCATACATTAAGACTGCAGGTTGACTTCTTTCTTTTTGGTTGTTGGTTTTTTGGTTTTTTGGGGTTTTTTTTTGTGGCCTTGTGTTCAACCTGATGTCTTTCTGACTCAGTTCTGTTTCCCAAGGATAAATGTGTATGCCCTTTGAGCCTTCTGATAAAAAAAAAATTTTAGATGCCCTAAACAAACTTGTGTAAAGCCAAGGTTTTGTGATCAACCTGGGTAAATAATATCAGGCTGTAGTTAATTTACTGTGTTACTGAAGTGTACATACTCTGCTTTATTCCAGGGTAGTCATTACCCTTATATCTTTTCTTTATAAATAAATTAAAAAGTATACAGTAAGCAATCCAGTTCCATGGAAAGCACTGTAACTTTGTGAATTGATCCATTAAAAACACCACCATATTTTTATTAATTCTCTCTACATGAAGTCTTTTGGAGAAAACATCACTTTTTTCCTAAGTACAGCATGGATTGTGTGCTTTATAACTCATAATTAACATGTATCTGAGATCAGCTCCCATTTATCTATCAGTTAATGATCATTCTCTTGACTGTTACAGCTTTTTTGGTGTTATGGAATTAAATGTATAGTTACACATTTCTTCAGCGGTACGGCCACTATCACTAGCCTGTCATCAGTCTTTATGTTAGGTATACAATACGTGTATATATATATTTCAGATATAATATTGTGTTTCTGATAAAATGTGCTGGTCATCTTGGAAGTTAAGACTGTCAAAATCCGTGCTACTGTTTTCAAAGCAGTCTCACTACAAATGGCCTTTAAATTGTGTAAGAATTCTAAAAAACTACCAGTGGTGACTTTTTCTAGTAGTGGGACCTTTTCAGTATCAGGGCAAGTAGTCAACTAAATTAATGGAGTTCTTTTATAACAAGCACTGTGCAAATATCTGAACCAGTTGAGTATGGCATTTTGGCTTGTCTTTATATTTAGGACATACATGACTGACATCTTTTCATTGGATAGATGTATACAGGTTTACTTATATACTATATATACTTATATACTCTTGAATTACCCTGCATTTCCAGAGAGGTGGACTGCTGCTTTAATTTCAGGAATATATCCAAATTCAGTGTAACAGTAGTAGTGGCTCATAGTGTTGTGCTTAACGTGGTTTTCTATCTTCTAATTGATAAGCAGACATATGGAGGAGCAAAGTGTCTCAAACAACCCAAGCATACGACTGATCTTCCCAAGGGTGTTGAGGCTGGGGCAGTTCAGCACCATGAATTGACAGTGATGATTAGATATGCTGTAAGCACAGAGACGTTTTGGGGGAAAGATAGGCAAGGAATAGATAGTAACATATCAGTGTTTTGAGGGTGCTCTAGCCTATGACAGTCTTCTCCATTCCTGTGACAAGTTATTGGAACCAGGGGAGAGTGTGAGTATGAATGTGGGCTGCATTTTAGTCAGTCCTCCTTTTCATGTGATTGCTAATAGCTGCAGTGGGAATATGACGAGTTAATCCTTAGTATCAGAGTGCAGGGTCGTGTTTTAAAATGTTTTCAGTATGATTAGAAGCTTATGGACCTTATATTACAAAAGTGACAGCTAGCTGGTTCACTCAGAAAGAGAAAACGATAAACTCCTCACCACAGAAAGCTTCCATTGGAGAAGGTGGTGCCCCTATCAGCTAACCACTTTGATTCCATTTTTTATTCTCAAATGTTTAAACTCTCTGGTCTCAATATTAAAAACTTTCCATTGCAGCAAAACCCTCTACTTGTTACTGTAGCTCAACCCAATATAACACAGACATTTTAGAGACAAGAGATTGTCTTTGGGCTCACATACTCCAGTGCATACACAGCACAATAAATTAGAAATTACTCGGCCTAGGTTTCTTGCTTCACGTGTCTCAGACAACTGAAATGTTAAGTGCCACAAATTCAACAAAGACTTGGAACAACTGAGGTTCTGCACCTCGTGAAATAAGACTTTTGTGGCTGTTCATGGATTGGACTTGAGGTTATTTCCACACAGAGAAACACAATACACTATGAAAGCCAGAATGGAAGGAGTAGTTACTGAGGGATGTCAGGTTTTCAGAAGATGCTCCCACCTGTGTTTTAGGTTATTTTTGTCATGTTGTGAGGACTGATGAAAATGTAGAGATTGTTTTCTAGCATCCATTCCTGAGTTATGCAGCTACTGGATCCAAATGGGTCCAGGATACAGACCCAAGGACATTTACTCAATCCTACCAGGGAATTTTAGTGTAACTATAGTTTGAAATAGTTGTGAACTAGTAATGTATAAACCAAAACAGTAAACTAAATACTACTAGGAAAGGAAGCAATGAGTAGGAAATATGTGAAAGTAAAACATAGAATTTAAGAATTTAAACGCTTGTGATAGTTTCTCTAATATTTTCTTGTAATATAAATGACCAAGGAAATAACTACTGTGGAGAGACAGGGCAGCACTATGCTTTTTATAGCAAATTTGATATTGGGCTAGACTAATAAAGCAAATGGTTCCAAACTCTGGTCTTTCTAATGCTATTTGAAATGCAGCACATCCGGGTAGAAATACTTCACCCATTCTGTGTCAGTAATAAACTGTTCTGAAGAGAGGAAAAACAGAAAATTTCATTGAAAAAATGGTATTTTTTTAGTGGTCAGAATGTAACTTATGGACTTGGAAATGGATCAGGACTCTAGGAGCTAGTGGGTTCCTGCTCTTAAAATAGTATTAGGCATTTAAAGTCCAAGATGACTGATCATTGTCTGATATAAAGAATGCCTTTTGCAACACCGCAATCAATGCTGCCTTAGCACTTCATCACTGGAAGTAAAGGACTTTATAACTGGATACACAACAGTCTTTGTGCAATACCGCTTTTTACTTCACCGCTGGTTTTAAAAATGATCAAAGCTGGATCTGTGTGCTTTGGAGAAATTTCAGCTTCACAGCTAGAGTTAGGGACAAAAAATATATATTCACTGCTGTAATAACAATAGTTGTAGAGAAGCAGTTTAGAGCAAATCTCTGTCTTGAATTGCTTACATTTTGCTTTCATATTTGAACAGATGCTTTCCATGCTTGATCTCAGTTCAGAGGTGAATCTCTTAGAACATGAATGAAATAAAATCTTTATAACTGATGTTAGAGTTCTTGGACACAGAAAAATTAAATTCAGGGTGGATTAATATATATAAAACTCTATCCAGGTGTTTCTACAAATGTCCAAATGTATAAATACATAGGTAACATGGATAGATGAACAATTTTGGGAATGAGAGTGATTTTTTTTTTTTGCCTCCATTAGTGACCTTTTATGATACTGTAAAGATTTCAAAGTTTATATATAGTTCCAGTTATTCTGAAATTGCTAATTAAAATAATGCAGTGCCAGGATATTTTATGCTGTTTTACGCTAATATAGCATCAGATTTGTACGATGTGGAATGTGTTGTTTTAGTTGGGAAAGTCTGAACCATGCATGTGTTAAATGATGGCTTTGGTTAATATGAAAGAGAAATATTTGGTAAGTATACTTCAAATGGCTTCAGATAATGAAACAGTAAGGTACATGAGACATCTTGCTTCCCATTTGTTGAGTCCTCCTTCAATTCTAAGAATGCTTGGAATACCAAACTTCTGAAGTCAGGGAATTAAAAATCAGAGCGAAGTTTTCCTCTAGTAAACCAGGCTATCTGGGACATTACTGCTTGTATGGAATACTTTATAATTATGCAGAATTTGAACTGACTGTGCAGAATTAGATTATTTAAGTTGTTGGGGTAGTAGTTTAGGTGAAGGAAATTGTATGTGTTTCCAGAATTCAGGTTGTCCTAAATGCGGGATGAAATACCTATTTTATGATTTCTCCTTGCAATTTAGTCTCCCAGGATATGATCTTTACTACCTAACTGTGAAATTATTTTTAACAAAGTTTAACTGCATAGCAAGGAATACAAACTAAATATTGAATTGGGGTTTTTAAATTATTGGTTATGCTAAATATAGATCAGATTCATATTTAAGACTCTTCTGATTTTTTGATATTCCTATATCAGACTGCCTATAGTGGTGTTTTTGCTTAATTCTGCTGTAGTAATGTAGAACAAAACTGAAGTTTTTGTGTTTCAGATGGTCTTGTTTAACACTGTGTGTTGCCTAAACTGGCTTTGTTTGCATTTGCTTGCAGGACCGCACAAGGACTTTTGACATGCATTCACTGGAGAACTCGCTAATTGACATAATGAGAGCTGAAAATGATTCACTGAAAGGTAAATTTAGAAAGAGACTATTTCCTGCAGTAAATAATTGGGAAGACATGCTTACTTAGAATAAGAAACTTCAGTTTTGGTTAGGAAAAGTCAAGTTACATTGTGCACCTAATGCATATTGGTCAGATTGGGTAGGCCTCCTTTTTTTCAGTTGTCTCTAGATGAAGCTATTGCAACACATGAACACTTGAGTGTGTTTTGTCTTTATACAAAACAATGAGAAACACAAACATAAGCTGATCTTTTGTGTAAGTTGCCAGTGTTGTTTTTAATAGATACAATGTGTGCAGCCTGTAAAAATGATCAACTTCAGGAATCTTGTGCTGCTCAGTGAGACGTAACTTTTTTCTTAATAGTGTTTTCCTGCTGAAGTCATAGTCCTTTCTGTTTTGAGGAAGAATGAGGTTTAACAATATCAGTTTGAGAAGAGCACCGAGTATTTCCTCACAAATTTTTTTAGTTCTTTACCTCTCTTTTTGTTACTGCCTGGAATTGCAGAATTCTTTGTGCTGTTGGGAAAGGAAAAGGGGGTTGAACTGACTTGCAGTTAGGATTTATCTTTTTTTTTTTTCCTTTTTGGTAAAGGTAATCTTTCTTTGATAATATCTCAACTTACAAAATATTCAAAGCATTATCTATATTAGAAACTGCTTATGGTATAGAATTCAGAAGTCTAGTTTCTTATTCTTGTTCTGTATAATGAGTAATCTATTTCAGTTCAACAGTTACTTGTATAAGTAGTCAAACTCTTACTTATGTTCATTATCTAAGCATTCACTTTTGTTACCAGTCATGAGACCACTAAGAAAACAAACCCGCATTTGTGGTTTCTGAAAGTAAGTTTTTTTCGATATCAAGGCTTGTGGTGTTAATGAAATCCGACTTGTTTTAATAGTGATTATTGCTCAGAAGACCAACCTTTGATAAACTGGCAATAACTTGCATTTATTGCATTCACCATGGTCTGAAATACAGCTTGCATTTCATAGCCCCAGTACTGTGCAGCAATTCAGGGTGATGAGAAACACCAAGAAATACACTTTCCTATTGAAATGATAAAGAGAGCTGGATGTAGATAAAAGTAATGCCAAATGAGTTAAAAAAACAAAATACATTCCCCCCTTGTATAGTGGGGGCCAGGCTTTTATTAATGATGAGTAGTAATAGCTTTTATTTGTTTTATATGCTGTCTGGCAACATCCTATGCCCGCAGCATTGTATACTGAACCATGAATCAGGTGGCCTTCCTTGACTGCAGCACCTGGGATTTGTCCCGAGACCTTCTATTCACTGTCAGGCAGGCCCAACCCAGGTTTTAGCTGCTGAAATCTGGCAAGATAACAACCCAAGGTGACATGGCTATAGAACAAATAAAATTTCCCTTTAAATTTGAATTTAAACAAAGTCAGGTTCATATGTATTTATATTCAGCAACTAAACAAGGGTAGTTCTGTGCAGTGGTATGATTTTTCGTTTAAATGCTTTGAAAAGATTCTTTGCAATTGAAATTTTTTTTGGAGTGCTTACCATGTTTTAAGAATGATAGAGTGTGTCAGCAAAGAATATATATAGTTCTGATACACGTCAATTCCTGCTTGAGCTTGATAATCCCCTGTGCAGTCATCTATGGTTTGTCTAAAGTTTTGTGTGCCTTGTATCATACTGACGAAACACACTAATATCAATCAGGTATTGTTCTGGGAATTATTTCTTAAGTTCTTTATAAATTGTTCTGTTTCATGGTTAATAGTTATAAAACTATAAAGAAAAAGCCTCAAAACCGGGATGAAAAATTTAAGTGATCCTGTGTGAAATACTTTGTTGCGAGGTTTCATTTTTCAAGGATTTCCTCAGCAAAAACATTAAGTTTGCTTGTAGTGAAATACACAGTACACTGAATTTGACTGCTGCTTACCTGGCATAGCATACAGTAACTTAGTTGCTGTAATATTCTTAGGAATGGACCTTTATTCAAACTAGCACCTACCGTGTTGTGATAATGCTGCAGTGATCATCCATCAGTAGGGAAGGATTTGTAGGGAGAGGAAATACCTTTAGTTAAACCAGCTGATACAGCTAGAAAAAAATTGTAACTTGCTGATACAAAACATATTTCAATTCAAGTGTGAAGAAGGGCTTATGTGATCACAACCCTTTTGTGGTTTTTTTCTACCTGTATCAGTTGGTGTATGTCTTAACACAAATTGTCTCCTGTTTTCACTTTTCTTGCCTCATCTTTATTTAAACTGATTGGAAGGACTCTTTGAAAACCTTGATCTAGAAATCTTAAAAAAAGACAAATTATGGTTGTCAGTTCCAATCTTCCTTGCCATTTCAAACACCTGCAGTTAAATAAGCAGATCCATAAGAAGTTCTTCATTTTGCATTTTAAATGGGTTAATCAGTGCATACAGTGCTTTTAAGCTAAAGTTGGATACTCTCAGAAAGGAAAAGCTTCTGGGTTTGAGACTTTAAAAATAGCCTGGGCAAGACACTAATAAAACATACTGTAGAGAGCAATCTCAGAATGGCATGGAAATAATTTAGATGATCTAATAGGTCTCACTGCTATCCTGTGAGTCTTTGAGAGGCTTTAATATTGACTCAACATGAGTTTCTAAGAGCACCCCGTTTCATACTGTAATGGACTTCAAGAGAAAGAGGTACTATGTTAAAATATACCTTCAAAACAACTTAAAGAGCATGGACATGATAATAGATACCAGTTACAGTTTGGAAACCACCATGTCTTGAAAATAATTTCTATCTTTAAATAGTTTGTTCAGAGCAGCAGGTTTTGGATCCTGTAATAAAATTATAAGTAGGAATTCTTCAAAATTTAACAAAATCTGCTCACAGTGTGTACTTCCTGACTGAGGTGATTAAGCTGTGCTAGCCTTGGATTTGTTTCAGACAGTAATAATTATGTTCTTAGGTTGTCTTGCTACATGAAATAGTGTTTCCTGCTTGAAGTTCAAAGGTGAATCTTAAGTATCATTGATCCAGTACATGCAATATTACCTTTTAACTCTTTTGATAGCCATTTTACCTCTTTTTTTCCTCTTTTTAAGGTATATTTTTATCCCTGCTCAAATCCTCTTCCTTTGCTGAGCAGCTGCCATTTCAATATGTTATTTTTATCCACACGAGTGAGTGTGCTGCATGCTGCATAGCCAATGACAGCCTGCAGAAGCCTTTCCCTGGAGACTAATTGCATCTTCTTTACAATGTATTCGGCCTTCATGAGCTGAGCCTGGGATCCAGAGACTGATTTTTGAATCTGGGTCTTCCAGATGGCAATTTGAGCATTACTGTAATAGTAGTAGACTGACTAAATATTTCCTTGTTAAGTGACACTGAAATGTCTTTAAATACTTTATAACCGCAGACTGGTTTATTACTGAAATATCCTATGGTTTGGTTCAGAATATAAGGTTATTGCCTGGAAATTATGCAAGGTGAAATGGATTAAAGAAACAGGCCACTACATCTGCTTCTAGCACTGCAAAGCACTCCTGCAAAATTTGGGTGTGAACAGCTCAGTATCTGCATGAATGCTATGAGGGTGAAATAGTCTTTAAAGACTAAACATACTTACGCACAAAAAGGAAGGTTTTAGAAGTAGTGTAAGGTGAGATATACATACAGACACAGGGAGAGTCCAACAGCAGCTCTAAATTTCAGAGATGGAAAGCCAGAATGATGAGAACTGGCACCATTCAGCATTTCTCTGAGCAAGCGGATATTCCCAACTATTTTTAAAGCAGTCATCAGCCCCTTAATATTGATCTGAAAAACTATTTCAGATGTGAAGAAAGTAGTTAAACCTTATAAAGTGTTCTTTGATGAAAGGGATCAAAATAGTTTTGATAGCATTTTCTGAGTATTGGATAAGAAACTGAACTAGTTGTTTCTTTTCTAGTTGTATGGACTATATAACATATTCATATTGAGTAGAATGGGCCATTTGGTTTCCTATATGATCGAGAAAATTAATGCGGATCTGGTAAGAATCCATCCCAATTTTTGCCACAGGCTAAATAACAAAGGCTACGATTCTTTTTAGGGAAGTGGTCCTTTACATATGCATGGGACAAAATCTGAGCTATTTTAAGATGTAAAATAATAGATTTTTAGGTTTTTCTTAAATTTTAAAACCATCTTTGTTTTCATAGCAATGAGGAATGCTTGAGGTTAGAGGCTAAGGTCAACCTTTCTTCCCTACTCTTGGTGTGTGCAAAGAGTTGTATGATCTAGTTATTGAGTTCTGAAAGCCGAAGGCCACTGGCAAATGTGTACGTCTGTACCGATGCTGCAGCCATCTTCACGCCTCTGCTGCCTCTTGTATGTGAGCCAGCTTTCACAGGGGAACTGTGGTGGTCGTACCTCAGTGGCTGATGTCATCTGTGTGCCTTGTCTCAGAACAGTTTTATCTAAGGATTACTCGTTTGCAAGTTTTTAATGTATCCAATTTAGGATAAAATGCACAAAATCTTTTGCTTCTACTGTACCAGGCTACAGACAAGTTTTTGTAGACAATTAAGGTTTGCCATGATTGTCTTTGGAAACTGCCGATGAATTACTGTGTTGAATGTTTCCTACTCAGGATCATCTTGAATTTTGCCTCCTATGCAGTAACCAGGAAAGGCTAATGGGATTTGCAGACTTGAGTGCAAGTTAATTAAAAGGAAAATCAATTGTTTTACTATCTCAAAATATTGCCGAACTGGGTCCAATAGCAATAAACTACAACCCATGCTGATGGAGCTGTGATGGAGGAAACACAGTCTGTGAATTTTATTTGAAATTGGCAGTGCCCTGTTGCAATCCACTATTTTCAGCTGGGTTAGAGTATAAGTATTATAACTGCTATTATCAGGTAAGGGCATGCTTTCTTTCCAAATGCAGCTAATAGTCAAAATTTTGGGGTAATATTCAGAATTTTAAGTTTTTAGTCTTTTTGGTATGCTTTTTTCCCCAGTTCCTCTCATGGCAATTGAAGTGTTCCTTGATTTATCCCTACCTTTCCAATATTTGGGGTTTACGAGAGCCTTTGTTTAGAAATCCAACAATCTAGTACGAAAATTAAATCACCTGGGCAACAGGAACGAAATCTTCTATTAATACCAAGATCAGACCATAGATTGGATTCTAACCTTACATAGAAGTAATCACAACCATACATAATGTATGATTTCACATTCATTGGCTGTTATGTAATAAACTTCCACCTTTCTCATTTAAATTGACGTTTGGCTTTGTGGCTTGAACTAAAATGCTTCTTTGTAAGAGATGCTTAATTTCATGCGGCTTAGAAAGGCAAAACTTGATTTGGAATAGAAAAGCTATGCCTCAAACTTGCAAAAAAAATATGAGGACTTGAACACAGCTGATATGCCGCGAGAAGTCAAAATAAAACCCCACCACACCAACTTTTGTTTGAGCAGACGCGTTTTACTGACGCTCCCTTCCGCGGCTCACCTGGCACTACCAAGTGCTCCGAAGTGGAGGTGGGCGCCGTTCTAATTTCAGACAGGCGTGAAGGGAATTTTTTTTTTGAAGTGTCGGCCCACTGAAACGCAGAGTAAAACACTCCCGTGTCAGAGCCAGTCCGCTCTGCACGGCCGATCTCTGGTGTAGGGGAGGCCCTCAGGCAGGAGGGGGTGTAGCCACCCCCCCCGCAGTTGTCGCCTGCGTGGACTCTCCCGGCTCCCGCCGCTGTGCCCCTTCGGCGACGGGTTGGCTGCTGCTGCTGCCGCCGGTGCCGGGAGCGGCCGTCCCGGAGGGTTTCGCACCGGCCGGGAGGGTTTCGCACCGCGAGGTACCTTCGCTCTCCCGGCGGGGCTGCTCGTGTTCGGGCTGTGCTCAGCGATAGGCGACTGCTTGCCTGGCTTCGTAATTGCAGCCGAACCGCTGCTGCCTTTTCAAGCTGGTGCAAGTTGACAAGACTTCTGTCTGTCGTAGTTAGGCGGGGGGAGAGGAAAGTGTTGGAGTGTTGCCTTCGGTGGCTGGGTCCAGTAACTTTGTTTGGAACGAGCGCTTCTTTGAGCGCTGATTTAAAGGTCATCGCTGGTGCTGTGCTTCCTGACGGCGTGCTGAAGCCTGCGTGCCCTTCTCGGTTTGTGTGACTCTGGTATTACACACCAATGGAGACTTTTAATATGGCTGTATTCTTAAAGTCACAGGCAGGCCCTCTCTTCCCCCAGCCCCATAATTCAGGCTTCTGATTCCTCACCTACAAATCCCACTGGCCCATCAGCACTGCGAGTGCAGTGGGCTTGGATTCTTTGTGTAGCAAGAGAAAGAACATGGGTGTATACAAGATATTTTTGACAGTTAAAACCTTGAAGCTAGACTGATTGCTAAGTTGTCAAATGATTGCCTGGTTTTGTGGCACTCTATGCCATAAGAAAATAGGGTCAATTTAACAAAAGGTTTTTCGTTTATAGCAGTCTGGAATGGGCAGCATTTAGGCAGATGTAAATGAAACGAGAATTTGCCTGTTCTTTGGAAAACGTGGGCTGGGACATAGGATGCCCTGAGGCAAAAGTACAGTGGTTTAGTTTAAGACTTTTGAGATTTTTTTTCCTATTATTCCTTGACTTTGACACCTTAGTTTTCTGTTATCAACTGCGAAAAGCCAAAACGCGTTTATACTGTCTCAGAAAATATTGTGCGTTACCTAACAAATAATTTAAACCATTTGTGACAGTGTACACTAATGCACGTGATTTAAAAAATAAAGCAGTTGTTAAATTACTGCTGTTTGTTTTACTCTTTGCTGCAAATTCTCTTATTACGATGAAAACTGCAAAAAATCCCAGGACAGGGATGCAACATTTAAGACAGTATAATAAACACTTTTGCATTGCAAATTGGAATAATTTGGGAAATTACAGCACAATCCACATTATGTATGGAAATGCAGCAGTTTAGCGTTTTCAGTGATGGAAAACATCAGTTGGAAGAGGTGAATTACTGTTGATGTTAAATTAATTCCTTTGGATTTATTGATATTTGTAATTTTAAGTGTGTGGGAAGTAGTTTGTAGATTATGGTGCTGCTCAGAATTTGGGGGATTTTTCAAAATGTTGACATGTGCCTTTGGAGCTGCATTCAGAACTTGAGTTTGATTTATGTTAAATATATATAATATTAAGGATAGTACCAGAAGAAAATAAGGTAAGGAATCAGATATTGTTGGTTACCTGTGCTGGTACTACTTTTACACAAAAAATACTGAGTAGTTTAAACTTTCTGGTAATTCCTGCGTTTTTATAGAAATACAGGTCGTGATAATGCAGGTGTCAAACAACTAGATGTTTGTACTTCACTACTGTGGGATTTTGAGGTAGGGTATTCATTCAACTGAGGAAGAGCAACACCTTGATTTATGCTGTAGCCATTGAGCAATAAACTAGAGGGTATTAATGTAACCACCCTTTGAGGCCAGGAAATTCCTTCCCCTGCCACCACGGAGCACTACAAATATCCCAGGCTTTTCTGATCCTGGTCCAGCTTTGAAATCAGTGTTAGGATTCCTGTTAACTTCATTGGAGTGTAAGACCTACGGGTTTTTTTTGTCTGATCTTGAAACATTTGTCTTAGGCCCCTTGCCATGCCGTCCCATCTCCAGAGTCTGTATGGAAAATTAAATGCCTTTCATACTCCTTAGACAAGATATTCCCTAGGAAAGTATGTACTGCAAATTCTGTGGCATAGAGATTTTTAAAACACAACAAAACATTGAAATACTGCTAAAAATTTTCATGTCTAAATCAGTGATTTGATCTTCAAAATTGTTACAGCCAACAAAATTGTGCTGAATTCCATGACAGCAGCCTTGCTAATCTGATTAAAACCTTTCTAAGGTTTTCTTGCTTTCTTTTTTATATTTTGTCTTTGTTAAATTAATTCCATCCCTTTTTTTCAGAAGTGTGCTTAATCTTCTTCCTTGTTTAGTATCACTTGTCCACCAAGTGGTTTTTGGTTTCTTTTTTTTTTTTTTTTCCTTTTTCCTTTTCTGAATTCTTGCTTTGATAATCTCTGACCATTCTGGATCATCTTCAAAGCAGCCCTTAATTTGGAGCTGTATTCCATGAGTAGTGTCTGTGCCTTGTTTTAGAAGACAGAGACCTTGCCCACTTCCCCTTCCAAACTGCTGAAAGTACCTGTCTTTCTCCTTTTTGCTCACTTTGTTCACTTTTTCCCTTGATGTTGAATTGTTAGCTCTTTGAGTCTTTTGTTAGCAATGTTTTGCATACTCTCTACTATCATGTTTATCAGGTTAGAAATGGTGTGAAAGGAGCAGAAAGAAAAGCCTGAAGTGCTTTTCTTAAGCCTGGAGATAAAGAAGAAATGGGAGATAATGAGAATGGGGATGAGTTTTGAGAAAAGATAAGGAGGTGACAGATGAGGTTTAAGTGTAAAGGGGAACAAGCTCCTAGGAGAGTCATACAGAAACACTTTTTAGCAGTGGGCAGTCTTTGCATATACCCAAGAGTGACTGTGTAGCAGCCTGAAATCTGATTTTTGCATCAATTCCTTGAGGTATTTTGAGAAATAATTGTGATGCATATAGAATTTGTGTATTCAGTGTCTACTTATTTTAATACAGCATTAGGTAGAATGATAAGAACTGTTATAAGGCAAATCTGAAAATACATTTTAGAGTAGATTTATCCATACTTGGCTTAAAGTATTGTTGGTTGGAATGCAGATTGATTAGCTGTGATGCTAGTTCTTTGGTTGGTGGTTGGTTTTTTTTCACTATAGTATTGATAGTTGGACTTTCAGGTGAGTGGAGCAGTCAAGGTGCTGTCTCTAGGTACGCAAATGTCAGGTGTCTTTAGAGGTGCAGAGAATGGTTTTCTTTCAGCTTTACTTAGAAATCCTATTAACAAGAATCCCAGCTCAGCAGTCAGATTGCATAGATATGAGAAAAGGAGAAATTTTGTGAATGGAATGTGGGGATACTTTTGATGGATAAATCAAATCTATAAAACCATTAATAATAATAAATTCCCAGTAATTTGTAGTAATGTTACATACAAATCTTCATATTGTCATTAGTGTTAGTGCACGAATGATGAGGGAGATGGGGATAGCTTTCTGAAGGTATTCTAAAGAATGTCTTGGTTGCTCATGTGTGATTTAAAATTGTTACAATAAATAGTGTTGGTGTCTGGTCCTGTATACCATTTTGAATTTAGGCAGAGGAAATGAAGTGCTGATTCTTTTAAAATACAGTTTTCTGTTTCTCTTCCCATTTGGTTTGGGTGTGGGGAAGTGTATAGTACATTTTTTTCAGATATATTACTGGAAAAATTAGTGTCTTATGTTGTTTACCGTAAAAATGAAAAGATGGGGAAATGTTATACTGCAGACTTGAGTGTGTTGATGTTGACATTGACTTACTTGCTTGTGTTACTCCTTCCTTATTGTTTGGGAGTGAAGTCAGAGGATGCTTAAAAAAGTAACAAAGCCCTCATGTGGCATTCCAGGCTGTCTTGTGATCGTTCCTTCCACAGACAAAAATAAGTTGCTTTGAACCTATTATTGTACTTAAGGAACTATGGTTTTAAATCTCGCAGCATTTAAGTATATGCCAGTGTAAATCCAGCTCTTGCAAGTCATATGCAGGAACTGCAGTTCAGGTTATTCATTAAAGCGTGGGCAGAATTCATGGTATAGGTGTGATGGTATAGGCAGATACCAGCATCTCTTGAGCTGAAATGCTATGTATAAAGAATCCAGGAACACAGTGCATATGAACTGGGACTGCAAATGGGAGGTTTGTGAAGTTTTTGCACCTTTTCCATATGTTTTCATAAGTTATTCAGTAAATTCTATAATAGGTTCAATAAATGGTTCTTGTCACAATATAAATTCTGTCTAGCAATTTTTAGCATATGACATCCTATTCTTTCCTTTCCTCCTGACAGAAACTCCATCATTAGTATGTATTCTGGAATTTACTAATGTTACCACATTTGAAGTAATTCTGTGGCTGAGAATCTGATTGCTCTTTGCTGGCAAAGCTGTATTACGCTTTTCCTTCTTCCAGTTCCAAACTCTGCCTTTCATTTTTTGAGTGAATCTAGTAATAGGTTAAGTGCTCAAAAGATAAATGCTGCCAATTATTCCATATCATAAACTTGAAGATGTATTGAAGGAAAAGATTGGATGTTTTTATAACTTCTTGTCTATTCTCCAGAAGTCATACGTTACTACAAACTAGAGCTCAGGGCCACTGGCTGTAGGGTGCCTGCTTTTCTGAAATACACGTGTAATTCCAACTAACATCTAGTCTCCAGCAGAGAGTTGTGCTCCATGATTTGCTTTTTGCTTTTGGATTCTTCTCTCTGACCCTGTGGGGGCTTTTGGAAGAGAGTGAAGAGTTATATTCAAATACGTATGATATTTAAGGGTTCCACTTAGACTGATTTGCAGTAACCCAGTGTAATGTAATTGGAATTATGGAAAGAATATTGATAGCTGTAGCTGTGTTTAGGATTTATAGCGGGCTTGTTTAGGAGAAGATTTCTCTGTATTCTTCTGTTTGATAGCGAAGGAAACTTCAAAGTTAGCTTTGAAGCTTCTGTATTTTTGAGAGGAGTGAAACTGGATTTGGTTTGTCACCTTTCATGAGTAGTTAAGTGGTTGTTGAAAGGTGTGAAAAATCATCTCTTGAAGTTCAGTCCCCCTGGCACTGTGTTAGTCTGGCAGGCTACCTGAGAGCATCAGCAGTAAAGGAATAATAAAAGTGGTGGTTTTTAAAGCTTTCACACAAACCCAACTGCGGTGTTTTCATAGTTAAACCTTTTTTTTTTTTTCCTCCCCCCATTTCCGCTTCAGTCTTGTGCTTGAATAGCGTGCTGGAAGCATGTCTAGGGCTTTTTGTCTCAGTTGTCCAATGTGGGAGTTAGCTTGAGTTTCTCACAAGGGTGGGCTGGAACCAATGCTGGGCTGGACTGGCTCAGTTGGAAGCGGTGTGCTGTTCTGCCTTGGGTACAGCTGGGTTTGTGTAGTGCCTGGGAATGAGGGCCATTAGTGGGGGTTTTTTTCCCCCAAAGATTATTATTTTCTGTATATAACTGCACAATCTCTTCGGTGAGACAGTTTTGCTTTAGGCAGATTAAAGCCCTGGAAACTTGGAGCTCATTGCATAAGCCTTGGAAACAGTAGCTTTCACTTTCACTGTTTCTCAGCTTCTCTCCCCTTCCGCCCCCCTGGTTATTTGATGTATAAAGTTGTCAACAATCAAACTATTAGAAGTTACTATGCTGATAATCCGTTTTGTGCCATACAGTCAGGTTCTACCTTTTTACCATGTGAACCCAATTAATTCAACATAATCACAGATAAACAGTGTTAGCATCAGAAGAGCCCTAAAAGGCTTTTATAGGTAGAATCTCTTAAGGGTTTTAGAAGAAAAGAAACCTGTTTGCTTTTTGTGTTGGTTGCATTTTGTGACAGCGACCTGAAATTTAGCATGGAAGATTCTAGTCTGACCTGTACTTGAATGCTACAGAATACCAGAAAGTTCATTTTGTTAGTGTTCTCGGCAGAAGGAATGGGTAAATACTTGTCTTCAGGCATCTGGCTTTACTTGAAATAAAGCATAATACTTGCATCTACAATAGTACTCTTGTTTTTCAGCATTTGTTTGGACGTTTTGGACATAAACTAGAGCTATATTTCTCATCACATGCCTTTTTTTTTTTTTTTTTTTTTTTACATTGTGTTTCTTTAAAAAGAAATTAGGAGGAAGAAATGCAGTTTTTGGCATCTCTGCCACTTAATTTTGCCGAATCAGTACTTCCAAAGGTGTTAATCCTTGATTTTACTGTGCAGCCAAATGTAGTCTACTTTTCTGGTTTCATGGTGACTTTGACATAGCTGTAAGTGTGACAAATATACATTCTCCAGATGTACATACAGAAGTGTTTAATTTTTGTAAGGTTGTCTTAGATTAAGAAAATACTGTTTGAATGTTTTTCATTCTTTGAAGTTTGGTAGTGTTTGAAATCCACAACATGGGGAAACTTTTATATCCCTTTTTAGTAGCTTATTTTTGAAAACAGTTTTTAAAACAGGGATCTCATTTGACAATATCATAAAGATGACTGTGACTGTAAGATGCAAAGTTCTGACATGGAATAAGTTCACTGTCAGTGTAGATTTGTTGAATTTTGATACATTTATTCTATATTGACAGAATTTATCCTGGATCTGGTATCGCGTGTCTGTGCTACTCTACCATGCGTTGGCTGTTGTTCCACAGTCAATATCATGTGCTTGGGGTAATTTGACAGAAATGAGATTATGTGTTTGAAGTGGGCAGAATTTTGGCATACATGCACGTGTCTTATGTTAACAATGGTGGAACTGTAGCCTAATGCTTTTGTCCTTAATATTTTAGAACTAAAATCAAGGAGTGCATAAAAACCAGTACTTTTTTGCCTGTCATGCAACACTTTATGACACTATCTTCTTTCCTATTGAAAATGTAATCTAAGATTTAAATTGTGAGAAATACTTTTGTGTATAATACATATAGGTAGATATGATTTTTATGTTCTAATTAGAGAAAGTATATATACCTCTCTGAAAGTACCTGCCATGGTCTCTGAACTGCTCCTTCATATATGGAGATAATTTAACCAAAGGTAGGTTAAATATAGATGTTCTTTCTAATTTTATTTTTTCTGCTTTTGGTTTGGCTAAGGATACGATTAGATTCTTCACTAGTGAAATAGGGCTTAAGATGACCTTACAGAACTTCCTGTGAAATGTACTGTTACCTGTGGTAGAAACATGTGATCCATGTGTTAACTATGAAATGCATTGTGAAACATGAAGTGATGATAAAATCTAACTCTTGGGTTACCATAAACCCTACCTGCCCTCAGGGAGTAGTAGGGGAAAAAAGGTAATAAGATACTATAGTTCATATTTTAATGGCCTTGTGCACAGCATTGTTAGTCTTGCTACAATTACTAAATACAATTTAGTGTAGAATAATTTAGAAATAAGACTTTGCAGTTGGAATGGTTAAACCAGATTGTACTTCAGTTATTTTTCTATAATCTAAAAATAAAACTCATGAAAGCATAAATATTTTCTATAATAGATTCAAGGATATCTAGCTCACATTTAGAAATAATCCAGTGAAACTTTGGTACTTCTGTTTCTCTAAAAGTTAAGGCATAAGTGAAACAGAGGACAGACCAGCATGAAATTACCTCCTTACCTACTGTTTAGGGGAAGAAAATGACTAGCAGAGTAAACGGTTTTGGTGAAACTTGAAACTGTGTGTTTCTGTATTGATGATACTTGCCTTCCAACATAAGAAACTGGCTGCCTATGACCATCTACAGTGAAAAGTTTTTTAAAATAATATGGATAGGTTTCAATATAGTCTTAGAGAAAACCTCATTAGCCCCCTTTTTTAAAAATTCTGGACTCTACACTTTTCTCCATTTATATGATATTTAACAAATAGCTGATGATAGTATAAAGGCTTTGTTTTCCCTCCTACTCTTCGCTGCTTTCATTTGCAAGAGTTGTAGCCTGTTTGCCCTGTAGTGGTTCCATCATTTGCACCGCAGGTTCTTGTTTGTTGCTTTTTGTCCCTAAAAATCAGCAGTTAAAATCATTACTTCATTCATGAAAGCTTATGAAATTGGGATCCCTTCAGCAAAACCTTGTTCAGCTTGAATATATTTCCTAGAGCCTGTATGATTGGTGTAGAATACGAAAGAATAATACGCAAATGGGCTGAGTTTCCGAGCTTTCCTGCAGCTGGATGGTGGGAAGCTGTCTCGGTGGTAGAGCTAATGCCCGGTGGAAGGGTGTGATTGGGTCTTACCTGTTCTCACAGTCATATGTAAAAAGTCAACATGAATATTTGTCCCTTTTAAATTTAAAAAATATTTCTCTGGTAACTTCAGTGATTAATATGCATAGAAACCTGAAATTCCTTGGAACTCGCTAATGAAGCTAGTGTGGTTTGATCTTTGAGAGGAAAGAAATGAGAGCATATTAATGACTAAGGTAAAAGGTTGCAGTGTGTTACTGTGTTGGCCTCTGTGCCACAGTAAAGAGCAGAATCCCTGCCTTGAGGAGCTCTTGGACTAAAGATATGAATTAGGTACAGAACTGAACAGGTATTACATCACCCTAAGATTTTGCGTGCCTTGAAACAACTATAGCAAGGTAGTGAGAATGAAGGTACAACCATAATTTGACTTTGAGCGTTCAGTTGATCTGCTTGTTCCAGGGTTTTATGGTGTTTATGTTAATATTAACTGTGGATGCTTGTATAGTTCTTATAGTTGTCATGTGTCCTTAGAAAGTTGTGATGGTGTTCACAGGAGATACAGATCTTGCTTGCTGGTCCCTTTGCTTTAAACAGTCTGCTCTTGAGCTGACCTTTTTATGTAAATCTCCCACGGTTAACAGCACCAAATACACCTGAAATTACTACCATCCTGCAGATTGGAAGGCAGCAAGAACCATTAAAGAGTGCCAGGTGCTCAGCCTGGGCATACTTTTTGCAGGACAAGCTTGTAGTAAGTTTGGGGTTTGAGTGATTTAGGACTCCTGCATACATTTTTCATGCTTCTTCAGCAGAATATCTTTGTCATTGGGAACTGTGTACTTTATACAGAATTGCACGTGTGATTATACACAACATGCTGAGAGTCTTTTTGTGCTTCCTATAGAGAGAAGAAAGCTCAACATGTTTAATTGGAGGTACATTAGACAGAAAAGATGTGGGTTTTTTTTAAAAAAATAAAAAAAAAGAGGGAGATGGCCAGGAGCCCATTAAGTGTCTCTAATGAAGAGAAGATGCAAAAATTTGAGTGGGTTGCTTATTCATTAAGTTCTTTAAAATGAATGACAGTAAAAGCAGCAGATTTTTGCAAAAGATCGTTGGCTTTCTGTAAGGCCTTATTTCTTACATAGAAAGGAGTGTTGCAGGGAGGGCTGAGGTGACAAAATAATTGAAGCAGCTGCTAATAGCATTTTAAATTTCAGACTGATTTTATCAGAAAAATATCTCTGCATAGGTTGTTTATAAGCAGTTGAACCGGTGGCATAAACAATGTATTTTTTAAGTTTTGTAACATGATTCTTGCTCAGATATCTTGTGAGATTAGTAAATCTGTCCTAGGCCCTTTATGCAGTTAACTGAAATGTTGAAGAAATGGGGAAAGGAAAAATAGATTTGAGGAATACAGACCAATGTTGTGGTTGTCTCATTTCTCAGCAGGGGATAGGCAAGCATCCTGATCTTCAGAATTAATTTTTTTTCTCTGGTTGGTATCAGTTACCTTAAGGCTTTATTTATGTTCCAGTTTAGCTAGGGTACTCCTGTAGCAAAGATTTCTCTTAATATGAAATTATGAAAGCCAGAGACAGAACTGGTAAATCAGAGTTAGCTGTCTTCCTGGCCGGCCAAAAGAGCATTCTTTAGTTTCAGTGTTGTGTATTACATTGTGTGAAATTAATGGTGTGTGATGAGCCCTGAATTCAATGAGCAGGAAGAGTTTGTGTCTGTGCTGTACTGGGGTGGTTTATAAACTGTGGCTCCTGAGAAATGTTTTCAAATGTTGGTATTTTGTGGGTTAGATAAAGCAAATGGAGAAAATAAGAGGCAAAATAAGAAGAAAAGAAATCTTACTATTTGGTTCTCAAAACCTCTTCAGTTGTATTTGGCACTGGAAATACTTCCTAGCTGGTGACTGAGCTTTTTTTGTTGTTTTCTGTACTGGTAAAGGAGAAAAATCCTATTGCCTTGAGTGACACAGGTGGCGAAGCAGCGAGGAGTCTGCTGACCTAAATTGCGGTCACAGATCTGCAGTGGGAATCGTATCTGTGCTGCATGCTTTGTTGCCAAGAATGGGTGTACCAAGTGAAGGAGTTTGTGTGGTTTTGTTAGTAATTTAGAAACCACAGTCAAGATTTTTATGGCTTTATAGGCAGAGCTGTTTTTGAAAGTGCTTAATGTTTTCTAAAACGTGCAAAGGCTTCTGAGCTTTGTCAGAAATGCAGTAAGATTGCTGATTGCTTTCCATGAAAGACAGGTTCCTTAAAACTTTCTACTTTGAGGACTGTATGAGCATCTTGGATTTCTAAATTCAAAATTACCAGGGAAAAATCATACTCGTAAGGGCCCTCAGCCTTTAAGATTCTCCCATAAAGCCAGTGCCTGAGTGAACACTTGAGAATATGCTTCAGTCTGAAGACTAGGGCTTCATTATTTTGTATTCTTGGTGTTAATTGTGACTATCAGCAAAAGATCAGAGAAGTAAAATGATCTTACAGATGTTAAATAATCATGAAGTAAATTGGATTGATATGATTTTTATTCTGAAAGAGGAAACAACTCCTGTTTTGTTGTGGTTTACAAATATTTAAATGCTTAAACTAATTGTCAGCCTCAATTTTGAATGAGGAAGCAAAATAAAATGCATGATGTACTCAGAGTTTCTCATAGTACTTGCCAGGAGAATCCAAGTTTTGAAAACAGTTGGCCTGCTTTCAGATACAGATTTTAATGAGACTAAAAGAGAAAGAATGTGCAAGTTTGATTAGAAAATGTGGCCATATTCTGACAATGTGTCCTGGAAGCCAGCACAGAAAAATGTTGTATTTTTTAGTGGTAGATTTGATTTGTTTTGGAAAATGAAAAGTAGGAAGCAGTGTCGAATACTTACAGCAAGGTGTACTGAGTCGGTATGAGAGAATCTGTACTGTTGTACACAGACTGCAGGAGGTCTGAAAGGCAATTTTAGTGCCCCAGATGTTTTCTCCTTAAGTTTTTCAGCTGGTTATTTGCCAGTAATAATTTAACCATGGATTTTGTGGGGTATGCAAAGCTTTTGTAGCAACCTAATTTCAAAACAGAAATTAACACAGTATTCCTCTGCTTTCCTTGTGTTAGGGCTTTTCCTACAGTTCAAATGAAGATCAGTGTTAGAGTATGCTTGAACTTGGCAAGGCTGAGAGCACATTGTGTTGCAGAATGTGTCAGGAGGCCTGGTGCATGAGAAAAGATCCGTTTACTTATAGGCAGAGGATTAAGGAATAGATTTGAAAATAAATGTGCAAATTAAGAACTAAAATTGTTTTCAAACAGTCTCTTTGAGTATACATATATACTTTGTCAGCCTCGTATCAACATGTTTTATCAATAAGTAACAGAGATGGTGCAAGGAAGGCATGGTATTGGGGGTGGTGGGGGAGGTCAGCTTGTGAACACCATTTTAAATGACCTGGAGTATGAAAAGGCTTGAGAATCACTGAGTTAGTATAAAGGCGATAAAACAAGGTCTTTTGGTCCTTATAACAATGTTTGAAAGGCTGTTTTCTTTCTCATTTAACATGCAGCAAGGACATATGGGAGAAGGCGAGGTAACAATATTCCTATTTAATTTTCTAATGTTGACAATGTCTCATGGGAGAAATAACATTAAGTTGTTACTAGAGGGCAAATTTCAAAATTTAAGATTATAAAGGATCAGTTTCACATAAGTTTACATAGTCTGCATGCCATAAATAAACATTTCAACTGAATTAGGTAGTACTCCACAGTAGTACTATTGAGGCTGAAATAATCACAATCCTTACAGTGGACATCATCTATATGATTGTTACATTGGAGGGCTACGTTGATGTGTTTGTGTGTATGTTATGAATGCCATTGCTGGAGAAGTTTATTTTGGTTCTTTTGGGTGCTGATGGTTTTCTTGCTGCAGCATAGACTATAGTGAGTATACGTCCTGGCCTGCTAGGTTAAAGAGCCAGATCCTGCAAGCATGCATGCCGAATTATCTAACAGCAGTGGTAATGCAGATGAACCTGAAAAGGTTGTTTAGGTGTGGAGTGTTGCTCCCTTCCAGTAATACCTGCAGGATTGGGGTCTTTAGAGATGAAACGAATGACATGTGCATCAGTTCTTTAGGGGGAAAAAAAAAAACATTTAAGTCTATATGACAATATTTTTATCATAGTAGTAACCAGGTTTGCCTAGCTACAGAAATAGGCCTGATTATAGTTGACTTTAATTAAAGGTGTACAAATAAAGCAAGCTGGCCAAGCCTTCAATTTTGTATTTGTATAAATTCTATGGACTGTGGATTTTATTGTATTTTTTTCTTCCAACTTGTTAGCTGCTTGATTTTTGCATACTGCCATTTGGATATTAGAACTAGTCAAATTTTCTGTTTTCAAGATGTTTTCTTTTTTAAAATCAATTTATTTCAAAGGAAGGTAGCAAGGGCAGGATAAATTAACCTTACCGATACATTACTGTAGCTGATTGTAATGAATTTTGTAAAAGCAGATATAGTATATCACATCATAGGCAAAAGGAAATGTATCCTAAAACTTGTAGCACACCTCATTTATTTGCTTACTTTCCCTATACATATTTATTTATTCCTAAAATTTTCCTTAAATGAGTAGAAATCATTCAGTTTGTTGTCTAGATATTGAATACCATAACTAAAGGGTGAATTCATGGAAGAGATCAGCTTGTGTGCTCTATTTATGATATTTAGAGTTGCATTTATAAATCAAAGAATCTTATTTAAAAGTAATTAATATTATTAAGGAAATCCATGATAAGGATTATCATAGAAGAATATTGGGCTTTGAGGGGAAGCATGCTTAGAACATTTTCTCCTAGAGTGAGTTCATTAACGAAACTCTGTTGTAATATCTAAGTAAACTTGCTTCTAGGAATGACACAGTATTGCTTAGTTTTTAGTCTTCATTTGCAGTAAATTACAGTGGGTCTTCCTGTTTTTGTCAGGATATTTTTGTTATTTACAAGTGGGTGGTTTATGATATGTTTTGCTATCAGGTAATTTAAATGTGTAATATATTTAGCTGGTAGAATTCTTGTTTTCCCATCTGCACCGTGAAATTGTATCTAATTGTAAGAAGCTGTTCATTGGAAAATTATATATATGGCTTAGGTTTTAGTGATGTCTGCTATTGGGAAAGTCTCAGGAAAAAAATTGGCTTCTATTCTCTTCTGTTTTTACACCTTTTTAAAAGAAATCTAATTGGAAACATGAAATATTATAGAAAATGGTCACCTCGAGCATCCGTTTAGTGCAGTTATGAAGAAGGTAGCAACCTTTTCTCTGAAATAATGCATTTGAGTTACTGAATGATATTGAAAACAATAAGGGTCATATGAAATTGAAAACACAACTGCTCATTAAAAGGGAAGATTGCAAACAGTTCTACTGCTAATGCAGCAACTAGTGCTTTTTAAAAAATTGTTTAAACAGTGTGTGCTTTGTTCTGTTAGTATGGTTTTTTTCCCTTTTTTTTTTTTTTAACCCCCTCTTCAGGTCAGTCTTCACTGTTTCCAATGGAAGACGGGTTCTTGGATGATGGACGTGGGGATCAGACTCTTCATAGTGGTTTAGGATCACCTCACTGCTTCTCCCATCAGAATGGAGAAAGAGTGGAACGGTATTCCCGTAAAGTCTTTGTCGGCGGACTGCCACCAGATATTGATGAAGGTACACCCCAAAAATCTTATCCAGAAAAGCTCCTTCTGGCTTAAAGACAAAACTACAGTGTGAAACCTTTTGTCTGTTAGCTAATGAATGTTTGTTTTCCAAACTCTACAGAAAGGCTTTGATATGTAAATGGATCTTTGCATATTACTACTTTCAGTCCATGGCAAATGTGAGATAATTCAAACTAGTTCAGGCTGTAGCATTGTTCTGCCATTGAAGAACAAAATCATGTTACCACACAGTTAACTGACTTCTACAGTATACAAATTATAAAAAAGGGATAGTGGTGCAAAAATAAACAAGTAACTATCACCTGTTGAAACTTATAAATACATTGCAATAATTTTATAGGCACCAGAAGCCAGTAGTCGGAAAAGTATTGCTGGCAGTTTTATGAAGTTTGTATAGCATAGTAAGTCATAGCTCTTTATTTGGATGCTGGTGTGTAGTTCTCAGAGGTTGTTCTGAGGAACATGTCCTTTGGTAGCTTCTAACGAGTGCATGATGAGGACTCGGGAATGAGTCTCTGCAGAGGCCGTTGCATACAGTGAGGAACCAGGAATTTGTGGTGGGTCCGTCATACAAGGATGACAGAGTACTGCAGTTGTTAAGAAAAACAAAACCAAAAAATATCACGCGCCAACGTTGTGAACCATCATTTCACCAGAGTTCTGTATTCTGTATGTATAAGCGTATGATTTACAGCAACTGTAAATGTGAAAAGTTGCTTTTTCTTAATCACAAAATCATTTTAATACCCTCTTTTTCTGTCAGGAAGAGTGTGATGCACTGCAGTGTGTACTACTGTGATGTGACAACCTGAGTTTCAAGTCAAACATAAGAGCTACTTTATTATTACAGGGTCAAATATAACATGGTGTTTAAAAGCGGAAAAATGATCTTATAGTTTCCCTTTCTTTGTTGGTGTTTTGTTTGTTTTTTAACTTTGTCACCTTTGTGGTTTTAAAAGCAGATGAGCACATGAATAGTTTGGTCTCTGTGGACCCTAGTTATTGAAGAATAGGATCTTTCCTAAACCTGTGCTAGGAGGGTAGCTTGAATTTTTCAGTTGCTTCTGTCAGCGCTCTTCCAGTTGAACAAGTGTGAATTAGAATAAGGAGTGTACAATTTAAAATCTACATCACAGCTGAATTTTTGAGGTTTTTCTGATCCTGTTTCTAGAAAGCATTTTACGTATGTGCTCCAGCATTAAATTTGTGTTAAGTGCTGTTCTGAACAGAGATCTGTTTTGAGAATAGGTATGTAGTAAGTATTGTTCTCCTTGGTTTATATCTTCATCATCATGTAACCTTGACACAACCATTGCTGTATATGTTCCTGATGATCTATAGTGCACAGAGAAGCTCTCAGTACAGTGGATTGTCAGTTACTATTTTATTAGCAATGTCATCAAAGAGTGTAAACAAATTGAAAAAGACATAATCAGTAACACTTTCTCAGATTTCTAACTGAATTTGAGGATGGGGAAAATCCTCTAAATTGTGTATTAGGACCCTCCCCCAACAGTGTGCTAGTATAGAAGGCCCTGTAATGGCCATAAACAGAACACAGCTGAGCAGTGTGCCGATTTAGATGACAGCAGTGTGAAGTTTGTTCTTTTTATTTCAATTTTTTAATGAAAAATCTTTTCCAGAGAACTTTAACTAGCAATCGTTCAAGTGTGTTTGTAGAGAAGGAAAAGGGAATAATCACTCAATTTCAAGAACAGAATTGCAGCTAGAAGACTTCTATGGGACTAGCAAATTTATACCAGTAATTTGAGGTCAAAGGCAGAGTTGAAATGGTTGCAAGAATTGCTTCTTGATATAGTAATATGTTCTTGCCATCTCTCCTATAAAATTACATAGCTATGTCCTGCAAGTTTACTCTGTTAGTTTGAGGTCAAGCTCAGATACTGTTTGCATATGTGGCACTGGCATGTGATATGAGCAGGCATGGCTGGGTCTTGTGATAGTCCCTTCATTTTTTTTCGGTCTTTCTGCAGTTACAAGGCATATTGGCCTTACTAGCAAGTCAGGAAATTGTCTCTAAACACTCTGTGGGAGAACAGTTGAAGCTGGGTTATGATAGCTGTATAGATGCAGTGGCTCCATTTCTGCAAATCAGTGGGTTATGAGCTTTTATTGATAATCATCAGTAGAAAGAAAAGCTTGATCTTTGACCTGTCTTGTTTTCTAATGTGTGTTCTGACTTGCCATAAAGATTCCCCATCAACTAGCAAGCATTGCTATGAGCTGCTGAGCCTTTAGGGTCACAGAATGTATGTTTATAGGAGGAAGCTACCTGAAATCAGTGTTCTTCAAATGTCTTCTAATCAATATATTTTAATTTCAATTCATGCCTTTTCCTTTCTCTCTTTACAGATGAGATCACTGCTAGTTTTCGTCGCTTTGGGCCTTTGATTGTAGACTGGCCACACAAGGCAGAGAGCAAATCTTATTTTCCTCCTAAAGGTAAATATCTGATAACCAATAACATACAAGCATTTTAGAATCATTTTTCTTGATAAGACTCCATTTTAGACAAGATTTTTGTGACAGTGACCCAATGTTTAGGGGGGAAAAAAGTTGAATCCTTTGGATTGTTATAAACTGGTGGAATTTAGAATGTAGCTTTGCAATTATTCTGCACTAAAAGAATTCTTCTTTAACTTCCTGTTTTTACTTTATTCCATTTTCCTTTTTCCCCCCATGTTGTTGTTTTTGTAGTAATAGTCAAGACTAGTCCTCTTTAAAGGGACTAAATGCCCTCCACAGTAGCTGGAGAGGATTTGTACCTTACAGTAACAACTGTCCTGACAGGTTTGTCTCTACAGCTGTGGCTTTTGTTCAGTTCATACTGCTGTCTTATCCTTTTCAGAGGAAATGGGGAGAGAGTGTGCTGATCAGCAAGCTCCCTGCTTTCCTTCACGTCTCTGCAGAGGACGTGGAGGAGGCTAGGTTGGAAGTGTGTAAGAGCCCCTTAAAATTTGTCCCTTACTGTATGGTAGCATGATGACATGGTGCCAAGCATAATTCTGGGTTAAATTATTATCCTATAGGCAAATAGACAGAAGAAGTTATGTGTTTGTTTTCCCTTTTGTAGGGTATGCATTTTTGCTGTTCCAAGATGAAAGCTCTGTACAGGCACTGATTGATGCATGTATTGAAGAAGATGGAAAGCTCTATCTTTGTGTTTCCAGCCCCACTATCAAAGACAAACCGGTAGGTAGAATTGTCAGGGCCTGCACAATTCCTGTATGAGAACCAGAAATTGTTCTCTTCAGAAGCCTTTTTTTCTGTCTTCAGATTGTTAATGTTTAAATTTCTTTAAGGTATCAAATTAAGTTCTCAAAGAGAAGACCAACTTACTTGTTTTTAAACTACACATTATGAAGTTTTTTAGTCTAGTTACAGTTCATGTTTTTGTTAGAAAAAGGTTTGCTAAATTTCACCATTGCTGATGTAATAAATATATTTCCAGACAGGTATTTTATGCTTATTATTGATTAAAATGTAGAATTCTTATTGTTTGAGTGTTGCATGTAACATGTACATGAATCCAAAAAAACATAACGTGGCATTGAACACTAAACGATTAGTACAGATGGTTTGGGGGCTGATGTGAGTCTGTTAATAGTTGGAGAGGCTTCTGCTATATTCCTGTACTTCAAATTTGGCCAGCTGTAGGTAAATATGAAGCAGCTAGTTTTGCATAGTAAATAAACACACAACTTTGTGCACTGGAGCCTGTTGCATTGAGATAACGCTAGTCTAGGGCTTACACTTGGCTAGAACAACACGAATAGCATAGATATGTATGCACCAGTGTGGTTCGTACAGCACAGTTCAGTCATGATTAAGTAAATGTGTAAGTAGAGGGTGAGGTTTTTTTCCCAGAAATTTGGGTAACAAGGAAGTGGTGAAATGTAGTATGATCAAGTGGTCTGTCTTAACAGAGCTTATTACCATTTCGTTTTGAGAAATGATTGCTGAACAAGTGGAAAATGAGTTTAGAAAGTACAGTGTTTAAGAGGTTTTCTTCTTTGTAGGATACTGTTTTAATTTATATTACTGAGATACTTTGAATTGTGAATGGTTAAAAAAAAAGGCTTTTTGTCCATAGGTTCAGATCCGGCCTTGGAACCTTAGTGATAGTGATTTTGTTATGGATGGTTCACAGCCTCTTGACCCACGAAAAACCATTTTTGTTGGTGGTGTTCCTCGGCCTTTACGAGCAGGTACACTGCGTGTTCCGCAGCACTGGGCATGTTGAATATGCAGTCCGATTTGGGGAGCAATGGGGGAAACAACTTATTTCAGCAAGGGAAGTATTAAGTGTTCTTGACACTTATAGCGGGGGACATGAATACAAATGGACTGTTTCATTTGATGCTTTTAGAAAAAATTACCAAGTCTACAGCACTGTTTCATTTTCCTTTCTGCTTTAGTGGAACTTGCAATGATAATGGATCGGCTGTATGGAGGGGTGTGCTATGCTGGAATTGACACAGACCCTGAGCTGAAGTACCCAAAAGGAGCTGGGCGGGTTGCGTTTTCTAATCAACAGAGTTACATAGCTGCTATCAGTGCTCGCTTTGTTCAGCTGCAGCATGGAGAGATAGATAAACGGGTAAGGTCTTCAAGCGTATTCTATTTTTGTTCAGTGCTTTCTCTAGAAATGCTTTTCCATGTAAATGTGTGTCATTGTGAAGACTGTAAATGTTATATCAGATTAATTGCATATTTAGGGATAGATTGTGCCACTTAGATACAACACAGAATAAAAATGAAGGAGTGGTACAGAGCTGTTGCTTCTGGAACGTGGGAGGCAACTGTGAAGCAGACTTTCTCAAATTGCTTCGCATAATGGGAAGCATGTCAGCTGCCTTGCCCTTTTATAAGAATATTGCACTCGTCATATACTCCCACTGCAAGTATTTGCACTTGCAGTGTTTGTATAATGTCAGGGAGTAAGGTATCTGCCAAGGACAGAGCAGTTCTTACTCCTGTTCTGCATCTTTTTAGAGTGGGCAGAATCTGGCCCTAGCATTACACATTGTGTGCTGAGTGTTCCTAAGGAGCATCATAGTAACGCATTGTCAACTTGCTAGTGTGCGTTACAGCCTCATAGTCATCCTCCACAGCTTATGTAAAGGCTGTGTCTGGTTATTTTATTCCTTTATTATTATAAATTAAAGGAATGTGCTAAATGGATCTGCAGTTTGCTTGCTTCTGTCCTCTTCATCTATATAAAACGTGACTTTGCCAATTTTAGTGATCTTTTTGGGCCACAATTTTGAGAAACTCAGATCCTTACATCTACCGTTCTAATCCCTGCTTTGTCTCTTTATTTTTCTTACATGACTGTCATTATTGATTTTAATTTTATAATTACTACAGAGGAAAACCCCCAAACTTGGCTGGTTAGCTGATTATCATTTCACTTCTGCTTTGGCTATAAAGCTTGGGTAGGAGAATTGTAACAACACTTTGACTGTGGGCCTGCGAATTGGAATGTCTTTGTTCTAATCTTGGCTCTGAAATAAATTCTGTACGGCTTTGAACAAATAATTTGGGCCGCCCTTGTGCAACTTCTGCTTGCATAAGCAGACACTTGGGTGAATAGGTCCATTGAAGCTGGTAGGACTACAAATTTGAGTAAGTACTTGTGAACTCTAGCAAAGATTTTGCAATCTATTTCCTCTTCTTTCTCTCCTCCCACTCCTCCTTATTTCCCCATTTTGTGTGTAGCTCAGAAGAAATGTGGGGAGATAAGTGCTCAGAGGATTCATTATAGGAGAGGTTGGGTACATGAGAGATAAAAGTACAACAGTGGCAGTACTACTTTTTGTTAACAATGTACTATGTATTAATACTTTTTCTAATAAAGTTTATCTGTAAAAATAAGATTAGTAACAAGGAGGGATTTCCAGTAAAATTAGGCAAGGAGGTGCTGCTGAAGGGTGTGCCCTTCAAAGTGATAATGCAAATTAAACGCTCAGTGGCCTGCAGCACCAGCCACAGCAGAGCTTCTGATGAGTGCTGCCACCCTAAGCGTGCCTGATGAAGTTGCTGTAGTTTAAGCTTTTTCTCTGTAGCTGGGAAACTTCACTCTACCTAGCACAAGTAACAATTGCAGGTCGAATCTGGCACGTGCACTTCAGCACACACTGAATAAATGTGCTGAGGACTCTAATATCTATGGGTTGCAAACTTGCACAAAAATGGGTGCTGCAGTAACAGGCTAAAGCAAGCAGAGGTATAATTACCTGTGCTGTAGTTTGGCCTCTGAATATGTCTGAGTAGACATAATAGAGCAGAACTGCCAAGTTGAGGAGGCCTGCATAGCATATTTGTAGGTTCTCCTCTTAGCACTTGTAGAAGACAACACTCATCAGTGAATACCCAACCTCAAACTACATAGCAATGTAGGTGACAAAGGGAGAACGTGGTGTTAGGAATATTTGTCTGCCTCAGCTCTTTTACAAATTCATTCTTCTGAGTTGGCGTGAAGTGGTATTTGAGAAAGGCAACTCTAGCAGTGGAGCAGTGGAAGAGGAGAAAAACTGAGGTCAAAAAAAAAAAGGCAGCTGTAGTGTCTCCAAGTAGTTTATATGTACCGTAAGCACAAATGACATCAAACTACTGCAGCGCTCTGTCTGGACTGTGATAAAATTGGGTAAGTTTAAAAACACAGGAACTTGTAAATGTCCTCCTCTGAATGAGCTGACCTAACCTCTGAGGCTTGTGAGGTACAGAAAGGACCATCTCTAAGCCAGATGCAGAGATAACAGTAGAGACATCAGTCACAGTCTGGATATTTGGAAATGTTTGTGAAATCATGTAACTAACACTCCTAGAATGGGAACTGGTACCTGTACTTTTTTAACGTGAAATTTTGTGTTGCGCTTCTGATACGTCACATGGACCTTTCACAATTCAGTGGAGCTAAGGAATGGTGGTGATTACCGGTTTTGAGGTGAATCTGAGCCTTTAGGGGTTGGCAGTTCTGCAGTTGTGATTTGAACACGTAGGCATGTCTAAACGAGCTGTGCTGTAGCCAACTCAGATGCTGCGGGCCGCAAGGTTTGCCTTGCTGTCACAGAGAAAGTGCTCTGGAGTGCTCTGAGCAGGGTTTTGTAGCCCACAGTACAGCAGGCTTGGTTTTGGTATGCAAATGCCTAGATTAAAAGGTAGTAGCCTGCAGATGTTGCAGTGTAGATGTATCCTTGGAGCACCAGCTGGTAATTTCCTGTGAGTCATTATCAGTTAAGAACTTGAAGAAATTTTTCTTTTCCTTTCTTGTCTGCTGTACTGAATTACTGCTCATCATCTGTCCCTTAATGCTAACAGCGTAGGTGGGCATCAGTCCCATGTTAAGCTTCTCATTTGATCCCAAGAAGATTAGGTAGCTTTTCTTTTGCTGAGAGGACTAACCCACAGAAAAAGAAAAGAGAAACGTGCTGTTCATTAAGATAATAAATGAAATTTGTTGGAAATTCAGACATTGAAATTTGCAGACCATGTGTTGTGTAAACAATTTGCATTCCTACCTGAAAGGGTAGGAGCTTAATTGTGCATCATCATACTTAAAAATAAATCCCCAGAATTCTCCACGGTTTTGATGTGAATCTGTGTTTCAGTTCTGCAGCGATGGGTTGATTGGTCCTTTCTGTAAATCAATGACTGGTCCTTTCTGTAATCAATGACAGCCTGTGTGATACTGGTGGGCAGCATTGGTTTCTGGGGTTTTTTTTAAGGATCACGTTGGACAGTGGGAGCAGGATTGTTCTCAAGTTGAGTGCCTGTAGTTTTGGGTGTTCAATGGCAATGGTCGTGTGCAATGGGGGAGAAAATTGTTGAATGTGCTGTTCGCTACTACAGAACTGTGATTGCAATCCTGCTAGAACACAGTAAATAGTGTGGAATTGTCATTATCTACATTGTTATTAAGAATTGTAAACTTTCTTCTCATTTTCTGAATACAGGTGGAAGTTAAGCCATATGTCTTGGATGATCAGCTTTGTGATGAATGTCAGGGGGCCCGTTGCGGTGGAAAATTTGCTCCATTTTTCTGTGCTAATGTTACCTGTCTGCAGTATTACTGTGAATATTGCTGGGCTGCTATCCATTCACGCGCTGGCAGGGAATTCCACAAGCCCCTGGTGAAGGAGGGAGGAGATCGCCCAAGACATATTTCATTCCGCTGGAACTAAATGATCACTGCAGTGCTCATATGCAGGCCTCAAATTAAGTGCACTCTTCTGTTATCCTGATTTTCCCTACCCCACCCTACCCTTTCTCTTATTCAAGATAGCATGCCCTTTTGTAGTAGTCTGTAATTTAACAATAGTATAATGAAAGAATGACCTATAATATGGGTATTTTGTAGAATCTTGTCATTGAAAACTGTATTGGGAACTCCTTTTCGTATTGGTAACATGTTGCAAGTGAGTTGCATTCTCTTGTCTTTACTACCGAGAGAACACTTAATTTCATGCAACATTTTCTTAGAGGAGAGAAAAATATTAAGAAAAAAGAATTGAAACAATAGAGTATTTTGGTTTTTTAATTAAATTATTGTTAATAAAGAACATAAGAATACTTTTATTAAAATAACCGTGTAACAATAACACTATCGGTCTGTTCTGACACTTTTCCCCAGGGAAGCCTGTTTTTGCCTCTCTTTTTGTTTCGACTTCGGATTTTTCCAGCAACAGATGAAGTTAGCATTTACCTACCAACAGGAAAGAGCATGTTTAAAGCAACAAAAATGCATGAGCAAAGTTGAAGCAGCGTTACAATAATGATCTCTTTAAAAAAAAATCTGTTAAAGGTTTTGAGGCTGAAATTTTAGCTCTGTATGTATCTGACCGTGCCTCTGACTACCACCCACATCCAAATTACTAATGAGATAGGCAGAGCTTACTATATTTTCATCAAAATGATTACATTTTAAGAATTCCTGAATGTAAAAGTTGAGTAAAGTTACTACTGAGGGGGGAGTGCACTTTTTTTTTCTTTAAGAGAACTCAATTGTCTGGTTACAGCCCTAGAAATCCTACCAAAGCTAGAGTAATGACAACTAGTTAACTGGCATTTCCTCTCCTGAAGGATAAATATATAGATTTTATTTTTGATGGCTATATATAACTCTATATCCTAATATACTAACATTCATCAGGGGCCAGCCTTTGCTCTCCATTTTGACGTGAAAAAGTAGAAAACCTAAAGATACCTCAAGGATATCACTGATTTTTACTGAAGTTTTGATATTCCATCGTGTCACACAAACTAAAATTGACTGCTTATTCGTTTCCCATCTTGGATGTAAAGTTAGTTTTAAATACACTCTAACTTAGTTGTAACAGAAGGCATGAACCTAAGTAGTTTCCAAGTCTTGATTTGCACTATTTTCTGAATTTGTGCATGAAATGGTGCAAGTGTGCATATGCCTTTCTTACTCTTCCTGTAGAAAAAATCCCAACTAAGATTCCACCTCTTCAGAACTTAAAATGGGGAAATAAAGAAACACAGGTATTTGAAGTGCCAACATTGCTAAGTTAATGCCTGCTTTATTATAAATGAGTTCTACCTTGAGAAGCATTAACACAGTACATGTTAATTGAATGATAAAGAGTGGGTGCAGGGGTTTAGTTTGAAATAGTTGAATGAAGGATTAGTTCTGAAAATTATTTTTATCTCTTTTGAACTAATGCCCTGGCCAGCTTCTCAAATGATTATTTAGCAGTGTGCAAACAAACAGGTTTAGTGGCAATCTTCTGAACTGTCTGAGTGGCATGGTACCATCCTAGATTCTCTCAAACCAAAGACTTGCCTCAGCACTGCTTGGAAAACATCTGCTCCGTTAAAAGCCTTTGTCGGCCCCCCTCATCCCGTTCCCCTAGCCCAGATCATCTTTATGAGAAGCAGTTTTTATTTTCAATACAGGCTTTAATGAACTATACCTTACCAAGTTCCAAAGGTCAAAATGGAGACATTTGCTGTCTACTAGTCAAGTATAGAAAGGGAGCTGCTTTTAATGAAATCCCTGAAAATATTGACAACAGTAATGCAAATGCAGAGTGCTCTTGTGTAGATTGTCAGGGACTTTTTTTTCTCTGAAGTACATAATTATAGTTGGAATGTTCCTTTAATTTTTTTAATGCTTGTAGGTGGCTTGGGGTGTGCTATTGTGCCGATCCTACCCAGTAAACAGGTGAGATGGGTTACCATTACAAGAAATAACACTGTTTGAGAACTAGCTTTGAATAATAATTTTCCCTTTGTACATGACCTGCTGAATTTCGGTACAGTGTTTTTGTAGCTAACTTATTTTGTCATGCACATAATGTATATTTGTTATGCACTACTTTTGTATATCTTGTTTTTCCAACAGTGAGCATTTTTAGGCACACTTTTCACTGACGGGATATCTCTTTATGCAATACCTCAATTTTTCATATTGCAAAGAGTAGCTTTTTGTACTTTTATTACTGAGAGATCTTCATATACTTCATTTTTTAATATAAATAATTTTAATAAATTTTATTTTCTTATATTCTGCTTTTTATACATTTCAGTGCTCTGCATACATTTTGAATTATGGATGTTGTGCACTGGCAATGCTATTTTAGAATCTGCAGAGAAAAGAAAGCATGTTGCTTAAACATCTTAGCCCAGCACCAGGTATTTGGTGTACATATAATTTAAGAAATAGTATATGTAAAGTTGAGAATTAAAGAAGAAAAGCATGAAAGTGACAAATGACACTGTCTTTAGACCCATGAAATTTAAATGCATAAATATAGTGTAGAAATTTAAAAGTAAAGAAACATCAAAATTGTCTACCGCTTCTTACTAAGTTTTTAAAAATTATACACAAATGCAGACGTTTTTGGTGAATGTTTAGCCATTTTTAATATTAATAAAAAATTGATGTTAGGTGTTTGATGCAGAAATGTGTCTGCTCTTTTAAATTATATTTAAAGAATAAAAGAGAGCCTGCTAGGTGGCAGGCATGTAATGTTAGTATGCATGACTAATGTAAGAAATTGTTATTCTACTAATATTCACTTGTGATTGTGTGACAAGCGTGTTTACAGATTATTTGGTTACACTTCGATTTACAGGGCATAAACAATTATATACATTACTCTGTACTTAAATAGTGATTACATGTCCTTATGATTACATGGGATTTGTAGTTGGGGTTACCATGTAGCTCCAAACATAATTAACATGTAATTGGGTTACCAGTCTTAGGGTATCACTTCAATTTGCAAAGGGGTTAATAAGCATGTAGTTTTATCACACTAGCATGGCACTGGCCATGTATTTACAATGTAGTTACAGAGTAATTACATGGTTATTTTTGCAATGTAAAATAAAGTGTTTCTGATTATTTTATATGTAAAGGAACCCCACTGCCCCGTGCTTTTTGGTATAGTATATACTTCTCCATACACAGACCTCTGCAGAATGCAAATTTAAAACTTGCAGTGAATGCATTTAGCGTTTTATAAGGATGCTGTTGGAAAGACTTGATAATTCACCCCTTTTGTTTTTGAAGAGTTAAAACCTTCTGTTAAAAGGTGATTTAAAACTTGAATGTGATGAATTGTGGCAAGTTAACTTCAAGTTATGTGCAATACCTATTTCAGACTTCTGGAAGATCTTTGCAGTGTAATTCTTTGTTTTTAATTGCAGACATTTAAAAATGTCATTTTCTACTGTTCTAGTAAATCCTCTTTCTTGCTGGTGTTTCTAAAGAAAAGAATCAGAAATCAATCTTTCTACTAATGTAAATTTGAGATTATTTTTAAAAAAATGGAATAAAAGGTTTTGGTCATTTGCTTTATTTTATTATCTTATTTTAAAGCTACTGTGATAGCATTGTAAGAATTGGGACAATATTGTATTCAACTGTTTTATTTTTTATATTTTTAAATTTTAAAGTATAATTAGTTTTTATAATTTTCATCAGATTTTTTTGTTATATTTTTTGGAAGTGAAACTTTTAGCAAGTGGGTGTCTAGTTTTTACTAATCCCTAATATGTTTTTCCCCCAATGTATTGCTCATATTATCAGAAGGAAAAGTTATTTAAGTATGTCAGTTAATTGTACTACTTGGCTGAATTTCCATATAGTTTTTACTGTGTATGGGGAGGTTGTAGTATTTATTATAGCATTTTAAATAAGGGTAATTCATTTTTTATTAAAGTCATTTTCACGTTTAAGTTCATATTTTTGTATGTTCTACTCTAAGTTATATAACACAAGTTACTTTTTTTAAAGAGTTCATTTGTTGAAGTGCTAGTGAAAATTAATGTTATTAAATAGTTTGCAAATGACTATTTATACCAGTATGCATATAATTTTTAAATATTTGTAATGTGAGATGTTGAATGAATAAAACTTTTAACTCAATGTTTCTTCTTAACCTTATTTTAAGCCTCCTGTAGAAACATGTTCCTTTGTGGCTGAAGCTCATGGGGCTTGGGGAAGTGATTTTGATGAAGTATATGGCACACGTCTGGCTGTGTGTGTAAAGTGTTTTAGGCTAAATTCTGCAGTCCTGTGCTGGTCAAAACGTGGAGCATGGTTTCGTAGGAGGTGTGTGAGGGAGGATATAACCATTTGAGGTGCCAAGTACCGTGAACACTGCATTAAATTGGTACAAAATTATTGTTCAGTGCTGCAGAAATGGAAAGGGCGATGTCTAGAGGACTGTAGCTCTGCTCTCTGTTGAATCAGGCTGTAAGAAGAACCCTTTTTACTGCTTGTGTCCAGACGTTGTCTTTAGGGAATGTTGAATGCTAACTACTTAATTTTGTGAATTTGGTGCTTGTTGAATTATTTGTTAGAAATGTGTGTAGCTTTGGAAAAGCCTTTCAGCAGCGTCAGAACTGCCGTTTCTGGTTTTTGCACAGCTGTAAGCATATCAACCTAGCTAAAGAATTGTAGCAAGTTTGCTTCTACTTTGTGCTCTCTGCAGCTAATTCATAGGGGCAAAGATGAAAACCAATACACAGCAGTGAAATCAAGCTAACTGGGCAGGTGACAGGTTCAATGGGAAGAATACCACTGAGGCACATGTAATGCATCATGTAAGTCAGAAACCACTGTGCAGCTGGGACAAAAAGATAACCAGACTAGGGCCAGAGTGGAGCCAAGCAAGGCGTGGGCAGACAAGGATTCTTTTTTAATTGTCTCATGGCTGTGATCTGACACTAACAGAACAAAAAAGTCTGGCATTTTAATGAGCTTGCTACCGTGTCAGCCTTTAATTTAACATACCTAAACTTAAGATGTCTAAAAAAGTTTTGTGAAGCGTTACAATGTCACATATCTACCTTTCATGGACTATTCAAAAGGAACCCTGCATAAAGGATTCAAGAGTTTTGCATTCTCACTAGGTAGGAATTCCCCAAACTTTGTTGGTTTTCTTACTTTGATACAAAGAGCCAATCTTCAATGAAGTATAATTCTGATTGGTCTGGAAGTAGCTCTGCTAAGTGGAACCATGAGTCGCAATATGCACATGTACCTTGTGAGGAAAAAAACCTGCTGCCCAAAGTACAGTACTGCAGTAGGAATCGGACTGCGCTCACTGCACTGACCAGTACTTTGCTGTTGGCGTTTGAGCTGCTAATCTCTTGTGCCATCATCTAAGGAATGATGTTGTAAATGTTAAATAGATCTCCGGTATCGTTCTTTTCTGTGGGTGCTTCAGGAAATGCAGATCTTACAGAATTGAGCTATAATGGGATTAGTTCTGCAAGATGCTAATCACTTCAGTTCCCAGTGGCTTCAGATGATGCAAACTTAGAAGCTAATGCCTTTAGAAACTAGTTGTTGACAAGAATGAAAAGTTTCGCTGGTGACTCCGTGGGTATATTCCCAATCCCTTAAAATGGCTGTTTAAACCGAAAATGCTGGTACGCTTTGGATCAAAAATACAGAGGCTAGAGATGTGTTGTCTGCCCAGTGAATAATGAATTCCGCAGTGCCGTGTTTTATGCCAGCCAAACAACACCAGACAGTATTGACCAGCTTTTAGCGTGTGACTTGGCTGGTAACGGAAGCATTATCTCTCTGTTCTCTGCGTTGGTATTGTTAGGAAATAGTCATAGTTCAGCCTCTCCCAATGTGATAACAAGTTCTTGATACTGTTTTCAAGTGCAAATGGTCTTTTAGAAAGCATGTGCTTATCAGTGGTTTATCTGATAATGTTTTTTAACAAGTACGATAGACATGAAATTTGGTCCTGGAATATGGGGGGTTTAAGTCTTTTGATGCCATGGTGGTGGAACTAGTGATGTCCTTCAGAAGCAAGGCACTCCCTGACTCATTTCGATTCAAAATGCTATAAACTCAAAGGTGTTTATCAGGATATAGCATCTGGTTTATGGTTGGGGATGTGTGTATTAGTTCTAAAATTTCCTATATGAAGATTGCAAAGTACTTTGTTGAATGGTTAATAAATGAAATTCTATCACATAGGCAGAGGCTAAAAAATTCAACTCATTAAGGTGAAATGCCAGAAGCCTGGAGTGTTCAAAACTAAAATTAGTCACTCTTGGTAGTGATGGCCTTGGCTGATTCTGAATTGCTGAGAAGTAAATTTCTAGGAAAGATGATATAACAAATCCCTTTTGGGTTTCAGTTTGTCCTGAAACTATAAATAAATGCTACAGGCAGACTCTAGAAGATGGAAGTATGCCTGCTGGGTGGAATTTCAGAATTTCCACAGTACATGAATCTCAACTATTTTCTTTCAGCACAAACTGCCACCAGCTTTCTCTTGGGTGCTACTTTCACTAAATGAACTGCTACATTCCACATGAGTGAAGAAACTCCGTTTGGGTGGAGATGGATATAACCCATCTAGTACAGATTTAAAGGCTAAGGTATATTTTAAAGAGAGTCTCTTAGCTGTCAAGTCGTTGTTGGACAGTTTCTACTGTCTGTCCCGATTCTCCAGCTGCTGTTTATTCAGTGCTATGAAAACCCACTCAGCCACAGTCCAAAATGCACATTGCTTGCCTACAGGAAATCTAAGACAAATAATAGCTTCAGAAAGGATAGATGAGGAAAAAACATTGACATCTCTTCCTCTGTGTAAAATAAGCTGATTCAGTCTGTCAGTATGAAAAGCAGCCTCTGGGATAAGAATATACTTGCAGCTGTCTTTGCAGTCATAGAAATTGAAGGGGGCGGGGGGCTGAAGCAGTGCTCTAAATACTGAGCTCCCCATTTAAGATGGGGAGAAAGTCTTTCTGAATCTTGGTGCTCTGATGAATGCTACCAGATATCACCTGTTTTCATGACACATGAACAATAATTTGCTGACTTTCTGTAGGGCTTATCAGAGAGACAATTTGATACTAAATGTTAATTTATTTGAATGTATCTATTACTAAGGGAAGCTCCCTCAGTCACCTTGCTTATGGAACTTGGGAGACTGTTATGTGGTACTATTCCATTAAGGTTCCTTCACAAAATTTGCTGGTGAAAAGTTCTCAGTCCTCCTTTATATATAAAATATGGAAATATATAAGGTTTGTGTTTGAGTGGGTTTTTCTTTATGAAATTTAATGTTGGTGAGTCATGAAAGCTGAGATTAAATCCTCTGAATACAACGCAGGTAAAGGGTAACTGTGAGAACACATTTCTGGTTTTGCATTAATCTTAAAGTTGTAAATGGCGTTTTGTTGCTCTCAGCTATGTGACATCTTTTTATTCCAAAACTGCGTGGCAGGGTGAGCTGCTGTGCTTTTCATGTGAATGAAGAACATCAATTTTACTTAAATGGCAGACTGATAGTGTAGATGCAGTTGACACACGCTGTGTGCCTTAGTAACTCTTACAGTTTTGTAATCTGTGGAAGGGTAGCAATTCACACATAGAGCAATTAATTTAAAAAAAAAAAAAGTCTCCTCCAACCTTCTCCAACCCAACGTTTGAGAAAATGTTTGCTCAGTGTAAATCACCATCTTACACTGCTGCTGACTCATGAACCGGGATCAGTTTGCTTAGTGACAGTTTATGCCTTGCTATGCATGTGAAAGCATTAAGTTGTCAATTTAACAAAGTGTCATTTTTCAAGACAGTGCTTGTCGCTTTAAGCACATGCCCAGTACTGGTTTGTGTATGGAGTACATTCATGTAAGCGTTTCTGAATTTTCTTTCAGTGAGTTAAATGCGATTTCTCAGGTTTTTGAGGCACATTCTCATTGTAAGCAGCAGGCAGTAGCCCCCAGCTTTGCTTCAGCAGGCCAGCTGTTCACAGGCAGATGTTGCTCTGTACACACTGGCAGAATCGACTCGGCTCTTCAGTCAGTGGCAAGAAAATTTGCTCAAGCGTTGCTTTTACAGGGGGATGTCATTGGAGGAATGTGATGGCAGAACAAAGCAGTGACTGCTTGAGTTTTCTCTGCAGAGTTAGCAGTCCTTGGAGACAGAAGCCCTGCGCTGTTCCTTTTCTGGCAGTATCCTTATGTCTCTGGGGGTAGGGAGGGAGCGAATGTTCAGTATCTGGAACAGTTTTGCAAAGACCCTAGTACCATTACAAAGTGGACTTACTGCTGAGGAATGAGTATGTTCAGTGGTATTTATCCTGTAGTTAAATAGAACTTTCTCATATATGCAGACAGGTGTATTGGTGATTATGTTAGCCTGCAGGCACACTTTGGCCTGAGATCACGTTAGATTTCAGAAGAGAGGCTAAGAAAACGTGAGCTTTCTGTGCTTGGACAGGTGGTCTTGTAAGACCTACAGTACCACTGAATCTGAGGATGATTTAGTGATTTTTGCTTTTTATATCCTGTACTGAACCAGTATTCTTCCAGGATGTGAGAGAACAGTATCTGGAGGTTTATCAAAGGTAGGACTAAACTTCCTCATCTGTGTGTTCATGTATGGTCGAACTGCGTATTCCCCAGAATAGCAGTAGTAACATTTAATATCATAGTCCCTGCAGCCCAAAATTTGGTAAAATTTTATTATCTCTGATTTGGAAACAAAGGATGTCATCATTAAATACCAATAACTTGCACATCTGTGTGGAAAAATGACATCAGAGAAACTGAAGTCCTTGCCTTCCTTTAGCTGTATTCACTTGACTACAGGTCTTTCCCAGAAATAAGATTGTTTAATTCTGGTGTTATCTTCAGTGCTCATTTTGCCTTTTTGAGTTTCCCCCATAGTTTTATTTCAGATTGACAATGTCTATTAAAATCCTGTAACACAAAGTTCTTCTAAGTTAATGGTTTCAGTCTCATTGACTTGGGTTTGATTGTGAAGTCTATGGATCTTCTCAGTGATTTGAAAATCTCAAGGGAAGGCTCAGGCTTTTATGTAACAAACTTAGTTTATAGTCTGCTAAATATTTTTATGCACAGCCTGAAGAAATGGGAAAATATGCCTCTCCTTATGACTGGTGTGGATGAAGTGATTCCCACATGTATGGTTTGTAAAGCAATCTGAGATATGCAGGTTCATTAATATGAAATGCAGGTGTGTTAAAATGGCAGCTGGCCATTTTATCTCTCTGCTGCTCTGTGTTATTGCTTACATAATTAACTGTGAGATCCATTGTAAATTATGAAATTTTACAAGTAAGCAAAAGCTGAAGGCATAATGCATTGCTTCGATTTACCAGAAATGGTGAGTTTTGTTTTTATAATGATTCCTAGTTATACTAATAAATGGTCCCCAGAGTATTCTCTAAAGTAACCACATTCTAATAAAATACCTCACTCCAGTGACTCTTATTAAATATTCTGTGAAAACGAAGGAGATACAGTAATTGTTTGTGATACTGCTGAGGGTATAATTAACAAGGTTTGACTGTAGCTGTTACCAGAATTAGCATACTTTCCACGTAAAAATCCCTGTTAACCGTGTTAAGATTCATATTTCAGATGTATTCAGTAGATCAAGATAATGTAATACTTAATAAGCAACCTGCCTTGCCTGAATTATGTTGAATTATGGTGAGTACTTTGTTTAACTCCATTGCAAAGAATCCTCATAGAAAAACAAGTCTCCAACAGCAGGAGTTTCGTTTTTGCTGGCTATCACTAGGGAATCAGGGAGTTGCTAAATGTGCATGCAGCGATGTCTCATCAGCTCCTTCCTTCCTTCTCCTTGGCGTAAGCTATAGCCTTGCTACCACCAAAACCTACCTTATTTTAAAAAAAACTGAAACAATAGAATTCAGGAAACAATACAAGTTCTGAGTTGAAGCTGACATTTGAACACAGAACAACGGCATGATGAGGTGCAGGCTGGAAGCTAGAATCTGGTCTATTTTTAACTAGACAGTTGAAGATGTGGTGAAGAGCTGAGATGTTTGTTCAAAGTGATAAATACAGAGGTAGCAGCTAACTGGTAGTCAGTTCACACATCTGGAAAGGAGGATGAAGAACAGTGTGCAGCTAAAATAGCTGAATTTTTCAGTTTTGCAGACTCATAGATTTTAAGGGGGCATTGATTTTTGTCAGTAGCAATAGATCCTAAAAGGGATCTGAGCTTAATTTGCGTTTGAAGTCAAAGTCCTGGCAACGTGCTGTTGGGAAAAGTGGACAAAATGTGCCACACAAGGCACGTGTATTTGTATTAGTAGGGTGGAAACATATTCCATAAATACAGATACTGAGAAAACCACTGATTTGGCAGCCGTGATGCCCTGACAGGGACATAGGAAGGAAGCAGCCTGGCAGTTGGCAAAGGGAACTCCTGGTCAGGGAAGACACAGCAGCAAGTGTTCATGCACAGTGCAAAGACAGTCATGGAATGAAAATGGTGCTGTTTATGTGCATGTGTTCAGTGGTTTTTTGTGTTGTGGACTGAGACTTGTGTGCTTCAGGAAAAGGAGTACTTTCTTTACCAGGGCTTTGTGATTAATGGATATGACGAAGCTTGCACTCCAGGATCAGTTTTTAATGAAGCTGTTCGGTTGCCTTTCTCTGGGCTAAATACCCCCAGATTGAACTTCTGGCTGCTACCTCACTAGGCCAATTTGTTAGCTCAGATCTTTGCAGAGGAGGGAGTCTCAGGTGTTTGGGGAGTTATTTTGAGATTACAGTTGATCTCAAGGCTACTGACTCGGTGGTTGTATTGTATCTGTGACCTCCTTTTTAGTCTGTACACTTTGGAGCCTGCAGTAGATGCCCTTTTATCATTGGGAAATAACAAATTACTCTGGCAAACTGTCAGGCTGTGCCTCTGGAAATTGTTTTCCTTTTTTTCAACTGCATACACAAAATGCCATTTTCTGACAGCGTGTAAAATACCTGGAAATCCTGGGATACTTCGCAGAAGAGTTCTTTGGGTTTTTATCCTGTCCTGAGCTCCCCGTCTTCACGTCAGGTCGCCGCAGAGGTAGGGACACAGGCTTGTTCGGTAGGTAAGGCTGCCACCTCGTGGGGTCCCTCTGCACAGCACCCTGCCCTGCGTGGGGACAAGGTGACAGCAGCCCTGGGGACCGCAGGGACTCTCAGCCTCCTCAAAGGCTGAGGAAAGACTCCAATTTGCTTCGTGGTCTTTTCGGATCCATTGGCCAGGGTGACAAATTGTCAGCGTCGTTCAGATTGCTGGTGCTGCTAAAACAATTAGAGAAAGGTCTTTTCACAGAATTTATTCTTTCTAATCCGTAATGCTTTCCCTCCTCTGAGCAGTTAAGTGTGTTAGACTCTGGGAAATACTATGGAGCAGTATTTAAGAGCCAAAGCAAAAATCAATGGGACTTGTGCTCTTAAGTGGTTTGAGAAATCCCACTTGTCACTGGCCATATCTCGTAAACCCACTGCTGCAGAGGGACACGTCTCTGTAGAGCACCTTCACGGGAGGGACTCCTGCCTGCGCTGGGTGTCCCCTCAGTATCGCACAGTGCGCATGTACGCCTGCTGTTGCTAGAAGAACAAAATGATAACAGCTATTTAAATTACTGTTTCATAAATGTTGTTAAGCAGGTGGCTGGAGCCACCCAGCCATGCCCTAGCAGGTAACCTGTTTCAAGTACACCAATGTGAAAATTCATTATATCAATGCAGGAACTATGGAAGCTCCCACACCAAAAAGATCCCACTTGTTCCTCTTTCAATCACAGCAGAGACAAACAATTCATCACTGCCTTCATCCTGGAGTCCCCTATATCACTTTATCAATATTGCATGAAATATATCAGTATATGACTTCAGGCAGCATACTTTGTGCTAAACCCTAACTAATGCTGGCCAAAAGCAACCTTGTGGAGCAGGTTACTACTGAGAGAGAGAGACCGGGAGAGGCCTGCTCCCATTCTGCACTGAGCTCAGTGTTCCTGCTCACAGTTATTTCTCCCTTCTTCACCACCCAGCTGGGACACTGAAATATGGCGAGCAGACAGGACAGGGCCGGAGGGCTGCTCTGCAGGTCTCCCCACGCTATGCCTGCCCAGAGGAAGAGGCCACCGGTGCTGTTCACCCCACAGCGTGGCAGCCAGGACGCCCGCCCATCCAGCCCCTGCCTCTCCTCAGCAGGGCCTCACCGCCATCCTGCCCCACCACAGATGGAGCCTGGCCGCAGCCAGGGGAAGCTTTGTGTGACGCTTGTTTATGTCAACAGCTTTGGCTCCCACCGCTGCGGCTCCATCATCCGCTACGGCAGGGGCTGCCGACGGGCCGAGGCGGGCCGGGCTGGGCCCTCGCTTCCCCAGCCGAGCCCCATGGGGGAGACCGGGAGGCAGAGGGCAGCCTCGGTGCCAGGGGACGAGGCCAGCCCTGGGCTGCCCGCTGCCAGTGGCAGGGCACAGGTGGCAGGGAGCTGTGGCATGGCGAAGCCTGTCAGCTGCCGTTGCGGTACGTGTTGCTGAGCACGGGGACCTCTGTGCCCCTGGGCACCGAAGAGCACAGGCCTGAGCCACTGCCATGTTCCCCTCTTCTGGCGGGAAACCATTTCCCTGCAGTGTGTTGATACTGTGCCACTGGGCTCCTCCCTCTCAATCAGACTCTGCACACTGGGGGGTGAAGGTGGCACAATTTTTTTTTAATGTGCCCAGTACAGTTGGACAGGGTATTTAGGCAGGAGGTGGAACATGGTGTTAAACTTACATGAGTGAAAAATTTAATATTTTTGCCCCAAACTCTTACACTTTTGAGCTACAGCGTCTCCGACCTGTAAGGTGAGGTGACTGCCTGCAGTGCAGCCTTCCCTGTCCTTTTCTGTGACAGCGATAAGGCCAAAAATAAGCTACATCCAACAGGGCTGCTTGTTACACACCAAACTTCTGGGTCCTTCCTTCCTCTCCTCAGGAGATTCCCGCCTAACCAGAGAGCTGCTGTGCTGCTGGCTCCCTTGTTGCTGTGACAGCTCAAAGATGTTTCTTAATTTTCTTTCTTTGTGGCTGGAACCAAAGAAAGTTGGGATGGGCATGGGTGTGGGTGCCTTTTTTTTATAAAAGCAAACAAAAAAGATTAGGGAGTTTTCCACTGGTTGAGATCTGTTATGAAACATAGCTCTGCTGCACAGGACGAAATGGAGTGAAAATGGAGAACATGACCTGGCTTCTGGCGTGTGAGCTGGAAATGATGGGTGACACAGATAGGGTGGTCCTGAATTTTACTAACTTGTTGCTCTTGAGATGTTTTCATTGTCTTACATTTTTTTTCTCCTCCTAAAAGCCATTTTTCCAAAGATTTCAAAGTGAAATGTTATGTTAATCTGTAATTAAAAGCACCACTTCTGATGGGTTATTATCTAAGTGATGCCAACCTGTGGCTTGGAGGCAGACTGTGACTATCGGTAACTCAAAGCCTTGCTCCTGTGATGTGGCTGCCATGGGTATCTGGTGGTGGGGCTGTGGTGGCCTGGAGGATGCTGGTTTGCCTGAAGTCCTGCTGCAGCAAGGGATGAGCCTGCAGCTGTGGCCATGTTCAGCATCCCCACATGGGTCACCCTTTTGCTCAGCTCATGCCATGCCCTGCCTGTCCAGCAGCTCCTTGGAAAGCTGCCATCCTCACCTTGCTGGGAAGTCACCCGAGTCCTTCCTCCTTGCAGATATCTGTCTTGAATCCACAGTATCAACCTGCCCTTCTTGTTTCTGTTTTTTAGTGCTAGCAGGGATGATTTGTCTGGTTTCTTGCCTCAATCTACTCACCTTCTCTTTGAGCTCTGGCAGAATTTTAGTAGCTGCTATAGCAAGGGGAAAAAGAGAGAATTAAAAGCTAGTTTGTGTGGCCCAGAAGCCTGTTGTCTTAATTTTTGGTTGCTGTACAGTTTTGAAATCTGTTTTGTGGAGTTTGAGAGACACCCACTTGGCCCATGGTTACAATGGAGAATTATATCTCAAGGCAATAGCACAGTGTAAAGGCTGATATCCTGTAACCTGCTGGGACCAGAAGTAAGTTTCCACGTGGAAGATCTACAGCTTTGGCAGGAATATATTGTAAACACTCAGAATATGCTTTCTAAACTCTCTTCCTAGGTGACCTTCGAGAGGCTAAGGCTGACATCTTTGACTTTCCCTTCCCTTCAAGAAATGTTGATAAAGTAATTAAACAAAAGAAGCAAAAGGTATAAAATGCGGGAGCTGAATTAGCTGCTTTTGCGTTTGAGAAAATTGCTTCCTGCTTGTTCTGTGTATGTCTATGTGAGAGCATGAGGGGAGATTAAAAGATTGAATTGGTAGTCTGTTACTGAAATCCTTACTTACAGAAAAGAAAAATGGTATTATTTTCCCTCTCTGGGGGCTTTAAAATTCTGGCTTTCATTCAATAAAGCACTTAAGTGTGTGCTTACCTTGAAAAATGAGAGCATGCTGTTGACTTAAAGCCTGTACTGAAATGCTTTGCTGGATTGGGGCCAGGGTGCTGCACACCTTGCTGGGTGAAACCCAGCAGGAAAAAGCTCTGCAGCTCCTCTTCCTCTTATGTTTTAAGCAAAGAAATCCCACAGGTTACAAATAAGTGAAAGCGAGAATCAGAGGTATTAACACCATACTAGTAGCAATACAAAATTACTTTCTGTTTCACAGACCTATTTCTGTTCCTGTTCAGTAGTTCAACAAATGCTTGAAATTTTAAAAGGCACATTTATTAAAACAGTAACTCATTATGAGATTTCGTAATGTGTGAAGTACAAGTAATCAGCTAGACTGTACTATAGTAGTGTCACAGATACTTGATTTAAAACTAGCAAAATACTACTGACTTCAGAGGAACAGCTAATATCATACTATAATATCGTTCTTCTAGTACATTAAATAGTCTTCAAAAAGAATGAGGAATATGTATTATGTTTTAGCCATAAACGTCCATGAGAAAGTGATTATCTTTAGATTTAAACTAGTTTCACGGATGGGGTCCAGCAAAAGTCATAACGTTAGCACATTAACAGCCATTGGTATTTGTTAGGCTGCCTCTCTGCCTGAATGCCTTTGTCAACAGTTCCAATTAAATATTTTAAATGCACAAGTTTGAAATGTGCCCACTATAAATGGAGCTTTATGCCTCTAAAATAAAGGTCATCAACATCTATAAAACAGATTAATATGTATTTGATATGAAATAGGCAAGGTTGTTGCTATTCTGGAATCTGAGTGTGGGGTCTGAATTATGCTGCTGTTGAGGAATTATATGGAAAGCTCTTGCTCCTAGAAAAATAAACAATCTTATTTATCCTCCCATTTTGGATTACTTTAAGAGAGTTTAATGGCTCTACACACGTTTTCATAAGATCTTCTTATCTAGAAGGGCACTTCACAAGCCCTGCATAAACAAGAGTTCTAGGCAAGAAAGGAAGAGGATATCGCATGTGGAAAATCATGAAGTAATTTATGATTTTTGACTTTTAAATAGAGGTCATTCTTCCAGTATATCCCACATATATATCCCTCCTCCAGACCTCCCCCTTCCTGATCCTCAGCAAAAAAACAACTGGACTCCATAGTCATGCTGGAGAATTCAAAGTTCTGCCCTATAGATGTTTTAATGCAAACTTTTTATATGCTTCACTGAGAAAGTTCAATCTTACCTTTCAGTCCAAAGCCTGGCTTAAGGTCCGCAAAGTAATTTCAAAGATGCTTGAAGAAAATGAAAAGTTCAGAAGTCGACTCTTGACTTGCAGTCAGTTTAATGGAGAAGGTAGGCAATGAACTGATAATGTTTTATTTTACTAGAGAAAACAAATTATTAATGTAAGTGCTTTGATTTAAGATCCCTAGGTTTAAGGTCCATTCAGCTGTTTGTTTTGGGTAGTAGGTTTTATAACTCACAAATTATGGAATTCACTGCATACTTTAGACACTTCTAGCCATATCTGTAAAACCCTTGTGTTTCACTGAGGGTCTTATGTGTATTCATTTGGAGGAAAGAAGGCAGAAGCGTTTGCTGCTGTCTAGCATTAAAGACATGAACATAAAATATCTGCAAGTTTTTCCGAACACATGAAATACATAATTAAACTATTATTCACAGATTGGTCTAAGGCAGTACTTGTGTGAATAATTTATTTTTTCACATAGGAAAATACTGGTTGGTTTCATACAGACAATAAATAAATTAGACGCTCCTCAAAGGTAGCTGTAACACAATTTAACACAACCATCAAACATGTTCTCACACTGTGGCCTGAATGCAGCTATTCATTACTGGAAAATGACTCAGGAATTAAAACTTGTGCTCTGCATTGAGCCAACTTCAATTAGAGACATTGTAGTTGCTGCACAATTTAAGATAATGCAGTGTATGCTTACAAATGTAATTGGAATTTTTGACCTCACAGCCTGATGAATTTTTAGGAAAAAGAATATACTGATCCATGAAGAGTTACCAGGCTCGTTAAAAAATGGCATATTCACCCACAGTACTTCTGCTTAGCTTACATTTGTACTGATGGAAGTTTCCATATGTAGGTGTGTTAGGGTATATTCCAAAATGGATGTCCGTTGTTGCCAGTATTTTATTTTTGTAAAATGTTGTATGTTGCATACTAATTAGATTTCTGCATACCTGACAAGAAAATACTCCCTCAAAAATTTTCTTCATGAGAACAAAAAAGTGCAATTCTGTTTTAAAACAAATATCTGTCTACCTCAATGAATGCCCCCTGTGACCTACAGTGGATGTTATTGGAATAGTAGAAGAAATTCCAAAATATGCTACAACAGCATGTTCTGCAATTATTCAGCAAATATTAAGCATTTTGTGCAAAAGCACTTCTTCTGTTTGCTTTAAAACCAATTCCTGAATAATTCTGGTATTATGAAATGCTGGGTATTAACTATGTGCTATTTATATTCTTTATACCAATCAAGATTCCATTGGCCTCTGTCATATTTATATTTCTATGCTGAGAAGTTCCAGTCTACAAAGTCTCTCCTTATATGGAAACTCTTTTGTGGCTCTGATAATCCTTATTCTCTTATCTTTGCCATCAATCAAAATGCTATCTGCTTCTCTATATGGTGCATTGTTCATCCATATTATTGCTCGTTTGTTTGAAGTAATGAGAGTGAGCAATTATTTGCAACCATAACACTGTATCTAACTCATGCCTGTAGAAGTGAGCACCTGTGACATTTAAGAGTTGCACAGGGTTGGGCATGGGTACCTTCCCCCTGAACTCATCCATTCCTGCCTGCCAGGAGAGGTTTGGTGCAGGGGAGTGGGTGTCGTTCATGTCAGTAGTGTTTTAGGATTTTTCCTCCTTTAACACTTGTTGCAGAAGCCCTTGTAACGCTGTGCTACTCTCCCTAATCGAAAGGTTTTGATCTACAGTTTGGATCATTGCAGAAATTTTTGTGTACAGCTATTAATGTGTATGTTGGATGTATATATAGCACATATACATCTGTGTATATGTAGGACACTAAAGAAAAAAAAAACCCTTCCATGTTTTTTGTTTGCTTGCTTTCAACAAAAAGGAGATCAAGAGATGAGGAAAAAGGAGTAGAAATCTCTAATAGGTGATTTCCTCCAAAATTTCATTTTTTTGTAAAAAAACCCCAAAATTCTGCTGATATGCGATCTCCTAGGTGGATTTATCATCTTAATATAATGGCTGCTAATCTGATTTTGTTACAGATATGCAATGTCCTGATTTGTGAAGCTTGTATTTATAGACAGGGCCCCTTCCCTTTTCAGATACTCATTTCTTTTTGTCATCTGGAGGGAGAGCATTATCTTTGTATATAATTGCCAGTAACTTTAAAAAAATCCCAAACCAACCAACCCGACACTTACTCTATCCCTCAACATTTACTCTATCCTTAATTGTAATTGCACCTCATTTTTCAGAAACTTTAATTGAGAATTTACTATTAAACTCTATTTAGGTGAAAACCATCAATTCTAATACCTTCTTCCTAATTAACAGATTTTACACAACATCAAATCAAGGAGATAAGTCTCTTATTGATCTGAAATTTTCATTAAACAAGAAGCAAATGGAATAATTCTATCAGACCTTTAGATATGGATCAACAAATCTGAATAAACTGGGTTCATTTTATCTTTTTTTTTAATGAGATTAATAAATCTGGAAAACTATTGCTGCATTTTATTGCCTCTATAAATAGTTTTCTTGAGAGAACAAAAATCTACTTGAACTCTAATGCCACCTATTTACTCCTTGGAATGTTGCAATTAAGATTAGATTCAGTGTGACAGAAAATGATGATGTGCCTTCACAAAATATTCTCCCACAGGCAATGATATGAACCGAAGCTCACAGAATGAGGCATCCTACCTGGACAGGGTATGTATGTAGTCCGTTAATTGCCAAGCAAGCTTAAATGCTAAAATAAACAAAATCATAATATTAAAAAGATGCACTGATATTGTTTAACATTATTAATAAATACCCGTTGTATACTTCAGTATTACTGACATTGGGCTCAAATGTTTTTTAAGATTTCAGTCATGTTTGGGAAGCAGGATAGATCTGTCCTCAGCAGGAAGGGCTGTGTGCATTGCCAAGACTGGGATGTAGATTTTGCGTTTTTATTGAGCTAAATCCTTCTGTGATGGTCCAAAGTAAAATCTGAAGAATCTGAATAGAGTATTTGTCACACTTTATATCTGACTTTTTTTATATTAAAGGGAATGCACCACTTCATTTTTGTAATCTTTTTTTCTCTAGGAGTCATCTATCTTTGACTGGGTATAGCAAGAAAATAAAGGAAGATTCAATCCAAAAGGAAATATGAAAGTAGTGAAAGTTTTTATTTTACCTAGTTCTTACTGATGTCGGTGGCAAGACTGCAAGTGATTTCAGTGAAAACAGGTTCTCTGTTGTTTGTCTGGTGGATGTGCTTCTACTGTTCAAGAGGTTTGTTTTTACAGTGGCTTAAACAGCTCTGTTGCGAGATATTTATTTCAAGTCATTAAGTCTAGTGTTTCACTTAGCTATTAGTTTCCAAAGCTTTTTAATGAGCATAATACTGTGACAGTTTGCTTGCAAAAGAATAGAGATACACATTTAGCATTGACTCTGTATTTATATCTATTTTTTTGTAGCTTGTCAGAATCATAAACAAACACAAATTCAGTAAGGCAGAACTCCACACAAAATATAAAGAAGCATTTTTTTTCTTACTGATTTGAATATATTTGACTTTATTATATTAAAATACACAATTACCCTTATGTTCGTTCATTCATTTATACATGAATCTCAGCAAGTATTTTGAATATGAAACCAGGTGAATGTTTTCTGTCTTACTGTTCACCGTGAAGCACATAATGATATTGTCATAATCAGAAGGTATTGTTTATCTAGCTGACTTCAATAACATGATATAATTTTCTTCTGTTATGGAGTTTCATACTTGAACTCTTGATTGACTGTTAAGCCCTTTTAAACTAGCAAATTGTGTAAAAGGGACATGAAGACTGCATGAAAATAGTATGTATATGGATTTCACCTCTGTAGATAAAACATTTACCTGTCACAATTAGACATCCTTGGTTTCAATAAAAGGATTGTTTTCTCATTGCATAATGTCTTAGTGTTTGCAGATATAATGACTGGAATGTCAGTGTTGAGCTTTAATAACATGCTAGTGATTGTGTCATTAAGCAGCAAAGCATTTGGAAGGGTTTAATCTCTGTTTTCTTAATAGTAAAACTGCAAATATGTAACTGGAATGTGCCTTTTGATGACAGCTCTGGCATCAAGGTTCTCTTCTGATTTGTGGTTGAGTAATATTCTGATTTTACTTAAAATAGTTGACATTTCAGCTTGGAAAAGGAAGTGAGAAAGCAAAGTATTCAATCAAGATGTGATCATTTTTCTGGCAGAGCAAAAATGTCATAGTTCTTTGGTATTTTCAAAACACATGTTTGAAGTCACACTTTTTTCTTTTTTTTTTTTTTCTTGTACTAAGGGCGATGATCTCCCTGTTCCCACAATTCTATCAATGAAATGTTTGCCTGGAGAGTGTTTGGTTTATAATCCCAGATTGTAAATTGTAGAGTTGGTGCTCTAATGTTTCTTTTCTTGTAAACTACAGCTGCAGTTGGTACCTGTACTGACACAGACTTAAGGGGCCCTGGAAACAAAGCTTTTCTTCCAGGTGGATAATTGCTACTTTTACAGGATAGACGAGATGCATTAACCTAAATCTCTGAATGAAATTCAGCCTACTCATTAAGATTTTTTGGATAAATATAGACCTTTGTCTGTGGGACTATGCTACATCATTTTAAAAGGAAGACATTCTGAAAGATAAATATGGCCCTAGATCATCCCTATCCATTTACCTCTTACATTTGGAAAAGGTGGTACAGATTGGTTGCCAGTAGCTGCCAGGGCTATGTGATAGTGTTTAACCTGCATGCTGCAGCCACTTCGTGTATGTAAGCGTCCAGAAGGTGCAAGGGAAGATTAGATATAACAGATACATACAGATAGAACAGATTAGATCTATTATTGGTACACATGTGGGAATGCAGGAGTGCCAGCTTCCCCTCTGTGTGTTCAGGGACCAGTGAGGTGCGATAGTCTAGTCCCAGCATTGCCCAGCTTCACTGGCTTTGCTAGATTTTGTGGGGATTCAGAGTAGCCTGGACCTACGCACTGTGCTGCTCTGTTTTTCATCCAGGTGTGATGTGATGGGAGGGCCTATGCAGTGTCAACCTTGCCATATGGTTTTATACTTGTTAACATGCTGCTAATCAAGAGGAAGAAGTAACTACTGCCTTTCTTATTAATCTCAGCAAATCTATCTTCTTGCCTACTTGTCTTAGCCTTTGTCCAGCATGTCTCTGTTCTACTCCTGCCTCGCTTCCAGCTCACTCCAGAAAGCAGTTTGTGTCCAGACTGAAGGCTGGTGAGCAGCAGTGCTTCCTCAGCCTTCAACGTGTGTGAAACCACAAGTAAGAGTCAGCAGTCCCTTCCCCAGAAACCCTGTGGTAGTGATGATATATAATTAACTGGTTGGGATCTACTAATAGAAAAAAACTTTCAGTTGGCGTATTTTGAAAGGGCTCTTATGCTTCAGATCACTTTGGGCCAGAACAACTACTGCAGTGGGGCAAAAAGATATATGCTGATTCAGGTTGAATTTGTAACTCTTTGGGTGATGAAGTCTAGCTTTCTACTGTAGTGACTGGATTTCAAAGGTACTGTTGTGAATAGGGGTAGTCAGAGCAGTTAAACTGCTGAAAAAGGATTCTGGAGAAGAACCTAGCTCAAGATATACAAACCAGAGCAGCTGACACATACACCATCACCATCCACTCAGACCCCTGCAGTAATGTATTCTTTTTTTATAAGTCATATGACCACTTAAGTGTAAACTGCAGAAGAGAAAGTAAGTGTTGTGTTGCATTAAAACATGCTTGTATGATCCAAGTAAGTAACACGTTCAACAAGAAAAAAAAGGTTGGTTTATATAGGGAAAATTTTATTTAAACCCTCTTTGATAAAAGGAGTCAGAAATAAATAAGGGAACCTCAGGGCACTAGATCATATATTTGAGATTCAGAAAACAACTAATCCTCCTCTGAACTCCTTAATCATCACTGCAGAACCAAAAGCAAGTGTTATACTGTCCTGCTGTGGTTCCTGGGAAGCAGTGTTGATCTTTCACATTCTTCAAAATGCATATCAGTTACCCGAAGTTTTTAATAACAAATCTCACTTGGAGTGTGAACCGAAGCAGATGTGCAAATATAGAGGTCACACTTTGTCTTTGCTTTGCCTTCTCAGTACATAATTTACCTTTCTACACAGAACAAAAACTCTAGCTTATTCTAAAAGTTCGAAAATTTTTCATCTCAACCCTGTGAATGGTTGCCAAGAGATCTGAGGAGGTACCTGGCGGTATAGAGGTGGGAGGGGGCAGCCAGGGCACACAGAGTAGCTGAAGGCATTGCTGGTGAATTCTTGTTATCCATACATAATAGTGTCAGCCACTTGTCTCAGGATCTTAAAGCTGGTCTGAATAAGTGTTCTTTTGTACTGTGTTTCATAAATGCAGATGCCTCTATATGAAGATAAGCAATGGAGAGTAAGGCCTTTGGTTTTCATATTGCTTGTTAGAGATTTATTGGTAAAAAGTTTAGCTGGAAATAGCACATCTGCTGGGCCTGAAATATTTTGATTGAAGTTATCCCAATTGGTGAGTTCTTGCCAAATTGAGCTCCTCTGGTTCCTGGAGCACTTGGCAGATCAGCCCAGGCAATGCAGCCTCCTCTGTCTTGGAGTAGTCTGTCCAATGGCACCAAGGACTGTCCAGGGCTTGGGGGCCTGAAACTCCAGCTGGTGGTCTTGGGCAACCACTTCCAATCTGCTGTCAAGCTAAAAGCAAGAAAACCCTGGGAGCTTGAACTCCACTTTGATTTCTGTGTCTGGAAGCGCTAGAGGTTTGGCTGAAGCGGGACTGCCAGAGCTCCTGCACTCCCTGACGTGGAGCTGTGACTTTGGGCAGGCTTCCCGGGGTAGTCCTCAGGATCAAGGCTGCACCGGAGCCAGAGGGTCTTGGGAGCTCCCACAGCTACTGTGTGGAGCTGGCGTTTGCACATGCTGCTGCTATTGCCAGAGACTGTCACTGATCAGCCACAGGCTTGGGAACTTGGGAATTGTGTTTTGGAAGTGTTTTGATGTTTCTGAAGTGACCTTTCTGGGAATTTCCAGTTTGTGGGCATTTTCAGAAGAGTTTGTTTCCTGCTTGAATTGGACCAAAGCCATCAATTCAGATAAAACCTCATTTCCTGCAAACTGAAGGCTTGCCAGGCAGCTCTTCTGCTTGTGCCCCATCTGCTCTGGTGGTGTGATGAATCAGATTCCTCTGCCCTAACAGCAGAGCTTCTGCAGTCCCATGGCCTGTGAGGTTATCGTAACTTGGCCATTACCACGTAATCAGTCACCAAGGTTAACAATATTTCATTGATGATTTATTCCATTAAAAGATTTCAGCTCTTAAGCAAAACTCGAGAACAGGATGTGGAGTTTCTAACATGGTCAGATTTCGGGAAAGTATAAGGTGACCTTTGTCTTCACTGAACATTTACATCCAGTAAATGTCTTTGTCTTTAGGGCCCTCTCTGGTAGTCAATGTTCATGTTTTAACTTCAAAGCTTCTAATACAATTTTGCATGGACTCTGACTAAAGAATAGCCTTCAGTGGGCAGTTCAATTCTGGTTGGGTTTTTTTGGGGGGACGTGACTGAAAGCAAATTTTGGGCATATATGACACTTTATGTGTGCAGTAGGTCCTTAAATATAAAACAAAACGGGATGCAACTTTGATTTATAGCTCTTGAAAATAATTCTCAGTGACATGGGCAGGTTTGTCTACTATGTATATTTTCATTGCATAAGCACTGATATAACTATGATGATAGGAATTTGCATAAAAACCAAAGCAACCATACTTTGATGAGTTTAACATTATAAGCTTTCCAGCAAATTGAAGTAGCAGGGGAACTTATTGCTTAAGTGGAAGCTTACTTTATGAGGAAAAGAGCAAGATTTATTGAAGCATATTAAGACCACAGTGAATTTTTAATAAATATTCACAGGAAGTTGCTCACTTGTTAGTGACAGCATTGTGGCCATCTGATCTGATGCAGAAAAATTAATGTTTGAAAGTTTCTGCCTGCCTCATACCTAGTGAAAATCAATGTGTGTAGCTGCAGTTTCATTTTCTTAGAAGTAAAAGATATGTAGGTCCCTAAGGAAAAAGGGAGTATGCCTTGATCCAGAGAGAGGTTGAATACCTCCCGGAAGATGCCGAGTACTTTCACCTCCCATTGACTGTGGCACCTCATAGAATAGGGTATACTGCACCTTCTGCGCTGTTTGTATGGAGTAGATTAATGGGAGGATCCCTTCTTTAAATTGTGAACCCACATGTGCATCTCATCTGAATGGTTCAGCTGAACTGCAGATGTTGCTGGGCTGCTTGTGAACGTGTCTGATTTGTGTAGTCTTCCAGAGATCATGACAAGAATACATTCATGCTGTGAATATGTGAAATTTGTCGCACGCCTGGCATTCCTGCGTAGACAAGGAATGGAGGCAGATTAAAAGAGCTGTGCAGGAAGGTTCACTAAGGCGCTGACAAATGTTCCTTCTCTTCCAGAACCTTTATAATCTCTTGTATTTTGAAATGAATTATAAATTAACATGACTGCTTTTTTTCCCCTGTTCTGCTGTCTGCTTATTTTCTTGTTCCTAATGTGTGTGTGACAGGAAGCGAGCAGCGCCGATGTAATTCTGTATAGTGGATGAGCTCCTGCACAGCAATGACTACAAGTAGTTATAACCCCAACTTAAAATGTACGTGATCACTTTTTACACCCCTTGGTATTTGAAATTCCTTCAACTACATAGAGAGTAAAAATTGTTGACTATGGTGCTAATTTGTCTGTGATCTCCCAAGGACAAGAACATAAATGCTCTCCTTGCTTGACTCTGTTGTCCTAGACTGAGCAAAATAAGGGAGGATAAGCAGTGAGGAGCACTTTGGAGCATGGGCAGGGAACAGAAACTTGTCCTTTTAACACCTCTACAGGTCCGCACTACCCTCAGGCAAGCATTTTAGTGGCAATAGTCCCATGTTTTGGGTTTAGGTTGAGGTTGTTGAGATTCCTTCCCATGTTGATGTGCTCTGTCTAGATGTTACTTTCCATCCACATTGGGGTGTTTTCTCCAGGAAAACACAGATCTGAATTCTGACTGTATATATTTGTTAAGTCACAGACTGACACAGACTGGGTTTGGCTTAAACTGTCTCCTGAACTTCTGTACTGGTTTTCATTGTTGTGTTAGACTAATTTTGAAATGAATTCACGTGAATGTTTGAGAAACAAACATGATATTTTGGCAAAAGAGTCTGAGGTGGATGATGTTACTCCTAGGATTGCCCTATCTTGACTACTGTGACTGGTCTGACTTCCTGAGATTTGTCCTCACTTTGTGCCTTCAAGTTTTGTAGTTTCTCTTTGTAGTAATTCTACTGCCTGTTCACATGTTTTCAAATACTTTTATTGAAAGCCTGACCCAGTTTTTCAATATATGAAAACAAATAAAAATAATGTTACTTATAATAATGAGCAAGAACACTATAGGGAAAAATTCATGGTGTGTAGGAAATGTATTTTATGAAGAGAGTCAATGAGCATAAGAATTTCATGGATTGATGAGCAAGTAAGTAAAATTATATTAATCAGTATTGAAGAGAAGTTGATTTATATGTTCAGGCTTAAAGTGTGTAGAGGTTGAACTACTCTTTCACATTTTGTTTACAAGTTGCAGAATTTACAATACAGTGGAATGTTATACCCAAGCTGTATTACAAATATTATGCCTCAACAACAGACAATAATATTCTGTGTAAACTGATAATGAAAACAGTAGTTCTGCTCTGATTTGTTTAACTGGAAGTAGAAAATAATATATCATGGGAGACATTAAAAGAATAAAAAGAGGTATATATTTTTGTTGACAGAAGAAGTATATTGTTTATTCCTCTGGAGTCTCATGTTGCCCATATTGCTGCTTTGTCTTATTGCCCATCACTGAGTTGCTCTGTGTGGGTGGAAATGTCAGACTCTATATTCGCTCCATAAGAAAATCTGTGTGTTACTCATTGATTTCTCGTATTCTGTTGAGTTTGTTTTAATGTTGTCCCTAGAGAATGTTCACTTTTAGGATCTTGCTGGCAACTTTAGGTGTCTATTTTTTTCCAGAAAGTCTCCTGCTACATAAATTTACTCCTGGTAGTTTTTCTGTTTGTGAAAGAGGCATTTTGCGAAGAGGTATTTTCAAACTGAAATGGGGCATACTGACCCTAAGTAGTTACAGGACTAGTTCAGTCTCATGAAGGAAATGGAAGTTATTGGATGTAATGCCAAGGAGGGCTTTAAGAGATTCAGTATCTCTCTGCACATCTCCCTCCACCACACTGCCAAAATTCTCAGATGGTGCCACTGAAAGACGTTCCTTAAAATGTGCTTGTACCCTGAAAAGTCATAAGGTAAAAGCAGCACCTGCTCACTTATCGCAGGTTCTTGCTGCTAGTACAACTAAAAGTCTTCTAGTGAAAAAGTGGCTCAGACTGCCAGTGTTGGAGTGCTGGCAATGTTGAGCTGTGTTCTCTGGGTTATATGGAATATCTCCAGCAGAGTTCAGTTCTGTTTAGTTATCAGTAGATTTGCAGCTACATGAAAGGTATTTTAGAGTGGTAGTAATGCACAAGAAGGAATGGGATTCACCTCATCGCCCTTTAGCTATGCTACTCTGAAGAGTATTCAATATAACCAACAAAAGTTAATATATTAAACTCTGCAAGCGTATCAGTGGGTTCAAGTGTTTAGACATGCTGAGCAGGCAGATAACCTTATTTGCAACTTTATTTTTCATTGTGTAACCACACTGTCCATGGGTTTGCCCAAGTGATTCTGGAAATTTAACATCAGTGTGTTTGTGAAGTGTTGCTTAAGACAACTCTTAAGTCAGAGGGATCTGCCTGGGTGTTGCTAAGGTAGTATCCTGGCTAGCAGGATATTCATTACCAATGTTGATGTGCAAGAAAACGGTTTGGTTTTCAGATCACACAATGCATTTTCAAGCTATGAAAGACATCACACTGCTTTTCAACAAAGCACTTTTATGCCCCTTGGTAATTACCAGATAAAGGTGGAAACCCACAATGCCATTTATATGGAATTATAATGCAATGTTTCTTTTTGCATTTTTTTAATAATATTTCCTAGTCCCTCAGTTGCAAATAGCATTTTGCTGACAAAGGAGCTAGAGTAGTTCGGTGGAAGGTAATTGTAGAGCCTGTGAATCTCTTTGGATGTTCAAATCACTTCAGATGATATAATCTGTAATATATGGAAAGCTGGGGAAAGAGTCACTGCAGATGTACTTTCTTGCTTGGAGCATCTGCACATGGGGAGAGGCTGTCAGAGTTGGGATTGTTCAGCCTGGAGAAGGCTCAGGGGGGTCAGAGCCAGCCTCCTCTCAGTTGTGCCCAGTGATAGGACAAGGAACAATGGGCCCAAACTGAAACACAGGAAATTTCATTTAAACATAAGAAAAAATATTTTACTCTGAGGGTGGCTGAACACTGGCACAGGTTTCTCAGAGCATTTGTGGTGTCTCCATCCTTGGAGATATTCAAAACCCAAGTGGACACGGCCCTGAGCAACCTGCTCTGGCTGTCCCTGCTTTAAGCAGGGGGTTTGCTCTGGATGGTCTCCAGAGGTTCCCGCCAGCCTCAGTGATGCTGTACATGAATGAAATGCTGATAGGAGACTGCTCCTGTGCCCCTCTAGGGCCAGAGAGCTTTGGTTCAGGATCTGGAGAGCTGGCAATGTCTGGGACGAGACTGAGCTTCTGTCATTTGCAAAGTATGTGCTTTTGGATTTTCTTACATCCTCCACATTTTGAAGGTTCTAATTATCATCCTGAGCCAAACTATCACAGTGACATTCACCTCTGTGCAGAGCATGAGAAAAGGACTTTGCAGGGTTTATGGCTTGCTGTGTATTTGCACAGATCCTAGCCCAGATGGGCATTGGTGGTTGATTTCTGGTATTACTACAATATTAAAACGTTACATTGTAGTAATTTAATCAATAATCTTTAGTGAGTGCTTTTATGTGCTGCTTCAGACCTATAGAGCGTAAGTCCTATGCTTTCCCTTATCTGTGGGATGCAACCTGCCAGCTTTCTTTGTAGCTATTTATTCCTGGTCTAGTCTGCAGTGAAAATCGTGTTGAGTCTTGAGCTGAACATGCCTCTGATGGATGGGCTCTGAGGGGATCTCTGCTACTGAGCTTAAGAAATCTTCCATGAATTCCCAAAGCCTTACGATGTGATCAATTTTTTGCAGATGATTCTGAGAACATCGAAAAGCTATCTGCCAACAAATTTTAACACTGAGCAAAAGTTATTGAAAGTTAAGTTTTATATATGGCAGAACGTTATTCTTAAAACCAGAAAAACTCTCTTGGATGAAATTTACTGTAGAAGTTTGGCCTTGTGCAGAAATGTGATACAGAAAATTCCAACCCAAGCATTAAAAACTGGCAAAGCTGTCAGAAACAGGCTCTTTAATGGCCCATGTAAGGTGCTGTTAGTAGCAGGTAGTTTTAGCTGCCCCACCTCTGCTGACTGCCCCTCAGCATTGAACCGCTCTACTGTGAACAAGCTCATACCAATGCTTTAAGTGCTTTCACTTGCTCTGCCAAAGTATGGCTTTAAATGAATTTTCACGAGTGAGTTCTAAAAGGCTTCATTATGGAAACAGTTCACGCCTTTTAGGAGTATATTTAGGTCTTGCAAAAGATGCCAAGTTGCAAGCTCTGGAGGCAAATTCTATATTTATAAACAAATCAGGCTAAAGTCATCCCAAAGTATCCTGTGTCTCCAAGCAAAGTGCTTCAGCCTCATCCTGCCGGGGCTGGTGCTCTCCGTGACGCTGGCGGGTGGGACTGTGTGTGCTCACACGCCAGCCTGGCACTTCGTGGCAGTACCTCCTGTTGTGGGGGTGATGTGTTATCACTGAGGCTTCTGGAAATAGAAGGAAAGTCCCGTCCAAAGCCGAGCAAGGCTAGTGGCTTGTTCCTGTCCTGTTCCAGCGTTTAGAGAGCAGCGACCGACCTTGTGCAACGCCCTGGGGATGGACGCAGTGGTCAGTGGCAACGTGGGCCAAAGCGGGGTAAAGGGGTGCCCGCTTGACCCAGTAGCAGCACCACAGCCGCCCTGGCCCCTCTCCAGCCCCCAGCCCTCCCTGTGACCGCGCTTGTGCCCGTGAAGTGTCACTGCTTACACGTGGCCCTCTCCGGCCTCTGTGCAACCGCATTTCTGCAGGTACGACACATCCCTGCAGCGCCGCAGCTGCCGCGGGGCCCCCTCCGGCCCACCCCCCCGCCCCGGGCAGCCGCATCCCGGCCCCTGCGGCCCCCCCCGCGGCCACTCCGCCGCCGGTTCCCCGCGCGGCCTGCAGGGGGCGCCACCGCCCGCCGGGGCGCGCGGCCGTGCGCGGCGGGGACGCCAGGGGGTGCCCGAGGCCGCGCGGCGGCGCGCGGGGGCGCGGGGCGTGCGCGCGCGCGGCGGGCGGGCGAAGGGGGGGGGGGGGGGTGTGGGGGGGGGGGGAGCTGCCGCCCGCGCCCGCCCTCAGTCGCGCTTGCGGAGCCGCAGCCGAGCGCAGGGCGCAGCGCTGTCCCTTCAGCACCGCTCCCCCCGCGCGCCTCATTACCGCAAATAAAAATTAACGGAATCCTTCCCCCCCCTCGCCTCCGCCTTCCCCCGCCCCCCCCCGCCGCAGCGCCCGGGCCGAGCCGCCGCCAGTGACCGCGTGGTTTGCAGTAAGTAGGGGCTCGGGGGCGGCGGGAGGGGCGCGGGGGGGGGGACCCGCAGCCCCCCCTTCCCCTGTATCCCCCCCCCTGCGGCGCGACCCCCAGCCCCGCCGCCCCCGGGGGAGCTGGGAGGAGGGGACCCACCAAGCCCCCCAGAGTGTGGGGTTTGCAAGGGAGGGCTTCTGTACCCTCACAGGGGCTGCCAGAAAAATTGGGGGGGGGGGAGGGCAGGCAAAAGGACCCCCCGGGGCCAGTGGGAGATGCGCCCCATCCCCGGGAGTGCTTGCGGTTGTGTCGGTGGCGGTGGTAATGCTGTTTGTGGCGTCGGTGCATCGGGAGCAGCTCTGCTTGGGCTCACCGTGGGGATTTTTAAGGGGTATTTGTGGGGTGTCTGTGTAAGGCACGGTGAAATGCATGTGTGAAGTCCAGTGGTGGTGTGGTGCGTGGTGTGTCTAGAAATCCAGGCGTAAGAGCCCGGGGAACCGATACACTCGGTCAAACCGAGCAGGGCAAGGCAGGAATCCTCCCCTTCCCGCTACCCTTGTGACATTGATCGTCTTGCTGGTTTTAGGTCTGGAAAGCAAGGTCCAAGAATGGTGAAGCTGGGGAGTAATTTGAACGACAAGAACAGCAAACAACCATCCAACGAAGATGGTTTTCAGACAGTTCCTTTGATCACGCCTTTGGAAGTAAATCACCTGCAGTTCCCGGCTCCGGAAAAGGTAAAACAAAATCGAATGGCGCTCCTGCATGATTCCGCACACATACATGCCCCTTGGGTTTCAGTGCTCTGGTGACTTACTGGTCTCTGGTGATGCAAACTGTAGCATAGTGTTAATACAATAAATAAAAAGGGGTTTTCATTCATAGTGTATTTATTTCTTTTAACATGGCAAATAAGCACGCAAACGTCCTCGGACTCCTTCCCTCCTCAAAAAAACCCCAAATATCCTTCATAAATACAACTGGAAAAGGGTTAGTGTGTTTCTCCTGCAAGTGCTGGATTAATTGAGGAGCAGCTTACAATGTGTTATTATCAGTAAGATAAATTGCCTGCATTGCAAGTAATGCGATAACTCTTCCAAAATACGCAGCTACTTTAATTACCTCAGTTAAGGTCTTTTCTTCCTCATGGCTTTGGAAAGCTTATTTGGACATTGAGGATGCTGATTTCTCTGAAGAGAGCAGCTGAGTTCCCCCATGCACGGGGTGGTGATGGAGCAATCCAGGGATTCATTTCCCCCATTGGCTCCAGCCAGGGGACAGCTTTCTCCCCTGCCCACTCAGTACTCTCAGAACTGAATGCAGCACTAAAATGTCCAGAAACATGCATCAGCGATTGGCTGCGGTTTGGTGGTTGGGGTTCTTTAGATGCAGTATGTACTAGGAAATCTTTTGTCGCTATCGATGCAGTGATGATGTATATCAATACAACCTGGTGAGGACATGATGAGACCATAAAAATCTGTATGCCCCAACAGTCCTTACAAAAAACAACGCCTGTCTGCAATGTAGTTCCCAGATACCACAGAGATGGAGCCAACTCACCCAAAAGTACAGACATAATGATTAGATCTCACAGGATAATGGAATAATAGTAAAATTAGCACTGATGATTATTGAACACATATCCTGTTTTTACTGTAGTACAAAATGAATTTTCTCTAAATACGTTTGGAGAACATGATGATGGATGTGATAAAACTGTCTAGATAGACAAACTATGTTTATTTTATGATGGAGTTGAGTCCACTGCCTTGACATTCTGGGAACCAGAGCCATGCCAGACAAAGGAGCTAGTTCTTCCATGTGCCTCATGGAGTTACATTTCCATGAACTGTGAATGAGAGGCTAAACCAGCCCTTATGTATGACTCTGATAAATATTAAGCAAAATAATTCAGGCAAAGTAGTATGATTATACTACTACTGTAAACATCTGAAAAGCTCAGAGGAACCTATAGATGTATAAATAGCTCATTTGATGCTAGTACAAATGGCTCTTTGAGATCACGCAGTGTCACACGACGTGAAATTTAAATGACTCATGTAACAGGTGAGACATGGATAACCTAACAAAAATCCTTTCAAGCTAATAAAGTGGTAATGAGTGTTCTCACGACCACCATGTTCCAATTGCCTGTTGGTGAACAAACACTGGAGTGTATTGGTCTGGTGTGATTCCTTGCTGATTTTTCTGTTTAAACATGCCTACATCAATAATTCACATGTTGTTAGGTTACATTACCTTCATTAGCATACTTTACTGTCAATGCATCTACTGACATCCATATTTTTCTTTGCTGGAAGAGCGGATGCATCTCCAGGAGTGCTAAGCATGATTCAGAGCTCATTAGATTCAATGGTATTGATTTCTGCAGGCTGTGGTTCAGCTCCTGTGTGCAGCAGGCCTGGAGCTAACGGCGACTGGAGATCAGTTTGCAAGAAGGAAAGGTTACTTATGATAAAAGCAAAATAATTCACAATCTGTTTCCTTTGCTCTTTGTAGAAAAGATTCTGTTGGGGTGAGTTCACCCCAGGGCAGAGTTGAGCCTTAGGTGAAAAGCTTGGGCAAAAGTTAAGTGATAGGGGGAAATTTTGGCTTTGTACTTAGGAAGGCAATGCTGCTACTGAATTCAGTCAGATTGTGAGCCTGAGGAAGAGAAGACACGGATTTCAAGTCTTTCAGAGTGTATTCTTGTTTGGACTTGCCTTGCAGTCAGGAGGCAGGGTTAAAAAAAAAAAACTAAAATTTGACTTTTTTTCTATCTATTCCTAGCACCTGCCAGCAGTTGATTTTTAGCTTGGGAGAGCAAGAACATAAGCCAAGGCACTTTCTGTGCCTCTTGCATGGGATGCTGCATAGATGTCCAGAGCCAAGCCAGCTTTGGTGTTGGGGTTTGGGCGCAACAGCTCGGAAGGGCTTTGCTGGCTCGTTTGCTCCAATGCAAACCCATTGCTGCTGGCATTTAACCGCAAGGCGGCAACGCTCCTGGCCCTGCCGCCTGCCCGCTGGCGGCTGCTGTGCATCACATCCCTTTGCCCTGCAAGAAGGAGCTGGTGCACCCTGGCATTTTCCTGTAAGTGAAATCTAGGGGGGAAAAAAAGGAAAATAACCCTGCTAAATACTCCCCTTTCTGGGCTTTTCTTTACCATTAGAGGATATCTTCATTTAAGAAACTGTGAGCTCTCAACCTGGGTCTAACCTTGGGTTCAGGGCAATCCAGAGTACATCAAAACCAGAGCAAGGAGGTTTGACTGCAGCTTGGGGCTATGTACTTGCTCTACCTTCAGCCTGTCTGGAAAAGGAGGAGTAGTACCAGCTTTGGCTAGTGATCCAAGAGTATACTAGGTCTGTGCTGGGCAACCCAACTGCTGTTCCTACCAGTGTGCAATAATGCCTTCACCTGGTGCATGTATATTGCATGGCAAAGGTTTGCAAGCTCTGTTAATTTATAGGCTGTTCCAGTTGAGTCTTAGACACCTGCATGCAAATTGAAGAAAAACAAACCTGTTGTTTGTCAGTACACTTACCTTTGCAGGTCCTTAAAAGCACACCACAAAGTCTATGGGATCTACACACTGAAAATTGTGTTTTAAGGGCTTTAAATACCTGATTTTTCTTCATTTTAAGGATATTTTTGTAAGTGGATCACCTGAGAGTCACTCGAAGTAACTCGCAGCATTAACCTCTGTGGGTGTTTCACCATAGCTTCATCTCTTTCAAAGTGTTTTCTGTGTCTGGCTCCTCTTTCAGAGAAAGGACACAAAGAAAGAGTATAAAAATTAGGCTTTTGCTCATGTGATGTAATCCCTGAAGCCCATCTCTTTTCAGATAGTTCCTTCATTATAAGAAATCAGGTGGGGGTTATAGGGGGAAACACTTCCTTAAAGATATGCTTAAACCTATTGGCTGTGGTTTTGGGGACGCTTCCCTAACAGGCTTGTTTTTCAAAGCACTGTGAGCTTAGCAGCTCCCTCTGACTTCCACCTGGATGCTGCTGGAAAAATCCAGGCAGGAAATCAGGAAGCTTGAATTTGGTAACCTTTTTAAAAAATGATTGGCCACTGGACTATTTCTTTTTCCACCAGACAAGGATGTCTCCTGCCAAGGCTTGTACTATTGCTCCTGCAGCATCAGCATTCTCGTCGTTCTGTCAGCACTTGTATGGCTGCAAGGGGAGAAGTGTACCTGGGACAGTAATTTCTCCCCTAGGGTGCTAAACCTGCTGTGTATTTGTATTTATTGACTATCTTCAAGCACTTCCCTTGTCCCCCTGTTCTCTTGCTGGGGCGGCATTTGCAGAAGGCAGAGACAGATGCTCTTAAATCATTTTTGCGTGGCCTTTCTGCTGAACACCATCCATGTAACAGGAATAATAGCTATCACCGGTGACAAACCCTTGACCTGGCTTTTTATGTCTCTGAATTTCGTTTCTTCTTATTCAAAAAGCAAAGAAAGAAGTCTTCTTTCTTTTAGGACTAAAGGAGAAAAGACTAGCTGTTCACTTGTTTTCTAGGCGTAGACAAAGTGCTTTGGCTGTAATTGTTATGTGTCTCTGCAATGATAATGCTAAAAGATATGCAGCTTTTCAGGGACCATACTGTTTCACTGAAATTTTAAATGAGACCAACAACTGGGGACCCCTTGGTCTCATAGGCTTGCTTCGGTATAATCCAGCAGGAAATGCCTCTGTTCTGGCAGTAAAAATCCTAATTTCACATAACACGAAAGTGCATGAAAGCTATTGTCAGGGCTGAAAAAAACATCCAGCATCTCTTTTGTGGTGAAGGCTGCAGAAGGCTTATCATGTGGTCCATTGTTCTTTATTTTGAATGCATCTGGAGGCTTGAGAAATAATTTCTCTGGTGACAAATTCCTGCCATCCAACCCAAGAAAGAATAAAATAGATTGAACTGCTCTCTTCAAATGCTGTTCCCATCCCATGCTCCTGCCTCTTGCCCTCCCGGGCCGCACCCCTCTCAGAGTGGCCAAGTCCACACGTTTACACAGTGTAATCAAGATTTCCTGAAAATCAGGAAGGTCCCTTGTGTTCACAGCCTGTCCCTATTGGTTTAACAGAAAATAATGTTTTGTCCTGGCCAGCTGAGCAGGCATAATTAATTGTACGTCGGCTGAGTGCTTTTGTACCTAGGGGACTACTTGCAGCTCTGTCCTGAAATACTGATGTCAGTCTGCCCTCTGCGAAGCCTAGCAGTGCACGGCAGCTCTAGGCAGCCTGAAGGCACACGCCATCTGCATGGAGCTGGTTTTGGGGTGCTCCTACACGTGGTGGGGCCAGAGGCAGCTCCCCTTCCCTGCCGCTGTCCGAGGAGGGCTCCTGATGCAGCCGGGGGCAGGCGCCTGTGCTCCTGCTCACGCTGCTGGTGAGTTTGGTGGGATGGAGCGAATGGCAAAAGGAGAGATGGGGCAGGGCTAGTATTTGTGGCAGCTGAAGGAAGGAAGAGTAAAGGGGAGGAGAAGGATGCAAAGGGAAAGAAAGCCTGAATAAAAGAAAGGCAGGAAATAAAAAGAGAGCGTTATGAAGGAATGGGCAGGCTGTCTTGCCTTTCCCCATCCTTTCTTCACTTGGGATACTTTGCCTAATCCCCACAAATACCAAAGTCTGAGCCTTCCTCTCCTGTGACATTTGTCCTCCTCCTGCACTGTGCAAATCCATTTGTCCTCTAAATGTGTATTTGAATGTAAACACTGCCTCTGATCATTAAGCTGTAATAAATATTTGCAGCAACGCACACTCTGGCAGTGCAGAGTTCCTGGGGTAACCATTTTTGATTTTGTTTCCATGTTTTGGACAGCCCTACTTGAGGTTCTTGGCAGTTCCTGCTCCTCTTTTTTGCCTATGTCTGCAGTCGGGCTACCCTTCTAGCACACCGAACACCTCTGCTCGCGGGTGATCCACTCGGTGCTTGCAGTCTTCACAGACACCTGGGGTAGCATTCAACTGCCTCACTTGCATACAGATAACATGTTGCTACTGCTTCTCCTCACGATAGGAAATCTCAGGATTTGTGTAGCCTGTGCAGAAATTACTCTCCTTAACTGCACTGCTATCGGTGTCTGAATTAGGTGGTTTAAAGCTAGTTTGTGCCTGGTTTTGTGAGCTCCATTGCCTCTCTTTAAACCAAGTTATATCTGCACTGCAATTCCTAGAGCTGCATTCTGCAGAAACAGCAGAAATGGCCACAGAAGTGTGTTAGTGTATGGATGTTTGGCGAAGCCTGTTGCAATCTATTATTTTTTCTAAGACGAAAGCCCATTGCTGCAGGTGGAATTTATTTCAGCAAAACTGTGAAGTGAAACCCACATACCAGCTACTTTCTGGTCTGGAAGGTAAGACTGGACAGGATTCTTGACTAGTGTAAATCAGTGTAGTTTAGATTAAATCAATGGAGCTCTGCTAATATACCCTGGCCAATTTACCATCACTACAGCCGAGTGATTGATTCTTTTGTCTGCTTTGCTGTACCCTCTCCTGGCTGAACCTACTGAAATCAATTTTTGTCACCCCTCCACAGCCTCCTGTGGGTTCCTGATGGTTATGGTCACCAAGGGATTTGTAGGGAGACTTAGCGGAATGATTTCCAAGTTTCCTTTGTGCTTGTGAGCTATGCATTTCCCTTCTCAGCTGCTTTCAGCTCCCAATGCAGCCTTTGCATTCTGTGCTGCCTTTCACTGGTGATGCCAGGGCTGATTACGTTTGCTGTCTTTGTCCTTTTGTGATGTTCCTTATGCCTGGAATAGCCTCCTGGCACTGATTCAGGAGACCACTTTTTTTCTACCACCCTCTGTGAAACTCATTTCCAGCACAACACCCATTAGATGAGCTGATACAGGGGAAAAAAAGCAGAGTGTTTCTACTGACTGTGGCTTTCTCCATTGACTATAGATCTGATCCCAGGGCATCCTTTTTCTTAAATTTTCCTTTTTTTTCCTTTTTGCTTCTTGATTTCTCAGGCATTTATGTATTCAAATAGTGGCTAGGATGCCATGGGGACTACCATTACTACATTCCAAATGCCAGTTCTAATACTAATCTCTGTGAAGTCTGCCTGCTGAGACGTGTTCATCCTGTAGATTTGGAATCATAGCTGCCTCTCCCATGGGATGGGACGTAGTCATAATTATTTAGTAAAGTTTTAAAGACCTAATTGTCTAAAAATCTGGGAATATGCAGCATGGTGATTTCCAGGTAGTCTGAGATTACCGGTCCACCCAGTCCAGTGTGTCCTGTTTCTAGCAGTAGCCAGTGTAAGAGTCAGAAGGAGGTACAGGAGATGCTGCAGTAGGCATGGAGCTGCTCAAGTCTATGAATGTTTCATCGTAAGCCTGCAAAGAAAGAGATTGCTTTAAGCTCTGAAATGTGATTTTTCCATCTCTTTTCCTATACTTTTTTACTGCTGAGTATTTTAACTTCAGCTACTGTTGGCAATGTGCACATCTCATTTGCTCTTTGAAGCTGGCAGTGTGTGAGGATTAGAGCTTGTAGATCACTCAATAATTTTGTGTGTGAGCAGGTGGTGAATTTTAGCCATCCCTTGGCTTGTAGCGCATAAGCATAGAAACCGACTCAGCCACAGCAGATTTAATGCCAAGACTGGGGGTCACCATTTTGCTATCAGCAGTAACCTGGACAGCATGCTGCAGCTCGCTCTAAGGTCCTTCTCAGCTATTGATGCTCAGTTGGGTAATGAAGGTGAAGGAAACCACGATGACGGTGCCAATGATAAGTTTATATTTTCTGTTCTCTCTCTGCAAGGAATGAAGAAAGGCCTGGAAAGGAATGAAGCAGAGAGTCTCATTTTCATTTAGAAGTGAGCATGACTAATCCACATGGAAACTGATGGGGGTGTTACAACCATTTTATGGGACTACAAAATCCAGCTTTGAACTTGGAAGAAACCTTTCTCCTTGGTAGGAGAAACATTTTGTTTATCTCTTCTGTCAATCTGAAAGCCACTCTGAGTGAGAGACTCTTCATTATTAATAATCCCAGGAAGTAGTATTTTAAATTTTTATGGTTTGCACTTTGCAGCACCTGAACCATGATATATTACATGCGCTGTGGCAGTGAAGTGGGAATTACAGCAGGGCTGCATGTCCTTTTCCAGATGAATAATTTAAAGTTTTCACAATGCCAGTTATGTTAAATATTATTACTCATTTCTTCAGGGAAAACCATAGAGCTCAAACGCAAATATAAAGTGGCAATAAATGATGTTACATTTAGCCAGTCTGAGACAAGACTCAGAATTCATATCAGTTCATTTTCTGAAACACTTACTTCATTCTATTGCAGGAAAATCCTTTTTAAGGTTCCATGCTTAATGTGATATTTTTCCATTTGTCACATTTCACGTCTACTCTGCTCCTTCCTCCTCAAAGCAAATGCTTTTAATATAGTCCAGTTGGTTAGAAGCTTGCTTTCTTTTTTCTTTCAGCATCCAAAATCTCTAGATTTCCCAGCACTCTCCTACTGTTTACTTTCTCAAGGTTGTCGATGATGGATTTCCTGCTGGTGTACGCAGACTCTCATCTGTTTTTTTTCACCTCAGCACACCTATAATTTTCCAAAGTATCACTACAGAGAAGGTGCCTGGTCCTGCATTCATTAAAGCAGAGGAAAGGTTTCCTATTGATTCCAGTGGTGTCACTAGCATTAAGACTAGAATAATAAGTGCATTTAGGTTTAGGACTCAATAAATGTAATAGCAAACAGCATCATTAGGATGATTGAGAACACAATTCTGCAGAGGGCTGCCATTTTCCATAGAGCATCTGACTTCCTACCTACGCCAGCCATATATTGGTAGCCCTTAATCCCTAGAATGTTATATTTATATGGAGAATGTGCTGGAGCTACTATTATCACTCAGTTAATTAAAACCTGGGAAAACACGGTGCACTGTAAGTAGCAGCGAGCTGTGGTCTATCTTCCTGACTCAACCACCAATTGCTGGTATGACTCAGCACGTTACTAAGCTTCTTTCTTTTCTCATTTTTTTCCTACTTCTCCATCAGTAATATGGGGATGCTGGGGTCATACTGGTAGGTAAAGCGTTTTGAGCGGTCTTGCCAAAGAATGCCACAGGAGCCCTAAGCATCAGTATGTGGGAAGGTGATTGAAGGCAGTTTAAGCTCTGATCTGGCCAAAGCACTTAAATGCACACTTAACTTTAAATATCTGACTAATCCTGCTCATGTTAATAGGACTACTCGCATGCTTAAGTGCTTTGCTGAATTGGAAGTTAATGAGTTCAAATGCTAGATAAACTTGGTTATGGAGGAAGCTGCAAGGACTGCAGTGTGGATTCCTGTAATTAGAGGTGTCTTTTTGCTGCTCTGTGGGAGCCCTTTTCTCTCTTCCTGTATTCTTACAATCATTTTTCAGGCTTCATCTAGGAAGCAACTTTCAAAGAACATTTTTTCAGATATAAAATGAAGAAAGTCCCAAGTAATTTATTTGTGTCCCCTTCATTGCATCTGCCATAAACATCACAGGGTCTCTGCAATTTAAAGGTGGAGGGTCTCTGGGAAATAGTGTGAAAAGTTTAAGAATAGGTCATGGCAGCAACATAATTTGCAGGGAGATCCCCTGAGCTGGTAGTCATCTGGGTTCCATCCACAGTACGGACTTTAAAGGACTACAGATGGACTGGACTAACCTGGCAGGGAGGCTGTTTTCTTTGGTGGACAATCACAACACACAAAGTGGGGCACGGGCATAATCTGGTGCTGGATCAGGGCCTAGATAATGAAACACAAAGGCTGACAAGTGTCAAAAAAAGTTCAAAGGGTATTTACGCAGCAATTGCAAAGGCTCAGACAATCCAAAAAGCTGATGGGACTGTTCTTGCTTTATAATATTAATTTGCAGGTCTGCAGGTTGCTTCATGTGATGAATAAAAATAATAATAACAATAATTCTCTGCCCCAGTAAACTCACAGTTAGGGATGCCAGCCTAAAACAGCCAGACCCTTCTTGCCATGAGGAGTGTGAGTTACTTGACTAACAAGCCTTTGGGAGCATGCAGGAGGAGGCGAGAGCTCAAGGAGGCAAGTGCAGAGAATGGGCAGAACGGTGTTTCTGCAGTGGGGATGGAAAGGGGGCTAATTGTCTTTTTTTGGGAGTATTCAAGAGACTATTTGTCCATTTAAGCACTGGCTTGATTGTCTGCATTTATTGTCATTCATTGCTTAGGAGGCCAGAGCACAGCCAAGCATTGCTGCCAGCTCTGGAAGTTGCCCCCGTACAGCAGTTCATTTCCACCGTAACAGAACAGCATTGCAGAGAAGGGAATGAGGAGATGGGCATTTCTTTCACTTCTGTTTGCTTTGAATTGCAACCTACACAGGACCCCAATTTTATACTTCCTTTTGCTGGTTTCAATCAAGAATAACTCTACTGAAGTCAGTAAAGCTGCAAAATGGGCAAGAAGAGGGAATGGGAATCATTCTGTTTGCTGTGGTTTGTAATGAATGCCAGTAGCTCTCCCAGGAAACCTGTCATGGTATGAGATGAATGTACCTTGTTTGCATTGAAACAGTGGGATCCTGGGCTCTGATGGAACTGCTCTGGGGCAGCCGGTGATAAATGAACGCTGATCATTACACTGACTGGGGAGTCAGTGGGGTTTTTATTACTGTACATCCAACAGCAATTTGGTTAGAATTTCTGGAAGACTTTACTGCCAGGAATTTTTTCTCAGTGACAAAATGGAAAGAAAAGGTGAAAAAGAAGTGATGGCAGGGAACGGGAGGAAGGCAAATCTTCTTTCCCACCCAACCCAAATCAGAAAACTGGAAAATGAAAACAGAATAAGCAACCAAAATAGCAAAAACCCAATAATGCTAAAAATATAGAAAAAATTCTTTATAAATTTAATTATTCCTTTTCTAAATTTGCACTTAGATTAATGCTTTGTGCTTCAGAAAAGTTCTTTTGGGTTTTGACCAGCTCTCATTTAAACTTGTGTCGGAGACACTCACAACTGACACGTGCATGGGAGGCTGTCAATGTAGCAAATGCTTCATTAAAAAGTGCGTGTGGGCGTGTGTGTGTGTATTTGCGTATTGTCATCTGACAGTGTTCACTCCTGTCTCTGGATACTGCTAAGGTAGCCCTGACTGGGATGGTCTCACTAGTGCAGGAGCTCAAGTTTGGTGAACACAACTCAATTTCCCGATGCCTTTGCGTGGGCATTCTGATGGCAGCTTGTTGGATGAAGAGGGGGTGAATGTTGATGAAAAAGTGGGATCCATGCTCAGGCTTATTTATTTAGACTGTAGGAGACTGAACAAGAGGTAGCTCTTTTCTTCTAAATGTTCACCCTGTGCCCTCAGCAAAATTGCATTTTTATTGTTACTGCCACAGCATTGAATGCTACCCCCACACTACAGGCTTTCAGTTTTCTGTTTGTCCTTTGTCATCTTGGCATACAGCAGCTGGAAGGAGGATCTGGGGAACTACAGGCCTGTCAGCCTGACCTCAGTGCCAGGGAAGGTTATGGAGCAGATCATCTTGAGTGCCATCATGTGGCACATACAGGACAACCAGGTAATCAGGCCCAGTCAGTGTGGGTTTATGAAAGACAAGTCCTTCTTGACTAACCTGATCTCCTTCTATGACAAGGTGACCCACTTTCTCCTGGAGAAAATGGCTGCTCATGACTTGGATGGGCATAAAAATCTGGCTGGATGGCCAGGCCCAAAGAGTTGTGGTGAGTGGAGTTAAATCCAGTTGGTGGCGGGTCACAACTGGTGTTCCCCAGGGCTCAGTACTGGAGCCAATTCTGTTTAATATCTTTATCAATGACCTGGATGAGGGAATCGAGTGCACCCTCAGTAAGTTTGCAGATGACACCCAGTTGGGCAGGAGTGCTGATCTGCTTGAGGGTAGGAAGGCTCTAGAGAGGGATCTGGACAGGTTGGATCAATGGGCTGAGGCCAACTGTATGAGGTTCAACAAGGCTCAGTGCCGGGTCCTGCACTTGGGTCACAACAACCCCACGCAACGCTACAGGCTTGGGGAGGAGTGGCTGGAAAGCTGCCCAGCAAAGGACCTGGGTTGACAGCCAACGGAATATGATCCAGCAGTGTGCCCAGGTGGCCAAGAAGGCCAATAGCATCCTGGCTTATATCAGAAATAGTGTGGGCAACAGGACGAGGGAAGTGATTGTCCCCCTGTCCTCGGCACTGGTGAGGCTGCATCTCGAATACCATGTTCAGTTTTGCTCCCCCCCACCGCCAACAAGAGAGACATTGAGGTGCTGGAGTGTGCCCAGAGAAGGGCAATGAAGCTGGTGAAGGGTCTGGAGCACAAGTCTTATGAGGAGTGGCTGAGGGAACTGGGGTTGTTTAGTCTGGAGAAAAGGAGGCTCAGGGAGACCTTATCACCCTCTACAATTACCTGAAGGGAGGTTGTAGCAAGGTGGATGTTGATCTCTTCTCCCAAGTAACAAGCAATAGGACAAGAGGAAATGGCCTCAAGTTGCACCAGGGGAGGTTTAGGTTGGATATTAGGAAAAATTTCTTCACTGAAAGGGTTGTCAAGCACTGGAACAGGCTGCCCAGGGAAGTGGTTGAATCACTATCCCTGGAGGTGTTTAAAAGAGGTGTAGATGTGGCACTTAGGGACATGGTTTAGTGGTGGACTTGGCAGTGTTAGGTTAACGGTTGGACTCAATGATCTTAAAGGTCCTTTCCAACCTAAACGATTCTATGATTTTATTTCTGTGCTCTCCTTTAAAGAGGAGACCTTACTGACTGCCCTGTCTTTCTTCTGCTGAGTAATTCTACCAGGTGTCTGACAAAGATACTTCTGGAGAGCAAGATATTTAGCTTTTGCAATGCCAAAAGGCATTGAGCAAAGGTACTTCTTACCTCCTCTACTAAAGCTTTTTGATACCTCTGCAACTTCCTCTGCAAAGCACTGACCAGCAGGATGACTATGGCTCTGTGCACACACACATTTCACTGCTGACGCAGTCAGCAAATTTGGTTTCAAGTAGCTTCTGATCTGTCTGGGGACTGAGCTTATTTATTTATTCACAGACATGATAGACGTCGCTATTGGACTTGAATCTGATGCCTTGTGAAGGGCTGTGCGGGTTTATTTTCAGTCTCCTGCTGTATCCCTGTAGACAGCATAATCCAAACTTTCCTGCTTATAGGATATCGTTGAATGTAACAACAGTTTAAAAATACCTGTAAGAAAACTGGTGTTAATGACAAAGAGTGGAAGAAAATTAAATTATATCTGGAGACAAGTAAGGCTTGTAATTTTTATTTTTTTTTTCTTACATACTGGCTTCACAGTCCTTCATCAAGACCTAATGTTAGAATTTGTGGAAAAGCCCTCATATATTTAAAAAATTTGTCTGCAACTAAGATTTATGTAAAGCAGGAAGCATGCATTTGGGAGAATTGGATATTGTGACTGGTAAGTTTGAAAACAGAAAGAGTGCGATTTCTGAACACTGGTTGGCAGGTGTTGATGGCTGACAATCTGTAATTTACTGTACTGGGTTTACAAAAGGCCAGTGAGGAGACTGGAAAGCTAGGGGTCAGCTGCATGAGTCCTGAGTGAACTTGCCTCCTCTTGAGTGAGCAAATGAGCTTATTGCTTCTTCGAAACTCAGAGCTAACCTCAGTCAGTTTGTCTGGGCTGGAGAGGGAGCTTTGCTTTCTTTGGTCCACAGTGTGCTGGACTGCATCTCACAGCATAGTGGGGTTTGATTCAGTTCATGGTAGGGTTAGGGTTCATCCCAAAGCCACCGAATCAAGCTTGTCCCCATGTGTCATTTCCCATCATCTATGTTGTGTCATCAGAAACCCTGAGTTCCAAAATGCTAATATAAATGTATTTGCATGGCTTTGTCCCCTCTTCTTCCCAAGCCTTAATGTTGCAAATGCTACTGTAATAAATATTACTGAGATGGATTCACTGAAGGATGTAAATATTCATCAGTCTTTAATGATTTGCATTTGAATCCAGAAAATTGGCTTATGACTCCACGCTGATTTTCTCTCACTCTGATTTTCACATGGCATTAAGTGCAGGAGGATTAAATACCTGGGGTTTTCTCTGGTCCAAACCAGACTTTGCTGTCTTCATTTGGAAATAAACTCTTCATTAGCTGGTAACTCAACCTTGTGCATCACTTAATCTTTTTCAATCCTTCAAGACTTTTTGTTTCTAACAAAGAGCTTTAGGATCACTCTTGTCACTCTTGTATAAACCAGTCACCAGTCCTGGAATATTTAATTTTCACCTTGGCAAGGCTGACAGCTGCGCAGTCCTTCAGTTCAGAATGGGAGGCCAAAAAGTGGAAATGTTGGCCCTGGGATTGAGTGCTTCGATGTTCTTTCTATCCTTTTGTGTTTAACCTATCTGAACCTTGCAAACCGCACCAAACCATTGTATGCTTTGTGGACCTTGTCCCTGGGTTGGGAATCCTGTGCAGAAGCATAGTGGTAGTGTGTGCTGACAACCACAGCCCCCCTTTCTATGGGATGAGCTCCAACTCTTGGCCAGTGCTGAAGACAGGGCCATTTTGTCTTCTCTTGCATTTTCCAGTTAGAGTAAGATAGTGTGGCTGTGCTGGCATGCTCTCACAATGCTATTTAGCTGCATAGGCTCATGGATGGGTAGTCTTTTAAGATTCTTGTGTATAATGGGATGGATATGCTCACTCCTCTGAAGGGCCATTATTTTTAGAGTACAGCCCTGATGCTCGTCCCTTCTGGGAGCAGTTGGCATTAGGTGTTACCTTTTCTGTGTTTGCAGTGGGTGCATTTTACCCAAAATATTTAGGGTCATTCTAGATTACAAATAAATTCAATGTAGATTGACAATACAGGTTTGATAATTTGGCTGTACCCTTTTAAAAGCCACTATGGCTTCTTCATTAGTGTGAGACACCTAATTTTTATAAGATTAGTAGAACCTGGATTAGTCAGCATATGACACTGAGATCTGGGGAAAACCCAAGGTGATAGTATGAGATTAATATTGAAAATCTGGAGCCTGAATAATGGCCAAAATTTAAATTGGCTTCAGTGGGACTTGTTAGGACGGGGCTTTTAATAAGTGAGGCTATTCTTTAGGATGGGCTGTTATTCTGCGTGTTCTGCCTGTTGAATATGATATAAAAATTATATGCCTAGTCCTAAACAAAAGTGGGTGTCAAACATTCTGCTGTCAGCTATTTTAAGACTCAATGTGATAAACTCACTGTCCTAGGTCTGTGTATCTGCCTGACTGTCTCTCTTAGTTCCTGAAGGTATGATGAGTTTGTATTAATTTATGGTTCTAAGATACTTGGGTAGGTCCAGGGGATGATTTACATAGAAAAGCTTAGATAACAAAAAAAAATGTATGCTGTGTGCAGAAACCTTAAAATTGTTGATATCTTCCAGGTAATTGTGAAAACAAGAACAGAATATCAGCCTGACCAGAAGAACAAAGGAAAACTCAGAGTGCCCAAAATTGCTGAATTCACAGTCAGTTTCACTGATGGTGTAACAGAAAGACTAAAGGTAAGAAATGGTTATTCTGCTGCCTTCTGATGTAAATGCCATTCATTTTAAAATAACTGAATCAAAGTGACAGTAAAGACATAACAAATTTAACACTCCACTCATCACTAGGGTCGAAGAGAGGTTTATCTGCATGAGTATAAAGCTTTTTTTTTTTTTTTTAAGACAGGCATGAAAATACCTTCATAACTAGATCTAAAGTAGGAAATGTTTTCCTCTTCCCAGGAAAAGTTATGAAAATATTTCCCAGCCCAAATTGAAAGTAAAACAAGTTTGAATCTTTTTTATTCTGAAACATTTGTGTTTAAAAAGAATAAAAAAATCACAGTGAAGATTGATTGAAGCAGTTTGTTTTGCCTTTTAAAAATTCTTCCGTCTTGTAGTCAAACAACATTTTTCATATTTAAGATCTTTTATTATTATATAATTGTATTATTATAGATTAAAAGGCCTTTCAAACTGGATAGAAAGAGATATTAGACAAGTATCCAAGCATATCCTGTCCTGTTAGCAGTTTTGGTTCACAGGAATTGGAATTTTCTGATGAAAAATGTTTCCTTGAGAAATTTTCAACAGGCTGTACTCAAACATGGAAAGAAACTCATAAATTATTGAGTGCCCTCAGTTCCTGTTGACTGCAGCATATTAGAATGGCTCAGTTCCTCTAAAATTAGACTCCAAGTATATAGCTGCTAGTATTTTCTCCCTTTTCATTGAGAAGATACAGTGCTTTTCCTCAACCACAGAGCACGGGAATGATAAAAATGTGAGATTTGATTTCACATTTCCAAGGTCAGAGGAAGTATCAATGATTTGAGCAGAAAACAGAGAGAGTAGGCAGTGCCTAGCTATAGTCCTGCTCCTTGAAAACCTAGGATTGGGTTTATAAATTTTTGTGAAAGGGTGTCACCCTTGACAATTAACAGGAATTGACTCAAGCAACTGAATAATCTTTCATTTGGCCCAGTTCTTAGTTTTGCAAGAAATAAAAAAGTTTATTATAACTATTTTCTAGTAATTTAGAAGAAAACTATCACTTTTAAAACTGGAATGTGATCCAGGAAAAATTGTTACCATTTATCCTTGATAAACTTCAAGATAAGGCTTGTTAAACTTCAAAGGACAAGTGTTTAGCTACTCTCTTCTGAAGCACTGCAGAATGGCACTGTTTCTGTTTTTTCCAGAAATTCACTAACATATATTTCACAAGGAGAATTCTGTTGCTCTCATCCAGGATATTTAAAGCCATAATTTATTCTTAAGATGTCTGTGAATAAATGTTTATAGCTTCTTGGCTTTTTTTTTTTTCAGTGGACATCACATGTTTTGATCTAAATTACTTACCAGGGGCTTACACGCTGTTGATTTTGACTGAATTCTTCACTGATCTTACTGCGTGCATAGTACCTATTTACCAGCAATAGTGACTCTCTGTTGGTACCACTAGTAGTAAAGTAAACAGCAAATTAGCCACAGTTAAATCCCCAGTCTTGGAAACTGCAGCAGACGTTTTCCGGTGTGAGCAATGTACAAATCAGAACCAGACACAATGTGCCTGAGAAACAATAGTAAATGTAGAGTCTCCTGGGAATGATGTGTTGGTTTGTGACCTGCAATAAATGGCATTATTGTTGATATTGTAAGTAACAGTGCTTCATTGGGTATTTAAAACTTAATCCTGCAGCCCCGAACAGTGTTAAGGTCAGCGTAAAACCAAGTTCTAGTCCCATCAAAAGATCCAGCCTTGTTATTTAAAAAGGCAATCAAGAACATCTCATCCTTACACACTGTGTATGCTGGAGGCCTGTAAGTCATATCTCATATGTCATGTCCATAGCTCACCCACTGCTATGGATAAATCTCATTTCATCTACGCCTTCTATAGAGTATCTTATTTTTCCCATTCTTCAAACACTGAACTTGCTGTTGCATTCAAACCTCTCCTTTTGATGTATTTTTTCCTCTCCCCTTCCTATTTTTGGTGCGGTTCTCCCATTGCTCTCACCCACACGTGCACGAGGACCGCCCAGCCGCAGGCACAGGGAAGCCGGAGGCTCCAGGGGTGTGCACAGCACTGGCAGAGGTTTAAGCTGCCTTCCCCTTAGGACCATGGTGGGGATGGCTGTGGGAGCTCTGCCTCTTCCTATACAGCCTGGCAGCATGATAGTTTCATTTTTAAGCTATTTTCTTTTCCTAAAGTCCATATGATTTCCATTCTCTGCTCTTCAATGTCAACTTATTAATCACTCAGCCTCTCGTCTAATACTGGATAAAACTATAAGCCTCTCTCTGCCTGCTTTTCATAAGGCTTCCATGTATCGTATAAGTTTGTAGTATTATTTCCTGACAAAAATGAGCTGAGATAATAGGTAATATTTCATTACCTTTTGTACTTTTTTTTTTATTGCACCACATTTTTGTACCAATGCATATTTTTAGTGAAGTTATTAAAAATACTGCCCTCTGGTTATAAGCAGGCCTATTATCTGGTACTGATGAAATCATTTTACATTTGTTTTTTGTAAGAAGAAATCATAGTAAATACTTAACTTTTATTATCTCAGTTTGGCTACACTTTTAAAAGCTTAAAAAAAGATAATATAAATGAGATCATCATATATTCTTTTGCTGGCTGGTTGCTTTGTATAGCCTTCCAGTATGTGGTGTGTTGGAAATATCATCCACAACTTCTTGCTAACATGCTGATCAGAATTAAAGTATTCATCTATGCTTTAGCCGGGCTGTTGGTAGCTATACACTGGCAGAAGCAAGTAAACCATCCCACTGATTTCTGGAAGAGGAATGATGGAGGGAAAGGCCAATAGTCCACCCAAGTAGTTAGATGGTCTGTTGTTTTAGTTCACTGCAAATATGAGAGATACGTATGGGAAATGCATGTACAACTAGAGTGAGTCCACAGCAATGCTTGAATTTAAAGGTTTTCATAGGGAGCCATTTTGCTACTACAGCTTTACTACTCTGTGTATGAGGAACAATATGTCTCAGCACATGGTGCCTGTATGTTGGGGAAAGAGACAGGACACTAAGAAGATCTGAAGAAATAGCCAAGAGGTCCTCTCCCATCTGCTACTAGAGAATACAAAGTGATATATGTCTTGTATTTTATTTTCCACCCAAGTGGTAGAATCATCATCAGTTCAAGCAGAAATATGGCAAAGTGAGTATCATTAATGAGTGCATGTGGAAAATTGCTGCTGGACTCCATATTTATGACTGTGCTCCCTACCCACTAATAACCTCTCTGGAGGGGTTTTTAACGTTTCTGTTTCAGTCTATGAAGTGCTTTTCTTTCCTCTGTCCTTCTGGTCACTTAGTATGGGAATGTTCTCAGGGAAGAAGGAAACTCTTCTGAAGTTCTTGTTTTTTTTCTGAGTCATGTAGCTGCATTATACAGAAGAGCAGGACCTCTGGGGGAAATTTTGGGACCATATGAACATGGCAGTCAAGTCCACAGATGCCCTTTATGCTGCCTTTTGGGTATCTTTTATTGAAGAGGCTAATGAATTATTAGACAACTTTCTCGCATGAGCAAGCCAAAGCCAGAATTTAAGCTTATGCATGCATATTTTTCATCCATCCAGAATAGCACAGATCTGAGCTCTTTAATTATCGTAAAGAAAAGACTGTCCCTAGGCAACGGTTCTTATTTCACACTACCTCTTCCAGGAATTTTAGATAACTTCTGCAACTTGTCACATCTCCTAATAGATGAGATTATGATTCTCTATAGCCCAGCACACAGTGTCCTGGAAGTTTGACCAATTAGGCTTATTCTTCAGCTTGATGAGTCACCCCATACATACTTTATAACAAATGTTTAAGTAGTTGTGTGTAGATGGGTTACAAGAAAATGATGTTAAAATAGCGTTATGGTTGAGCCATCCATACATAAAAGAAATTTCTTTTATCATTTTACTCCTCCACAGAGAAGCAATCACAACATTTTTGCTAAGCTGACTGGCAGTGATTTATAGACCTTGCCTCCTCCAGTCTGTTTATGCCTTTGGAGTGTGTGTCCCTCTAGAAGGTTTTTGAACTGCAAAGATCTTATTTTGCAGTAACGATATATACCGAGGTTTCTCAGTCTGGAGGGGAATGGTGTCTGGTGTTTGCGTTCCATTTTGCATGATTTGAAGGTAGCTCATGTTACCATGCTTTGCCATCCAGTGATGACGCTGAGGTACATTAGAAAAGGTCTGCAAATGTGATGACTCTCCCTGTCATGTTCCTTTTGTGGGACAACAGATCTAACCCTTTTCATCTGAGGTAGGGCTTACTGTTTCTTTTGCCAGAGATATCCTATGTACAGCTTTTAAGAACAATCTCTCATATGCGAGTATCGTCATTCCGGTGAGTTTCTGTCCTTATTTCTTTCTGTCAGTACTGAAATGAGATCAAATGCTCTTTTGCTTTTCAAGCAGATTATCCATTGAATGGAGTCTTGGTAATTCTGGAGGACAGGGTTTCCAGTGACTCTTTTTGTCTTCCAACCAGTCCAGATAACACAGAAATCAACCAGATGCATTTTTGAGGTGAAAAGTGGATTTCTACCCACTCTCTTGACTGTCATTTAGCAGAAGCTTGTGTTGAAGACATCAGCACCCTGCTTAAGAAGCAGCAAGCTGGAAAATAGTTGCTGATGGATTTTGTGCTTGATCCAGTCAGACCCAGTGAGTGTAGGTAGACCTGTGCTAGCCCTGAGTTTGCCCAGATTTTTCTAGCTCCAAATAGCACCAGAAAAGGTACTGGAGTGGTCTTTCAGCACAGGCTTCCAATACGAAGCGTCGGGTTGACATACATAACTGCCTGTCGGTTACTGGTTTTGCACAAATTGCTCTCTTTATTACACAAGTAAGTTCACATGCAACCAGTTTGACCTCTGTTACCACTAAATGGCATAGAGCTATTCATTACTGCCTTTTCAGGGAGACAGTGATTTAATGAGTATTAGCTGGGTGATAGTTACCTACCATATCTGACTTCTCAAGATCATTTTCTTAAGAAAGTTGAAATTATCGGTCGTTCAGAGTTTGAATAATTAAACTATGTACTTGTCTTTAACAGAACAAGTTGGAAGTGGGTGTACGGGGGAGAAATTGAGATATTTAAGATGTTTTCATATGAGCAATTTATCTACCTGGAAAAATCATCTGCAAGTACTGATCATTACTTCACTGAAGAAGACTAGGAACTTCACTCTTTTTGCCACAAGCTGGCAAGATCCATTTTCAGAGCCACTGGCTGTGTAATCTGTTCCTGTTGAGTATGCAATGACAGTATATTTCTTATCATTAGATCAACCCTCTCCTCCTTCCACCCTGAAACTGCCCTGATACATGCAGATCCAGTAACCAGTGGATGTAATTATTCACCACACTTTTCATCAGGTTCTTAAGATATAATGGAGCTCATTCAAATGTTTCTGTTATTGAAATGCTCATACTGAAACAATTATTTTCCTCTGACCTAATGTGAAAGACTTAGAACAAAATCGGTTTGTCTCCAGCCACACCCTACAAAACAGACATCGATGCAATTATTGTTCATTATCAAAAACAAACCAGTATCTGAAACACTTAGCTCCTAATTAAGAAAGATTTTTCTGGGCCAGGTCCAGGGCTTGATTTCCTGCTGGTAACAGCTTTGCTGAAATGGAAGATGCTTCCCCTGCTTGCACCACTAGAATCCCCAGGGTATTCAGCTAGATCTTGTAGTGGAAGCATCCTCATGTGACAGGCATTGCAATTCAGAGGAAAGGGATGTTCCGGGCTTGTATGCTTGTGGAGAAAGGTGGGGAGCAGGTCTTGGTCACTTTCTGTAGGTGAGATCTGCTGAGACAAGAGCACAAGGTGTCTTATACAGTGTGGTGCAGTGAATTGCTGTGTGGCCTCTTGACTGCCAAATGACTGCACTGTGAGCATAGCTTTGAGAAACGCCTCATTTCCCTGAATGCATACATTTATCTACCTGCTCACCCTGCCCTTGTTCTTAAAGGGCATATCACCATTGCAGCTGTGTAGGTGGCAATTCTCCCTTGCTCTGCTGCACACACACCCAGCCCCAAATGTGGCATTCCTCTCTTTCTGCTCCCCCTGCTCCCCCTTCCCAAACTCCCCTTCCATGCCATGGTTCCTGCAGACTTCTCCATAGGATGTTCTGCTTTCCCCGGTAGGCTATTGCTTTATTCTGATAATTCTTCCTCTAACCTGCAAAGAAATCCCAGAAAAATGGCGTGGGGCTTTTCATTGTGCCCATTCAATAGCTAAATAAATTTAAATATTCCTTTAATTGTTAAGTTACCACAGGGCAGGAGTAACTCATAGAGAAAGGACTCCTCTGAGTGTGAGCAGGACAATTTTCCTTACTGCTTTTTAACACTAACAATAACAACGTTACCATGGTGACTGCCACATCACATTGGTTATCTGGAAGATGCAGAGTGTCTGCTGAAAGATCCCATTACACTGACTAATGTGAGTGGTGCTCAAGGGAGGGAACATGCTCTAATACACAGAGATTTTTCTCACTTTGGTGATAATTGCTAATGTGGCTGAGATGTTGTTTCTAGGCTGCACAACACTCAGATGGGTTGTATGATGCAGGAGAACTAGGGACAAAGTGGCAAAAAATCAGAAAGGTGGCTTGCACAGGGGAGCAGTGGCAACAGCATTCAGGCATCTTGTTGCACTGCACCAGCATCGGGGATGGTATAGTGGTTTCCTGTTGAGCCTTGCATTCAAAGAGGGGCTTGGAGATATGTCAGTATAAGGGGTAGATTTCAGTCTGCAGGGACTGATTTGGAGGCTTATTCAGTCCCTTTGGGTGTTCTCAACCATTATCAGGCAATCTCCTTTCCCAGTGGGCTCAGATGCAGTGGGCATGTTCTTTTTGCAGGGGTGTCAGACAGCCCTCACTTCACTTAAGTCTCCTCCAGACAGCGATGGAGTGACTTGTCTCTGGATCCACACTTTGCCTTGTCTTTGGAGGTTGAATATTTTCCACTGCAATGCAGAAGGTCACAGTTTCTCCTTTCTCACAGTTCCACTGCCCAGCCCTGCCTGGCCTTGTGTCTTCTAACATCTGATGCAAACTAGCACCTGTATGGATTCAGACTCTCACTTGTGTGTATGAAAGGAAGTGAGAAATGTTGCTCATCATCTTTCTTCCTGAGCTCAGAAATCATCCTTCTCTTCTTCTGGGTGTAATGGGAAAAGAAGAGGATAGGTCATATCTGTCCTAGTTGGTCTCACAGCTTGCATGGAGGTAGATTGATGGAGCCATTTGTGATCATCAGTGACAATTCGGAGCTGTGAGGATGAACCGAAGGTGGATTTGTGTCTCAGCTGCCAGAAAACAGATATTTCTGATCACATCCCCAGGTATGGTACTATAAACCCTGCAAGCTTTCCACTGTCTGGGTAAAAGCCTGTGGTTTTTGTAAGAGTTCCCAGCTAATACCTGGCTTTCTGGTACAGGCTAGGTCCCTAGAAGGTAAAGCCAGGAAGAGTTTCCATGTTGAAAACACACACAAGAAAAGTGTATTTTGATTTAACTAGAGTGTTCTATATGACTGGGTTAGGGACCACCTAGCAAAGCAAAGGAAAATAAAAAGACATGACTTTCATATGAAATGGATCATTTCTTAAAGTGTATTCTTGTTTCATATTCTTTTTTAGACAAACACATACATGTACTCTTTTGCAAAGTCAGAAAAACCACCTCAAATATATTTTATTTTTGCCATCTGCGAGCACTGACAGAATAATCAACTGAAGAGATTTGTTCAGGGTTATTTTTTTTCCTTTAACTGGTTTTTGGAGAGAAGAAGAAAGTTAATTGCTATGCAGAAGATGTCTAAAAATGGAAGTCACAGAGAATATTCACGTGACTAAGGGTTTGTGGGGTAGACCTGATGAATCTAAATTCTCCAGACCATGATATATTGGAGGAAGAAAGGAGTTACAGAGCAGAAACCTCAACTGACCCTTTGCTTTGAAACAAAATGCATGCAAAAGATTTTCATAAGTGACTGCATGGAGGTAACCATTCTGCTAATTGCAAAATGTAATTGCAGTTTCCATTTTGTCTGAATGATTTCTTACACAGCATCTTTGTCTTCAACAACACAATGCCATGTTTTGTTCTGGTACCTCTGCCACCCCACAGTAAACCCTATTTATTGGGTAATTTTCCTGTCAGCGTTTGAGGTGGAATGAAATATGCTTAATGCTAGTTTGGCTAATGTAGCAAAAGGGACCAAATGGGATGGCGGAGGAAGGAGTTTTCAGCTGACTGAAGCCAAGGCAAAGTTTATTGACTGTCATGAAGTGCATTTGGAGTCTTGTAGCCAAACCACAGGATGCTAAAAAAAAATAATAATCAGGGAAGTGAAATGCTTCACTCATACATTTTTTTTCCATGTAATGTTTCATTCTCTCTATTTATAAAGCAGCACAGGCTGCTGATTGAATGTTAAACAGACCTGAGCTCCCTCTTGTTAGTACTTGCAGATGTATTAAGCCTGTTGGGTCAGATCCACAGCTAATGGAACTGGCCTCATGCCTTTGAAGGCATCATAATCAGCTAGATTGTTCATTTTTGTAGTTTGTTTTTAAAAGAGTAGCTTTTGTAAGTCATTTGCAGCAATAAAGCTTCACATTTCTAATTTAAAATGGAAAGGCTTTTAATTCTTAAGTTACCCAGGGGACATTGTGCTTGCCAGGTCCTCACTTTGTCCTTGTATGAAGCACCCACATAATAAGTTTTTTAAGAGAAATGGGTGTACTGGACCATGAATGCTGCCATATTATTAGCTTTATTTCCTGACCCATGATGGTAGACATAGATGCTGAAATGCATGTGAATATGTTGACCTTCTTGAAGGAACAAACTTCCAATTGATTTTTTTTTTTAACCACAAGAGTGCACTGAACAAAGGTGTTTTAATTTGTGCAAGCTTGACCTTTGATTTCATTTTATCTAAGAGGTCCGTGGGACTGGGGAGTGGTAGGGGAAAGATATCTTGTGCCCTGGCATATAAAGAGCTTAAATTGTTCTGGGCATTTTTAAATCCAGTCTGCTGGTGTTGATGGCTGATGAGGAAAAGGGTAGTGTCACATGTAAAATCAAAATATAAGAAAGTGATAGGAGAGGCAAATACACAAGAAAACATGCCCGGAGGAATACCATTTTGTGCCTTAGCTCAGTATATCAAAGACTCAAGCCTGAGGTTTGCTTTGAAAATTGCCCTGCCTGTGGAAGAAGGTAATTTCATAAAGCAAACAGCCCTCACCTTTTCCCTAGAACCAGCCTGGTCCTTGGCCGTGGGATGGTGTTGGTGCTTGGGTGGTTTTGTACACACAGGTGCAGAAAAAGCCAATCTGTTAGGGACTTAGACGCTTGCAGCTTTGGGTGGATCTTGCTGGAGTGTCTGTGAGTACCACTGGGGAGGAAGCTGTGGAGCTGGACCTGAGTGTGTGGCAGGTGTCAAAGAAAGCCAGCAGCAGAGCAGATAACTCAACCTGCATTTCCCAAATCTGTTGCTGTGTGCTAATCCCTGGACCCATTCTTACTCGGGGTTCCTAATCCTTTCCTTGCACCAAATCCAATGTGAGGGAAGCAGAGAGAGGGGATGATTTTGCATGTATGAGGCTTTTCAGAGTTTGAGTCTTGACAGGCAAAGGGTAGGCAAGGAGACATTTTATTGATGACTTGATTTATCTTGTATTCCTGTTAATGCATTTTAAAAGGCCCCTTGATGAGCTGAGGCATCCATTGTCATGTCCCACGTGAAGTGACCGGAGGAATTGTCACAGCCAAGACTTTGCACAATGCAGCATGTTACTGATGAAGGCTTAGCTGTGGAGATGATAACTGTCTGCTGCAATCCCACTAATTGAAAAAAATATCTCAAATTAGTGATGTGGAAGGAAGCCTTTTCCAGCATTACTCAGCTCATGAAATAGTAGGTCAGGTGTTATTAGGACCAGGGTTTGGGAAGAAAAGCACCTTTATAAGAAGTGTTCATGAGTCACCCCTCTTGTTTAATTTTGGGTTTTTGCTTCTTTACTTTTGAAGGTAGCAGAGTCATAGAAATAAGGAAGGAATGCTTATGATAGTTGAAAATGGAAGAAAATACCCTGGTAGGAGGAGGGGAAAAAGATCTCTAAACACCTGTATGGTCTGCCAAAAAAGCCATGTATTTATTTGGTGTTCCTAGAAACAATATTATAGCATCTCAATATACCAGCCTATTCTGATGAAACTCAATAATATTCAATGGTGGAGGCTTCTTTATTCAAAATGGCATTTTAGAATTTCCTAAGGAATGGGGGCTTGGAAACTGAGCCATGAATTTTCCATTCAAGGGGTTTGACTTGGCACAGAAAGATGTCATGCAGACTGCAGCTGGCACCAGACACAGTTAAAAAGATCTGAGGCTATTAGTGCCTAAACAGCCACTAGAAATTATATTACATGATGGAGACTGGCTAATATAATTGAGCAAGCTAGTTATTGTGTGCATAATTTAATTATTTGACAAATTGCTTAGAAACATGGTGTTCTTGTTCCACACTCAAGCTGCACTCACAGTATATATATTACAAGGTGCATAGCAGAGGAATTGCTGGTGGGTATGTAGTCATCCTGGAAGATAGACGTTTCTTTTTAAGATTTGCAAACTTGGAGAGGCTCACTGGTGTAGTCACGGTGGGGTGGTGTATGCAGAGAAGGGTAGAGCCAGTGGGGACATGGCTGGGATAGCAGACTGACTCAGAGACAGCTAGTGCTGCTTCAAGTGGATACCTCTGAGCCTCTAGGGTAGCTGGAGAAATGACCCTCTTTTCTCTGTGAGTCCTTTGGATTTTGATTGCTGGGTGGTGTGGGCTGAAAGGAACCCATGAAATAGTGGAGCAGATGTGAGATGTTTTTGGACCCCAAGATTATACCATCCTCATGGATGGTGTTCAGTGTTCTTAGGAGAATTGGGGACAAATTGGTTTATGGTTATGAATTCTAAGGTAAAGAACCAAAAATACCCAACCCCTTAAGCTTCATGTGAGAAGCCATGCAGCAATAAGGAGTATTTTCCCATAGCTCTGAAGATTTATATACATGAATAAGGACATTTCTCTCTTACAAGGCATCTCCTAAGAGATGCTACTTAAGAATCTGGACACCATCTGGAATAAAGCTGTGCTGTAATAATAAAGGACAAATCCTACATTTTCTTGAACAGTACCAAGCAAATATGAAGACCCAATTGTGTCACTTTTTTCAGTTAGCCTTTCAAAATTTCAGAGTCTAAACTGTTGCCATAAAATCCTCAAAATCAACAACTTATTACAAAATGATTTTTAACAATTTGTAGTGAAATACCATGTTTGAAAAAGTGCAGCCAAATCATCTTTACCTGCAGAACTGGTCAGGCTGTATAACGGGGTGCTGGGCAATGCACCACACCATTTCTTTGGCTGAGTCTAAACAGTGGAGCAGCTGTTCTTGGGGTGTATTTCAGACTCCTTATCCCCCTGGTCGATCCATCTGAGTGTCCTGTCAGCCTTTGGCTCCCTCCCTGCCTACATGCCTGAGTTTTCTTACAATAACAACCTAGATTCAAATGATGGGATGGTTCACACTTTGTTTTCATCCTGGCATACGGGTGAGAGGCAGCCAGGGTAGACAGCTGGATCTGGGAGCTGGGAAGTGCTCCTGAGTCTTTCCATTTAGTTGTAGCTTTCGTGTCGAGATCTTATGTTGTCAATATTACATCTGATTATCAGCTGGAAGAAGTTATGGGCTGAAGGGGAAAAAATTACCCTCCTGAACTTTTCACTGTCAAGCAGAAATCCTTATAATGAGATCACAAATGTGTGAGCATATACTGAGATGCCCTAACAGCTGAAACCTTTCTACTGAGTGGCAGGATCTCTGGGACTGACCCTGTGGCAAATAGATTGATGATTCTGTGATTTTTTTTTCTCTTGAATGCAAGTTAACTAGGTTGTCAATGGATTGATAGCTTTTCAGGTGTAATGGCATTGCCATAAACTATACAAAGAGCTTTGTTGCCTATCCAAGCATAACTCTTATGTGCTTCTGTGAAAATAACCTTGACAGAATTTCTGCCAATTTTGTTTATAACAAATTTTGCCGTATTCAGTCTTTCTTCTTCTACAAAGAGAAAATTCAAACCAAGAAAATTCTTCAACTAAATTGCCTAATAAAGGTCACAAAATTTCCCAATACCCAGAAATACTGAAGGTATCTTGAAGAACCAGACATGGCATCGGTGGTGGCATCCTTTCCCGACAAACTTGAATGTGAAGAGGGTGAGACTGCAGTGCAGCAATGGACAGAGGCATCTGGCTTCTGAGGTCCCTTATGCACATTGCAGCTGCTAAGACTAGGAAGACTGTGCAGAATTTTGTAGGTATTTTTCCATGGTAAATGATCTTTACCTGGGAATTAAACTGATCTTCACAACTCTACACCGTGAGAGCATTAACTCCTCTCTGGGCACTGCTCGTCTGGCTGGTTTTCGTATACACAGCAACGCTTTTCCTGGTTGTGGCATCTTCTTGGCTGTACCCCTGTTTTGAGCATATATAAGCATATATATTTCATGCTCTGAGCAGTGGGAAGGGTGTCCAGAGTCAAACATTTATTTTCCTGGTTTCGAAAAAAAAATCATGCCTGATATCTAAGTGCCACCCACGCTGATAAAAACCCTTGCTTGCTAGCCTCTCACAAGAGTTGCATGAGCACGGAAAAGATATTCTGCGCTGTTTTCTTCAGACAGATTGATAGAGATCACATCATCTGTTTGCATCCTGAGAATTGCTCCACTTAGGTGGCAAATAGAGGGTGGTTTCAAACGCCTGGGCATCTGGGGCTTATGCCAGATCCACAAACAGCAGGTGGTACTCCCTGAGTTCCTCCAAAGCTGGACTGAATGCAGCTGTTTTCTTCCCAAAGAAAGGGCAGCACAGTGATTTTCCAAATGAATTTTACACAGCAGATGATAAAGCTGCTGTCTGAGTATGAGCAGTGGTGGGTTTAAGCTTTAGTAGTGGAGCACAATGATTACAGTGCTGTACCTGACTAGCTGACCATCTCATTTGGAAACCCGTTTTAGTGACCCACAGGCAGATGTTTCAGAGCAATGTGTGAAAATCCAAAATGGACAATTTCTTGCCCCTCTGAAGACACCTGAGCCTACAGAAGGTGCCTATTTATTCTAGTGTCCTGTACAAAACTAAAGGAGATTTAGGCGCCTGACTGCCTTTGTGGATCTGGGTCTAAATGACTGGTTCATGCCATCAAATATGAGAACTTGTGGGGAAAGAGGAGGCTGTGCCTTTTGTTTTATTAAGCCCTACTTCAAGCCATGTGGAGGCTCTCCATATGAATGTCTCATCTTTCTGGAATCTTACTGAGCTCCTCCTGCCGAGCATGTTGTACAGAGTAAATTTGTTAATTATAATTAAGTTCATAGATTAATTGTGGTTTGGGTTCAGAAGAAACATCCCTTCTTCAAAAGGTGTTGCTTCACAGTTTTGTAGGATGTCTTCTTCTGTGTTTCACTGTGAGGTGGCTTGCATTTGAATACCCATATTATTTCCTCTCCCTATCCAATTTTTTTTTTTACCATTTCTATGCTGACTCCTTGCAGTGTGTGACACCATCAGCGGAGCCTGTGAACAAAACATAAAGGTGGAATGACAAGCCCTGACACCAGGGCCATGATTATAAGTTATGTACCTCCAGCTGCTAATGCAAGTAATATGTGGCTTAAGTGGGAACAAAACCACACACCCCACAACTCAACAGCACAGGTTGGATGCTGAGTACTTATAGAGAGGCGTCTGCATCCAGACCCCCCTGGGAAAAAAAATATTTGTCAACTCAGTTCAAACAGTGCATAAATTTGAGGGAACTGCCATCTGCTGACAGACCCTTCCCCCACCTACACTGCCTGAAAATCCTTCCTTATGAATATCTGCTCTGTGCAGTAGTATTCCCATCAAACTCTGTTCAGAATCCACCTTTGTCTGCTTCCTTTTCCCCCCACAAGTATTTCCAGAGAGTTCAGGTTTCTCAGAACTCTAGGGCACCGAAATACCTCACTGGTTTGTGTGACAGTCAGTACCAGCCCAGTGCTGCCAACCTGCAGGCTCTGTAGTTCAGCAGGTTATCAGTACTGCTGTCAGAGCCCCTAAGGCTCAATTTTGGAAAGACCAGTAGCTCCCCCCTCTTCTTGGCTTCCATGGGGAGTGAAGGGTGCGCACCCCTTCTGAAAACTAAGGGCACAAACCAGAAAATTTTTGCCAAGGAAAACAATAAGGAATAAAGATGTAGAAACCTTGCAATGGAAAAGGCTATTAAAAGAATGCCCTGCTGTTTGGATGTGGCATTGTTCTCTGGTTTGCTTTTAAATAAGGCTTTTCATTGTAGCTAGAGATGGAAAAAGGGAATTTTTGATGAAAAAAAATCATGGGTAGCTGTTGAAATCAGAGTAGGAAGGATACTTCGATGGCCAGCATGAAGGCCAGGTTAACTGGAACACCACTGCAATTAGGTATCATCTCACTGGAGCAAAACCTAGTGCCAACTTATGTCCTGTTGCCCGATGAGAATTTGTCTGTTTTTTTTAATCTGTGCTGTTGTGAAAATGCAGCATCTACTTCATGTGTGGGAAACGTGGGGAGGAACCAAGCCAAGTGCACTGTTGTTGATGGGAAGTTGACATCATCTTTCATGGATGTTAAGGGCCTCTTTCCATGTTTTGTGGAGGACGGGGAGTTTTTTGGTGTGGTAATGATATTCTCTCTCCTCCACTCCAGCAGACACTCCCCTCTTAAGGGACCCTTTGGGAATCATATAAGACTTTGGGGAAAGGGCATGCAAATCCCCCCCTACCTACTCGAGCAGTCACACGTGACAGATTCATGCCTGCAGCACTTCTAGGTTTTATCTGCTCACTAAATTTTATTTCCCCTCTGTGAATGTTTATATTGCTTAGAGACTGCCAGGGTTCATGTTAATCATAAAAAAAAGTGGAGGTTTATTAGGTATTGCAGCTCTGTGATTCTTTGGTGTTTGAATGTTAATGAAGCTTTGTATGCTCTGGAATAGCTAGAGAGGTGGATCTTAGCTCTGGCGTGGCAAAATATCCGGGGGTGACTTTTTCTCCCCTTTCCTCTGGGTTTTAACATCTTCCATGACATTTCATCCCAGAGCAATTTTACACTATGTATCATCATGTGTAATATTGTGTCACGCTGTAATTTTGCAAGTGCATGAAACGGCAGGGGGGAGGTGAGAATGGGCTCAATTACACCCTGGAGGGAGGGGAGAGCTCAGCGGAGGGACCTGCTCCTGGGAGGTAATGAATTGGGTGTCAGCACTTTGCCAGAGCAGAGCAACAGAGCAGAGGGGAATTTATTATTTTTAGGGGCTCAGTGGGTAGACAAGAGGAAAGGAATCAGTCAAACTGCATTACTAATGGTCATTTCCATAGCCTGTGCATGTACAGGGGATTTAACAAAAGAAGGAACATTCATTCTCGCTCCAGACAGCTCTGTTCTTTCTTTTTCTGAAGACTAAAGGACAAACTTGGCCATTTTAACTGTCTCAGAGTGAGAAACCTTCAAAGCAACTTTGGTGGCAGCTCTTGGGGAAGGCAGACACAGAGTCATTGTGGGGTGAGGGAGACATCGGAGAGTTCAGGGATATTCCCCTTTCACAGCCCCTTCTCTGGGTGCAGTCAGGCCTGATGGATCCCTCTGGGATGGAGGAAACAGTGATGCAGAGGGGGAGAAAGGAACCAGGTAGATGTTAGGGCAGGAGGAGTCATAGCACAGAGTGTATGTGTCCTGCTGGTGTGCAGCTCATACTGGCCCTGATGCTGAAGCTAGAGGATTAGCAGCTTCTTATTTCTCAGGAACAAGAGGTACTTCCTCACTGAGGTGTGCTCTATGCATTCGCAGGTGGCATTCAGTGTAATTTCATTGCCCTTTCTCTCTTCCTTTGCCTGGAACACAAGTTTGTTCCTTTAGCTTAACCCAAGCAAGATTTCTTTTTTCATTGTACATTGTATTTAGGGCACAGCAACCAAACTGGAGAGCTGAGCATTTCTTATTTTTTTAATTTCCATTCAGGGCTGCCCTCTAAGCACTGGCTTTGGTGCATCTTGCTTTAGTGCCTTCAGACTAACCTCAGCGGGGACTTGTGTCATTGTCATCTTTGTATTACTACAATTACTATTGTTATTGGAGAAAGTACCAGGTCTAACATGCTCCCCTTTTAAATGGGGAAGAGTTGATGAGCATGTATTCTACAGGGGGAAATGCTCTTCCACATTGGTCCGCCAGGGCTAGGTTGTGATGGGTCTTTTTGGAGAGGGGTCTCTTTTCCCAGGTCTCCTGTTGGAAAAAGTAGAGTGTTGGCATACTTAGTCCAGGAAGTCTCTCCTTTTGACTATACTTTTTCAAAAGGACTTTCATTTTTTCAGGTGTAATATAACTTCTTTTGGGGGCAGAAATCATGGCAAATTCCATTTCCATCTCCCTTGAATTCAACTGAGACTTCTTCCTCTTCAGCACTATGAAAAGGGATATGGCTTCCCCAGGTTGGGAACCCCATAAAGCTGGTCTGAAATAATTCTTTTCAAACTTGCAGGCAAGTGTGCTTTGATGGAGAGGACATGGAGCCCATATTTTCTTGTATGAATTAGTGCAATTCATATGACTGTACTTCTTTTCTACCAGCTACCTTTTCAGCACACCAGGACTCTCTTACACGTGTTCTCTTATGAGATCCAGCAGTAAGTGCTTCTCCCTCTGCAGCTGCCTTTTGCTTAATTGACCCATTTTGCAGCAGATTAGGCCCCAAGGAGGAGGTTAATGTGAGCAGTTATTCTAAAAGGCAGGTTGGGGCTTCAGTGACCTGTTCATCATTGGAAAAGCCTGTTAGCCCCAATCTTCTTACCTTTTTACACTTTATTCTAAAATATTCTGATTTACCCATGAACTTACGAATCTCTCCTGCTAGATATACTCTCCACACCTCTCTCTTTCCTGAATTTTTAACTGGATGTGTTGGGTCAGATTTAACACCATGCATGCAGATTTACCTTCACTCTTTCTTTTTGTCTTAAAACAACGACCAAAATTGTGTCACTGGATCATCCAGCACTGCAGGTGGCATTGCCAGGGCCACTTTAGCTTCTCTGAGTAATAGTCCCAATGTGCTGTGTGCAATGTAGGAAGACATCTCACCAGGCAGTGCACCTTTCTGCAGGATTGGTGAGGGTGAGAAGTCTTTTCCTGCACTGCAAGCAATTACAGCGGCCCCTTTGAGTCTGTTCAGGGATTGCGTATCATACAGGTTCTCAGAATTACAGCTGCTATGATGACCAAAGAAGAGAATTAGAGAAAAATTCAGTGTGGACCAATATTAAGCAATTAGTATATCTTTACTGATATATTACTAGTATTACATAATAATGTTATATTAATAATACTATATTGATGAATTTTGAGATGTGGCCAGCTTGCTCTTTATTAGCTGCTGTTCCTTACACGCCTGTCCACTATACTGAGGAATTATCTCTGTATTTCCCTACTTTCTACCATTTGCAGTCTCTTATACATTAGTTAAGGAACAACTTCTGCCTGTACCTACTATTCAATTTCCTTGAACACCTGTACAAGAAAATAAAGGGGATTGTGACGTAACTAACAACAAGACAGTGGATGATCCCTGAACGACTAGATAGAGCTGAAAAATTTGTGGCTTTTCCTTGCTGGGGCAGTAAATTATAATGATTGCCTTTAGTACAGGTAGGTGCAGCCCTGATATTGGGACAGGGGCATGTTTTGGAGGATGAGCACATGCATGGTATGGTGGCAGCATGCCTGCAGACCAGGGACATTAGCTGGGGTCAGGCACACAGTCCCTGCCACATCCTACCACTGTGGTTCTCTTAGTGGATGGCTTTTGATGTGACCAGGGAAAATTTGCAGCCTTGGGCTCTCCTTCTGGTGCCATGATGAGACAGTGGGATTATGAAGCAAACAGACCGAGGTTGTGGGTAGGAAAAAGCCTTCCTGATCACTGTCCCTCCTGTAAACCCATGCCTGACCTCAAACTTTTGCTGTAGGAACTTCCTCAGTGTGAGCTCTCACAGGCTCACTGAGCACAGGAACATTGCAGCCCCTTCCCTATGCAGGCAAACATCCTGCAAAATGTGTGCTGCTGGTGCTCAGTCCCAGGGAGCCAGAGCGAGCTGGGGAGCTGCTGCACCTCCCTCCCCATGCTGCTGGCCCTGCAACAGCTTTAAACATTACCCTTACTGCTGTTCCCAACCCCATCATCTCTGTAAGTGATTAGGAACTTTAGTTTGCATGGTAACACTGGAGCCCCAGGGATTATGCTATTTTTTTGTGCCAGTCCAAATCAGTGTGAGACAGCAGTCTCGACAGGATGGGTTGCTGTAATTTAGGCAGTAGAAGTCCAGAGTCATTTATGCTGCATTTGCAGAATTACCAGCTGGGACCAAGAAAGCTTTGGGGAAGGGGAGAAGCGGAGTGCATTTGGGACCCTTGCTCAGTCCATAGGGAGGACACAGCTCAGCTGAAATCAGGGATCCGGGCCTCAGTCTGAATGGGGCCGGGAAACTTGTTGAATGAACTATTTAAGAGGGACCTGGAAGGGCTGGAGAGAAGGGAGCTACAGCAAAGAAACAGAATGGTGCAGCAAGGTAACCTGCTTGGGAATGAGGAGAGGGGGAATATTTGAGCCCCAAAGAGGGCATTGTGTCTGGTACCTCCAATACCAGCATCTGCTCTTGGACATGCTGCAGGATTTACATGCTGGGCTCTGTCGGTGGTTGGGTATTGTCCTTTTACAGCTTTGCAGGAATGTGCACTCCTAAAGGTCTGTGGGGGGATGGAAATGATGTGAGAATTCAGGGCTATTGGATCTAGCATTCATTCAATTACCATGCTTAGTTAAGTACTGCACAGTGAAGTGAAGACTGCAGTCTGTTAGGATGGCTGCTACTATAAGTCATTTAATTATGAGGTTGCTCATATGCCGTTTTAACATATGTGGAGTAACATTATCCCTCTTTTGTAGGTCACTATTCTCATAAGTCTGGCTCTTGCATTCCTTGCCTGCATAGTGTTTCTTGTGGTATACAAAGCCTTTACTTACGACCACAGTTGCCCAGATGGATTTGTTTATAAGGTAAGAAACTTCAGACGGATGAATTGCCTGAGATAATGATAGACTCTAATTGACTACATGGTTGCAGTCTAGCCTGCTTTTTTGACCAGGCCAAACAGAACATTTGGCAAGAATGTGTTGAAATGGGAAAAGTGTTATGGGAAATATGAACTTGCATCTGCCTCCATCAGCTACTGTTACACTGTAATTGTTGGGATTAGCATTTGGTGAACACTCCAGGCAGATGTTCAGGAACAATCCCTTATATTTGTGAATGGATTTATTGCAGCTGGAATCTCGCGTTTGCTTCCCACACGTTCAAGTGACTGAGGTTTACTGGCATACATTTTAATGCAAAGCAAACTCCAAGAGTGCTGGCACATGTGTCCTTTGCAAAAGAAATCCGAATTTGTCTATGTAGTTCATTTTTAGGTGCTTTTCAGCCTCTATCAAGAACAGAACCATGTAACTTAATTGCTAAAACTCTGCTACCCAGTGATTTTATACTGAGTATTCACAGAGAACTATTTGCCTGGTCTGTAGAGATTTTTTTAAAAAAAAAAAAAAAAAGTTTGCAAAATAGTTCACTGACTCCTTACTGTGAATAAACTCATAAACTCATGGGAGTCCTGACCACACTGGGGGTAGTCTGTGGACTGGAAAACAGAATAAGGATGTTGGTGTATTAATCATTGTGAATTATTCTCTTAGGTTATATAAAAATGAAGTCATGGAGTCATGAATTTCAGAATCAGATCCAAACCTGAACTTCTGAAAAGATTAAAGGTTTTGGACTCAGATTTCAGTTAGTCACATTGAACTGGGAGTTGGGGTATCTCATAATTTAATAATTGTGTCCTTGGTGGTACTTAAAGTCCAGTGAATACCAACCAGTCTGATATTTGTTACCATTTGATTGCTCTTTTACAGCTGTTGCAAATCAAATTGTTTTATCTGTGCAGTTCTTAGCACACAAGTGTCCACACTAGCGCAGCAGAGGTGCATGGGCAGTGTTTGCACAGACAAGAAGCTCTGACAAGGGCTGGCCAGTTGGGCTGCACTTCCTACCATCCCCAACCAAGGTGGTCATCCTACAGGTCAGAGATAACACACTGTAACAGAGCACCATGTAAGCAGCTTACTCTGCCTCTCCTCTACTCATCTGAGGATTAATTCTGGACTTCGCTCTACAGAGCTTTAAGCCCAGCGCATGATAAGAGCTGCTCAGCCAGCCCTGCTAGGACTCTCCAGCAAGGGCCCTCCGTCTCTGTGCATGCCAGTAACATACCAAACCAGTCAGACCTTCATTGTGCAGTCCCCATTTCCCATCCACACATGAAATCAGCCTGCAATCAGGGTTGCCAATAGCAACAGGTTTTGAAGACTGCTGCACGACTCTAAACTTTGTGCATTCCCACGGCGCTGACGGCAGTCGGGGCTGTGCAGCAGATGCTCTCGCTGCAGCATGTCTGAGTCAAACGTCACCCGTGCAAACAGCTAACCCTGAGATTTTTAAAATGAGAGCCTGAGACTGCTGGGACCACTCTTTACTGCTCTTGCTTTCTTCCTCTTTCCAGCACAAGCGGTGCATCCCGGCCTCGCTGGACGCGTACTACTCCGCACAGGATTCCAACTCCCGGGGCAGGTTCTACACCGTCATCAGCCACTACAGCATGGCCAAGCAGACCAGCTCCCGGGCCGTATCGCCCTGGCTGTCTTCAGGATCGGTAAACCACGAAGCCAAGGCTGCCAAGACAGAAGGTCATTAAAGTTAATGAGTGGTGATGGGCAAAGTGGGAGGGTGGGGGGACCACACCATGTCTATACTGCATTGCTCTAGCTGAGGGTGCTGTGCTAACAGCATGACGGGAATAAATAAAACCCAAGTGCAGGAGTCATCTTAATGGATATTTCTTTTTGTGCATTGTTCTCGTTGATTTGTAACCGAGTCGAGCTCTTGTACAAAGGCATGTTTGATGTTGACTGTACCTTACAATGTAAAAATATTTTTAAATCATTGCTTAACTATTTGTTAGAAAAAGAAATTAAAAAACAAAAAAAGCAAATTAGATAAACAGCCAGAGAGGATAAAAGCAGCAAAGAGAATCCCGCAAAGTTTTATCATTGCTGGAAAGCTGTGACAGAGGCTTAACATGTGAAGGAACAGCTGAAATCCTTTTGAGAGAGGGAGCAGAAAAAAGCTGGTACAAAGACATTGTGATGTTGTTTAGCTTGCCAAAGGGGGGGGATATTTTGCTGACAAATTGAATTTAGTCTCGGTGTTCATTTGCTGATAGAGAAATACAAGCATTCCCTCCTCCCTGAGCATACACACGTGCAAACACACATGCACACACACACCCCTGCGCAGTGGCCTAAGTAAATCCAGAAAGATCTAGGCATTCGTAATGAGCTGACACTGTGCTGGTGATCTTGGCTGGGCTCTGAGGCTGAAATCATCATTGCTATTTGGATATGGAGCAGGATGGATGCAGACAGAAACTGTTATAGTGAAATCATGAATATACTTCTGAGCACAGGACTAGGAGTCAGGAGATCAGGGCTTTATTTCTGCTTCTGGCACAGAATTCCTGCATGACCTTTGGCAATTTACATGAGGCTTCATCCTTTGGGACCTCTCTCCTGAGGGTCACCAAGAGACGAAGAAATGCCATTATGAATTGAGGAGCCTCTCAAGAGTGGTGGTAGTATGTAACAGTGTTGAGCCTCTAACTTTTCAGCCCCTAATTTTCCCTCACCCATGAAATCGGATGTTCCTGCTTCCCTCCTTCAGCTTGAGATACTTCAGTATTTAATGTCATTTTAGGTAATTAGAGAGGGATGGCCGTAGCATGCTCTCAGAGTCCAAGGGCCCCATCAAATCTCTGCTTGCAGACACAGACCAGACCCCAAGCTTAATCCAGTACTGGCCAATGTAAAACATCCTCTCCCCACAAATGGCATGTGAAATTAGTGCAGACTGGTGTGATTTAAAAGAAACCAAGGATTCTCTTTTTTCAGAACTGCAGACCGTTGCTGCAAAAGCAGTAAAAGCAGTTCTGCTCCTTGGTGGCAGACACAGGGTGAGACTGAGCAGCAGGAGCAGAGTGCACAGGGAGGGCAAGGTTCACATTTGACTAAGGCTGCTTTTTCAGATTTGTGGCTAGACTGGGATGGAAATTAGGAACTGGCCCCTTCTTCCCCTGCATTGGGCAGTTTTGTCCTCCATTTCGCATACATAGACACTAGAGGGTGTAAATGAGGGCAGAACTCCTCAGTCCTAACAGGCATCATGATAAATAACTGTATAGTGTAGCTAAAAATGTAGTGCCAAATGCCATTGTCCGATTTCCTATCCTTCCTTCCCCTTCCACCTGTAAATTCATTTCTCACTCAAAATGTACAAACCACCCCCTCCACCAACAATCAAAACTCCAGCAAACCACTGAACAGTTTATAATTTTGTGGTGTATTTTTTGTCAGTAGGTAGCAGAGACTGAAGTATTTTTTGGTGTAATTCTTGAACTTTTCTGACGGGATTAAAATAAAGCTAGATGTGACTGAGCGTCTCTGTGGCTCTAGCAGGTTTTTTTTGGCGACTTGTGCTGGGGGCTGGGAGGTGGTGGGTGGCCACATGTGTGTGCCTGTTGCTGCCAAGTGTGGCTGCAGCAGAGACTGCACCTTTGCACGGGACCCGAGGTGACTGGCTTTCAGGAGGCATTTTCAGAGCTTGCTGTTTTCCCCTTTAATCACTGAGGGGTGATTCCCTATGGTCCCACCCATTTTTTAATTTCAAATAGAAAAATAGTAATTAAAACCAAGCTGTTCCTCTGTTGGTGATTCTTGACTCTATGGAGGGACCTCCCCTCCCTTCCCATTTTAAGGCCAATGAATGATAGAAACTTTGGCTGGCAGCAATGTCTCCTTTGCCATCTACACCCGATGCAAGTGTTCATGTGTGCCGGACCAGGCTCCATAAGAAGGGCCGTTACAAAAAGGCACACTGCAAGAAAATACAGCTGACAAACCAAGAGCCATGGCTGAACTTTGAAGAAGTTGAGCTCTGTATCCAAACTCTGCAGCTTGGTTTCCAACAAAACCACAACTATATTCATCTCACATTGTTCAGAAAGCAGATTGTATTTCCTCAAATCCTTCAACTCTTTGAAATGGAACGATACCCTGGCATTAAATTGGCTCATTCCCAAAGGCTAAAGAACATTTTATAAAAACCTTTGGATAGCTTTCCTTCCAAAAAAAGTGTATTCAGAGTTGTGAAATTGAGCTACCATAGGAGAGAAACCACTCTGGTGTTAGAGGTCATCACCAAGTACTTGTGAAATGTATTAAAAAGGATTCAGCATGCTTTGCAGAATTGAGTCACAGGATAATTTGATCATGGTATTTCTATTGCCACATTCCCAGTAATACTCTAACCGTATGTTTACTTTAATCTAAAAAACCCAGGAATCAAATCATTTGAATTAAAAGGTTCTAGCTAATATTAAGTAAGAGAGTCACTGGGGATAACCATTCCTATTTAATAAAGAAAAGATCAAAATCTGTATGGAGCAGAATGGAAAAAAAATACCCAAGGAGTACTCATGGGAGAGCAAAAGAAACCAAACAACTCAACTCCAGCTGCAAGTTCCATTACTGTGAATGTTGTTATTTCAGGTTTTGTACAAGCTGCAGTAGAGCTTCCAAGATCAACCACGTATTTTAATCACAGTAACAGAGAGAGAGAGAGTAAATTGAAACTGTAGTACATCTTATTTTGGTCTTTAAAAGCTTCTTTCAAGGTTGATCATATGTTTTCAATGCTGATTAAAGTAGTGTATTGGTGATAGTACAGTCTCATCCTGGCTGTCATCTCTCTGCGAAGTCTAAAGCTCCTGACTGGCTCTACAGAATAGTGTTTTTGTGAGCTAGTGTCTGGGCGAGGGCTCAGTCTCAGCTCTGAATGGACTGATGAACAAGAGCCTTCCCTGTGCTTCTCCCAACGTTTATGCGATGGCCAAGTCAAGTCTGCTCCAACCTCCTCATCTGTGACTGACCCTGCTAAAGCATGAGTCCCTTTGGGCGATCTTGTCCGTTACATTAGACTGCTGCAGCGGGCTCAGATTTTGAATTCTCCACCAAAATATGCTCGTGGAACGCTGTTACTGGAAGAGCAGATTTCTCTTCTGAGACAGTCATGCAGGAGATGGGTGCCTGGACTGTTTGTTTGTCCTAGCTGGAGTGGTAGGAAGGGATGAACAAGAATTGTGAGCACGTGAATGAGCTCACCTTGCTGGGACAAGGGCATCCCGAACAGGCAGCAATCCTGTGGAATGACTGGCAGAACATGTAGGAAAAAATTAGCTCTACTAAAGGTGTGGTGATGCCATGATGGGAACTCAGCTGCCCCCAGCCAAGGCATAGGAAGGGAAGGAAGAAATTGTGGCTGTTAGAGCCTTAGAAAAATTGAGAGCAAGAGAAAAAGAGATTACTACCAGCCAAGGCATGGAAGCAAGCTTTGCTTTTCTGTTGTAACCCAATGACCCTAAAGTACTATATCCTGCTTGACTAATACAGACTGTCTTGTTTTGGAAAAGCTGCCCATTGTTGCTACAAACATCTGCTGACTGCAGCGCGCCCTGAGGGGAATCGCTCTACCACTGATTCAAATCCTCTTGGACTGCCTGCAAAAACAGTGAGAAAAGGAGGTGCAGACAGCAGGACCCCGCTGGCACACCGCTGGCAAAACCAGAGGTGACCTCATGCTTTGGATCCGTGTTAGAGAGACAGCTCAAGGTGCTGCCAGTGCCTGTTACAAGATCAGAAAAGGAACAGTGCCTGTCCTTTTGCATGTGATCTTTTTTTTTTTTTCCCCTTTATCCTCCTCCATGCTTGCCAGCTGTTTCTGGTTTGCAATAATACCTCAAGTGATAAGTGTAAGGGTTGTGCACTGAACTGTCTACAATCACATTTTATACGATTAGTCAGGGTTTTTTTTAAAGCACCCTAATTATTACAGTCAAACCGGATTAAGCTATTCCTCTAATAGATTTTCAGTTCCTGTAAAATAGGCCAGAGAAAATGACTTACAGGAGGGGCTGGGGGAAGGGAAGGCTCCTTCCTTCTGTCTCTTTGGCCTTTGCTTTTTTAAAATGCCAGCAGGGGCAGGGACGTTACAGGGATCCCACTGAGACCACTGGACGAGTGCCTGGCAAAGTCAGGGGTCTCTGGTACTCAGCTCCCCTTCTCACCTGGACTGGTGCCCTTTGAGGGGCAGAAAAGGTAAAATCCTTTTGATTGAGAATGTTACTTTACTTGGGAGGGTGGGTGACAAGTCGTTTGATGGGTTGTGGGTTGCTCCATCATGCAAAATAATCCATGGGAAATTGAAGTGCAGGAAGGTGATAAGTGCAGTGGCATTATGCCTGAACCGCTGGTCACTGGGAAAGGCTGGGCAGGATTAGTGCTGAAGAGGCTTTTGTCCTGCAGTAGGCAGAACTGAATGGTAAAAGCAGAGCAAGAGGAGATGGAAAAGCCTCTTAACGGCAGGTTACACAGTTCATCCTGGCATGGCCAGTGCCCTGCCCTGCTCTGGCATGACGGGATCGCCTGAGCCTGAACCCGCTGCCGGGGCAGGGCCTGTCTGCTGGGGATGTGCATCGCTTCCCTCCGCCGAGGGCTCCTGCCTGCGCGGAGGGGCTGCGGCAGCTGCCGGCAGTCTCCATTAGTGCAGGGGCGTGGGTTGGAAACAAGACGCTCCATGGCTTCCCTGGCTGATAATATAAAGTGTGAGCACTACTGGTGTGAGCAATAATGAAAATGCTGCAAACTGAGGCAGCCATGAATAAAATATTTACACCACTCCGGCAAGCGGCGTTTTAGACGAATCGTGTGCTGAGGCTTGCCTGTGGCAATCGGTGATAGATGGTGACATTATTACTTACTGCTCCCCTGCCCTCCTCCATCGGCACGGCTTGTTGAAGGCCAGAGTTCACCAGCTGCAAATGGCCAAGGAGAGTCTAGTCCTTCACAGACCCAGGGGTTAAAAAGAGCCAAGCTCATGCTACGTGGGGCTGCAAAGTCACAGCAAGCCCAGCTCTCCTTTAGAGTCCGCAGGTCCATGCCAGCAGGTGGCTTTAAGCAGCAACACGGTGCCAACCCGAGGGAGGTACTCTGCTGCAGAGAGAGGAGCGATGCCCAGCAACAATGCCAGCTTGTGCCAGCAGGTTTCCAGCCACCGCTTGAATGTTCTGGTGGCACCAGGTATCTGCAGGGCCTGGTGCTGGGGACTCCACCAGTACCATCTCCCTGCTGGATAAGTGCACAGCTACCCATGGCCTTTGGACAACCCAAAGCTCTCAAGCCCTCACAGTCACTAAATATCTTCTCCACAAATGGCTCTGCAGGCCTATGGGTGAACCTTGCTCATCTGGACAACAGCCAGCGTGGGTAATTAGCTCACCCTGTCACTCAGATGGAAACAGCTCTGCAGCATTGCACAGGTTTCTGCTAAACAGTCGCTTATTCTCAACCCCTCCAGTCGTGGCTACATTTCAATGGTGGGTAAATTGATTTCTGTGTGTATTTTGTATGCCAGGTTATTACAATTACTCTTCAGGATCCTTTGGGATGAAAGGCTATTATAGAGATGAAAGCTCATTAACAATAAATATAAAGGGTCAAAACTCCCCATAAAAATGTATTAGAAACAGATTCTAGTTTAGAAATGTAAATATAGCATTTGGCAGAGGTCTGGACTGGCTAGTCTGGTGTGCAAGACAGCTTAATCCACTGGGAAGATGTGGCTATTTTTATAGCAGCCAGTAGAATTACTGTGTGAATTATGGAGTTTTGGCTCACTGGAAAAACAACTCCCTCCCTGCCATCAAGAGAAACAGGAATTGTTGGGGAGGAGTGGAAGAAGATTATTTCTTCTGCTAAAAATAGAATTTTTGGAGTAGAGCTGAAACATCTGTGGGAAATTACAAGTATAAATGTTAAAGAAAAAAAAAACCAAAAATAAAGGTGAAAAGAATTTTGAAATGATAGTGGTAGGAATGAAAGTACCTAAATAGTGAAAAAAAAGCACCATTTTTTTTCAGATTTGTTTTCATAAATTCATAAATGAAGAGGAAGCTGAACCTGTCTTTTCCCAAAAATATTTGACCCAACATTTCCAGCATTCTTCTATACAAGTACCTTGAGCAAACTTCAGCTACCTCACACACGAAGGGGTGTCAATGAGCCTACATCATGTCAGTTCATGGGTCGTCGTCCCCCCAACACACAGGTTATTGGAGGTGCCATTTTGTTTTGCAGAGTCTCAGCTGTTACTGTAGAGGAGCCGTGATTGTTTCTGTACTAGTACAACAGGAGAGGATCCCTGGGGACCCTGCAAGGAGGATCCGGGGAAACACACATGGCAGTAATCTGCAGATACAGACTGCTCCATGCATTTAAGCAGGACCAGCATTTCAAATGCAACCTTGTTAGCTGTCGGGTGATAATGCCTACGAGCAGGTTACACAAGCTCATTTGAGTAGAGCTTTGCTTTGATGCTGCAAGTAATGGGTATTTCAGAGGAACTATTTTTTTCAAACTGATTCTCAGGCTGAAGGCCTGGAAGAGAATAACAGACAGAGAGAAGTGGGTTTATGATTTTTGCTGAGGAAGAGGCAGTGTCAGCAGAAGTGGGGTCCCGCGGGGCTCCGGCATCGCCGTTCATTGTGAGCTGACTCAGGCTCCAGTTCACAGAGGTGTTGCAGTCACTTAACCTTTAAAGATGTAGCATTCCCTCCTTGCTCCACGTTATCCCTTGAGAAGGCATTTTTCTGATGGTTTTGATCAATTGGCATAATCACTGAGACCTTAAGATGAGTAATTAAGATGTTAAAGTCTTTGTCTCATACAAATTACATTAATCTGCACACTCCACATCCATGCTGTCACCCCACCTTGCCACGTACTCCATTATCTGCTTACTTCTGTGTCTTGACATTGCTTAAAAAGATGACAATGAAGCTTTTTGAAAAAAAAAAAACCAAACCAACAAGACATGCCACTTTAACCTCCTCAAACTAAATAAACAAAGAAAGGGAGAAAAATCTATTCTGTTCCTTATTCAGCACCGGGGTGTTGTTGCTTTTCCCCACTGCATTCGATCTGTGCAGCACAGTGGTAACTGCCTGTAAAAAAGGGATGCCTGGCCATCTCTTCAGCCCTTTTATTTCCAGTATATTTTGGCAAATAAATGACAGAGAAGCTGTTGATTTTCGCACATGCACATATTAATAACCTACCTGATGGAGGGCACGTGAGAAATAAAACATTTGGGTCCCTGCAACAGGTGATATTTCATAGGTATTGGTGGCTGCTTCTGTGAAAAGTTATTATGAGGCCTTATAAAACCACAGCAGGACTGCAAGGTTTGGGTGTGTTGTCAGAGTCTGAGAGAATATGGAAGGGCACAGCCAGGCTGTTAACTGGCACCTCTGCTGATGTGCATGTGTGGGTGTGCGTGGCAGGCACATGTCTGTCTGCCTCTGGCTAGCTGTATACACACAAGTGCTCCCCACAAAAAAACACATACAAACAAGAAGAGGCAACTCTGGTAAACTGTAAGTATGCTTTCAAGAAAATACCTCCTCCCATTACTGTTATTATTATGTTAAGGGACATAGAGCCATAATCCACCTGCTAGAACTCACTCTGATTCAGTGGGGATTTACTGCTATTAAAGAAATGGGCCTTATACTGGTTTTTGTGTGCCACATATATGCTTTATTGCTTCATAGACAAAAACCTGAAGGTTCTAAGTGAACTCAGGGTTTCCCTGTGCTACAGCATCTGCAAACACACCGCAAAAAGACAGTGCCTCAGAAAATGTGATTGAGGAGAGCAGGAGCAGTACCTGCATGGAGGAGAAATAACTTGCCCAAGGGCTGAGCGATTCCTGAATATGGTGAGGCTGGGAGAAAACAAACCCACAACCTGGACGAGTCACTGGGCAGTGAAAAGTCCTGTTGGAGCTGAACTGGTTTTAAAGCAATTAGCCCAGAGGGTTTGCAGCTGTACAAAGGACCCCCTGCTCGATGCCCCAGGGGAGGCGTACAGTGAGTGGCATCGTGTGCCCACACTTCCCAGTTTATCCAGGGAGTCTCAGCAAGGGTTTATTTATTTCAGTCCTTTTCTCCAGCAAATAGCAGTCACTGTGATGGCCAAATACTATGAGGAGAAAATAAACTCTGCAGGAACAATAAGCCCCATGTACCTGAGCTCATGTTGTGTCTCTGGGCAAGCAATGAATGGAAATGTCAGTTCAGAAAGCAAAGGGTAGCTTGCTGTTTTCCTTGGTCATCACCCTGCCAGCACAGCTAATATTGCACCTGATTAAAATGCGCAGAATACAGTTATCTGTAACAATTTGCTCTTGTTTATTAAAATTAAAAAATGAATGGCACCAGATGAGACAGAGCCACCCGCTAATTGGTTTGGAGTTGCAGAATTTTTGTAGCAGGTTACAGCCTGCCAATGCATTTTAAGCATCAAGAATGAGGTAATTCAGTCCACAGTCCATCCCCAATTTGATGACGTCTGTGCAATGTAAGTTAAAAAAGAACTGGGTTTTAAAAACATAAGTTGAAAAAAGGAGAAATTTCTTCATCCTCCTGCCAGGTTGAACAGAGAGAGAGCTGCTAAATGGAGCAATGAAGAATTTATGCCTTGCCTGACTTTTTCTTTTTCTTTTTTTTTTTTTTTCTTTCAGGGAACGCGGTGGGATTGTGTTTCTGTCCCAGGTGAGCAGGCTGCACACCCACCTTGCAGTCCTGGATGTGATGGTGACAGTCCCACACCACAGCACTGAGCACCTGCCTGCCTCAGTTTCCCCACGTGAAGGAAACTGATGAACCACATTGGGCTGCAGAAGGGGGAATAGTTCATCTTAGTAAACAATATGTAGAGGGCTGAAACACTAGCAGACACTGCTGTGGGTTTTGTGTCATGTCAGAGAATGCCTGTGTGGAGTACAGGGGATTAAGGAATCACAGGTTTGTAGGAAGCACCATGTAACTTGATAGAGAACAACAAAGCCCTCCAAAAGCTAAGATCAAACACCTTTTTTTTTAAGTCTTTGCACAAACACAGGGTAGAATATCTAATATATCTCCCTACAGCTGGCTTCTTTTGAATAGTAATTGTGTTCATCATGAAGATTTCACTTTCAAGTAGGTTCACCTACCTCCAAATTGTTTTATCCCTGCATCAATATGGGCTCTTTTCAGTAGAGGGGGCAACAACCTGCAGGGGAGCCTGGGGCACTGGGGCGTGTTCGTGGGGATTAGATTGAGGAAGGGCAGATTGCAGGGTGTGGGCAGACAAACCGGCACACTGTGAGGCCACACATGTTACCCCAAAGAGCAGCAGCGGGAAGGAGCCGTGCCCCATCCATCACACTCTGCCTGTGCAGAGAACAGGCTTCAAATAACGTCAGATGCTTCTGGAGGGGAACGGCATCTTTTCATCTCCTGACTAGAAGTCAGGAGTACTCGGTGACTCCTCTGCACTTCCAGTACTTATTGCCTTCCCATTTATTCCTCAGGTTATTTCATCCTTTCTGTCCAAGACTAAGTGAAAAAGCCTGTGTGAGAGATGGGGTGTCACCAGCTACAGCGCAGTGCACTCAGCATTTGCAAAGCTTCATTGACAGTTTCTGCAGTACAGAGGGAGTCTGGAAGTGGTGCAAGTCCCATGGCATCCCAGGACCTGCGTGGAAACGTGTCTGGAGCTGAGCACTCGCTCCTGCATCACCACCCATGGCTGAACCGTGGTGCTGCATTGAACAGCCGTGCAAATAGAGTTTCCCATCCCTCCCTTTAAAGTCTTCATGTCTGTGAAAAAAGGCACTATATTATGCTCAGACAGCAGAATCCTGTATTACCTAATTCTATCTTAAATCCCACCACTGGCTCCCTGCAATCGGGCCCTCAGGGAGAGCTGTGTAAACAAAACCCACAGCCCTGTGGTGGAAGAAAGGCAGTTCTGAGAATCTGAGTGACAGCTTCAACTGAGTGTATTGAAATCTGCCTCTATTCTGCCACAGATAATAAAATTGTTCCCGGGGGAACCCTTTAAAATTGACATAAGACAGCAAAATGCAGGAGAGTGGTGGTAAGGGGGAAGTTTATGGGATAGAAAGAGAAGGAGAGTGACTGGAGAACAACCAGGATGATATTTAGAACTTTACATTTCAGCGGTACATACATTGGTCAGTACAGACTTAGCAGTGATTACAGAGCCGAGCATTCACACCTCTGCACCGAGATGAAGTCTGGAAGCGGCTGCTGTCAGCAAAGCCCCCGTGCCCAGAGCTGCATTGCTCTGGAAGGGGGAGGATTAGACAATCCCTAGTGAGGAATAAATCTAACAAGTATTAAAGTCAGACAAGAAATAGTGTCCTACCCAACTGCTTGCTTTTATTTGGGTGCTGTTTGGGCTCTACTTTCCATGTCCTCTAGGCCCAACTCTAAAGTTTGAGAACTTAAACTGGGAGACCCAGTTGCATGGTGGGAACCTCAGATGCAATGCATGAGGCTCCCTGTAGCACCTCTGTCTTTATCCAGCAAAGAGACTCGCACAGCCTTGAGTCACTGCAGGGCCAGGATCATACGTGCCCAGTGGCACAGCCCAGCTGGTCACCAGTAGAAGACAGATCCTTAGGCTCAGGGCCCAGACAACTATTCGGATCTGTGTTTGCATTTAATGGCAGGTCTGGACTCAGCCCTCTCTCCTGCTTGCCTGGATTCTTCCTTTAGAAAGGGGTTCTCCTTCCGTATTAACCTGGCACAAGTTCCTAAGTCCTGAGATATGTATCAGAGATGGGAACAAAAAAATATTAATTTGTGCCATCTGTGAGCAAGGGAGCGGATGCCTGAGCATCACCAGGAATGCTGGTAATCCAACACCCTTTGGCTATATGGCTCTTTAAATCAGATTTGCTGGCTCCCATAAGAATACAGACATTTAAATGAGAGTAGTTTGGGGTTTTTTTTCTTTTTATTATTACTGAATGGCAGTTGTCTTCTGCTTATTGAGAGCTGCCGAGGCACAGAGCTGTTCCTGCAGTGTGGACAGTGCAATGCATTGAAGCGACATGAGCTTAAGCTTTGGTGTGTATTGAAAATCAAACAGCACAAATAAGCTCTTGAAGTGCACTAAGGCCCTAGCGAGGGTGCTTTTATCTGGGATGTATTTGCTGTAATTCTACCACTCACAGAAGCGAGAATCTCTCTGTAATCACTTGTGCAGGGACTAAACAAGACAACCTAATTACTTTCAGAGAGAGCATTTTACAGCATGTAATTGGGTAGAAAGATGAGAGAAAGTTAGTTGGTGTGGTTAGGCTGCTGGTCTGGGATCCCTGATTACCTCTGCCTGCGATGCATTTTGTGTCAGGCAGCTGCCTGCTGTGAGAAATAAAAACCATCACAGTCATTTTAGGAAAACAGCCTGATGCCACAGTCTTTCTTGATTGATGGTGAAACAACACCTCGAGGTTAAAGGGAAAGGTAGAGGCTTGTGATGCCACGAGGGATTGTTGCTCCTCGCTCTCAGGGCTGTAAGACCCCTTTGCACGTACCGGTGTGAGCAGCACGGGTGGGAGCAGGAGCAGGCGGCCGGTAGAGCCACGGGCTCAGCCCTCTCCAGCCACAGCAGTAGGCTCAGCAGGGTGCAAGCAGGGCATGTAAAATTTCAATTTGAATTCCATTTTTCTGGACTGTTTGAAGACCACTCGATTCAGCTTCCACTGGAAAGAAGAGCACTGTAATTGCAATGAAATGGTCCTTCTGTTTTCTTTCTTTCTTTTTTCAATTTTTCCTCCCTAGCTATAGCACGGCTTCATTTGCTTCAGCAGAAATCACTTCCGTGCTGCCCTCCCCTTGTTTCTAAAGTCTGTTCTTTATTTCTTTTCCCTGTATCAGGACTTTGTAACAGCACAAGGAACACAGGCCAAGTAGTATCTTTCAGACTGGAACAGAAGTTCTCCCAGCCACCGATTCCTTCAGACACATGGAAATGAGAAAACACACGCTCAAAATCTGTGGCTGATACAAAACCTCTTTCCTGCGGGGTTAACTGAGCTGGAGAGGGGCTGGATGCTCTGATCAGGGTTTTTCCTAAAGCCATGCACAGGCATACCATTTCTTCCTTGGTGAAGATCAGGGGTACCCTGCTGAAGGATCTCACCTGAGGCTGGATTTTCTTAATTTTAAGGACTTAATTTTTTAATATTTGTGAGATATGGAATAAGTCTGTGAGGCTGCAGTTTGAGACTCACGTAGATTGCCATTTATAACCATGTGTCCCCTGCCCAGACAGGCTGCCGGGTGCATCGCTTTAGTTCAGAGAGTTGGCGAGGGCCGGAGCTGCAATACTCTCTGCTTAGAGGAAGAAGCCAAAGGAGCAAGATCTCTCACTTATCTTTCAGCCCATGATCCCATCCACTTGGACTGGGAATGCCAACACCAGCCACAAGAACAAAGCTTGGCTCCATAATTGAAAAATCACATTTAGAAAACCCCACCTGGGTATAATCTCACGTTGACTGTAAAGTCTGGCTGGAAGGAGAGTGAGTGAAGTTTAGGGAAGCTTTCATTGTTGTTATAAGACAATGAGTGGTGAGGTGTGTTAATGGCTCACTGCTCAGGCTGCATGTTCCTTGGAGATAAGAGCAGACATATAGGCATTATCGGATTAATTATCAATGTAATGAGTCTGTACTATAAAAAGGACCAGATACTATATAACCCAGAATGACTGCAAGCACCTGCTGACAAATGGCTCTATGGAGAAATAAGAGGATGTGACTGTCTGATCCCCCTGAATACAGAGTGTGCCAAGGCTATCAGACATATCCCAAACTAATCCTACCTCCAAATTGTTATGATGGCAAATGGGTGGGTGGTGACTGTCGAGGCATATAGAGAGGAGTGTCGGTGCCCAGGGATTTTCAGTGACAGTCCTTACACACTCTATCAGCTGGCTCAGTGCTGCTTTCTAATTTGAATTCAGTCTGGCAGCTCCTGGGGAGTTTCCTTTCCTATGTTTGAAGGCAAAGCCTGCCGAGAGCAGCAGCTTGCTGCTGTGTGCTTTATGGGGAAACAGCAATCAGTCTCACCCCTCTGAGTTCCTGTTGCTGGCCGGGGAAGATGTGCGTGCCCACTTCTGCAGATGACATCATTTGGGGTAGCTTTGCTGGAATGATAACTCGGGCATGGAAGAATCAGCCCTTTACCAGGGAAATGGTGAATTTTCTCCAGGAAACTCCAGTATATTTCCAGGCAATTATCCCACAGCCATCCTTGGTTCTGAAGTGGGTGTCCAGATTTTCAGAAAACCTGAACGACCACAATTAGGCCTGATGCCACAGGGTAACTGAACTCTTTGGAAAGAACATCCCTGTAGCTCCATCCCAGTGGGAAGGGGAAAGTCTCAGCTTCCCGAGGAGCTACCGTTCACCTACCCCGTGCCAGGTCCCCACAGGGCAATGTTACCTTAGGGCAGATTCTTGGAGGTGTTGAGATCAGCAGCAAATCTTCAGTTGACTGAAAACCCCTAGATTTCCACTTAGGTAACTTTCAGATATAGAATGACTATTTTAACGTAATTTCAGGTGTTTCAAATGCTTCTGTGAATCCTGTGTGATGCCAAGAAGCCTTGCTTTAGGGTTTAGTAGTAAATAGCACCAAGGATGTATTTTTAGCCTTCTAAAACATTTTTCAAACGGTTTTTGGTAATACGTTTACTGCACACAATATATATGACAGAGCAGAGTGGCTTAAGGGAATTTTCAGCTTGTTCTTGTAATAGTCAGAATGATTTACTCCCAGCTTCACCACTAACAAATACTATACTCATCCCAAATTCTAAGAGACAGTTTGTTGTCTCATCCTTGTATTGTCCTTCAAAATTGTCTTGCTAAACTCACTTGTAGTTCTCGATATATCCTAGACATGCTAAGGACCAAGTCAGCTCATATAAATGGAGGATCTGGCCCTCTGTTTTTTAATAATTCACACCATTGATTTTTTTACCCTGTCAGTATTCCTGCATTCACCTGCAGGTTTTGCAAATTACATTGTAAACCCAAACTGTTGCTTTTCGCTGGGCTGCACTAAGATCTATTTTTCTAATACAGTCCTATCATTTCTCTCCTCGAAGGTCCATTTATGCCAGCTATAACTCTCTTTAATAGTCTTGTCCATTTTCAGCAATTTTCCCACTCAGGAGCTAAGCAAACTGAAAGGAAATTACTTAATTTAGGGGGGTGTAGAATAAAGAGCAACTTTTTCTCCTGTTCATTAAAGTATTTTATTCTCTGCTCTGAACACCTACATTTTGTGAAAATATCAACACAAGGTACCAGAGTAAACACTTTTATCCCATATTAATGGTGTTAATGTTCAAGATTAAATCTCTGGCATTCCGGAGAGAAAGTGTATTTAAAGGATCACTTATGAGGCCTGAAGCATGACACATTTCCTCTGACCTTGGTCTGTTTGCCGCAGCCATGGGAGTCTCAAATTGAGCTTCATCAGTTTGTTCCCTAGAGAAGAATTCCTAGCCCACGGAACCTTCTCTTCCCAAACACTGCTACCATGGCAAATCAGGGTGTGCAGATCCAGCCTTTGTGCGTGGTACTATGATACTGGGAGAAAAAAACCCCACTACTTCTTTTCGAAGAAGAGCTGATTTTTTAAGTCTGAAAGTTTGTAAAGATTATGCTGAAGAGTGTGTGTGCAAGGAGGAGGCGGTGGAGGGGAGTACAAAGTCGGAGGAGGAGTTGGAAATGGAGGATGTTTCTTTGACACTCTCCTTTTCATATCATCATTTCCCTTTTTCCGTGTACTGGAAAGTTTAGCACTTCCACCCACCCCTGATGGAGGGATTAGGAATAAAGAAAGATTTTTTTGTTGCCTTTGTTCCAGTTTGTTCTGCCATGCAGAGACTGTATCAGCCTTAATGTCCCCCAGCTGTTAATCAGAATGATATACAGGATATTAAAAAGTGTTTGTGCTTCTCTTAACTACAGGACGCTCCAAATACCCTCAGACTTCTGTCTCTCCCAGTTAGACTCAGTGGCAGCTCCAGGCATGCCAGCTGCCCTACGGCATGTCAATGGAGAGGAGTGGACAGGGCACAGCCTGGGCTCTGACCAGGGTGTGACAGAGAACTGGAGGAGGCAGTTGTGTGGTATGAATCCCCTGGTCACCTTGATGGCTTGCCAAAGACAGCGAGAAGCTTCCTGCCTTACTTTGCCTATCCTTTGGAGGCTGAATGTGACCTTGTCTGTGGAGGTTGTATTTCAGCCCATCGATATATGGTGGAATCACCCCAAAAAAGTCAGTGGGGAGGGGGTTGCATATTGGGTTATTGTGTTACTGCACTTGATCTGGGAGGAGGGAAAGGGAACTGTGCCATAACTTGCCTTTAATCCTTCAGAGGGTGTGAGTCAAATGCAGAGGTTTGTTGTAGGGGTCAAGTGCTTCCATCACATGTGGTTGTGGAAACATCAGGAAGGCAGAAAAAACAAACAATAACCATGATCAGTATTTGCATTGCAGCTCCTGGACCTACACACAGAGTGGGTGGAGGGTGGGAGGACTGTTACGGATGCACTTGAACCCCCTTAACCAAACTCTCAGGAGTTTGGTACAGGCTCCAAAGCAGGTAAAGGCCTGAGCCATAGCTGGGCCAAGAACTCCTCTAGGAAACTCACAAAGGAGCAGAGTGACATGCAGTCTCGTGCATACCTCTCTCATTGTATGCAATTTGACTACAAGCCAACCACTTTATCCCATAAATATGACAGCCTAAGTGAGCCTTCTTTGAGCTCTCCCTGCTAGGCAGCGTGGCTGCATGGCAGTGATCTCCCCTTCAGCTGGGACACCTTTCAAGGTTGCTCCTCAAAGCAACGAGATCTTTTACCAATGACAGATAGTTGAGTGAGCCCAATTTGAGTTCTCCCTGGATGGCAACTCTACCTTGAGCAGGGATGCCTCTCAGTGCTAAGAGATATGAACCATTTAGCTTAAATAAGTAAGTTTTAAATAGAATGAATCACTTAGAGTTATAATGTAATATGATTTAGTATGCTGTTTGCTTAGCTGTACTTACTTAGCATGAGTAGTTAGATTTGCTGCAGCTTTAGGCCGCAAGCTGTAAACTTACACCTAGACTTACTGGACGTGTACCTATTTAATCAAAACAGGGGCCTCCAGAGCCACGGTAAATCACAAGATAAGGAGGCTTCAAGGCTGCAACTAAACAAGATAAGATGGCCTGTCTGGAGACATTGAAGAACTCCAATAAGTTGTCAGAAGAAGCTCAGACCAGAGTCACTACTGGACCAAAGGGCATGTGAAGAGAGCATGAAGAGTGCATGAGGGGTGAGTGAATAGTCTGTAAGAGTATAATTGCCCAGGAATTTCTTTGTTTGGTTTCTTCTTCCCTCCACCTCTCTGGAGGCATCCAGTTCAAGCTGATCTTGCTGCTGTACCACTCTATTAAATTATTTATTTTTATAAGATTTGATGCCTGAGACTCTACTTTTGGGAAACCTAGGGTTCGAACTTTGGAGAGAACTAACACTGGACACCTGGATGGAAGGTAAGTGATTAATAGCATGCTGAACTTTAAAATCTTAAGTGATAAAAAGGATTGATTGTGCACATATAATTCTTTAGTCATAAATCACTGATCAAGTCTGGATCCAGCCACACCTAGACTCCTCTCAGAAGTTTAGAAAGCAAGGGGGTCTACTCTGAACCTCGTGACTCAATGGGAGGTTTCTCTTACGCTTTGTATCTCTTAGACATAAACCATTGACCAAATCTGAGACTAAGTTTGGATCTAGCCACACCTAGGCTCCATCAGGAGTTTAGAAAACAAGAGGGTCCATTCTGAACCTCGTGACTCAATAGGAGGGTCTCTTGCATCTCTGATCTCTGTAAATCATTCTAAATTGATTCTAACTCGATTTTCCTTTTATGTTTCTTCCATAAGCGAGTGAACCTTGTCATCGAACTCTGTTAAGTCCCACTTTTACAAATCCATGTTAAAATCACTTTTGCTAATACCTTTGACAGTGATTCTTTAAGGATCCTAAATCATTCATGGCAAGGACCCCTTCCCACCTGAGAGACAAGAGTGAAGGAGGCCTGACAAAGCTAAATAGCCTGGACACGGCTCTGAACAGCACCAATTTACAGGAGAGGGGGGAGCAGATAAAAGTCCCACCCCTGAATCACAGTCCCAGGACTGTGATTGCAAACACTGTGTACCCAAAGCTGAACAGAAAGTCCACGGGACAACTTCATCCCCAGGAAGAATCAAGCCCAAGCTGACCCCCACAGTCCTGTCTTTGGCTTTAGGTGACTGCAAGACATTTACCCTTTAGAGTGAGTGAGGCAGCTGTACAATATACCTATTTATTAACCCAGCTTGCAGCAAAAGCCTGTCAATTTTATACAAGCACATATAGAATTTAACAGAGTCCCTTTCAAAAAGGAGCGCACAGTTGGAAGCCTTGACACTTAAATCACTTGGCTCCTATTTATAATCCAAAGGATACACAGTCACTGCGCTTTTGTCTACAAATCAGACATTTGCTCACCTTGCATAGGCTACTAAACGTGGCCTTGAGGATAAGGCTGTAGTAAATTGTACCAGCCAGCAAAATATGAATCACTGAGCATGGCATTTCAAGATACTGAAGCACTGAGTCTAATCGCTAGACTAGGAGAAAAGGGAATGGCTACAAACGTGCAGTGTGGTTACAACTGCTAGTGCAAGATCCTCCAGTGATGCTTTTCCTGGCTTTCCATTTCCAGTTTGAGTCACTATCAAGACATAACCAGAAGGACACAGTCATCACCAGTGACTGACTGTTATAAGGGCACAAGCATAGGGCAGGGCGAAGCCAAGAAATCCTATCAAAAGCTTTCCTCCAAGTTTTAGACATTGCCATCAATACAGCTCTCATAAGGACTTGGTAGACCCAGTTTATCAGTTGTGTGGTGTGATACCTCTTTCATGAGATCCCAGGTGTGTGCAAATAAGTGGTACAATTTTTACACTTCTCATCTTTTTCTACAACCCTTACCCATTTACATTCATGTGGCAAAGCACACAGTTAAGCACTATCATACCTTATGCCTATGCCAACTTTATCAGGGCCTTTAGGAAATACTTTAAGAAAAACAATAAATGAGAAATTCCATTATTCTTATCTTCTTATTTCCCTATCATTTTGTCAGGCTCATAGTGTAATACGTAGCTCACACTGGCAGTGTCCAGTGCTCAGTCCTGCCACATTTGTCATATTGTGCTTCATACCTACCTCTGGCTAACTCTGCACAGCTTCTTGTAATACAACGACTACACCCTGGAGTATGTCTGCATAGTCAGGATTATATCTTTCTACTTTTTATCTTTTCTTTTGCATATTGGTGCTGACATGACTATGCTTGTAGCTTCTTCTTTTAATCCAGCTTTGACAAGACTCTCATTTGCCACATTGTTTTTTAACATGATTTTCCTGTGTATTTCAGAAGAAAATAAAAAAAAGGAAATGTCTGTAGTTTTAGCCATAAAACTCATATCATCTCTGTAATTCCAGATTCACTACTACAAGAAATGCTTTTGGCCTCTCTTTTTTAGGAGTTAAATAGTCCTTCGTTGTATGTATGAACATGGAATCCAGTATTTAACTTTGTACAAATATTGTTATTAGAATGACGCTGAAGTTGTTATTTCCCTTAAGGAAAGTCAAGAAAAATCCTACCCATTTCTATTCCTGGTATAACTTAACGCCCATTTGGCGAAAGCCTATCACTATGGTAATGGCACCAGGAGTGATGTGCTGTGGCAAGGAGCCAACACAGAGAAGAAAAGGTATGGTCATGGCACCAGTGTAGCGGCTCCAACAAGGGATGGGGTGTCAGGAGGCTGGGGTCCCTGTCCCGTTTCTCCTCTGGAGCTGCAGTGCAACCTTTTGCCTCACCAGCATGGTTGTTTCTGCCTGAGAAGGTATGAAAAGAGCAGCCCTGTTGGAGCAGACTGGTTTGACCCAACCACTGACCAACAGTAGCCACCTTGGGAAGAGCAGTAAGAAGTGAAGCGGGTATCGCGTTTCCCCATCTGCAGCTAGTGGTAATGTGCACAGCTTTAAGAAGCTGATCTCTTTAGTTGGACGTCTCTCTGGAAACCAAGTTAGCCTAATAATTGTGATTGGTAATGACTGCTGCTCACTAGGGACAGTATTAGCAAGTTCTGCTTATCAAGGGCACATTTAGGTACTGCCATACTATTGAAAGTGGTGCTCACTTAGCGGTGCAGAAAACTGTCCCTGCTCCTTCTGTGTCTTTGTAACGTCCCTATTCTGCTGCTTCCAGAATTTGTGCCAGAAACCAAAAAAGAAGAAAATGTGAAAACTCAGCCAAAATGAGCTGCCCAGCCCAAGCAGTTAGCCAGGGAGATATCAGGGACAGCTTTTTGAAGGAATAAGACATACGAAGAAATGATAGCTTAGTTTGATTCCTATTTATAATCCCTTTTTTTCTCTGATTTGTAGGCACTTGTTTTTTCCTGTGGCTTAAATGCAGTGACTTTTTAAAAGCAGGCTTAACAAAACCCTACAGTGCATTCTTACCCCTGTGCCTCAACTGAACACGTATTTAATCTGGCGCTGAATCAGATTCCCAATCCAGATGAGGAGACAGGGCTGATGCAGCTGCTGGCTGGGCTGGAGGGAGCTGAGGATAGAGGGGGCAGCTGGATGGGGCACGGTGGGATGGACTGCAGTAACCAAAGTTTCTCCTCATCCTCTAGAAAATTCACCCTCATGTAGTGTCCGATGGATGGACTCCCATTTCACCTCCCTCAGCAGGGATCATGTGGGGACCCAGTCCCTGAGGATCATAGACGGCTCTGAGATCCTCAGCGGAGAGATGTTCTAGTTGCACAAAACAGTGTTATGACTGAGAGGCGTGGGGACTGTTTCCCAGTTGGAGGAGAGTGGAGGCCAGGGGTAAGCACAGGCCACCACAATAGTTACCCTGGGGAGCTTATTGTAAGTCCTTACAGGGCTTTAGACCCAGAGCAAAGCCCTATGCCACTGCCCTGTGTGGTGCTTCATGGAGACCTACATCCCCGATGAACGCAGGGCACTGTTCTGCAGTCTGGTGAGCTGAGTGGGACCAGCTGTGAGGCACCACTCAGCTGCCTCCATGGCTGGAGGGGAGCTGGCTGCTGGCCTCTGCCTCTGCCAGACACACCAGAAAGAGAAGAAGCTTTATGAATTTCCCCTGTGCAGATGAGAACAGCCAGAAAAGAAGGCTGAAACAATACTGCAGTGATGTTATTAGCGGAGACCCTGCAGTTACTGAGCTTTGTAAGGACATAAGGAACACCCAGGAGACATTGCTACCATGGGGACTGTGAACCTGGGGATCTTTGCTACTCTTTTTTGCTACTCTAAAATTTGCCATTTTAGAAGGTAATGGTCAATAGTTTTGGCTGAAGAAAAGCAAACTGTAGCATGGGGTTTAGCGGATGGGAAAGTGAGTGCCTCTAATCAACTGGTATTTCTGCCAGGCAGGGATGAAAGATACTGTATAAATGAGGAAAACTCAAATCTCTCTGAACTGTTTGTTGCAATGCCTTTTCACCTACTACGTCTGGATGGGCTGTCCATTACAGAAAGACCATTCATTCAAAACCTTCCCTTGCTTATGACAATTCCTCTGGGTTAGGAAGAAACAGGATGATGCTTTACTGCCTCAGTTCAGCTGTTACCTGCTGTTCAGCCCTCCAGAGCCAAGCACCAGAACTGTCCTTACAAAGAGAGGTGCTGGGAATACAAAATGAAAAATGCAAACCATTCTGCAACTTTCAGGATGGTTAACGATGAGAGCATGGATTTATCTAATGGGCCACTTTGATCATTTACTTCACACACTTTCTCATCCTGAAAAGGGCTGAATGCATCCTGCAATGAGTGAAGGATCTTACACTCCCCGTGCGGAGCTGAGGACACTTGACATCACACAGAAAGAGGTCCCCAGAACTAATTTGATCCTGACAAAGAATTCTTGTAGAGAAATAGCCCTATAGAGCTTTGCATGCAATAAGGTAATTAACAGATCATAGGACCACTTGGGACATTAAAGACTCAGCATACCCAATAGACCAAAAGGGCTGTAAATTCTGCCAAGGCTAATTCAACTGTGATGTATTAAAATAAGAAGTAAGAGAACAGAAATAAATAGGTTCAGAGTTTCTCACACGGCAGCTCTGAGCTACTGCTTTTTTCTACCATCTGAAATCTTATTAACGTGCAAGTGAATTTTTTTTATTTTTTCATCCCCCTTTTTTTGATTGCTTGGTTTGTACTACATTCAAATGACTCTGGGGTGTATGACTTCCAAGAAAGCTTTTGAAGTAGTTCATAAATGTGGTAGAAAATAGTTGTAAACAGTAATTGAAAAACGTAGGAAGAAAGCACTGCCTGCCTTTCTTAAAAGCATTGTTCACTAGGAAGAGCAAATGTATATTCAGCTCCTTTTGCATGAAGGAATTAGGAGGAGAAAAATAATCCTCTTGGTCTTCCCTGTCCAAGTCAGATGCCCTGTGATGCAGGCTCTGCTTTTTGTTATGGGTACGGAGAGGGCTGAGCAAGATGGAGCCCTCATTGGCCTTCTTGGTCTAATCAGCATAATTTCAGTTAAATAAATGGAAAAATATCTGACCGAGATCTCAGCCTGCAGAAGAACTGCTTCAGAATGGAAAGCAGTGGTCTGCCCTGAGTGTTGGGGGGATGTTGAGGTGCCCTGAGCAGCCGAGGGGTGATGTACTCTGCAGCATGGGCACCGACAGCAGCACGGCAGGTGCTGCCAGGAGCAATAGGCAGCAAGGGCACTCATCTGTCCCTGACCAGGTTTCTGATAGCAGACACGAGAGGATTGCTTGGGTCCATTTGCCACCCAGTTCTCCATAAGTCTGGAATTCAACTCTCCCTTCTTAGAAATGGTGCCTCCTGCTCTCCATCCATCTTCTCTAGCTTGTCCCCTGCCTTCCTTCCTCCTGTCCCTTGATTCGGTGCCTCCTGCTGTTGCTGTTTCCCCTACCCCTCCTCCCAACGGTGGGGCTGTATGAAGCGCGAAATCATCCAGAGCATTTGCTGTTTGCAGGCCACTGTTGCACAAAAGCAGCATGTAGGTCACCCAGATGCCATGAACTGCCAGCAGCTGTTAAGAAGATATTTTGCAGTGACGTATTACAGAAATGTCAGCTAATAGAAGCTTTAAAATGAATGTTTAAAGGGGTTAAAGGACATTTTCAAAGGAGATCTCCAGCAGCTATAGACCCAAGTCATGAAGTAGCAATTCTGCTCAAGACCCAGATTTCAATTTGCCTTGGTTCCCATTTAACCCTTTTTAGGGAGTAATGGCCCTGCTTATTTGCTGGCACGAGCTCTTGCTCAGTGCCTCCAGGAAAACCAAAGTCACAGAAAGTTACAGAATGAAGGAAAAATGTGTTGTTATGTTACAGCAGCACTGAAAAGATGCAGATATTTTGTTGCTAGGTACTTCATGCATGCGTAATATGATAAAACAGAGCAGGGACAAAGAAAAGGCATTTTGGTTATTCCCCATCAATAAGGCTGGGAACTTGCATCTAGAGAGATGTGGCAGCTTCAAAAAAGCAGGAGAGATAGAAGTTGTGAAGAGAGGTAGAATTGATCTCCCGGGTCCCTGCTCAGGGATTTCAATCTGTCACCTGGAATACACACTCAAGATGGGTGAGGAACTCACAGAGAAGTTCCTGTCTTGTGGGATCTCCCATGTGTTTCCAAGGAATTGAGGGGAAATGCTCTCAAACTGATAGCTCTTTGCAGGTAGAGCAAGAAATCATTAACCAGGTCTGCCCTGCAAGCACCCATCGGACTCTGATCGCCAAATCTGGCAAAGCTTCCCTAGGCTGCTGTCATTAATATTTCCACTTGAGTGAGGAAAAAGAGTCCTTATCTCTTATCATTCACTCAGGCTGATGTATTGCTATTTTGGTCACAAAAATATTTTCCAACTTTTCCTCATATGTTTCCTCCTCACAACCCCAGAGCTGCTGCTGCTGCTGCCTGAACGCCCATCAGATGTTCACTCTTAAGTCTGGAGGCGTGAGGAATAGCTGTAAGGGCAAATGGATCATGGGGAAAATTGTTTTCCTTTCCTGATGTCTCTATTTTCTTGTAAGAGGCTCAGGCAACTTGGTGCATTGGCTGAGGACATCTGTTTGTATGAAATACTACAGCACACACCTGTCTACTGGCGTGCGTGGGCACACAGGTCTCACGTGGTGTTGGATTTTTTCAGCCATCAGAGATGCAGTTTGTCATCCCCCTGGGGACAAGCTATAACTTTCTTCACATTAGAACATACTGGAGACTTGGGGCTATATTTTATACATTATTTTTTTCCTGATGTTGATCAAAACTGGTTTTACTGTTGTCAGTGGAGTGGTTTTCTTTGGTAACGTCAGCATTTGATACCACGTAGCTTTCAAAAATGGGACATGGAAGAAGGGCCAATTAGCAGGAGAACAGTCGTGTTATTTAAAAATAAAACCTACAGTAGAAATTTTGACTCTTTCCTTGTTACTGGCTTTCCAGTGATGCTATTGTGCATTGGGCTTGCATGCTACAAGATGGAACAGGCAGTGCATTTTTAATCTGATAAATAATCTGATGTCCCAAATTCCTTCTGCAGAATGAAAATGATTAAGACTTTTAGGATCATTTCTAAATTAACATCTTTCTTTAGCTTTTCTAAACCTCCTATTACTATACTGTCTGGATGCCAACATAAATAATCCTTTCTCCAGAGCATCCTCATAAGACTTCAAACATTTATGGAAATAAAGAAAATAAACCCAGTTATTGTCTGAATAATCACTCATTTATTGATGGAGACAAGTATACTCATTTTTCTTGCTCTCTGGTGATTAGATTATGATAAACCATGACATTTAGTGATAAACTTGATATGGTTGGTTACATAGAGCTTAAAAAAGTGGCTATCCAATTATTCTTTCATGTGCCAGCAGAATGCATTAACCACCTGTGAAGGATATTGCGATGGTTATGAAACAAACAGTACCGTCTTTTCTAAGTGGCTGTGACAAATGCAAAGGTCACATGTTCCCTGGCCCATGGATATAATTTTTGTCATCTCCCCTTGCTTTCCAGCAAAACCTGAATCCCAAGTCAGAATGGTAATGTGAGTGAGTAGAGGATGAATGTAGAGACAGCCAGGACGAAACTGGGAGTGCAAGAGGCCAGTTTCACACAGTACATCAACTGGTACACTAGACTCCATGTAGGCTGAGAACTCAACATCAACCCGAAATATCACTTGGGAAGAGCTCACTAATGGATCCCAATGAAAAATTCTCCAAGTGGCTCCTTTCTTTAGTCAGATCTGAAGTTTCTACTTTTTAACCCAGAACAGAGACAAATTTGCAGTCACGCAGAGTTTGCGATAAGGATTACTGGACATAAACTGCACAATGATCAAAACCAAAGCAATGCCCCTGTGAGGAATGAGTGTCTCTGAGCCTCACTGGATTACCTGCATTCCAACAAACAGCAGCAAAGCAGCTGGAATCCAACCTCCTTCCTTTGGGGATAGCCCCAAATGCTAGCCTATGAGATACCACCAAAGATCTCCCAGATCTGCTCTCATGTCAGAGATTAGCTGTGCATCTTTACCCATGTCCCTGACCTTACACACCCACCTCCTCGTGCTGTGATCAGCAGATTGTCACTGCTGGCAGATGCTCACAAGGTGCTATTTCCTAGCAGCTGTGGAACGATGACTCCAAAACCCCAGAGATGGAAGGGAGACATGCCTGGACATGACTTTCTGTTTTACCTAGAGAACTTAATCTTCACAATATAGGACCTCTGAGAAAACAGACATCCAGTGACAGGTGATCCTCTAGCTTTGCAAGCATTCTGACATTTGTCTTTCCTGTGGGTAGGTCCTCCTTATTTCCCAATTGCTCTTGTTCATTGAGCAAAGTCATCTGTGTCATCAGGAGTCTTCTATCATGAAACATGAATTTTAGAATGAAACAGTATCTTGGCAGAAGCAATAAGGCATCTGGGCTAGTCAAGGAGTTAAACCATCCAAACAAGGTGATTGGGATTAGTTTCAATGAGGAAAGAAAACAGCAAGCCCTGAGGGAACAAGGTATGGGACAGACTCAAAAGATGGCATGTAATTAAATTCTTGGCTGTAGGTGTGCAAGGTTTAAAGTAACACTTTCCTTTGTCCTTCTCTGCTCCTTCCCCCGGGCAAAGAGCCTGTGTGGGAATTTGTCTGCCTTGACTGGTGCTCTGAGATGGGAGAGTGGGGGCCCATCTGGACAGATCTAGGGTTTTGGGGGACAGCTCCTTATTCTAAGTATTTGCTGTTTTCCCAGTTGTGTTTCAGTGTTTAGACTATGCACAGCACCAGGAGGTTAAGGTTCATGAAGAAATGAAGGTCCCTGGCTCTGCACCACACCGTCCATTCCTGGACTCCTTGCTATGTCCCTGCTCCCCATCTTCCTCCCTTCTGCAGGCAGCTCGCTGCCAGCGGCACTGCAGCCTGCTGAGCTGCAGGGGTCCTTGACTAATAACTGAATATACACAGCTCCCTCACTGTTTCACCAGCTGTATTCCCCAGCTTTCAACCTAGCAACTGGAGGATCATATATAACCCTCTGTCTACAGGGAACTGTCTCTACTCACGCCTCTGCCTCTGCTTACTTCAGGCTTGCTTGTTTTCTAAGCTCCCAAAACAAGTTCTGCTGTCTGCTGCCTGGAGTCTGTACATCCCCTTGCCATGTTCAGCTTGTCCTCAGCAGGTCATGCTTTTACCTGTAGTTTGCAGAAACTGCCTTCTCTTCTGGGGTGACAGGGGGAGATCTGCTAATCAGTTGGGCTGAACCCCTTGCAACTAAAGCTGCTGCCTTTTGAGTTTTCATGTTGGCCCAAGCAGATGACCCCCAGTGCAAAGCCAGCCTAGGAAGCCCAAATGCACTGAGGAGAAACAACAGGGCAGAGAACTGCAAAAGATTTGAAAACTTACTTTCCTCCTAACTTCAGTAACTCTTTCTACCATCACAGACTCACAGTAATAAACATCAACGGCAGGTGCGCCTGTTGTGGATGAGGATTTGAGACTAAAGCTCAGAGTTCCCTGCAGTGAAGGATTGTTGAGCAGCAAGGTATGTGAAAGAGCTGAATACATTTAAGACCATAATAAGGCACTTTGTTGTCCTAGGACAAATCTTTCCTTCCCCTCCTACCACCCACCCCTGCAATCAGCAGGGGCAAAAGCAGCTCATTTCTCCATATTCCCAAGTGTGTCACCAGAAGTACATCTTGCTGAGGTAAGACACTGCTGCTAAGTGTATTTGGGGTCCCACTAAGAACAAGGAGCTACTGTCCCTCACAGGTGATGGGTGACTGCTTCTCTGCTCCTCCCTTCCTACAGCCCCGAATAGCCCATCCTTGCAACTTCCACTACCCCACACCCTGGAAATGTATTTGAACATAAGGCATAAGAACTCTGTTACTATATTTACTGTTCATGCACTTTGGGTTTGCACATATGACGTACGCTGCTGCTCTGCAGCATAGCATAAGCTCTAGCACAGAATATAGCAGCACATTGCAGCACATTCTCCTCTCAGACGGGATTTTTAACATCCATCTTGAGTTAGCTGAGCAAGAGTGGCACAGGCAGGAGCAGCAGAGAGGCTGCTCAGCTCTCGCTGACTGCAGCATTGAAAAGGCACCAAAGCATTGGTACCTCACCTGCCACAGCTGCAAATACCTGGGGTGACTTGACATCTCGCAGCCTCATGATGCTGTGGGTGTGACTGCTGGGTTGGAGCTCTGATTTTATTCACATTCACCTTGCAGAAGCAGACCATGAAGGAGAAATGGGAAGAATAGATCTGGTTTGTTAGTACTCCCCCTGAAACCAACTACTCTTTGTAATAATAATAATAATAGTAATAATTCCAGTTGCGTATCAGGAAAACATGAAGTGGGCTGTAGAGTACAAATAATTTATACTGACTCAGTAGAATAACTCAAGTTTAAGACAGGGGTATATTGTCTTTGATTTTTATTTCCAAATGGGGGGGGGTGTGTGTTATTTTTTTTTTGGCCTGTGCTGCTCTTATTTTCCTTCAACTACAACTGAAGCCTCCCTTTCCCCCTCCCAATTTAATACCTAACTTTTTAATTCTCCTTGCAGCTCTGTGTTTCTTCTGTGTGTCTTACATTATATTTTTGCTTTCTCTTTTATTCTTTTGACCCCCTTATGCTGTTTTCTTTCCTCCCACCTTCTTTTTGCCCTCAGTCAGAAAATCCAGCAAACCATTTAAGCTTGTTCAGAGTTAAGCTTGTGATTAAGTGCTTCCCTTAAGAATAACAGATTCAAATACTCATTTCCTGAAGGAGACTCACAGTGTGAAGGAACCACGAGCTGGACCCACTTCAGCCATTTTCTTGGAAATACTGCTTTTCTCTCTTGCTTTCTCAGCTGCTTTAGTTTTAAGGCAGCTGGGGTATAAATAATCAATACCCCCATAGATGAGACTGAGTAGTGGAGCCATAACAGCCTCCTGCCAGGTCCAACAGCCTCGTGAGGCACAGTGTGAGTAATTCAGAGTTTATAGCACCCCAAGAAGTAGGCAACAACTTTACAGAACAACAACAGCAACACTTTCCAGGGATCTGTATTTGGCTGCCAGAGTATGGGAAATAACTGATAAACTATTGTACTGAGTTTCCAAGCCATTGTTCCAAGAACTATACACTAAGCTGATGGAAACAATGATTTATCCCACCGGGTTTGTAAATTATAAGATGAATGGGCAACCAGAAACATATTAGCAAGAATAAAAGAAACCAATGTGCAGTGACCATATGTTCCTGAAATTTATTCTAAATATTCTTAAGCTATTCAGAGCATCTTTGACATTTTGAATGTTCACAGATGTTTCTCCAGTGTAAGGCCCAGTTAAGCGCATGCCTAACATCAAACTCAAGAGGAGTTTCACTGACATGATCTGGGTTTCTCGGGCATATGCACCAAAGACTATAGTTTCATTGACCTGGCAACTGCTGTAATGCAGGCAATTCCTTGGCAACTAAGCACTAGATATAACCAGATTACAGTATTATGTTCTCTGCTCTGTGTGTGTATGTGCACAACTGTGAAGTCTCCCCTCAAAGCCACCCGGGGCTGCACAGATGTAAGACCCAGAGAACTGCAGTTCCATGGACTCCCACTGACAACCAAAGTACCTTTTGTTTCCATTGAGGCTTTACATTGAAAACATCTACTCGCAATTAATGTTTTATTTTGGTGGTGGCCCACAGCATGCCCTCTGGCAGTACATAAAAATGGTAGTGGAAGAACAAGAGACACTTGTTTGGGGATGTATTTGTGTTAGAGATTTAGGAAGGTGTTAAGATGTCAGAGAGAAATACCAATAACTACAATGGATCAGCTACTCTAAATAATGCTCTGCAGAACTAAGAACTCAAAACCCAGCAAGACCTGGAAGTCCAGTTGAAAGGCTTAGTGCATGTGTTTACAGCAAGACAGCAATCACTGGGAATACACAGAAGCTTAATAATTGAGACATTGACACTAGTATTTTCCATCTGTTCAAAGGTGTCTCAAAGATACTATTTCCAATCTTACCCATGGCTGAAGCAGGAGGATGTATGTGCAGGGATTTGCATGGAGGCAGATTCTCAGTTAATGTGTTCTACTCAGATATCCACCCATAAGAGGGGGTGCAACTCTATATATACACTAATGCTGTAGCTTTTGACACCTTGGCAAAATGACTGACAAAGGCAGTGGAAGAAATAGCAAAGCAAAGTTGATATCCAAGCTTTAGCTCACCATTGCTCATTTTCTATGTTTCTCATTTGTTCGTTGCTGGCAGTGTTTCACAGCACTGACGATGATCGCACAAGGCAACTGTGGGGGGACATCACCAGTTTCTTGATTGAAACTTCTCTTGTATTGCACTGGGCTCAGATTATAGTTTTCAAAATTTAAAATTAAAAAAATAATTAAAAAGTCTTCTAACAGGAGAGAAAGATGTCTGCACCAGCCATTTTCATGCACAGTGAGCTCACGGCCCTCCAGCTGGGCTGGGGACTTTCCTGTACGGTTGATTTTTGCGAGTGTTTTAAGCAGCATGATGTGGGATTGATTACCAGTGGCACAGGTCAGCAGGCTGCTGGGTAGATGCCCCTATTGCTAGGGTGTCAATAAAATATTTGGCAAGTTTTAGATGATTTTGGAAACTGTAGTGTGCTGAGCTTTGTTAGCTGTCTTGGGAATAGAAGCTCTCTTGCTGCACTGGGAGGGACAGCTGTTTACATAACCTTAGATCACATTGTGCATTTAACCTAGGATTACAGAGGCAGGAACACCTAGTGTCTGATGACTTGGTGCTGCTTGCAAGTGCGAACAGAAAAAGAGAGATTTTTGCAAATATCTCACAGGGGAAAAGGAGAAAAAGCACCTCCTAGTCCTTGACTCCATATGAGGAAACAACATAAAATACCAGGTGTTAGCTCCCGTCACATCACAAAGCTCAGAATTACACGGTAATTCCAGCTCTCTTCCTGGCCCCTGTGTTTGCTGGAGACTGCCAACCCCTCTCTGACAACACAGCCAGGTGAATGGTCCCTGGCACAGGGAATCCCAGGCAGAGGTGGGGAGGCGCTGGAGGGGACGGGGTGAGTGGCCAGGGGAGAGGGACAGTGTGGGAACATCTCCAGTGGATTCCTCCTCGGGTTTCAGAGGAGCTCCCATCCCCAGGGAAGATGCTCCCTCCTCTCAGCTGGCCCATGAGCAGGATCGGCTGGCAGCGAGGAGAGGGAGCGCCTGGCAGGGAGCTCGCCTGCCGCTGGGGAAGAGAAATAGCAATCTCTTAAGACAGCCATAAAGAGGGAAAAGCAATTATAATTTGTGAAAGTGATAATAGATAACCAGTTACCATTTAATAGCTCTACCAAGATATCTTGGAGGATATCTCCTATCCACATATCTTAGAATTTATTCCATTTCTTTCATTATTCAGATTCATTTTGAATTCAGTGCCAAGAGCACCTTGGCACCATGAAGGACTTTTAATATTTTGTTGTATCATCAACCTTCCTTGGAAATGAGCTTCAACTAAGCAGGTATAAGACAGATTCCTTGCCACATATTATGTTTTTATTTAATAGAGGCCAGAAGAAAAAAAAGAGGAGGGAGGAACTGGGACACTTCATTTATTCCTGTGGCTTTAAAATTCTTTGGAAAATCAGTTATCAAGAGGTGGCCCTTTTTGGGAGATTCAACTGATATTATGATGTTCAATTAAGGTTATTGAAAGAAGATTAAGAGACAATTTAATCACAGTTCGTGAGTACCTACATAGGGAGAACATTTGATACAAGAGGGTTTTTTATTCTAACAGACAAAGGCATTAAATTGCTGGAAGTTGAATTCAGCAAAGATTAAATTAGAAATAAAATGATTAAAATTTATTTTTTTAACAGCAAAGGCATTTTACCATTGGAACAAGTGATCAAGAGATCTGGAAATCCTGGCTTTAAATCAAGATGAGATGAACTGATATGCTCTAGTCCCATAGTTGCTCAGATTTAGGCTTAGGAAGTGTCGACCTGGGTGCTGTGCATGCTCGCTGACTGTAGGTCCTTGGGGGCTCTCTCCTTTTTGCTGGGCTGAACCCCCTGCAACAGGGTCCCTTGGAAGGATGGGAGCCTGAGTCCAGACTTGGACCACTGTGATGTGCCTGGGGTGAACTTCAGTAATGAGGGGCCGTATCCTGCTTGCGGTACAGCTGAGCCTCTTGACAGCAGTTGGCAGGCTGGGAGGTTCGGTGTGTATCACACAGAAACTGAATTATCCCAGGTCTGACAGGAAGATGACACTTTCTAATACTGGAGATTCAAGGACTATCCTGACCAAAAACACTGACAAAACAGAAAGTGCAAGGCTATTTTAGTCAAGGTCTAAAATCCTAAACTGATTCCCATCCTGAGCTGTAAAGACATAAGATTCCTTTCCCAAGCAGTACAAGTCACCTCACACCACAAAACCACTCATAGCCATAAATCTCCTAGAGGATAACTTATTTTTCTCCTAATTTTCATGTCAGCTGCAGTCCACTGTCTTCCCATTACCAGTTTTGGCATCTAGGTGTAGCAGTGATGTAAACATCAATATTTTAATGTCAAAGAAGAATACAAAATGAAATTGAATTCCAGCAAGTATAAAGAAAATACAACAATGTCTTTCCTATTGAATCCTCTGCAGATTCCAGATAATGGATTATTCATAGACCTTCAGCTCATAAGGTGCCTTTTATTCCTGGAATTTGAAGCGTTTCTCTCTTAAACTGTGATTATTTTCTGATTCTGTTACCAAGTTCAGTTTTGACACAGTGATACAATTTCCTTATCTCTCTCTTAAAAGTTACTGCATTAGACTGTGTAAATGAAAACAGAAACGTTTTCCATGGGCATTTTTTTCCATATTTGTGATGTTTATTAAAAAAGAAATCTGAGCTGTACTTCATAGCACAGCAAAATGGTGTGCAATGGGAAATACAGCTATGTTTTGCAGATGCCTGTAGCTGATATACAAACAACGCTGCTTGGCCACACACAGCAATAGCTTTTAACAAACAGCAGCAGCGTCTGTAACTCCAACAACAGCTACCTATCTGAAAAGACAGCAGAGATGAAGAACATCTGTAATAGGTGCAAACCAGTAATTGATCCCAACTCAGCTAGGAACACCATCTCTTGCCTGGCTTCCGTACATACCTGACCATTCATTCACCCGAAGTCAAGTTGTGTACACAACTTCCTTGCGGATTGTGGCTTATTGAGGATGAAAAACATCAGTTCTGGGGGTTTTGGTCTTTGTTTGTTTGTTTGCTTGTTTTGTTCAATACAAGGATCTATTTCAGTCTGGCTATTCCTTGAGAAACTCAGCTGTGAAAACACCGTGCAATTCAGAAATCCTCTGCTAGCTGTTGAATTTGGTATTGCTATATGGAAAGTAGAATTCATCCTTCACAGATCAAGAAGGTCCCTAATTACTCTACCTGACACAGCTCCCCATGTTTATATAGATGTTTTATGTCTGTGGCTTTTTTTTAGATATAAACCAAGGGTACATACTGATTTCCCAGTTAGCACCATACAAAAATCACTCCAACACTTTTGATTTCTTTTTTAAAATGGGATTTTAAAACCTCTACTGCATACAGTTCAGCCTATCATTCTTTCAGAATAATCCTGTACTAAAAGAGGAGTGACTCGATGTTCTCACAGGCTTTTCCCCTCTCTAGCTTTTATGATCCTTTGCCACTGATGCTCAGACTAGCTTTAGACAAACGGAACTTTGAGGGCTCTATTTTCATTTGTGAAATGCACACTAATTCGACAGGGTATTAGATGACTTAATTAATATTGCAAAACTTTGATAGGTTCAGATGTTAGACCCTCCAGAAGAACTGCCTGTAAAGCAGATAAAACCACAGTCCACCATCAACTATTCCTTTTTAATGAAGTTCAAACCCTGATCACAGGCATGCAATGAGATTTGGCTGCCTTACTGTCTCCAACACTGCAGCCCTCTGTGATGATGATGACCTGTTAGTGTTACTTTGAGGAAAAAGCACAACTAAAGCAACTTTAGCATTGAATAACCGCCTGTTTAATAATATGCTTTACCAGAAGCAGCTCACTTTGCAGGAGAACTGCAGCACAAGATAATTGACCTTAATACAGTTATGTGCCTTTGCCTTTGATTTGGGCCACACAACTAAATTTGTGGTCAATTACAGAGCCTGTGAGAGTGAGCATGAAGGCATAATTAAAGGTTAGTAGGAGGTGGACACAAAAGGAATAGCTCTGAAATTAAAGTCCACTAATTCTCTCTGGTTGCAGGGACATAAACAACCTCTCAGCTATGCAGAGTTCAAAAGGCCATCTGTGCAGGTAGCCCCAGCTTTCCATTGGCAGAGATCTCCCAGGCAGCAGAGATACAACATGTCATCTCACTAAATGGATGAAAGAAACATTTTCGACCAAGTTTTCTTTAAATTAGCAATTACACTTTCAAATAAAGAAAACTCATTTCTGTGTTTCTAGCCATTGAGCAGTCAAGATATAGAACTCCAACCAAGCTCAATATGGCTCACAGCCCTTTTGATCCTCAGAAAAAAGCCCCAGTGGTAGTACATCAATGTACAGCCCTCTGAATAAGAAGGATGCATCATTCAGAATTCAAATTAATGAATTGAGATTTAGGAGGTCAGAGCTATATTTGATTTCATAATCTCCAATGTAGTTCCAGCACAACCTTAGATATGTCACTTCTTCTCCTCATTATTTAAATTCCCTACCCATAAAGTGGGAATAATAGTATTTATGTATGTCCAAGGAGTACCACAAACCTAATTTGGTAATGTACATTTGAAGATCTTCATACAGAACTTATTAGAATAATTACAAAGTGTAAGAAATCTTTCCAAAAAAAGTTGGTTTTCAGGATTTTGTGATCTAATATGACCTAATAAAACTCAACTCTGAAAGAATCCAGGGTAAATTCTGGGTGCAACACTGAACGTTTCTGAAATGGCTGCAGTCCATAGGATAAATTGAGGCACGTTGAGAATTCATGAGTCCACACCTGCCTGGAATGTGCAGAGTACTGAATTCAGGAGATATATACCTGTTCTGGGATGATTGCTTGTTGTGATGAGAATGCAGAGAAAGCAATATACAACCCAAATGATTAAAGGCAAGAAGCAAAAGTCCACTGTAAAAGCAGCAGCCCAGAATGTGTGTCAAAAATGAATTATGAAAATAGCCTCATACATCCATGGCAATTTCACAGAGTCATTCTGATAACAATGAACACGACAGTGTGCAATAGGAATAACAATGCCTAGAATTATTTCAACCAATATATTTTTAAGGACAGTCACTTTAGTACTCTCTCTGCATCTGTAAATGATAGCTGAATTAATGATAAATATGACTCGAGCAACAGAAGGTTCTGCATTACATTCTATTATCTGCCCTCTCTTCCTGCCTGGAAATGGCATGAAGATATTCCTTACAACTGAACTGCAGATGATCTTGTACCTAGTGAACCATAGTTTGTACAGAGAAACTAAGAGGCTGGGGAAGAACAAAAAGCCTCTCAGGTCACTTGGCGATTGCCTGCAAGGTTGTAGGGATCTGTGTAGTTTAATATTTCATTGTAACGCAATTTCCCTACTGGGATCTCAAAGCACTTCACAAACATTAATGCTAAGATTCACACATGGTTTTTACCTTGCATGGGTAACTTCCAGGGCTGAGTTTTGCTGCCATCATTAAGGCAGAGCAGGGCTAGAGTGCCGCTGAGGGACCTTGTATGAAAAGGCTCCACTTCGTATCAGTGAGGGTAGACATGATCAGGCCTCAGTGAGACAGTCTAAGCATGCAGCTGTACAAAAGTAGAGACTGGCACTGAGCAACTTCAATGGAAAGGAAAAAAAATGCTTCTATGTATGAGCTATGTCACCTTCATCAGACCGACTATTATGAAACAGAGCGTGGACATGAGAAAGAAACATCCTCAGCGTGAAAAGAGATATTTTAGGCACAGGGGATTATTATTTTCTGGATGCAGCTGGGAGGTGGGTGAAGGGCAGTAGGGGCTGCCCAGGCTTCCCTAACCCTGAAGTGGGAGGTGTGAATGGTGGAGCAACAGCCCTCCCATCATCCCATCCACTTAGTAAGGCCACCCCGTGTAGAAACACGCTATATGTGAGGCAGTCAGACACTTGGTGCCTCTAGCTTTTCTCAGGCAGTCCTGTATTCGTCCTTCTCCCACTGGCTTTGTTATAGAAGTCCACGCATGTCAAGTGATATCACCTTGACAGCACCTGCCCATTGGACTGTTCCCTAAAGCATTTAGAACTTGAGACCCCAAAAGTGCCTCTGCTCATCTTGGCTTTGGCCACTGCCACTGCAGATGAGGTTGCCTCTTCTGAGGTTCTCATAAGACCATGTATCTGTTTTAAAAACAAACAAACAAATAAATCCTAACCAGGCAACAAAATGAGCCCAAACCCAGCTCATGCTTAGACAGGTAACCTTGCTATAAGCATCATACCAAATGTCAACTGTAGACATTATTTGCCTCCTACATAGGGCTCACTCCTCTACCTGTATGTTTTGATTGGATTAGGATCCCTCACTCCAGAACAGAGCAATTTGTTGCTATTCTTTCAGCAATTCAATTTTGCCCAATGTTGTGGGGAACAGCCTGCATTCAGAAAGTGAGTAAGGGCATTACTTTACTTTTACCAGTCTGCTTTAAACAAATATTAGAGAGCAGTGCTCCCTTGGGTACCATTACAGCAAACAGCAATTTTCAAGCAAGCTCCCGAGTAGATTGCTCCTGAGATGCTTCTGTACTTGTAGGATGTGTATTATGCACTTATGGCACTTGTGAGGGGGATGGTGGTGGGGAAAATCTTACTGACCTTATACAAGAATAAGTGTAAGAAGCTGATAAAATCTACGGTTTCCTTAGTGCATGCAGGGATTGTGCCTGTTTCACACAACCTTATTTTTCATTTCCTTTCTGAATGTGGAACTAGGGGTCATAATATGGACCCCTCTGCACAAAGAATGAGGCACAGTGGTAGGACACCAGATGTTTGCTGTCCCTTCCCGTGACACATCTATCCCCCAAGCCCTCTGTCCCCATGGGAGACAGACAGCCTGCAGAGCAGCATCATCAATTTGCTTCAAACAGCATTTTGTAGCCCTCCACAAATAAAAGTGTGTGCAGAGTCAGGAAAGCTTACATGTGATGGGAGTGAGCCAAAGCAAGAAGAGGCTTGGCTGCACTCTTCCAGCCTGCACTTGGTAGCTCTTTGCACTTATTTACCTCTCCTTCCCCCAAACTGCCTTGTCTCCATTTCACTCTACACCTGTCTTTTTTGCTTGTCTGCCCTGCTCGGCTCTTGCCATAAAAATTGCGATGATTTCCATCCAGCTCAACCCCTTCCATACCCCTCTCCCTCCTCACACCCCCAGGCCATTTGCCTCCATTAGGTCCTGCCGGGGTGGCCTGGGTCTGTCTGCTCTGTTCAACGGGGTCCACTGGGGCAGGCTCCCTGGAGCAGCTGTAACAGAGAGGTACTTCCTCCCACTCAGAACTCAGTACATGCAAGGAAAATACAGTGATCGCAGATTCGTTCCTCTCAACACTAAGCAATGAGTAGGTATTTATTAGACTTCAGAACCTGTATCTCCCCTCTCCTATGTCAAGGGTCTCCCCGGCAGAGCTCAAAGGCAAAAAGGTTAACAAATGGCTCTTCAAGAACAGCCTCACACAAGTTAGATGTGGCCCTTTTTATTAAGCTGCTAAGCTGTGCAAAAAACTGATGTGTGCCTGTCTTCATGGCTTTCTAGTCACAACAGGGACAGAACTTCAAGCATTTCTGATTTATCTTTGCAGAATGAGAGCCTACAGAGTGACCAGATGTTCCCCCATTCATTAGCTAACGAGGTTTGGTAATGCTGGGACAGAGCTTGCAGCTGGGTGCTCTGCATGCAGAGCTATCCCCATGCTCCACCGTCCAGGTCTTCCCCCCGCCGCTGGGATGCACTGTCAGGGAGCAATGATTTCACTTAGAAGTTTGGTCTGTAGGGGTACCAGTGTGCCGGGAGTGATGAATGCATGCCTGTTGTGTATAGTGAGGGAAACACGTATTTGGTCGGGTCTGCATACTGCCTAATACTGGATCAGGCCAGCTAGGGAAAATAGAGTTGCTGTCTCAGATGTACTTCATTGGTATTCTGGAGGCAGCTGGACTAGAGACTGCACAAAATTATTTTCAAACAAGAAATACAATTGGAAAGGCAAAAAGAGAGAGATGGAGAGAATTTTGGGGGCATTTGTCAGCTGAGAGCCTTAAAGTTGTATTCAAGCTGCTTTGCTGATGACAGAATAAACACAAGAAAACCTGAAACAAATGGTGCTTCGTGGATCAAAATGACTAGATTCTGCCACAGATACTTAGTGTTAAAAGGCTTTTCATTGTGGAAAGAGGGAGTAAACCCAGTCTGAATCCACGATGAATGGAAAAACAAGACTATCTTCTGCTAAACACAGGCTGGCAAGGGAGCGTGGTCAGGGTAAACCCTGCATGTCCTTCTAAAGCCAGATTTATGCAACAAAGCAGCAATGCCTTACATGTTGAAGCACCATTCCCCTTCATATCTGCTACTGGGCTGATAGACACGATGCTTAATTCTGACAAATTTGTCAGTCTTGACCTGCGAGTCTGATCTTTGGGAAATTCTATTCATTGCTGAATAAATAATGCATGGACAGTCATGCATTTTTCATGCTAAGACTTTTAAAGGCCACTGTAGTGATGCATGTAAATTCAATTTTTTTCTCCCTCTCTCTCTCTTTGCACACTCAACTGCTAAATAATTATTAACATCTGACTCGCAGCATGGTGAACGGGCTGCACCATCCAGAGAATCCACTGTTGCTTTGACACTGCTGCCTTCTCTCCACCCCCGATAAAGTCGAGGAGAGATAATGCCAGGCAATAGCAAAGCAATCTGTCTCTTTTCCTCCCCCTCTCTCCCCCCCCTTTTTTTCATTTCTTTTTTTATAAGGCTCTACAAAAACACATGTGTATGAAGTGGAGCAGAACAAAGGGACCAGCCTGTGGATTTGACATTCTTCTGGAAGCACACTAATCCCTTCCAGAAAAGCAAAGCTGGTGCCTTTATTAGCTGTTGGCTAATCTGTGTGTCAGAGAACTGAGCGGAGGATGGGGCTCAGGGCAGCTTTATCAGGCGAGTGACTGAAGGGCTGTGACTGAAGGAGGGAGAAGCAATGCTGCTAAACAAGGACTTAGAAGACAAAGCCAGAAAGCAAATCTGGCATGATGGAGGTCTGGAGCAGGAACGTTAAAACCCTCCAGGTTAACTCCCTGTGTGTCGGTCTTGGTTGTGGGTGAGATCAGGTCAAGAGCAGGGTCCTCTGTGGGGCTGGGGGATGCTGTAGGTGAGGCAGCATTGAGACAGTGCTGCACTTCAGCAAAGGGCTGTGATGAAGAAACCAGCAGGGTTTCTCCCAGCTCCAGGTGACACTGCTGATGTAGAAAGGATCATGAATATCCCCCCTGTGCCATCCAGTCTGCTGGATGAGATTCATCAGGTGACTCTGGTCCCCTTTTTTAGGAGGGGGATGAGGCAGAGAGCCTCCAAATCTTCATTAATTGCAACACTAGCCTTGCAGAGGCTTGCCAGACAGACTGCTGAAGCAGTTTCCATATTCATTTCCATAAATAGGGAAAAGACAGACTACTGAAATACATGAAATTGCAGTTTTACTTAAGACTTCAGGATCTGCTTCAGCAGAATCGAATGGTCAGCAAGTACAAAGGGATGTGTAGAGGACATCACTTTGGGCATCAGTGTATTGATGTCAGTATAAAGAGTAAAAGGTAAACCACCTGGATTCTGAGCAACTTTCAGACCCATTGGCAGGAGCAAAGTGCTTATACAGTTACTGCAGTTGCAACTGTACTAGAATAATTCCCCTATAAAGATTTATGCATGCACTTTTCTCATTTGTTTATGTGCTAACATTTTGGGCTACTATCTCCCCAGTCTGGCAAAGAACATGATCATGTTTCCTACCAAAAGTATATTTCTGTACACTGTCAGTGAGATTACTCATATGCTTAAACTCAAGTGCATGCTTAAATGCTTTGCTGCCTTGAGACCTAGTTTTATCATTATATGCTTAACTTGATGACATTTCAGACCTAAAATCTGATGTTAAACCAGGGTGAAACAGACTGCAGAGTTTTCTGCTTCAGTGTTTTTTGGGCCCTTCTTATGAAATATGTGAAGCCATTCCACAGGTCAGAAGAGGTGAGTTTGCTTTTTCAGAAAGAGTCAGGGCTGCTCTCAAGAGAAGGGCACAGGACTGGCTATTTGCATGGAGAACTGCATCAGTTTTTTTCAACAGTAGCAGAGAGGAGGAGTTGGGGAGGATGGGGAGAAAAGAGGTGTGAAGACAAGTGCTGAGGCATCCATGGGAATGCAGGGACAACATGTCACTCAGTAGTATCCCCTGCTCTTGTCCTATGGGATGCCATGTGTCCATAACAGCTTGGTCTTCTGTATTAGCAGTAAAGTGAAGAAAAGGAATTTATCCAGATGTAATTTAAGGCTTACCTTTAAAGTAGCAGCCTGCATTGAAATATTTTGGCTGAGGTCACTCACAAAATGCATGCACACACATATAAGCCTTTTACAAATTCTCCTGTCTGGCCTGAAAAGTATTTTGAAATACAGAGATCTGACTGCAAACACATCTAGAGAAACCTATCTGAGACAACTTATGGAAATAAAATGCCCATCTTTACAGATCAATACAAGGGAGTCCCTGGTGAGGAGTGTATAGATCATTTAAAAGACCTCTCATCCTGTTCACTAAAATTCAGCTCCAAACTACATTGGTTGATGTGGGGTGTTATTAATAGCATTGGCATTAGGGAATCAGGCACCTGTACATTGTCCATTTGCCCCTTTTATTTATAGGCCGGTAATAGATTTGCATTTAGATGAGAGTAAATTTGGTCACAGTAAGGATGGAAATGGAAGAAGGTCCCTTATTGATCCCAACAGTGAAGCCTTTCCTTCAGCAGGCTATTTTAATTGACAGCAAAAATGATAAACTGTCCAATCTGTCTAGAAAAGGGACCCCTCCCTTCGGTTTGAAATCCTGTCCCATGTCATGGTTTGTCCTGTTCTCATGGTGCTGCTCTGTTCACATCCCTCCCTCCCACCTGCAGCAGATTTGGGTTGTGGTTTGTGTGCTTGGTTGTGCCTCGCAGTCACAAGGGGATGAGCTGTGCCAGTGCATCTGTTAATTCCAGCCACTGCCCTCCTGCATGCAGAATTATACCCTGGGACAAAAGTGCCTCATTTGAACTGGGACATCCCTTTGCTAACGTGCCAAACCTCCTTTCCAGTCGAGTCCCCCTTTCCTGCCACCTCGGAGCCCTGTGAGGGGGAGCTCAGGCACATTTCAGGAAACCCACATGTTGTCTGCTTCTGAATTCAGCACAGTTGTCAATCTTGGTAACGAAGAGGCCAAGGACTGGGGCGAAAAACTGTTAAATAAATCATAGTCATGCTTTGCATTTTTATAGGTGTTTTTCATGTCTAGCTTGCAGAATACCTCATGAAGGGAGGTAAATATCATTGTTTCTCCTTCACAAAGAGCAAAACTGAAACCTGGTGAGATCAAACAGCTGACTCAAGGTCAACCACCAGACAGTGTCAGAGGAAAGGCTCCAGACTTCATCTGTTGCCCAGGCTGAGGTGGTAGGCTCTGTTGCAGGCTTGAAGAGCTGATTATTTGAAAGAAGAGCCATGTGTGATTTAAGGGACGTTGAAGAGTTGCCATGCAGTCAGTTTGAAAGGGCAGCCCTGTCAGGATGCGCTGCAAGGGCTTGACAAAGCACTGCTGAAGCTTCCAGCAAAAGCCCCACGGGTTGTGAGGATGCAGGCTGGACCATAAATTGCAGAAGATTCCCTTTAGTCATCATGTGAATCTTTGCTCTGTGTGTGTGAGGGATGTGATTAGAGACAAATTGTCCTGGTAACACAGAGCATATAGGGACCATTATAAGATGCTCTGAAAACACAGGCATTTTTCTTTAGGTGTAACTCGCTCCTCCTCAGTCCTAACACCTTTCAGGTTTTGCTTTCCACACCACTCATGCAAGTGGTACATCAGCACCCTGACATTCATGTGGATAAGCTGCAAGTCCCTCTGTCCCATAACCGGCAGCAGAACGGAGGTATAAATGCAACCACAACCCTGGGTACAGCATGTTTTTTGGGCAAGGAGGGAGAACTCGCCTCCATCCTGCTACTGCCCCACCCCAAGAAAAATCAGTCCTCCTCTGCTTTTTGTCTGGACCAGCCTCAAATAGCTGGAGCCTGTTGCTAGGCTACCTGGCTGCCTTCTGAACATCCCCATAGCTGCTGGAAACCTCGCATCAAATTGCAGCTCACATGTTGAGTTATTTTTATCTTTTTGGGGAGATGGGGGATGAATGGACGGCAGGGCGGAAGGAAGGAAGGAAGGAAGATATTCGAGTGCTTGGATCCTCTGGTCATTGGGTTATTTGGTATGTGTCTGGAAAAGCTTGTGAATATGAATGTGTGTGTTTCTGCTTCCTTAAATAGGTAGAAGATATGTGAGATCATAATGAAATATCTGGCTGACTAATGAATATCAAGTGACACCTTTTGTGCTATTTTGAATTCTTGATAATTTGTCTTGTGTTCTGCAACAGCCAGAAAAGAGCTGGAAACAGTTTTGTGAAATGCACTGAAGCACTAGAAAACCTGTGAAGGGCTGGCAAGTGTGGAATAAAAAGCTTTTGGCATTTACACAGCCACAAGATCTTTACATGTTGCTTGGATTCAGATGATCTCATCATGAAGAAAGCAAGAAGATGGGGTAGAAAAATGAAAAATGGTTGCAGAGAAATTATTCCCATCCCCCCTGAGAACAAGGACTGTAAACCTTGTCCTAAGGCGCCCGTGTTACCCATCCCTGAGCAACGCTGTGTGGCTCCTGGGCTGCTGCACACAGCAGTCTCTGGGGACTACGCTCTGCGGTGGATGACCCAGCAGATATAATAGGAAATCCGTGAGCATGCAGGATCTTATGCACCACCTTACATGTTCAGAGGACCTTATCTATACTGCTGCTAATGCACAGCATTGTGTATTCTTTGCTTTTTTCTCAGAGAAGGGGAAACTGAGGCTTGCAGAACCTGACTGACAGCTGGCCATTGAGTCTGAGGAAAACCATGGCTGGACACCATAAGTCACATCATGGTCCATATCCCATTGAATTAAAAAGACCTATATAATATATCACCTCATTTCTTCTGTGTTGCTTCTAGGATTGAGGGCTTTCTGTACAGACCAGCAATAGACTGCAAGAAAATGAAGCTGCTTTACAGTTTTCTCTACCCATTTCTCCCCATAAAATGTGCTGCAGCCATATGAGGTAAGAAACCCACAGCAGCTCAGATCACCCTTACTGCTGTATGCTGGGTTACAGAAAAGGTTTTTTCATTCTGCTTTCAGGTCTTTGGAAAGAGGAGGGAGAAAAAGGCTTAAAAAGTGGCATTTTTAATCCTCTCCTCCATATTTGCATTAACTCGGGTCCTCAGTTTGAAGGTGGATGCAAAACACCAGATAACCTCAACCTGACTGCAGATGACCTGCCTACCTGAGGCCAAAACCTCCCAGGGTAAGAGGGATACAGAGGGACTGAGAAATAGCCACTGGGAAATAGCCATCTCCCAGGTAGCAAAATGATACCCACAGTTATTGCAGCTGTGAGATGCTGGTGAGAGGGGAAAAAAGAAGGGAAAAAACCCCACTCCCTAGGATCCGTTTAAACCTCACCCCCTGAGAAACCATTCCCAGTACTGTCAGGAGAGACTGTTCTTTGCTTTCAGTCAAAGACGGATTCCCCCTTAAATCACATCTGCCAATTATCTATGAAATAAATGTAAGCCATAAAACTCAGCCCAAATCAGGTTTCCTGCCCTCATTCCCTCTGTTCTCCTGAACATCAAACAGCCACCCGGGGCTGAGACCTGGCACCTCCCCATGGCGCCGGCAGGAGACGTATTGTTGGCAGTCGCAATCATGGGCTCAATCAGCGACAAGGAGATTATTTCTATTTTCTCAGCAGCTGTTTGAAGGGAAATAATCCTGGAAGAGCCTAATGAATTAGCGTTAGGAGAGTTATCTGAACTAATGAGAAGGAGTGGAAATGGGCTGAGGAAAAGGGGCTGCTTCTCAAAGAAATGCAGTGCCTTTATTGGCTCTCTTCTGCTTTGGATGTCCAAAGACCCTTTAATTTTTTTCTACAGCAATTTATTTCCTGCGTGATTGAAGAAGAAAAACAATTACAAACTGTACCGATTTCTTTTTTTCTCTTAGCTTTCTCATTTTCATTTAGCAAGATGCTCAAACTGACGATGTTCCCATCCTCCCTTTCCCTTCCCCCTTCTGCAAGACCAAATAATTAGAGACTAGCTAGAAACAAAAACAAACCAGAGTAGCAGAAGTCTTCTGTGCTATGCAGGCTTAGGTATTGTGCCATGGCATGCTAGTGAAATGAAAATAAAAAAGGAAAAGGAATGAAAAAAGAAAAACATCTTTCTAGTGCTTCCAAGATCAAAGGAGCAACCCTTGAAATTTGATGGTTGGGAACTTCTGAGAAAGGAGGTTGTTAAACCAGTCCTGACTTCTGTGTCTGTTTTATCAGCAGGGAGACAGTGACATTGTTTGAACTAGATATTGACTTTTTCCCCACAGAGGTTGTGTGATGATTTCTGAGTGTGTTCCCCAAGGCTAAGGGTTTGCTATGAGTGTTCAGGAACAGGGGCAATGCTTACACTTAAACCCCATGCTTTCACAGGTACAGCTAAGGGCCTGGGTGCTTCCTGCACTGCCCATGCCCATGGGCCTTTGCACAAGTAGCCAGATATAGCTGTGGACCTCACACGTTAGTTTGTGTCAGCTCCACACAATTATCACACCTTTTTCTTTGGATCTTAGGAAGAGGCTGGTGCTCACAGTTGACTGCAGCAGCTTCTTCCGCATTACCTGTTTGTGCTGCCCTGCACAGCCAGTTGCAGGACCAGAATCAAAGTCCAAAGAGGTGTGTGCATATGCAAAGCTGCTACTTTATTTATTCCAGGCTGATGGTTGCTGCCCTGTCTGGCACACCCGATCTGGCTTCATTGCTCCTTCACCTTCTCCAGGGCTCACAGGACAGCATTTGCTTCCCGGAAAATATAAACCTCCCTCCTTCTCACGTTTTTCTCTCTTCAACACACAAATTATTTCATAGCAAGATGTTCGCTGTTTGTTTCTCTGCACATTAACACTGAGAAAGCAGAGGAGGATTGATCCATTAAGCTATTAAGGGAAGGATTTGAGTAAATGCAGCCCTGGATCTGAACCACCTGAGTGTTGGGACTGATGCTGTGGCCACAGGTCTTCTTCTGGCACCAACAGTGAAGGCTGGAAAGGAAAGTGTCCCCACCATCTGCCACCTGGTCCTTACTGCCCTTTGGCTGTGCCTGAGCTTCTGGTGTGGTCACTCCTTAATGACCTTCGATCAAAACAAATGAAGCTAGCAGTGATCTACTATTTAAAGTAGCTTGGCTCCTTTCACTGAAATAAGCTAAAGAGCAACCAGACAAGCAGTTGGCAGGCAGAGGTGAGAGGCTGGTTGTGATCTGCTGATGCAGTAGCATTTCTGGCTAACAGTAGCCCCCAGACAGTTATAGACCTGTTGCTAATGCATCCTTCCTCCCTGGATATCCTATTATTTGCACTATGTACCTTTCCCATTGTTAATTTAGACAGTCTACACACAGCTTCTGCCCCATGTGCTTTTCATTTCACTCATGGGTATCTCTCTCCGTGTTCAGGCTGAATTTTCCCTGTTTCAGCTGCTCCGGTTCATGCCCACACATGAGCCCAGGAGTCACACACATGTGTTACCACACTATGCCAAGGTCCGCGGGAACACATGAGCAAATGCACTCACAGGATTGAGACCGTGGTTAGTTTTTTCCCACATACAGAAAGAAGGAAATGGCCTGTGTGACACAGAAGCACCCCCACCTCCCCGTGCTTCTGTAATTTGGGGAGGGAATTGCAAAGGGAACGTGGTCAGTGGAACAGTGCAAAAGCTTTCTTGTGGCTCATAAAGCAGCATGCCCTGGTTTGTCTGTGTGTGGTGTCCTGGGATGCCACAGTCTCCCTGGTGTCCTGCCCTTTTGCCTGCAAGACCTGGAAGGCATCCAGAGCCAGTTCAGTGATAATTTTTCTGGCATGGCAGAGACTGGCAGGTGGTGCAGAACTAATATGTTCACCACTATCCACTTAACTCCAGTGCAGAGGTGTGCTGGGATGGGGAGAGGCATGACCTGAACACAGCATGCTCTAAGTGCACAGAGCTGGTGGATGATCCAATTGGGGTCATGGCCGAACACTGTAAATTAGAGCATCCCCAGGCAGCTGTGAAGCGTGCAAGAGCTTTGTGGGGTCCAGCTCTTCTCCAGGGTGCAGGAATCCCTAAATGGTATCCCATCTGCCTCCTTCACCTGACCTAACGATTAATAATAAAGTATTTATCTTTTGTCTGAGTAAATGTAAATTCTAGGAAGGAAAATATAGCAGCAATCATACATCTTGAAAAGGGTTTGGCAAGGCCTCCTCTGAATACTTGCTCTCTTCTTCTGCTTTACTTTACTGACAAAAGAACGTCTCATACTCCAGAAATGTAAAAATAATATATGAAAAGCAAAAAGTAGCTTAAATAGTTAGAAATAGGAGTGAAACTGGTTGATGAAGGTTCATCACTCAAAATGAAACGTGTAAGGAAAACATGAAGCAAAAGAAATGGAGAAAAGTTGAAATGTAAATCAAAGTTTAAAATTCTCACCTCATTTACAAATCTATGGTGGGGAATTTGTTTAGAAATAGATTAATTTTATGTTCTCTGTCTCTCTAAAATTATAGTTTTAAAATTACATGAAATATTCATGGAGCATGGGGAGGGAACTAACATCACCTTTGCTTTACTGTTCAAATGAAACAAACTGAAGTGAAAAAGACAGTAAGTGCATGAAGAGCTTTTCATTCCAGGAAAGTATGAAAAAAAGAAAATTTTGCTTTCCTGTATTCAACGATTACAGTGATAATGGCTACATAAGAACCTAGACAGTGAAATTTCCAGCCTCTCTAAAATTCTCTGCAGCTTGAAATTACACATAGTCAAATTTATCACAGATGCCAGATGGCACAGCTAGCATATTGGCAGGGATTTTTGAAAGAAAAGAGGAAAAATAGCTGGCCCGTTCTGTGCCTAGCTTGCCTTCCTCTTTCCCTCCCACCCCCAATAACCTTCTCTTGCTTTCTTTCTGGATGTAAATTTTCCCCCTTCTCTGTAAACAAGTAACTTGGGGAAAGAAACAATCCAGTTTATTTGGGGTTAGGCCTTCATTTAAGATACCCATAGGTTCCCTGAATTGTAAATTCAAAGGCTTTTCTTGCAACTAGCCCTATTCTTTTCACTGGGATGAAGATAAGAAATGAGACTAAAGGGTGATCTTGAAAGAAAAGACCCTTACACACTGTAATTAGAAAGTAAGCTGCCTTCTGGACAGGCAGACAGAGAGGTAGGTATGCAGGTACTGACATCAAAAACTTAACACGTGAAGATATTTCTTTGTGGCAATAACTACGTTTGCAAAAAACCCCCAGTCAAAAGATGATGTTAATCGCACGCACCCCTGAATGCCTGATGCAGGTTTTTGCAAGGGCTTAGAATCACATTTGTAAGTGCTCAGCAACCAGCTGCTTCTCTTGTGTCACTTGTGGCCAGATTTTCAAACCATCTCAATACCCTCCAGGAGCACTGTGACATGCAATCTGCTCCCTGTCTCGAAGGAGACAAAATTCCTTTGAAAATCTGGCCCAGATGGTCAATGCCAATCAATTCTGGAAAAGCCTATATTGCCCGGCAAGTACCGAGATACGCATCTCAGAACGCTGAACGAAATGATGGCTCTGGGAGGGACCTCGACCTTATTATCTTTAATAAGGTGAGGAATCCGTGCCAAATCTCACTATAGTTCTTTATATTGATATAAACTTAGATCCTCCAAGGTATTAATTTGAATTAGTCCTTTTGGTTTCTTTGAGAATTAATTGCCTAACTGCATCTGGAGATACAGACCCTCATTTATCTATTTATCTGTGTGTCTATCCCTCCATCCATCTGCTTTATTTTACTTGATTATTCATGTCCCATCATTTGAGGATTGCTTTCACAGCTCATGACTGTGTTGTCAGGTGTAGCATTTCCATATCTTTTTTTCTGAGCAGCGTTGATAATTCTTGCTATTAGAATATTATAGGTTAAGAGCTTTTGTCTTCCTGTGTGTGCACACTCTCTATGTTTAAATGAACATCTAGAGGTAAAAAGAAGGCAGAAAGTGAATGATGCTATTACTCTGTCTTTAATCTCAGCCCTTGTATATAGCACTGTTCAGAGAAAAAACACTAACCCTGCAGATACAGACATGTCGCACCACTTCAGTTTTTTGATTTACATTCCCTTCCCTGCGTGGGTGGGTGTGGATGTATCAGGAGTAGGAAAGAGACTGTACAGGCAAGAAATGGCTGCTGCCTGCTTTCAGCAGCCTGTCTGAAATGTCTACAAGAGCACTCATTCTTCGGCAAGCCCTGGGGTACGTGTTCACTTTCCCTTTTTGCCAAGTCTCACTGATGCATATCACTTAGGGGTATCTGGGAGGTGAGTTCACATCAGTCCTGCCCCTCTTGCTCTCCCCAAACCTTTTGCCCCTCAGACGTCCACATGCAGCTTTCAGCTCTTAAAAACGTTGACGTGCTTAAAAAAATCTCTTAAAAACCATTGACGTGCTTAAGAGAGATTATCCCTCTATGGACTCAGCATAATGTTGCTAGTACTCCCCCAAAAACCTCATTTCTCCTGGACACTTTTGTTAGCGACTAAGAGACTGCTATGCTCAGTCTGGTCTTCCCTTACGCACTCATTTGCAGATCAGTGTTTGCTGGTTGTTGTGTGTATATGTATGCACCACCCCTCCACACACTGAGAAATCACTCACTAGTTGTTATGAAATAGTCTCCAGAGCACAATTTGAGGGCAAGTAAAGTAAAACAAAAGGAACAATTACCAAAACCAGAAAACCTAAGAGTAAAAAGAAATAGCTAGAGGTAGAATGAACCAGTCCTGGCTGATTATCTATGCTTCTATGTCCCTTCTCTGGATCAGTGGTGGAGAGCTAGTCTTTCTTTCAAGTCCATCAGGTATTTGATCCACCTGGTTTTGCTGCTACAAGGTATTCGACTCAAGGGAAGGGCAGTACTGGGAGCACACAAACTAGGGGCAAAATGGTGGACTGCCCTGGATAAGGAGTAATTTGAGTCCAAAACATGAGAGTGGTGGCTGAGGTAGAATGTCAAGCAAAACTCAGTTCCCACAGGGCCAGTATTTCTGGTCAATGTGGTTTTTAGCTTGTAACTGTATTCTGTATTCTGATTATGTATGAATTCTGATTATGTATGGAAGCTTCTTAGAACATAAGTATAATCCCGTTGAGATGATGTGTCTTTCCCACATGCAAAACAAGAGAAAAATAATACCTCCTATCAAAAGTCTATCTGCCTATTTCTCAATTACTCATGCAATCATGCTTCATTTCAGTCTCAAATTTACTCTGCAAAGCCAGGTGTGATTACCTAGATTGTTTCTTCTAGGGCCAGGTTCTGATGGCTCTATTCAGCTCCAACAATAGCCTCTTAAGCTCCCACCAGGAAGGTCCTTGGAACCGAAGAATTGGAATTAAGCAAACAAATGTTTGTTCCTGGGAAAAGCTCTTGTTCTGTCCAATTACACAGTGGCCAGTGCAGCTCAGGTTAGTGCCAACAGTGCAATTTGGGACAGGGTGGTAAGAGATTTGCTTTTAACTGTTTCAGTGCCTGTAACAGGAAGTTTGGTGACATCTTTTTCTCCCCCCTAGGTGGAAAGACCAGAATCTGTCCTTTGCTTGATAGTTGTGAATAGTCTATCTCAGAGCTGCAAGAAATGCCATTTATGTAGCATTCTCTTAACACCTTCTCTGGTGTCTGTGCTCCTTGTCATGAAGCTCTTGGTGACTGACAGTAACCCATTCCCTGGTATGGGATCAAGGACACCTTTACTGTGGTCCAGATAACTCTGTTCCATGGAAAAAATAGTGAGAAGACTGAAGCACAAAGGTTGGCATCTCCATATGGACTCTCCTGCAGCAGTTGTTGGGGGGAAGTTTCCACCAATGCCATCATCACTTGTCACTATGCACAAGGAGACTACCAAAGCTGGCCATAACAGATCTCTCCTGAGCTTTCAAGAGCTTGGTGTGTCCCGCTCATGCAGATTTCTAGCTCATTTCCCCAGGAATCATAGACTTTTAAAGCAACCCCCTTAGGAGGGTCAGAGCTGCTGTAGAGACTGACAGAGACAGAAAGTGTGTGAAAACCAGAGGTGTGAGGGTCTTTCCGTCCACCTCCTGAGCCAGCATGCTGAAGCCTTGGGACAGCTGAGACCAGGCTGATCAGCACTGGCGTAACACTACCCATCTCTTAACCTCCTTTTCTTTGAAATGTAGCAAGAGATGGCTATGGCTGCCTCTGCCTGTGATAGCTTTTTGGGACTGAGAGGGAGCATCTGGTCCTCTTTTGGCATTTAACTTTCTGGATTTGCAGATTTTCATAAAGGGCTTGAATAGACAATAGTGAACAGGAGGAATTTCCTAATCAGTGCGAGGATTCTGCAGGAGCAGCAAATGGAAGCTGAATTCACAGATCTGAGTGTTCAAGGTCTCCACGGGAGGTAGTGACTGTTGACAGGCACTTGCCAATGGGGCAAGCAAGTCTGCTACTTCTCAGAAGTATTTCAACACAGCTTAAGTGAAATCACCTCAGAAAATGAAATGCCTGGTTTGCACTCTTTCTTGCTCATCTTTCGCTGCTAAATGTGTCACCTCTAGTGCTCTCTTCTCAGCACCTTGCACCATGTGCAGGGCCTGGGAAACTCTATGGATGTAAAGGCACTTTGCCATAACACTCAGGGAAACAGGGCAAGATAACAACAGATGGGTCTGCTTTGAAACTGCAAATTTCTCTGTCTTTTCTTGTTTCACTTTGGTTTGAATCAAAGCATTACTGAGCAGTGGGGAGGGCCCCATCTCCTCCCTGTGTTTGAGCTTGTTGTTATTTAATAGTGCAACACTCTATTTATTAACTCCTGCCACTGTAAATGCGTTGGAAATGAGGAGTTTCCATGTGTGTGGGAGAACCTTTTGAGAAAAGGAAAGAAAGCGAGGGGAAAAGTAATAATGCCACACATAATTGTCTTGGCATTCTAGAGAAGAAAGGCAGAGGTTTATGCCTGGAAACCAGCTTGTCATTTGTCTTTAATAAGGAATGATTGCAAACATATTTCCTACAGACACTGGCCACATGTTGAACTGATTAAAAATCGTGTGCTTATTGATTGTTGCATTCTTTCCCCTGGCTGCCGCGCTTCGTCCCCTCTTGGGAGGTTTGGCCACGGCATTCCCGCACTCCCAGGGCATTACTGAGGGCACTGCTTCATGCCAGCATACAGCCACAGATGGTGGCTGGGGATACCTGCCAGGCTGCAGTGCTCTCTCAGGGTTGGTCCAGTGGCTGAGGAAGATAAGGGGACCAGGGTTTCCAGTTTTCTAGTTGCCTGCCTGGAGGGATACAGATGAAGCACTTGATTCCTCCATGCTCAGTTGCCTTCTCTGTTCAAATGGCCTCAGTAGATTTTTCCCTAGTATTAAAGGTTTTGAGATCTTTTAGGCTGAAAGAAATTAATGCTTCTGATCCTGCATCTTTGTTTTTGCTTCTAAAGAAATACTGATATGGTTAACTCTAGGTTAACAGGGCTGAAATACACCTTACCCACAGGGTAGCTGGGCTGCTGGGAGCCCAGCCTTGAAGGCGATGAGTTAGAGCTGAAGGCAGCACTGAGAAGTCCCAAAAGAGGGTCTACAGCCCCCCCTACCATCCAGCTAAATCTGTGCCTGTCTTAAACATGAACAGATGTACAAACAAAGCTGTAAATTAAGCCACAGTGTCCTAGACCATGCATTAACATCCATGCTCTACTCTTTCTTGCTGCCTATAGAAATGAGTGTTGCATACCGGGGGTGAGTGGTCTCCTACATCTGGCCTTTTCCTTTCACCATTTTGTGTTTTCACTGTTCTACAGCTGGATCAGTATCGCATGAGAGCAAGAAGCACCTCCCCAGGCTCCATCCACTGGGGGACAGTGACCTTTCAGGGCTGAGGGACAACAAGAAAATCAGAGTGGACGTTGCAGGCCAGGATGGGACTTGGGTTTATGGGATGCAGAGGAGGCAACTGCAGTCCTGGCCTGGTGGTGGAGCAAAGCTGAAGCTCTGGCCCTACAGAAAGCCCAAAGTGACCATGCGCCTGATGTCACGCCACAGCTCCTGGCTAATGTGAGACTGGGTGAATCTAAGACATGGCATGGTTGATGCCTGAAACACACTTCTGTGTCAAAATTTCAATGAATCATTTCACTCTAAAGTCAAGGGTCTCACCAGAAATTTGCACCCATTTCTGAAGCATCTGAAAAAGGCCTGATTGCAAAAAAACCCCACTTGAGCAACCTCCTTCTGAAACCTGGACTCTGCCAAACTAACCTGCAGGAGCTAAGGGATTCCAAATCACTAGTCACTGCTGAAAACTGCACTTTCAATTCAGTCCAGGGTATTTTAATGGGAGAAAAAGCAATCAAAATCAGCAGCTCTGCAACTGGTATTCTGAACTGCAATGACAACTTTAGAGAGACAATGTCTGAGGAAAGGGTTAATTCTGTTTTCATGCTTTTTAAAAATAATTATTTGTTGTCACCATGAAGAGTGACTGATAATAATAATTACAGCTCAAGTATACTGTTCAGTTGCTTTCCGTCAAAGGGGCTAAGTGCAAATCAGCTAGTCCAGGTTTTTTTGAGAGCGCTCATAATTAGGCTCCTACCATCATATTCCCTCTTTTCTTACAGAAAGGGGGGGGGGGGGCAAACTGCCTTCTGAAGTATCAGAGAGAGTTTTGCCTAATAATAGAAGCTTGCTCTTGAATGATGTTTGAAATCCATGGGGGTGGGGAGAGAATGAAGCAAACAAGGGCAAGATTTATCCCGCACCATCTATGCATTGTCATTTCTTTCTCTATTTTTTTCCTAGTTGCCTTATAATGTTTTAAAGAGAGTTATAAAAGGGTACTTAGTTTAATACTGTTCGGAGCTCAACTAAATCTCTTCCCTGATCACGTCACCTTTTCATTCAGTCACTCCTTTTCTCATGTGTGAAGTGGGGATGATATGCCCTTTCCCTCAGTCTCCATCTCTCTGGTCTATTTAGCCTACAGAGTCTTTGAGACATGTAGTATTTCTCATCATTATACCACACATAGTACATGGAGACTGTTCTTAACTGGGTCTCAAATATATAATTACAACAAAAAACAGGCTATGGAGATGTTGATTAGGGATGCTGAACTCTGTAACCACATACAGCCCAGTGAAGTTAACACAAGGAATAGAGAAAGAGCACAAGCAGATGTCCATGGACAAGGAAGAAGGGAAGGTGTTTTGGTTGAGAGCTACATGATTAAAAAGTGGCAGTGTGGGAGAAATTGCCATGTTGTAACTCAGCTTTAATGGAAGAAACCTATGAAATATTTTCTCTCCTGATATTTTTAAAAGGTTTGTAAAAGAAAATGCCACAGCATGTGAAATTACCTGCTTTGGGTTTTTTTTTGTCCACCCAAAGTCTCAGCCTGTTTCCAAAGAAAGGTGTTAAACAGGGTCAGCAATGAATATCAGACCCTTGAAAAATGCATGGAAATCCTACAGCATGAGCTTTCCTCCCAGAAAGCTGGTGCAAGAGTGGTGGTTTTATGGTAATCACATGAATGCAAGACTGGTCTTGAGAAGAGAATTTTGCAAAATGCCTGGTGGACATGTAGACAATAGGGGAGTGTCTGCAATGACAATGGAAAGCACTTTCCCTAATGGGAAACATCCTCATTATTCATACCATGCCCTTGCACTGTGTGATTCTTCGGGTGGTGAAATGTAGGGTGGATCCAAGGCCCTAAGTGCAGCTGATCCAAGTTATCTAATTGCTGCTAATGTTTTTCTCGTTGGTGGGCACAGGAAACTTGTGTAATGAAAAGCAACATTAAAATAGCACTAGGATTCTGTCTTACAGCACCAAGAGAAAAGAGGCACCAGTCTTCCTGCATTAAGGATGCCAGCCACTCCAGCTCCCCAGCCAGCTCTCTTTGAACATTTTGTACAGTATCTGCAACAATACTAACGAATGCAATTAGGATGAATCACGTAACAAGGATGAATCAAGGGTACAAAGGGGATCTGACTGCTCAAAAAAAAATATAAAACTAAAACCACCCGCTGAATCCCTTTCAGAGCTAGAATGGTTTGACCAGAATACATTGCAATATAATGTTTTTTGTTTCTTTGGCCCAACACTGTAGCTATGGCCATGGAAGCCTTTCTTATTTTTAATAATAGAGTCATACATAAGTTCTCTTAGAAGGGCTCATCAAATAACACACTCTGAGCATCCAAATGGTATAACACCCATTTTTCACCAGTGACTTCTGTTCAAGGCAAATGGCAATGAGTATCCTTGTCACTAAACAAGGGGATGTTCACAGTTTAGTATGTTAGAGTTTGGCTGGGCAAGTAAGGCACTTTCAATGCTTCTTCCCTTCTGGCAGATTTGTCTGAGAACCCAAAGCCCACCTTTAGGCTTGAATCTACCTGCAGTTATCTGGGTACATTAACACTATCAAGGAAGTGTGTATTCAAGTCCCCTTTGCAGACCAGACTCTAGTGGTGATGATAAACCCACCATGTCTATGCTAAGAGGCCTCGATAACTCGAGTTTTGGAGCTCTACAGACAGGAACATGCAATAGTGCCCAGTGAGATCATGTTTTAGCATGACATCCAGCACTTACTCATTTGGCAGATGATCAGAGCAGATCGCTAGTCTGGGCACATACGCTGGAATTACCTTTGCACCACATTCATGCAACACAGTTGATGATAAGGCCAGGCTGACAGCCAGAAATATGAACAGACAATGTGCATGACCCCACTGCATGTCCCCCTTTCCCTGGTAGCAAATACACCTACCAGGAGCTTCCACAGTTGAGTGCCTTCCTGCAGACTCTCAGGAGAGGGGAAAAAGGGTGTGGGAATTTATAGTTATGACAAAAACTAGAAGCCAGACGTTTGGTTCAAAGCTACCTGGATTTTCTTGTGGACATGTCAAAACATAAATCATCCAGAAGGACAGTTAGGAGACAAGTCAAAACGAAAATGTTAATGCCTTTCCCCAGAACTCATCTCTGTACTGGTGGGCAAATTCTGAGCAAAGATTGGTTTACCTCCATCTCTTTACATTCTTCACTGATACAGTTGAGTAAATACTGTTGTTCCCTTCTTGGAATATGCATTAGTTGATTTTTAAGTATCAGGCCAGTAGCCCCCAAGGGTGTGCTGGAAAGAACCAACCAACCAATGAATTTCACAGCAAATAATTTATTCCACAAATATTGCTTCCCTTCCCAGCTCCTGAATTGGTTCTGGATGGTTCACAAAATTCTCAGATTTATTTGTTATTCAGAATCACTTATAAATTTTTTCCATGAATAAAGAAATTGGGCTGGAGATTGTTCACTAACAGCCTTTTGTGAATAGTTGTAATTCACTATACAAAATTCATGTTGTGATTTGATATGTTAGCTATGTTTTGTGATACTGTCTCCGACTGGATGAATTATATAGCTCACCAGGGAGTGTGGAATGAATTGTGATTGTAAAAGTCTTGATTGGCCATTTCTAGGCAAAGTGGGGAAAATAATCTAAGCGTGAATATTTGTTAGTGGCAGGTATGTTTCTCCATCCACTTACACTGACATAATTGGGAGATTGCTTCACTGATGTCAGCAGAAATGCTGACTGTAAAAATTGAGGTGAAAAAGGCATTACAGTCAGTATTTCTGAAATAATACAGTCTCTGGGGGCTTCCTAGCTGGCATCTGGTCGCAGATAAAAATGACAGAAGAAGCAGAACACTCTTTCAACCATTGTTTCACATCATTTATATGGGATTTTTCCCAGTGAATCTGGTGTACTTGTGTATTCGTGACTCCACACAAAGGGTTCATAAAGGCTTCTCTAGCTGCTATTTGCTTTATACTGGTATAGGCTGTAACAGAGCATTTTGTTCCAATGGCAGTGTTAACTCCAGGTGAACAGGAAGATCAAACATCGGATTAAACCATGTCCTCCCTGCCCCAAAACCCTTCCTCAAGTTCACAGCCTGGGCTCCTTTGCTCCACTTTGCCCATGCCCCTCCCCTCTGCTATTAACTGATTCTTCCCCCCATCCTGTCATTCCCCATCCCTGTCCCCTCCAGCATGGCTGTGGTGCTGCCTCTGCAGCCTCGGGATGGGCAACCAGAAATGACAGGGATCAGCATCTTCCCTACACTTCACGCAGGGCTGCAGGCTCTCCGCACCTCCCTGCACCGTGGCACCAGAGGATCCAGGGCAAAAGCTGAGACCCTGATGCTGACTGTATTAAGGGTACCACTTTTTAATCCCTTAAGTGGGGCCAAAGCCAAACTCCACAAATTGAGGAGTGCAACAGCTCTGCATTCCCCCCTCCTATTGCTTAAGGTGTTAACAAAACCACTGAGAGGAGAGGATGGTGGGTCAATGTAAACACCAACATATTTTACACAGCAGAGGCTGTACATTGCTTCCTCCTTTTTTGTGTATGCATGTGGCTTTTTTTTTTTTTTTTCTAAACCAGTTTGATTCAATTGACTTTTGAAATTGTGTTTATTTTATTTGTCACAAGGGTATAGGGCAGCCCAAGGTGAGAGGAGGAGAAAGCACAGCCACGCTTTCTAAATCCAACAAACTCAATTCCCATGTCAGGAATATCGAACACTGAGGCTCTGTAAGCAGAAGCACACACGTACATAAATGGATGAAGCTCCATTATAACTTCCCAAATGTCACCTGGTCCTCCCACAGTGTTTATATACCAGGCACCTCCACTATGATCACATCAAAAGGTCTGCCATTCCCAGCTCTCTTTCCCATTTCCAAATGTCAGGAAAGGAGACAGCGCTGAGCTCCGTGTGTGTATGCAAACAGGCTCATCTGAATGCTGAATGTGCTGCAACAGCCATGTTCACTCCTCCAGTGCATCTCCAGTCTGCATGTTTATGATCCCTCCCTCTCCAATTCCGATGTACAAAAGCATTTGCTGTTTTTTTTTTTTTTTTTTTTTTTTTTGTCTAAGGCAATGATGTGAATTTTAAAAAACACCTTTACAAATGAGAAAAAATCAAAGCAGACTTTTCCTTAAAAATGAGGTGGGAAAGGAATATGCTGCTCTTAATTTGACATCTTTTTTAATTTGGGGTAGAATTGTTTTTTGTTTCGTTTCCCTCCCTTGCTAATGAAATTCCTAAAGATGAGATGGGTTGTTGTTGCCATAGAAACTTCGCGCTGGCAGAAACTAAGACTGCAGATTTATTCATGCGGCTTGTTAGTCAAACTTGATGCAATAACAGAGAATTAATATTTTGGTCTCATCGAAATCTTGCAGCTTTTGCCTTTCTGCAGAACCTGTGAGCAGAAGGAAATGCTAAACTCTGCACTGCTGGGCTAAATTCCTTGGTCCTCTCTGGGCATTGCACCAAGGGCATCTCTTCTTTATGCACAGGGAAGGCTGAATCCCCTTGCTGCTGGCTGTAACATGGGTGCTATCACTGCTAGATATAGCTGGAGCAGGCCTGAATGGTGACTGCAGGAGACCTCTCCTGTTTTTCTTTTCAAAGCCTCTTGGATGAATTTGGCAGAGAACCAATTCTTCCACTCAGCAACATCTTAACGAACAAAGGGTCTTAACCCTCTGGTAGCACATACAATATATTTTGTATTCTCAGCAACATGTATTTTGCAACTCCTGATGGATGCATTGCCCTTTTGGATAAATAAGCATTTATCCTCCTCGTGACAAACAGAGAAGCTGTGGTGGGGAGGACAGATGAATGTGCCATACATATGGCAACTCCAAAACCATCCCAGCAGAGCAGAAATGGGGGTGGAATTTAAGATGGTTCCTTAACTCTGAGTCCCTGTGAATGTTACTCCTGTCTGCATTCGTCCTCCTTGAGCTTTACTTCTTGATGATGGAATCAGCTCCAATCATAAACCAAAAATTGTGTCTTTATATGTTTTCCCCTCAAATATCACTTATGTTTACTTTACTCGGCTCTTCCAAACAAAGATGTGACACCACAAATAGGATTAAAGTTGTAGAAGAGGAAATGGGCAGCAGTACCAAAGTCCTACAGGGTTAGAAAGATTTTGGTCATGAAGTCTGCCATTACAGCTCAGGCTACTTATGGTTCTTGGGCACGAAGTCCAAGAGACACCAGGAGTCTCAAACCACTTTTTTTTCTACCTCCCAGACATGAATGAACCACTCAGCATAAATCTGTGACCAGAACTGCTCAACTGTGAGTCAAGTTCTGCACCAATATGAGTCAACACAGGACTTGCTTGGACAAATCACAAAGGATTTGAGCCTTTGGAGGATGAAGGTTCCTCTAACTGATAGCATCCCACAGACTACATGAAAGAAATCACAGTGTTGTGAAATGTTCTTCCTGTTTCAAGCTTGATGATCTCAAATTTATTTTTTATTTGTTGAAATAGGAACTTTTTTAGATTCTCCAACACTCCCCCCCCCGTGCACTTTCCAAAACAACACACCGGGCAGCTAAACAACACATGGACACAGAGACCAAGGGAAAGGAAGGGAAGGAGCAAAGCAAAGCAATGCAGCTCTCTGTCCAGTACACTGATTCAGCTGATGGTTTTCACCCAGAATAAAAACTACCCAAAATCACTACTCCTATCCCAGGTCCATCCAGACGCAAGTTTACTGCAGATATCTCAACAGTTCAGTGAGTTCTGGAGGAAACTAAAAGTGGTAAAGGGTCATGCCAAGCACACGGAGAAAAGGCACTCCCTAATGTTCCCAGCAGCACCCGAATATGCCTATATATCCATGTGTTTGCTTGCACAGACACCAATTTGTTGTACCTACATAGATTGTTTTACCCTTTAACAAAAGGCAAACTACAGCCAAAGTCTGTCTGATGGATCGCTAGTATAAGGATGGAAAAGAGCACACTAAAGGGACTAGCTGAACTGGCTTTGAATCATAAAAGGTGAAGAATATTAATTCTCAGTTGGGATTTTAATTGTGGAGGATTACACTGATATAAGTGGACCTGGATTTTAATAAAAAATATACGTATTTCTGCCATAGGATTAACAGTTTAAACCCCTCACCAGCCTCTCCTTATTACCATTCTTCTCAAGGAAGCTAAGTTTTTTCTCTCTGAGATGAGTGGGTGCTCTGATTTAAAGGTGCAGAATGAACTGGGAGGCTATTTGTTCTTATGGAGAACTTCAGGCAAGTAGGCGCAAGCTGTCCCCATCTTCAAGGATTGTCAGTGCCATTCTGAGAGGGGCTCAGCACCAACCATCCCTCTCCCAGAAACACTTCAGTACCCAACAGGTATGCCTACTTCACAGCAGTTGATACAAGTTAGTGAATTCAAATCTGAAATCAATAAACCTCTGAAAGGCAAGTCTCTTATTTATAACTGCTTGGCCCTCAAATTACTCATTTATAACACCTTGGACCTCAAATTACTCAGGATACTTCAGGATTAGGCATACTGGGCAAAATTTTCTGCTTCTCTATTTCACTGGTGTTCCTAGAGGTGCAAATCTGTGCAGCATCTGCCCTATAATCATTAGTAAAATAAATTAGAATGCTTGAAGGAGCAGCCTGATTAGGAAGTAAAGTGATCACTAGCAACTATTGTCAATGTTGTGTGCTTTGTTCCACTTACAAGGCTAATTACTGTAACAAAGTGGATCGTTTAAAATGGAAATTCTGGATGACTCTCAATGCAAATGTTCGAGATTTTTTCCTGGATGCATCACAACCACATACAGGAAACAAAGGACAATGGAAATAATCAAAACACAACTAGATTGAACAAACTATTCAATAGACTTTTGTTAGAGCTCATTAAAAATGTGCATTTCTCCACATTCTTTATGAGTTCTTTGTTTGAGGTCCCCTATCAAATCCCACCATCTCTACATTTCTTTGCAAAACAACATTGTGCACCCAATGAGCCTATTATACTTTCTGACTTTAGCCCAAGGAACCCGGTCCACCTTCCAGGGGAATCACTGACTGACCTCCTGTTAATCTCAGTGTCGGGGGACTGAGCAGAAACTCAGTCACGTTCTTAAATTGTAACGCGTCCACTCCTACTCAGCAGTGCTCTTCAGTGCTGAAGTTGGACTTAAGGAAAAACTGTGAGTTAATCGCATGTTCAGGTGTTTGGCACATTGAGCCTAAAGCCCATATTGCCTGGAATAACCACCAGGTGGTTGGGCAATGTCCTTCTCCAGTTTGCATTGACTGAGCTAGATGCTCGGTGATGTGACTGACAGCTGGGTATGTGGAGAGTCTGCAGAATTCAGCCAAATGTTGCCTTGTTTTCCTGATTCATAGATAGCTTTTGAGTCAGGAAAGAATTCTAATAAGGAGGATTAAGGAGAAATACAGTATTCAAGAAGACATTCTGAGCATATATTAATCTTCTTGAATGGTCTTCAGTATACTGCGGTCCTCAACCATCCACTACAAAACCCAAAGCTGTTTATAACAGTGCATGTGCTTAGAAGAGAGAACTCTTTTTCATTTGAATATATAGCTACTAGCCTACTCATTCATTTCTAGAGGGGAAACAGGAGAGAAAAATCATCTGTACATTTAGACAATGTATGAGAAAGCTGTGAAATCATTCCCTGCCAAGACAAAATCAGATTTTGACATTCCCCTTTTCCTCTGCTGTATTTATCCTGATTTGAGATGTAATGTTTACTCATGGGAAAATCACCTTGGAAAAACTGCAGAAGTATTACGCTGCATAGGAAATTTTGGCAAGCTTGGACTGACAGCTGTTTATTCTTTCAGTGAATACCACATGTCTGAGGAGAGTACTGAGTTTTAACAAGCACAGCAAAGCAACCACCTAGGACCAGTTCTCTTCTAAGTGGGGTTCAAAGCACACAGACCAGACATGTATCCACATTCCCACAGTTAATTTCTCTGGATTTTAATATAACACTGTAGGTTTCCTTTCACAACCTTTCTGAACTGTTAGATTTATTTTTTTCTGTGAGAACCAAGGGTAGCCAAGAGTCTTGCAATTAGTCTCACCACTGTCTGCCCCTGACTGCAGTCTTCCTTTGTGCAGCAGATATGTCCATTGCTATTGCTGTCAGAGCTGGGAAAGTAGCATCCAAGACGCCTGATCTGAAACCAAAGAGCAGCAAAAAATACATACATATTTCTTGTAGAGGGTACACGCAGGCATCCTGACTCTATTGCTTTAGATGGTCCACTACTTCTTTTAGAAATAATCTGCAGATACACACAGGGTTCAATCCATCCTCAGTACATCAGATGTGCTGCAAATGCTCAGATCAGTTGTGCCTGCACAGCAAGTCTGCTTGAAACCTATTGGTCTTCCACTTTTTTAGGATGTGCCAACTTGCTTTGTCCATGTATAATTGGATAGAATTTTAAAAAATAGCTGACTTGGACTATTTCATCCCAGGCAGTTCTGTCTTTATAAAGGGAAAAAAATAGATGAGAACACATTAAAGTTGATCTTAAAAGTACAATGTCAAACACTTTTCAGGCCACCAATGTAGTGGTGTCAATGGTATTTTACTGGTCTGAGTATTATGTCAAGCCAGTAAATGAGGAACAGTTATTGTGATCACTGTCATTATGTGCTGTAAAACCAGTGTAAGTGGGGTGAGAGTCAGCCTGGCTGTGCTAGCAGGAAAGAAAACAAATGTTTGTAATAAAGTGCAACTTCGACTGATGTGGCTTTCAGTGATGGTACAAAATGAATGTAACATATACACCACAGGCAGAAGCATGTAGCAAACAAAGCAAGGGTGTGAAGGGCAATCACTAAAATGTGTGATTGGCTTTTCATAGTTTTTTGACATCTGTGTAGATCCACTGACTTGAATAGAGTTACCTAAGGCAACTAAGGATGGAAGGAGAAAACATTTTTATGATTTGAGAACCAGGAAATAAAAATATTAGACTAAAGAGCAAAACAGATTAATCCAAGAGAATTCAAACACCTTGTCTTTCCTAGAGGAGCTCAATATGACACCGGTTTCAGGTGTGTCTCCCTTATACACTACCAGACTCATTAATAGCATGTCCTCCCACTGGGGTGAATTAATTTCTGATCTTGCCAAATGAGTGGCTTCTAAAGAAACAGGAAGCAAAGAAAGGTAGGGAGTGTTAAACCTAGAAAAAAAAGATTATTATGCCTTTGTCCTAAGCCAAATATTTGCTGTTCTCAATTATTAGTCTGCCACCTGTGAGAAGGTGGTAAACAATTTGTCCTGGGTAAAATTGTAGTTGTCACTGGAACACTGAGTCACAGCAAAATGCTTTTTTTTTTTTTTTCATTTGTTTAGCTGAGTGCCTGTTCTGCTGGGCTCTGCCTAATTGAACCAAGGGAGACAGGCTCTAGCCCAAATCAATCAATGAATAAATAGAGTTGGTACCTACTAACATTTGGTCTAATTTTGGCCCAGAAGGTTTTATGAATATTCCGAGTTCTTGACTTTCACTGAAATCAGTTACACAGTTAGGATATTCTCAAAAGTTTTGCCAGCACGGCAGAGGCATCACTTTCAGTTTTGACATGAGTGCAGCTCTATTAAGTTGACAAAACTGCATGGCTGCATGCCTGTGGCAGTTTTGGACACAGAAGTACATTCTTGATGAACCTAGTTGGGAAATCTAGTAGCCCAGCCAAGCAAATACAGACCAAGGACTGTCTTTGTGAATGTATGGGGAAAGAGTGATAATTAAGCCCATGCACTGTAATTGGACACCCCTGCAATGTTCAGCAGCTGCTGTCTAGGCATTTTCCAGTTGACAAACCACTTGACTACTGTCCTATCACAACAAATACTTCCCTCTTGAGAAAGCCTCAGCCAAGGGAAGGCTAGAGCCAGCTTTAGAGCACACTCAAGTTCATGGCTGCTTGGACCTGATTTTTAGTTGAGTATCTCTATTTACAGTGAGATTAGTGGCTGGAGTTTTGCCACACCTTTTGTCAGATTCATCTACTTCTTCAAGTAGAACATCACAGCAAGCAGTGCAATGCCTGAGTCATCTTTACTCTGTTTTTGGATAGTCTCTTTTCCCTGTTCATGATTTCAGCCATCATTTACAGCTCGGTACAGTAATCCTAACAATATGGCACGGAAACTTCACTTATATCGTCTGGTCCTCAAGAATTGCTAGGTACAAGACACCTAAGTCCTAGAGACTACATGGAGAGCTAGAACATACATCTTAAAGCTTTTTTTAAAGAGAGGAAGAGTTTATGTGATTTGCTGCTACTTTTTGGCCATATCTTTCATAGTCCTCTAGACTTCACAGTAGGAAACTCAGAAGACTAAAATTATGCAGAGCTCACTGTAGCCTCCTCCCAGACCATTCCCAAGCAAGCACACTCCTGGATCCCACCAGTGAGCAGAAAAAATCACTGCCAGACAGAAATACATTTGACTGCCAGTGCCATGACCATTGCAGTGGATAACTCAAAGTCACCATGATCTCAGGCAGATCCCTCTGGGATACATGCCCATATTGTTGCTGAAGGTAATTAGCTCACATATTTTAACAGCGATCCAAACAACATTTCCTCCTCATGGTGCTGACTTGATAGCTCAGGGAAGCTTGTTTTGTCACAGACTGTTCTGCCATGACCTGCAAGGATGCTTGTTACACGGAAACAAAAAGGTCACAAATATTCCCCTTACATCACCAAGGAGACGTGAAAAGCAAGTGCTATTATTTAAGGGAGCAAAGTGGAGTGGGCGGCACTGCACACTTTAGAACATTATCAGCAGGGCTGAAGAAGGAAATGGGTGGACAGGTTAGCCCTGGGGTGGGAACTTGCCATCTTCTTTCTTGATCTTAAACTTCACGTCCCTTTAAGTCAACATGCAGCAGATGGGGCTCAGCCATTTCAGAAAGCTAATTATTCTGGAAGGCACCTCTCTAATTATTTGACAAAAAGCCTGTGATGCATGTTGAGGATAATTATCACTTTCTCTGTGTCCTTAAATGTCTCTCACAAATGTCAGCCCCATCAGATGAAGAAGAGGGTTGAGAATCCCCTTTTCAAAATGCACTGAGAAAGCAGCAGCCATTTTCACGTCTGTTAGAATAGCGCATATTAATGCATTTCGTTTGTGCAGGGGTATTTTTAGGTTTCAGAATTATGTAAATTGTTCTCCAAATTGCACGCAGCCCTGCGATAGCAGCTAGTAGCAGTTGCAGCTGTCAGTGTCGTATGGTGTTGAGCACCCAGCAAGCTGCAGGAGGGAGTGTGGAAATGGTTCTGGGCATCACCACAGCCCCAAATGTCTACTAACAGATAGGCAAATCACGTACAGTGCTCATGGGCCTGATATAAGAAAGGAGACAGCAATGAAAATGGGCCTCTTCACTAATGTCTTTCCATGGAACTTCTCACTGGTTGTGTTATTAGACTTTCTGCTCTCTGTGATTCGGGGGATATTGGATGCCATTACCAATATCAGCTAGAATGGACAGTTTTATTATCAAGGTCAACAGTGCCGTTAAAATACTTCCAGGCATCAGTCCTCCACTCCTAATGGAAAGCAACACAAAATAAATTAGCTGACCACTTAACCAGCTGGTAGAGGCAGGGGAAAGACTGGACAGAATGGCAGGTTTATTTCCTCTGTTTGTTTTTAGGAGGCAAATCTTTGGAGGGTATAAATCTGTCTGTCCTACAGACAGGGCACTGGGACCCTAAACACTAAATGAATTGTTGCAGAATTTTTCTGAAAAATTTGTCTGAAATAGCTTTTTCACGGGACTGATGGGGACTGCATTCTTGGAGGAAGTGTCTGGTGCTTGCCTCCGAAGCTGATATCCTTGTACATAGCCATAGCACACCCATTAATGGGACTCTGCCTTGCTCTGTTACCTGGGGCTGGGAACTGAGGCATGGGGCAATGGTTCCTCATTACTGACTTGCCCAAATTCACCCAGGAAGTCTGTGGCTGAGCTGAGAACCCAGGCTTCCCGAGTGCCAGTCTAGTGTTTTGAGAGTTGATGATGAAGGGGGAAGTTGCTTGCAATTAGCCATGCTTCCCTGGCTTACAAAAATAGAGTTGCTGTTTTACCCTAGTGGTGATCACTATCTTCTATCTATAAAACCTTCTATATGGCTGACCTCTACTGAAGAAAACCACAATGAAAGAAACAACAGATGAAACTCCCTGACAGAAGGTTAGCATTAGAGGTGGTTCCTGGTGGAGGTTTAATTCCGCAGAGCTCAAATTTATGTTTCCTAGTATGCTGCTTTTTTTTTAAAAAAAAAAAAAAAAGGAAAAAAAGAAAAATTAGTTTTCTTTTTTTATTAAAACATCTTGACTGTGCAGTAGGTTCATGTAAAACCTTTCACTTCGAGAGACCTGAGGTCAGAGCCTGACTTCTGTAAGCCACTGGCATGCTCTTCAGGCTTATCCTTGCTCTTCTCCTTGAATACCAGCCTAATCATCACTACACTTCACAGAACTCATGAGCTCAAGACCCTGTTAAGCAGGCAGTGAGTTCTGGCTAGGGCTGAGCTGCACTCACCATGCAGAGAAGCAGGAGCTGGAGCACAGAAGGTCGGGGGGAGTGGTAGGAGAGCACAGAAATGACACCCCACAAGCTCGGCAGGACTGCAGGCAGTTGGCTGAAGAGCTTTGGGGTGGCATGCATATCCCTTACTCATGATTTTTATCTGATCACGGCCATATGTACAGGGCTTATTCACATTGTTATTGGGTTCTTAGTCATGAGCAATGAAAATCAGCCACCTTCTTTTTTTTTCCCTTTCTCTTTACAAAAAGAAAAACAGAAATCCAGCAGCCAGAAACAGACAATGGAAGAGACATGCATGTAAATCAACAGGAAATATTTTAAGGCTGCAGAGAGAGTACTATAACTGGGTAAATACAGGCTAGAGGGTCAGCAGCAGCAGATGTTAGGAATGAATGGGATAGAAATACAATGGTTCAGGAGGGATAGGCAGGTTGTCATGATAAGTCTTGTGGATCGTTTACTTAATTCTGTTTACCGTGTAAACATTTTGTTCAAGGGCTGCTAAAAAGATTTAAGAGAACTGTGTAAAAATGTTCTCTGCTTTATAAAATGCTACTGCTTTGCCTTTCTTGTCTGGATAGCAGAATAAATGAGAGCTACAAAAATACTGTTGCAACTAACACCACACATCATTTTTCAATTGTTGAAACAACCGATCTGTATATTTCTCTTCTTTGTGATGGAAAGAAATTAAAGGGAGGGGGAGACATAACACTTTGGAGGGTCCTGAAGTACTCTGACAAAGGGTGGCACTTGGGATCTGCTTGCCCAGTTCTGTGGTTTAATTGTATGAAGATGCCTAAGTGCATCATGTGGTTGCAAAGCTCATTAGCAAAATTAATTCACTGTGCTCTATTCATTTTTTACAATCCTGACATAAAGCCATGGAGCATTTTGCATCTGGAGCTATTTGAAAACAAAGTCGCTCTTGATATTTTTTTCTGGTTGATTTTAGTAGAATATAAATCGGATGTTTATGGAAACCACAGATTTTTTCAGTATGGGATCTCCCACATAACACCCTTCATACTGAACAGACAAATAGTATTCTACCAAAAGAACGAGGACCACAGGGGCAAAACAGAAGCCTTATTAACTTAAATTTTAGTTCAAAGAAATAAATTACTTTGCTATGATAACTGATTTGCACAAAGACATTAGATCATCCACAGGTTAGGAGGTAAACAGAAGTGTGAAGCCCTGGCTTCCCATAGTCATGTGTTTTGTAACCACATGCAAGTCACACAGACCCTTATGGTCTCCTGAAATGAAAAATGTGGTACCTAGCTGGAAGGAAGTTGCCTGAAAATCACAGATGGATTCGGGCTTTCTTTTCTCAACATCAGAACATGTGCCTGTGAGCTGGCAAAAAACACATGGCTATCATACCTTGTGGGACTCGAAAGAAAGATTCACATAATCAACATGTGCAAACAATAAGAAACTCCTCTGCAAAGAGTTGAGGATAACTACAAAGTATTGTTATTGGTGTGAGAGATAACAAGAATAAGGGTGGAGATTAATAAAATATCCCCTGCCATGCTAAGCAGAAATCTAGGCACAGCAATTTAGAAGAGTCCTTACCTTGATCAAAGTGGCTCTTTATTTGTTTGCAATCTAAGATTTGGGTCAAATGTTTCACTGCCAGGGGTAACTTTTTTAATTGGAAGCTCAAATTCATCCAATCAAGCATGCAATAAAAGTAGGCACTGAGCACTCATGTGCGGGGCTACATAGACATATTGCTTCAGAATGGACTATTCTAAACTGTTAATTGATTGAGATCTCACCCTGTGAAATTCAACAGGGCATTTGCTCCAAAGACATTAACGTGCTCTTATGCAAGACACTTCTCCTGCACTTAATTAGCTATTTGTGTGGGCATTTATTTATCTACAGACATGAAGCCACAGCCAGACCCTCAGATGACATAAATGAATCCAACTCACTTTTTACCAGTGAAAGACCAAGCCCAGAAGATGAACATGCAGATAGCAAACTCCCTGCTCGTGGGTGGTTCCCAGCCCTTTGCTGTCATTTTCCCGCTTCATACAGTTTTGTGATCTAACTGCTTTTTCAGGAACTTGTGTTTTAGGGATATTTCTTTTTTTCCCTTCTAACAACCCAAATTGCTCCAGGAAGAGTCAGTTGTCATGACTCCCTGCTTTTAAGGATGTTGCTGCCACCTTTGCCTGACAATAAGAGGAACAGAGGACCAAAGGAGACAGGGAAAAAAAACCCTAATTATAGCCTAGACTGCCTTTCTCTCTTTAAGGTGGGAGGGAAAGTAAATTATCATTCTTGGATACAAAATCAAATAGAATTACTTATCTCTTGAAATCCCCGCTGATCTGGCCACTGCGCAGTTAAGCAACATGCTGCCTCATTATTCCAATGACATACTGCTGCAGGAGGAGAAACTCCCAGGCAGTGCAAGAAACCAGAAAAAATACAGGTGATGGCTCTCAATTTTCCTCCACTCTCTTTCCCAGGTAAATCTCCATATTTCTCTTTGAAATTAAAATGTATTTGTGGCACCTTTCCCCTGGATCCTGAACAAGTTTGTTCTAGGGAGAAATATGAGCAAATGACCCTTGGAACAGCAGACAAACAAGAAACTAAAACATGGTCAGACTGCAGTAGGGAAAGCTTGTGTCAAGATTACCAGCTCCTTGATTAGGTTATTTTCTGGAGAGAACTGAAGCCTTCCAGTTCTTGTCCTGTCTTTTAGACATAGAAAGCTCCCTAATTTTGATGGAGTCTCCATTGCTATGTGGAGAAGGAGGATCAGTATTGCACATGATCTGCTTACATGATGGAATAAATCCATTGCTTATCTAAGTCTTTCACTGCATTTTCAATTTGTAAAGGTATTTGAGTAGCTGAAGAAACAGATAAATACCTATGGGGATATGCAAAACTACCACACAGTCCTTATTTCTTTAAAACAGTGGGGATTAGGAACAACTGAAAGGATTGGGACACTCCAGCCTAGAAAAAGGCAATTGAGCGGTGATACAATATACTCACAAGGGGTCTGGAGAAGATGAACAGGAAACACACATTTACCAAAAAACACATGCCTTTGCCTTGTTAACACTTGCTGCTGGGTGTGCAAGCTTTGGTGGGACCCAAGGCAAAGGCTGACATTAGGGCAGCTTGGTGTGAGGGAGAAAAACCCATGGACGTGTATGACAGAGTTCTGAGAGAAAGCAGTCTCCGGGGGAGCTGTGATTTAGACCTTATTGAAAGCATTAACAAGTGGCTGGAAAAATCAGAAGACGGCACACACTGCAATGGATTTCGTGACATTTCTATTGCAGGGTTGAGAACAAGGCACCAAAGGATTCAGTGTATCATAAACTGTAAACATGAAATACAGCAGGGGATCTGTAGCCTCAAAACACAAAACAACCCTCCCTATGAGTATTCAGTCGCACTTTCAAACCCACGGATAATAAATCTCCTCTTCAGCCATGGCTTACAAATTCAAGGAGAGATCAGGGAGTGCGCACCCAGGTTATTCTCAGCCTCTCTGGTGGAAGTAGGTTAGCGCACGCTTGCAGGCTGACATTTCCACACTGCAGCCCTGCCTGCCTCCTCCCGCAAACAGCCCATGTGGAATGCTTAATAAACCACCCCCTGCAGCAGCTGCACAGCCTGCACTGGGACCCAGGCGTTGAGAATACCTCCCCTCGATACTGCTCTGCACCCCCTACACCCTCTCTGCTTGTTAATAGTGATGGGAGTGATTTTAATGAATCAAGCCCAGAGTATTCACCTTATAGATCTTCATGTGCTTAGCACTGCAGCTCTTTCTACAGGAACAGGTCCAGGGATTTAGGAAGAAGCAAGCTTTCTTCTTTCACCCTTTACTGGCTATACTTTGGAGGTAATGAATAAAAGGTAAGACCTCGAGAAAAAAAGTTCATCTGAGTAAAGTGGTGATTGTGGGTTCCTCCTCACCCCAGATTGCAAGGAATTGTTCTGTATACTGCTCCTGAGGCACCTCCAGTCATCTGCGAAAAAAGGACTTGCTGCTCTTACTCATGCTGGGAAGATGCTCTGAATAGTGTGATTGTTTCTGGTTGGCCTGTGAGACACACATAGCCACATCTGTGAGTTAAACAAACATATGCCCGCCCTTGGCTACCAGTCTGCACCTCTACCAACCGTGAGATTTTAAATACGGAACGATTAAACAGGCAATATATGTGAATATGGACATACATGCATGGTCACACTCACAAATACATGTGCGCTTGTGCAAAACAAAATTACTAGAAACAGTAATAGCGATAAATATCTAGCCCTGGCTCACCTGTGTTTCTCCCTGACTTCTTGCCTCCTCCTTTATTGCATAATATGCTTTCTCAGTAGCATTAACTGTTCCTCAGGCGTCACCTCAGTTTAAACATGATGTGGCTCTAATATATTCTGCAAAGAGGTTGTCCTTCAGAGCAGAGTCACAGAGGAAGATCTGATAGAACCTAACACCCTGTTTTTTTCTATCAGTCTCAGTCCTTTTATTTCCAGTTAGTACCTCAAAGAAATCTCAAGAATTAAATTAATTACCTTCTGGTAATGGGGATTATCACTTCATCTGTGTAACAGAATTCTATCCATACAAATGAGATGCTGCACCAAAACTTCTTGGCCACAGTTTGTATAGTTGCAGCAAAGCCTGAGAGGCAAAAATGACCACTTGTGCTCCGCCTATCAGAGGGACAGAGACACTGAATATATACCTTGGGACAGCCTTGCCATGTAAGCTATCCATTCAGCTCAAGGCACCAGGAAATCACACAGCAAATTCCCTTGCAAAGCATCAGAATGAAGGAAGAAGATGGTCTAAAGAATTGATACTGTGGAACAACAAATGTTTCCATGGAGACTTTCCAGCCACTTGCAAAGGAAAACAGAAACACTGTTTCTTTCCTGCTACTAAGCAAACTGTATGGAGTTTGTGGAGGCTGACACTTCTCATGTTATCTCAGAGATGGAGCAGCCATGGTAACACAGTTGGTGTTTCTGAGGGAAACAATGACATGCAATGACACCATGCGTCACCCCTTCAAGGAACACAGGAAAACCACTCATGTTAATGCAAAGCAGACACTAGTCAGAGGAGTTTGGGGACCGGGCAGGGAGACACTGGCTTCTGGTTGTAATTCACTTGCATCATGCAACAAATACAGACCAAGTCAAGTTTCACTGGGACCTCACCTCCCTTTGCACATCCCATCATCTTCCTTTACTAGGAGCAAAACTCTACAGTTTGATGCATCTGTGGTGGTGTGTGGATATAAAGCTCCTAAGTGGCTTGAAATGCTATTTCACAGTTCCCAGAGCAAAGCAGTTGAGCAATGGTAACATGGCTGCTATGATCCCGACATGCTTGCAGAAGATCTTCCCCCATGCAGTGTAGCCACCTTGCATTGGACACATATCATTATGTGGCTTCTTACTCCCTCTGGCCTTTTGGTTGAGGCAACATCGAATAGTATGTATTTGTGTGTGCACTTTGTGTACGGGTGGGGGCATATGAACACATACCACCATTAAAAAAGGGAAGGACAGAATGAAAGAGGACAAAAACATGCAGAGAACACTGCTGTTTACACTAAGACTTCCTGTTGAAAGGCTGGAATCAGTCCCACCTCAGTGCACTAAAATACAACATAACATGCAGAAGCTTGTAAATCTCCAGAAACCTCTGGATGCTGCTGGAGAAGAGGAGAGAGCAAGGAGGGATCTGCCAGGCCCAAGCAGAGGGATGTGAGCCTCCTATGGATGGAGACTAGAAAACTCCAAGGGCAGAGGACAGATTTCAGTGCAACAAGCTACTAGAGCCCTTTGGGAAAGGACGTTCACATGCACATGCAGCTGACAGGGCAGAAATAGAGAGTGACAACTCTGTCTCACAAAGAGCAAAAGACATTGAAAGTCCCTGGCAAGTAAGTTCACATATTCCTATACCTTACTACCACCTTTGCAGTACAGATGAGAGTTTGGCTTTCAGAAGCAAGTTTGAGTTTGCCCAGCTCCAGACAATTAAATGCACTAAGACACAGGAAACCCTGTTGGATATCAAACACTAAGTTTTAAAGAGCCACAATCTTAAAAATAAAACAGCCTTCATTCCAATATATCAGAAAAAGCATTTTTGGAGGGACTTCTGACCCCTACTTTCCTGCTACTGAACCTCCCGTGAATGACATATCTGCAGTCCTGAAGTTCAACATATTATTATATTTTGTCTTGGTGATAGAAATAAGTCCACCTACTCAGCCAATTTCTTACTTATTCCATGCTGCTAGAACACTTCATCTTAAAGACAATTATAGTTTTTCTATATGTCATCATACAGTTATGTACATTAACCTTGTGCTAAATTCCAAAGGCTAGAAACAACCACCTAAATCATGCTAATTAAGACGAATTACTGGAATGCTTTGAAGAATGCTGGGAAATGCATTTTGCTGCATACCACAATAATGAAAACAAAGCTCAATTCCCTAACACTTATTAGCTTTCTTATTTCAGGCCTTGATTTTTTCTGGTCTTTTCTGGTTTCCAAAATCTCTTCCACCCTCTCAAGGATGCAATTTAAATTAATGCCCCCAGCAAGACCTCAAAGCAAGTACATCCTCACTAGAAGCTAGCCATTCAGGAAAAGTTAATGGACCAAATTCACCCCCAGGTATAATACCCGAGTTCTACAGAGTTACATCATGATGAACACAGCCTAGGTTTGAGATGTATGCTCCTTAATTTTCTGTCCTCTGTGCTTCACTGGCATCACAAGTAGACTACAAAGAGGCAGTAGCCAACCCACTGAGATGAAGACAACCCCCCACTGTCAGATTTGTTTCAGCTGGCTTCTTCATGACCTCTCTGTGAGGGAATTTGGTGGTGGGAAGAAGGCAAGAATACAGGAATGGTGCAATACCAGAACAGAACAAGCAATGCCCTACAGGTCTGTCTCCTCTGATTCAGGGTTTTATAAAAAATTGAGTTAACTCTGAATTTGCATGTGCAAATGTCTCCAGTAATAAGGTTGTAACAGTAGGACCTTAGAAACACACACAGAGATGGGACCCACATCAATTCCATCTCTTCATGTTATTAAAAAAGAAACAACCTCCTGCCCCCAGCCTGCCTGAGCATCCCAACACTCCAAAAACCTTAAAGGAGGGGAAAGGAGCAGCATGGAGGGGGGGAATACACCTTTCTAAGCTTTACAGAGGGAATTATAAACAGTATGGCTTAAAGGAAATAAAGAGACTCTGCAAGGAATCAGTACGGGACTATCTGTACCATGCCAAGCATGTAACAGAAATTAATTTTCTCCTAGAAAAGGACCCTGTAATTAGACCTATATGTCACCTTGTTCTCTTTGCCACATAATCACACCTGAAGTTACTGCTCTGGAAGTGAACTCTTCTCAGGGCCTCTTTTTCTCAAATGAAAGGAGAAACATCTCTAAATTATCATCAGAAAGAAGATAATGGATGCCGACTGCTCCCTAAAAGCCATTTCTGAGTTTTCTTTTCTGAGCAGAAGCTAAACAGTGTCTACTGATATTCATTAAGCAGTCAGCATCCTCCTCTGAAGAGTTGACGTCAGTCTGCAGCCTAGGACCTGCAATTATCATCCCTTACTATTGAAGTGGATGGCTGCTTAGTTACAGCACGATGTGAAGTCTGAAAGGATCTGGCTGACACCAGCTGCCCTCCCTCCAAAACTTTAAAGTGGGAGGTGAAAAATGAGAAATAGTCAAATCTAATAATTTTTGACCTTGGGAAAACTTTACTGGGTCACATGTTTCCCCCTCCCCTCCCTGCCCCCCCACTGTGTATATCTCTCCATTGCTTGCAGGAAGGAAAGTGAGTAACACAGTCAATTTAAAGTCAGTTCAGATAAGCATCTGAACTTCTGGATCTGTATCTAAACTCTAGACCTTTGGAGTATTTCAAAGCTGTGCTCATCAACATACAATGAAAAAGTAAAGCTTTTCCTCTGGCTTTGTAAATCACCAGAAAAATCCCCATCAAACTTCTTTGCCAGCATGACCAGTGTCAGAATTAGAATGGAGTTCTCAGGACCAGTCTGGTGGTGAAATGGCAAACAGAGCAATGGGTGTTGGCGGGAAAGCTAAGGCAGCTTATTCTGGGAGAGGAAGAACACCCAGTGTCAGACCTCAAAAACATTACAGAGAGTAGCACCCTTTCTGTGCTGTTAGCTGTGCTGTACCTCAGCTGGACCTGTGAACCTGGCTTAGACCCATGTATTTTCCAGATTTCAGAGCTAACATACAAAAGTCAAGGTGCAAGGGGAAACTTGGCAGTGCTCAGCAGAGCGCAGAAAACCCATACCCTAAAAAACCCCACCCTGACCCTAAAACCTCTGCTTCACTGAGTCCTGATGTTTATTAGCTTTCACCTCCTTTCTTCAGAAAAATCTACAGGTCCTTAAAACATGATCTGTCGAGGCAGACAGCCCTATGGAGGGCTACATGAACATGGGTCTTACAGTGGGACAAGAAATTACAGGAGCTCCTCACTACAGATAACGGACAGATGGGCACCTGCAGCAACACTGAGAGCACGGAGGGACAGGTGATGCTGGAGAAGGGACACAGCGAGGACTGTGAAGGTGACCGTGTAAATACTGCTTTCCCAATGTTTCTGCCATTATGCAACCAGAACCAGGAGACTTAATCACTTTTGGCACACGATAAAATCTTCACCCTCCATTTGTATGTGGATGGTATTTAGCCTGGCCTGTCCAATGAGCAAGTTGCACCAAAACAGGCTGTAGGATGTAGCGTTGAAAGATGACAAAGTATATTGTTTTATAACTGCTGGGGTGTGGGGGTTGGTGCTTTGCATGACTACTAAATCAGAGGCTGATGATGACTTTTACCTTACACCTTGCATGATATCACCCATTCTTCTTTTGTGACACTTTCCACTAACGACCCACATTTGTTTGATGAATATCTAAACTCTATCAGACATACCTACTCTTGTTCCTTTCGAGCCATCTTACTAACATTTGGTTGCTATTAACTTCAACACATAATAGCCTGGTATTTGTATTCATTGCACTGAGCCATTCATCACGTATGCTTATTTTTCGCTTTGTTTTTTAGACAAGTACAATTATCCAACTGCTGCAAGCACTTCATTACCTACCTGTTCTACATTTTTCACTATTAGGTAGGCATGTATTTAAACCAAACTATTGTTTAGTACAGAGGGGTGGTCTCTCCTTTTTTCTCTGGATGCTCTTTCAGGAAACCCCACAAACAGCAATAAGAGTATTAGAAAATGCTGGAAACTTAGGCGGTAGAAATAAAGGAAACTAGTGATTGGTACCCACAGAGAAACAGAGACCCAAATTCTAAGTTATTTATATGCTTAATGCTGCAGGATTGCTTGCTAGGATGATCAAAGATACCTGAGCAATGGAGGTGCCAAAGGATGTCTGATGCTTAAGAAATCCCTCTGGACATCTTACGGATGGTCCACAGTTTGATTATCTTGTGTCAGGCAGATCCCCAGTGTTTTATACACAGTAGAGATGAATCACTTAATTCTCCATTGAAATTCAGTATCTGCTGGATGGAAGGCAGGATATAGATTTTCTTTCAGGGCATTTCATGAAAAGAAATATAGAAGAACTCCATAAACCCCAGAAATTACAGGTGGAATGTAACAGTGCAGAATGCAGGCTGACTAGGACAACATCATTGCTGGGAACCATGCTATGGGAGACTTAATGGTTTTGCTTTGACAGGACCTTAGCTTCATGGGTGAACCCAGGCAGAAAGGTGGAAGGATGTGCAGAGACACTGATTTTCCAGTACTGTGGGAACCAGGGCAGTTTTTATCCAGATCAGTCTGAGAACTGAAATTAGTGAGACTAGAGATGAGTCACCCTCTCACATCCTGTTGTGCTTCAGAAGGTCACTTAATTAACCACACAGTGACAGAAAGGTCTTGCGGATGGGATTACTGCACACTAAGTGGTGGCTGCTCAGAGTGCAGTCGCATGGGAGACTCACTTTGGTAACAAGCAGGCCTAAAAGCTCCTCTCCTGCGTGCCTGACCCCATCAAGTTGCTTCTTAGGAGACCACATTGCTGAAAATGATCAGAGGAAGAGCAATTTCTTCTTTTTATTGGCAGGTTATTTTTAGCCTGGATCATTTCAGTGACCTGCTTCACAGCACAGCCCTATGTAAGGTTGTGCTGCCAAAAGCAAGGTGACAGTGAGCCACAGCACAGAAGTGGGAACAGGCAAGCGTTCTGCTGAGCTGCATCCTCATTTTCTGCACATAGGTATGTGTCCTTCCCTTAGACACGGGTCACTTCCAGTTCTGCTTAGAGAGACTTGGCACAGTGAAAAGCAGTGGGAAGATGACAACCAGGTTGCGTTAATTCAGGTGTTCAAGCTGCTCCTCTGAATCAGAGATGGGCACATGATTAAGCTTCCTGGGATGATTTATGCTGTCTCAAAAGGTATTCTGTGGAGACAGGATATATAATAGACTAGGAGGAGGTTGAGTTCAGTGTTTTGTAAAGAGATCTCCTGTGTCACAATTTGTATTGTGCTTGAACACTGCTAAGGCATCTGAAAATAATTCAGGGAGTTGGGGAACTGCTGTGTCTGTCAGTTCCTGAAGAGTTGAGTCATGTAGCACATCCAATCTCTAACTTGTATCACCAGCCTAAACAGATGAATTAGGCCAAGCAGATACTGAGCAGTTCCTGACAGGGCATCCAACCTGAAGATAATGTGCTCATGAAAGCAGAGACGTTAGTGCAGTTGCTTACTCCTGTATTTCTTGCACAGATCCCAGTGTGACACAGCCTCCTTTTCAGGCTGCATTACACACAACTAGCCTACAAAAGGACCAGAGAGACAGAGCAGCTCGCAGTGATGTGTAGTGTCATCTGATCACAGAGACAGCAGTCAGGCAGAAGACCATCCCTGAAGGGCTGTGCTGTCTTCCTCAATTTACCCCAACCACTCACCAGACCACAGATACACGTGAGCTTTATGGCTCACTATAGCCTTACAAGTGAGCCAAAGGGCTCTCTTTCTGTAACAGACACTTCGGTTTCACCCCAGAAGCTTGCCATGATGTACTGCAAAGGAGAAAGCTGAGCTCTGGATACGCTTTCATTCCATTCCCTGGTGCCTGGGAAATGCCGTAAGTTGTTTCTAATGTGCTTGGGAAGTGCAAGCACAAGCAGTTGACTGCAAATCCATGAAACAAGAAGCTCAAAATCTTCTCATGGCAAAACTCGTCAGATGAGACAAGGTTTTTAAATGACAATACCTACAACACATCCACACATGCCAGTATAGCAGCTTGGGGAATCAAGTTGACCAGCAAGGAGCTTTGAAGACAAACTGCTGACACTTGGCCTGCCAGTAGCCTTCTGCTGGCAGAGTAAGACTGAATGAAAGTGGGGGACAGAGGGTACCCAAGTTGCATTCCCTGTCCTAGGGAGGTCTACAGTCCCTCCATACCTCTTTGAGGCAAAAAACCTTCCAAGTATTGTCCTAAACCTCTAGGTTTACAGATTTTAAAGCTTCTGCCTTGTCACTGGAGTTCACAGAAATGCTGAAACGCTTGTAATCTTTCAACTGCTATTCCTCCCCATTTATCCTTTAATTTACAGCTTTCTCCACTTACATTCTTATTTCAATCACTTTTTTATCCTTCCAGCTTCAGAATGTCTTGCACATTTTAAATTGTTTTTTTTTTTTTATTTGGTCAGCATCTTCCTGTTCTATATTTGTGCTTGCAAACACAGACACCTGTGTGCACACCCACACTGACTGACTCAATCTTTGTTTTGTTTTCTGGGTTCATTTTGCACTTTCATTTGTCTCTCGCCCTTCTTCAGTCCCTTTTCATTTATCCTCTTTATTGCTGAAGACTTAATCGTGTTGCTCATTTAGCATGTGACTCCTATCTGTTTGGCATCTTAGACTCTCCTATCCTTCAAAGGCTTGTTTATCTCTACACATTTCACTTTATTCCTTCTTCTCCCCTCTCTGCAATGCAAGTACAGCGACTTCTGCATTATTTTCTCCCTGCTTCCATATTGTTTCATGTTTCTGAGGACACACTGATGTCCCTTCTTGCTAGAATAAGCACAGAACAGCCTGTCCTAACAACACATTAGAAATGTCATGAAAGCAATCGTTTTGTTGGTATTTACACTGATTTATCTGTGCCTTTATGTGATGCTCAGCACTAGGATGTAGAAAGACAGGACATCAAGCTGTGATGCTTGCCCTACCGTTGCATTAATTTTCAGTAGTCCTTGCAGGATATTAGAGCAGTTGATATTAAAATGTCCCATTCACTTATGCTTGCCATTCAGCTGCATAGCAACTGCAGACTACCTTTTGCAGACTTACTGAACTATTTTAAGTTCAATTACTTGTTCCCCTGACTCAGACTGCAGGGTAAGTCTGAGCTACCTTTCATGTAGTATGTGCAAATGAATCTCATTGCTTGCACTCATTCTGACCCAAACAGCATGCAGCTTTTTACCAGGAAATTATTTTAGTTACTGAGATATAAACTTGTATATGTGTGTCTTGTGTCTGACAGATTTTCAAGCTAATTTAGTTCTCATCTTGCTTTCATATCCCAAAGTTTTATCATATGCATATCCTTGTCACCTAACTTCAGTGACAGAAGCTACCTGCAGGTTAATTTACCAGCTTGAAGAATGGCTTCTAGAGAGGAAAGCACAGGCCTCTAATGACAATTTCCCAATATACTCGCAAAGTAAATCTTTAAAAAGTGAGAGGGAAGGACAGCAGGAGGCTTGCTTATCATCTTTTGGGGCTGAAGTAAGATAAACCTTTTCTCAATCCCTGCAACAGGAACTCCAAGTGTGGTTAAGAGGAGGCATGGGAGCAAAGCTGCAATAGCTTCTGAACACCATAAAGAATGAATCTGCTCCTCGTCGCTGGATGGCTGTACTGAAAAGATGACATGTATCCGTGCACATGCATTGTTTAAGTTTAAATTATTCACCATGTTCTCATTTCACTGAATATAAGGGCCTTTAAGCTGATATCTCAGAATAGCTGGCATCCAGACTTGACTTCATAGAACTAGACTTCTCTACAGGTTTATTTGTGGAGTGTTTGCTCTCTAACCTCAACTACTGACTATATGGTTCATTTAGACCTTAACAGGGTGAGATGAGAGCATAGATTAGTGATAATACTGAGGCTGAAAAATATTTGCACGTAATTGACTTGTGAAGAATCTGCAGGGATATTCCAGAACGCAAAGACATGAAGGAAACCCAAAATTGATGTGCCAATATTAATTCTTAGCTCAGGTGAATGGCTTCTATTGAAGACCATTTCCCATATTGAAGTACGAGTTTACTATCAGAAAAAAACCCTAGATTGTTCAGCTCTCCCTCAGAAATCAAGTGTCCACCCCAAGAAATAATGTTTTGTACATGATCAGTCTCTAGAAACCAGAAAGCATACACTCTGGGTGGATGCTGAAAGGAAAAATGAACATCTTTCCACCTGTGCAGTTAAATCATTAAAATTATGTGTAATGGATTTATATGTGATGCTGAGAACTATGCCACCTACTTCCGTTTTACATTGCCAGTTGAAAGGCAGCATAATTAGACTATTCATACTGGTAAGTGACCACTATATTAGAAAAGTGCTGAATGTAACCAGAGCCTTTATCTTGTCAAGATCCACCAAGGAGGTATCACAGGCTGGTGAAACACTACCCATGCAGCAGGACACACTGTGGGGCAAGTTACATGTTTCTTACATCAGTTCAGATGCCAGTGAAGTGATGTAAGGAGCACGTGCTATGCACACTAGCTTTATTTTTACATTTTCTACCTGATCAGGTTATGTACAAAATGGTTGTGTTTTTCAGTGATAACTGAGTAATATATATAAAAGTGTATTAACTGTTTCAACCTCCATTTTGCTGTTAACTGTTAGGTTTCTCATCTCTTCAGTAAGATACCCTTTTCCTGGTTAGATGCTCTCTTCCTCGTTATGCTCTTATTACTAATACACTTAATCAATTGTGTTCTTTCTCTTTTCCTGGCTTAATGGATCAAATTGTCATGTTGCCTCTTTAGTGCTCTCCCTTCCTATTTGTACTATTCTTAACTAGGATCTAGTTAATGTAGATCACATCCTATTCTCCTCTTAGGGGACACCAAACTACAGAATTTCTTTTAGACCAGGCTGTGCTCCACAGCTGCCCTTACCAGCTGCTGGTTTAAGCCACCAAGTTGTAATAATCTCACTGATGCTAGAACTTCATATCTCCTTGCGTTTCTGCTAAGGAGCTCACTGAACCACAGACATTTAGCTCCACTGGGATCAAATCATTTTTGTCCACCTGTTTTCAGGGCAGAAAGAGAGATGATGTGAGCGGAGAGAAAATGGTTCCTGAAACTTGACGTAAGAGCCTAGATGGAAACAGGGGAGAGAGGTAGAAGTATGGTAACAAAAGTAGGGCTGCTTTGGGTATGGGTGCACGGAGCAGGGACTGAGAGGCAGAGTCTGTTCTTGCTTCTGACGCTATCCTGCTGGAATAGAGCCAGGGCTGAATAGAGCCTTGGGCTCCATCTCTGCTTTGCAGAAGGAATCACCTTTTCATGTGTGTGGTAGCCATTCAAGCATTATCAAAATACATTTAATTAAAAGGAAGGTCTCCCTACTATCCCTGTCACAGCACAGAGATCCTCTCTCCTAGCTTTCAGAAATGTAAAAATGAGTGTGGCTCGTCTCACTAAGGTGGGTATCCAAATCAAGTTCCTCCAGAAGGTCATTCCCCCATTTGGCTCCACTAACCATAGAGGGAAGATGAGCATGGTATTACAGTGGGTGCAAAATTATTCAATTGCTAAAATTAGGTGGGAGAAATCTCAGTCAGTGCAATGGTTGCAGTGGAAGAAGGAACAGAGCTAAGATGGAGGAAGGGTGATGCAGAACCAAAGCACTACTGGATGCTGGTCTGTGCAGATATTGTTAAATGCAGTCATTTTGACTCTATATCTGGATTTACTCACAGGTGTTGGTTTTTATATGCATATAGTATACTAAGCTTTAATTTTTAAGCAGATGCTGTTTACAAAAACATTGGTGCAAGGAGTCTTTCTTTGCTTGGGGTTATGCTTTTGCAGTGTGGCCTCTGATTTTCTTATTACTACTTTTTATGATCTAATTTTTATTTAACAATCCATTACATGAGCATTGGATATGGAAATGGTAGTGCACAGATTTTGATAGTAAATCCTGTTTTCTTGGGTATCCTTCTTTAGTCTCCCCAATCTTTTCAAAATTATCTTCCTTTAGGGGGAATTGAGGAAAGACTGAAAAGATTCTTGCCAAAAAGAATCCTTTCTTTTCATCTCTAAATCACTAAATGTTCTTTGATTAACAAAATTGTTAATGCTAACGACCAATAGTGGCTTCTTAATTACAATAATAAAAATAGTACAGAAACATTTAGATTTGGACTGCTGTTAATGTTACATTGTATCTAAAAGAAAAAAAAAGAAAATCTGTTCTTAAAAGAAAATTTATTCTTTTATGTGTTCCAAGAAAGAATTTCTCTTTCTTTAGCAGGAAGATTCAGAGCATTTTGCAGCTCACAAGCATTATATGAGCGTATGAAACAAACCAGCTGATCAGATGAGGTGACTGACCCATGTTTCTCCCAGTATCGACTCAGCTGTCCTGAGAGCGACAAACTCCTCTGGATGAGTACACTGAAGCTGTCATTAGTGCCAGCTAATGTTCTGACCAACATTACTTTAACCACCACGTCTGATCTAGACAACAAAGAGGCCTCTTTCTTATTCAGCCTCTCTCTGCAGAGAAGCATCCTGGGCTGTATTGGCTGGCATGGGTGCAGCTTGGGGAACAATGTTTGTTCATTTATTGCTTATTATAAAGCAGTAGGGGGAAGTCAGATTTTAAGCCCAATAAACAGGTTGGCAGATTCCCTGTAAATCTGTTGTGTTTTATTGCTGGCATAAAATGCAAATAACACCAAGTATATTATGGAACAGGCCTGGTTTTTTGCAATAAGCACAGTATTTCCTGTTTTAACAGGGACCTGCTTCCAATGTGATTCTGACCATAAAATTGAGTCTGAGAACAGCTCCTTAGTACACACTCTGTGCATGTCTCCTGAGCAGCTCCATTTTCTCACTTTAATGGGAAAGTTAGTTCTTAAAGCCACCTACTACAGCTGCAAAGCTATATTCCAGTCTGTCTCATGCAAATATTAGTGAGCCCTGCCAGGCAGGGTCTGATTCCCGAATCTTTCATGCTGAAGATGATGAACAACATGAAGCCAAGAGTACAACTTGACTTCCCAGCTCTAGGGTACAAAACTGAGCCCCAGCCACATGACAACCTTTTCTTGCCCTTGTCAACCATGGCATGGAAGTTGCTGAGAGAGATCCCAATACAAGATCTCCTTTTGCAGGAGAACCAGGTCTTAGGGAGAATAATTCTGAAAGCCAAAGGTGCTCAGGACTTAATCTTCAATTCACTCTGTCTTTACATTTTAGTGGCTGCTTCACATTACAGAGGACAGGACAGACCTCTGTGATCAACACAGGAAAACAAAGTGCATCAAGATTTTGTACAGCTCACACTCAGTTTGCTCTGCTCACATCTGAACTTTGCAGAAATTCAACAGATTTTATAGAAAAACAGATTCTCTACAGGAGCCACTTGGGAAAACAATGAAAACACTACCTTTGGGAACCCTTGTCTAGTTTTTAAGAGTTTTGAATTCAGGGTGAAGCCATTCTGGAGCTAGAAATGGTTCCCATTTAGGAGTCTGGGACACACTTCCACCTATTTGGGCTTTCACAGACTTTGAGAGTATTCAGATTTGCTAGTCTTTAAGCCTCTCTCCACTTCAAACCTGAAAGCTGTACTGTCCAAGAGAAGTTTTGCAGAACAAGACTTTAGAGCTTGGGTACTCACACAGGGTGGCATTCATTTTTACCTATATAAAACCTAATATTTCATTCATCTGGGCTAGTGGGACAGATTCCCCATAGTGGTTTTGAGGAGAGGCAAGCATTTCCAGAGGGTTAATCACCTTTTGACACCAATTTTAGGCTGGAAAAGACCATTTTCCCCAGGTACTTCTGATGACCACTGAAAGCAGCTGCATGACAAGTGCACACCCAATGCCTCAAGTTTTGCTCCTGTCAGTAAATGATTTGGCTGAAGTTAAGTAAACAAAACCCACTATAAGGCTGTTTTTAAAATCTGCAGTCATCTAAAAATGCAGACACGTCATAAGACTTTTAAGTGGTAATTTTTTTCTCCCCCAAAAAAAAAGCAGCTTAGGGATTTCTACAGTCCCCAGTTGTGTCTGAGCATCCTTACACTCATGGCTGTCTTCTCAAATCTACCCCTTAATCTTTCCAAGTGCTCTTATTTTTATCCCAGAAATAAGAGAAATAGGGAGATTTACTGGGTTAAACCTTTAATACCTAGATAAAGGACTGCTTTCCCCCTTTCTTTCTTAACCTTTAATACTTTCTTCCCATTATTCTCTTGTTCTGCTCATCAGGTTGCAGGTATTTAATCCTGCCTCTGTTTGCTTTGTGAGGTGAGCTGCTTTTGGCCTCTTACCTTTGCCAGCACCTTTGTTTTCCAGGAGTTGTGGTATTTGTTTTTAACATAGTTTTCTGCAGTTATCAAAAGTAGTATAAATTCTGTCCCGTCCAATTACTGTTCCTTTCATTTCAGATGGTGAAGGTCCAGGCCATCAGCTCACCGGGTGCTGCTCAGAGAAATGCCCTGCAGCTGGAGAGGAGAGCCCAGGAAGCCTCACAGCATTGCCTACCTGTGTGCTAACACACTCGCAGAGCATCCTTCAGCGCTGTGACTCAGTGGCACAGCCATCATTTCCCTCTATTTCAGAGAAGACAGGAGAAAGCACAGAATAAATTGCCAGCATTGAAGTGAAAAATGTTTCTGAGGCAGCTAATAGGTCCAAATCCACACTTATGCATTCACTACCTCCGTGTTGTGCATCTGTTTGCACTCAGATGGTTATTCCTAATAATGCTTTGCCCATTACATCTTGAAGGAAATCTTTTTAACCAAATCAACCTCAAGACTATATATTTTGTGTGCCTGCATGTTGCAGAGAGAAAGAGAGGGATGAAAAAAAAGCAATGAAATCACTATGTACAGAGCGCTGCTGCTCCAGCTACTCAAGCACAAGGACTTTTGGCTGGCAGAGCTCCCCTTGCAGGGCAGTGCACCAGGAAGAGACAAACAGGACAAACATACCTACTTTGTGGACCTCTGGGGATTTAAGCCAGATAAGGCCCTTAGAAATACAAAGCAGGGGTTTTTCTGTGTGTCTCAGTTCCACAGTTAGACAAGCATGTCCCTACAGAAGCTAGGCCTTAAATTAAAGATGATGCTTTGCCATGATAGAAAACCCTTGATCAGCTTTGCTGTGAACATAAAACAAATCTGAGAGAGAAATAGGGTGATGCTGTGACTGGCAAGGCTAAATCTTAGCTACATAATGAGGCAGTGACATAGGATGGTACCTACACTCAATCCATCAAAATCACAGGTACAGAAGCCCAGTGGGTGCTACAGATGCAGCCACAGCTGGACATGGAACCTCCGCTGAGCTCTGGAGTTCAGCTGAAATCCAGTCCAGCTGTATGTTAGCATGAGAAAACTGGGGAGAAAAGTTAAATTTAAGAGTGGGGTTAGACCTATCCTTAATTGCACTCGCACTTTTGAGGCAGGAACTCCTACTATGCATTTGCACAGAAATGAGAACAGCAATAAAACTAGGGGCAGAGAAATGTCATGAAAATCAACAGTAAAGTAGGTCTGTGCCAGCAAAGCAAGCACTGGGTTCCCCAAAGGCAGCCTGATCCCAAAGGAGAGGCTGGCTATCTGGGGCCTACTGCTTATTTTTTTACAACCGCTTTTATCCCTCTCCTCATTTTATTTTTAAATAGCTGCTGCCTCTGCTTGGTGCTGTCAAAGCTTAATGGTTATTTAAAGAGCTCCATGAAAATAATCACCAAAAAAGTGTGCTAATGTGCTAAACTATTCCTCCGAACACCTGCAAACTGTTACATTTTACAGGGCTAACAAGTCATTCTCAAAATAGGATTAGGCATTTATGTGTTTTGGATTAGCACCTGCACCAAGCTACTGACAAGGATAAAGAAGCAGCTCTTGACCTTCATGCTTTGGGCTAGAGACAGGTGAGCACCTGCAGTGGAGAAGGAAAAGGAATAGGGATAGGGAAGAACAAAACATTATTCCTTTAGTGCAGCAGAGATCAAATAATGCACTGTATAGTTTTTCCCCTCCATAAGCTTATGCTGTGAACCAGGCACTGACACGGGGGGAGACTGAACAGTCCTCAGATCCATTTTACCTTGGTGACAGGTGTGCATGGCCACATGCTCCTGTTCATCCCAGGCACTTCAGGCATTTTAGTGGCTTGGGTAATTTGAAAATAACAATACAAAAATTAATCATTAGGAAGTCTTCCAGTAGTAAAGGGGAATGTTGCCCTCCACAGCCAGCTCAGCTTAACTAAGATACCTGGCCTAATTGCCTCCACCCTTCCATTCCTGTGGTGAGTGGAGTTAAATCCAGTTGGCGGCTGGTCACAACTGGTGTTCTCCAGGGCTCAGTACTGGAGCCAATTCTGTTTAATATCTTTATCAATGACCTGGATGAGGGAATCAAGTGCACCCTCAGTAAGTTTGCAGATGACACCCAGCTGGGCAGGAGTATTGATCTGCTCGAGGGTAGGAAGGCTCTAGAGAGGGATCTGGACAGGCTGGATCAGTGGGCTGAGGCCAATTGCATGAGGTTCAACAAGGCTCAGTGCCGGGTCCTGCACTTGGGTCACAACAACCCCACGCAACGCTACAGGCTTGGGGAGGAGTGGCTGGAAAGCTGCCCAGCAAAGGACCTGGGTTGACAGCCAACGGAATATGATCCAGCAGTGTGCCCAGGTGGCCAAGAAGGCCAATAGCATCCTGGCTTATATCAGAAATAGTGTGGGCAACAGGACGAGGGAAGTGATTGTCCCCCTGTCCTCGGCACTGGTGAGGCTGCATCTCGAATACCATGTTCAGTTTTGCTCCCCCCCACCGCCAACAAGAGAGACATTGAGGTGCTGGAGTGTGCCCAGAGAAGGGCAATGAAACTGGTGAAGGGTCTAGAGCACAAGTCTTATGAGGAGTGACTGAGGGAACTGGGGTTGTTTAGCCTGGAAGAAAGGAGGCTCAGGGAGACCTTATTGCTCTCTACAACTACCTGGAAGGAGGTTGTAGCGTCATAGGTGTCGATCTCTTCTCTCAAGTAACAAGCAATAGGACAAGAGAAAATGACCTCAAGTTGTGCCAAGGGACGTTTAGGTTTGATATTAGGAAAAATTTCTTCACTGAAAGGGTTGTCAAGCACTGGAACAGACTGTCCAGGGAAGTGGTTGAGTCACCATCCCTGGAGGACGGAGTGTTTAGAAGAGGTGTAGATGTGGCACTTAGGGACATGGTTTAGTGGTGGACTTGGCTGTGTTAGGTTAGCGGTTGGACTCAATGATCTTAAAGGTCTTTTCCAACGTAAATGATTCTATGATTCTAAAATACGTGGGATTGCCCTCCATAGAAGTGTTTTTCTCTCCATTGACTAAATAGGGAGCTGGAGTCTCCTGCACTCGCTCCCAGGTCCTGATGGCTGCAGCTTCACAAGATGAATTCTCCCATCCTACTGCAGCACATACCCACAGAAATGGCTTTAATTGCCTTCTACTGGGATAACAGCTACCACCACAAAACTCAGCTAATCAGTGGAAGGCCTATTTCTTAGCTTTAAATTAGTTATGTATTTCTCACATAACTTGTTTAAATTAGTCACTAGAGATATTATGGGTGATACTGTAAGAGTCTGATGGAAGAGGACTCTATGCTTTACTGAAAAAAAGTGCCTTTAGACCCAAATTAGATATTTCGTCCTTACCACTAAGTGACGAGATGTGTATTTTTCTCTTCCTAGAGCACACTGTGTTTGATAGGCACAGCAGGCCAGAGTGTTGCTCTGCTGGGAAAGAATTGGGGAGCAGTAGCAGATCACAATAAAAGAATAATGTTGCACCATGGTAAGAAAGACCAACCTCAAACAGGGATACACAGATCAAAAGGGTCTGTGAGAACCTTGAACTATTTCTATTCACTCCTGGAAAAGCTGTAGCTGGAGTCATCTGTGCTCACACAGTTTTGGATGCTAGACTTAAGATAAAAGAAATGGATCAAGTGGAGAGAGTGCAGAGGCAAACAAGTACAGCCTGAAGTCTAGAAAAATCCTATCTCTTACAAAAGATTAATGTGCATAAAGGAGAAAATTGAGAGAATAATACAGTCTTCAAATATTGAAGAGAGCTGCAGTGACAAAGGAATAGTCTATTTGTGCTAGGTAAGACAAGAATTGGCTCAAATTACTGCAGGATGTTTTAGGTTAGGCATTAGGAAAAGCTTTCAATAGGTAGTAAAGCTGCAGAGAAGACTTCCTGCAGAGCCTGTGAAGGATTCATTGCCCAACGACCTTCAGCAACAGGCAAACGGAAATCTGCCAGTAGTGACAGAGGTATAACTGATCCTGCTTTGAGGCAGGAGGATGGATTGTATAATTATTTCAGAGTCTTTTCAGCCCTAACCCTGTGATTATCAGATTCAACAATGCAAATTTTAGGTGAATACATTTTTCAATTATCTATCTGGGTTTTTCTTCCCCCTCTGAGGCTTTTGCATCCTTACAGACCTCTTAATCTTTTTTATCCCTGACCTTTCTTCTTGTTCTTTTAAAATTCTCTGCCCAAACTGGTTGATCACTGTCTTTCTCCTAGGAAAATTTTGCTTTTTAAACATGGTTCAGGTCTAAATTGCAGTTCAGGATCCTACAATCACAGTAATTCTTCCAGTCCCTGCAAGCAAAGCAAATCCTTACTCAACCTCACGATGGCCCTCTGCCTTGCAGTCTAGCCAAGCAAGGACTCCATCTCCATGTTTGCCTCCCACACCATCACCCACACAGAGCTGCTTTTAACATGATGAGATAGGAGAAGCAAGGATTGCCTGAAACCCTGGCAAACCTGCTCTTGTTTCTGAACCATATATATCAGAGTAACCCTCCCCTTCCTCCACAGCTCTGCTGTGATTAACTGACCTTGTCCTGGTGCCTGTCAATTGCAAGATAGGATTTAGATAATTTTATGTATCTGAATATCAGAAATTGAGCTTGAAGCCCAGACAACATTGCTTTTACTCATGTGTTTGTGCAAATCTCTGCTGTACGCTGGAAGCAATCTTAGCCTGCTTTATAGTGCAAAGATGATACACATTTAATCTTGTAGCTTCTTACATTTTTCACTAGAAATAGTGCTGTTGCTATCAACAGATGCTGTTAAAGTTTTTTTTTTTTAATACATTTTCCTCCTTAAGTGTTTATCTCCCATTATTATGGGTCCCAGAAGGTCAGATTTGTTTTCTTCAACTCTTTCCAGACTCAAAGTGGGGGCACATCACATTTTTTGCCCAGGCAGGAATGTCCTCCTACCTGTGACCACATAGCTTCCTCAATTACCTTGGACAAGACTGCCTGGGCTGCCCACCTCATACCCATCCCTAAATTGTCCCTACTTCTAGTTTACTGTCTGCATTGCTTCAGAGTTAAATTCTTAGCCATTGCCCTTTCTGGAGTAGTTGGCATCACCAAATTTGCCATGTGCTTTGTTAGCTGGTTTGCCTGAGTAGTGACCAGCTCTCATTCAATACTGTGTCTGGGATCAATCAATGAGACATTTAACGTTGTCTTGGTTTCCTGGCATTTAATAGCATGTAAAAGTTCTCCTCCTGTTATCTGCCAAAGAACATGACAGTCTACCATTAAAAATAAAAAGAAAGTGTGAATATCCTTCCAAACTGTATGCAGTCAGTGAACACTTCTGCAAACAACACATCTATTGCATGTGCAGATAGTATTCAAGCCCATCAGTATCAGTAGAAAGGCCCATCTTAAATCAAGACTTCAATGTGAAGGTTCACAAACTACCAGATTTTATATGCTCAGATACCTACAAACACTCTTCAGGCATGTTTTCCCAGTTCTTCATAGTAATATGTCTCAGAAACTGTGTACTCAGTATATATTTTAGAGGAGATCAGACATATTGGGCTGCATCTGCTGGTTTATTTTTAGGAAGACAAGGTCTGGTAGATTTGCTTAGAAACAGGACACAAAGAATTATGTGAACTTTGCAAACAGCAGAATATTTCAAGTTCTGGGCCTATGAACCCTGACAGCGCTCTTTCAAATAAATTACTTGTTGTAAAACTCATGCTGACCTCTTCTCCCTGAAGGCTGAAATCCAAAAGTCATCCCAGTGGTGTGAAAGGTCTATCTTAAACCAATTTAAGCCTCCAGGAAACACAGAATTAAGGCTGACACCAACTTTTCTTTCCATCTTTGCCTGTGACAATACAGTGATGATATTTTTGCACCTAGCAGAACAACATAGTGGCCATATTAAGAATGACTCGACTGCTCTGAATGCAACAAATGCATATATCATGAAAGAAACAGCTCAATGCAAATATATCTTGCTATCAGTTTTGTCTCAGCAGGTTAATAGAGAATACAGAAGCTGATAGGATTTTGAAAGCAGCTTAAGCAGTAGGTATCCAATTCCCACCACAACTGGAGCTGGAGGCCTAACTCTTCTGATCTTGCAAGGGCTTATGTATTTGCTTGCCTTTAAGGGCTGCATATAGAGCCAACAACTTAGCATTGTATTAAAGCACGTGTCATAGCCAGACAGCCCTGAAAATTCAAGCTGCTAGCTTTTCTAGCTTGTTATAATACAGTCTGCCTGTAAAACGTTAGATTACAAGACTCTGAACCAAGATGAACTGCACTCGTTTGGAACTTAACTTTGCTTATTCAGAGATTAAGCCCAGTTGTCAACTTGTAAAATCTATATTGCAAATGCATTGATAAAGAAAGCTTCTCTCTTCCACACAGCAGTTTTGTCAATCCATCTCTACTTTGGCCAGATAAATCCTGTTACACAGGAAGAAGGCAAATCTACCAAACTTCAGAACAAATACAGCTAGATTTTCAGGCTTTCCAGGGTGATTTGAAGAGGGAGGAGCTGGACTGTGACAAGTAATACTTATTCCTCTCTGGGGGAAAAAAAAAAAAAAAAATCAACAGTATGCACAGGTCCTTGCGAATGCAAGGCAACAAGGAGCCATTGGCCTGTTCTCACATACATCTCTGAATGCATCTTACACTGAAGAGCTGTAAGGGACCTCAAAGACACCTGCCTTTGGGCATCTGTGGGACTAATCAAGAAAACATTGTTTTGGCAGCAATATAGGTCTAATTGTACAGGGTGATTCTAGTAGTGTGTTTGCATCTAGCATAATAAACTAGTTTTTACTTTAAAGGCTGAGCTGCTAGCAAATTACAGTTCCTCTTTGAGCTGAACTGACCTAATTAGTTTTTGTTTTGTGCTGCTACTGAATAAGCATGCACAAAGGATGCTTTCCCCTCCTGCTTGAATAAATCAGAATTTAAACATATATATCCAGGAGGCCCGATATGTCTTGTCCTGTCTTGCTGAAGCATAAATAAAATGGCTCTATGTTTTTCCACACTTGCCTTTTAACAGAATAGCTCCTTAAAACCTGGCAACTTGAAAATGTGAAGCTTTCTAGCACTATCTGTTGGTAAACAAGACGCCAGAGCTGCTTTAGGGCTCAGAGGCAGGTACCCAGGGTGCCAGCTGGGCATCATCTTTCTTGGGGAAGGAGGTCTCTAGCCCCATCTTTTGGTAAACCTGAATTTCGCATCATCTTTCTCCCTCCCATTTGATCCAGTGAGATTTGGGACCCATCCTGCAAAGCTGCATAAGGGAACTGAAGTGGGAGGCTAGAACAGACCCTTGTATTACACAGGTGGTATTTTCCAGAGGAAAGACTGGGATTAAGCCATTTTTTCTACAGATGATTATTCTAGAGAGGCTTCATTAGTGAAATGTAGCCCAGTTGCCTTCCAGAAATTCACCAAGGCCTTTCCTAGCCAGCTACTCCCCATGGCTTAAGATGTTTGTGCTTTGTATAGCTTATTTACTGACATACCAGTACAAAACCTGGTGCGAGAGCAGATATCTACAATCTAGGATGTTCTTTGTACCAGAATAACAAGTTACAGCAATAAACCAATTTTGTTTTATGGCATATTTGTGTGCGTATCACTTTCTTATACCGGTACTGCTAGTGGGACAAATTGTGTGTGAAGATGCAGTTTAGTGCCCAGATGGTGTCATTATTAAGTTCTCATTAGCTGTGCATCAAAGCACTCCAGATTGAGGGAAAGGTGCAACATGGAATGCAGCAGGTACAATATTGGATCCCTTGTGCTGAGGACTAAAAACTGAATATAGTAATGTGTGGCAGGGAGGATCAGGAGGTTGCAGTGAGTGCAGAGACTGGTGCTTAGCCAGTATTAGTGGAAAAGGGGAGCTAAGAATATATTCAGAGCAGGTTCAGCTCTGACACGTGACAAGGTGTGATGAAGACAGGTATATATGGTCAGTCCTGTTTCTAGGAGGAGGTAGGTATATATTAATGTCCCTGTTTGCAGCAGGGAGATAATGTGGACAGACCAAACTGGCTATGAGAGCAGGAGGGAAGATTATTTCTCACTCACATCTCCTGTCTCTGTGTGAGTTTGCTGAGGGCAAGTTTGTGAAGGATTAAGGTAATATACAGAAAAGACAGAAAAGGTGTGGGACAACTGTCTCTTACAGCACCTGAAGCCATCACCAAGCCCCAGCTCTGCCTGGCAAGCAGGGGATTAGCTTATCTGGGCTGGGGCAGGGGCAGTCTAGTCTCAGACATGACTGCCAAGCAGTTGGCTGAGGAAGAAAAAAAAATTGCTGATGTGCAGAGTGAGTGCCCAGGACAACTTTCCCAGCCAGGCTTGAAATGAAGCCAGTGTGTCAGATAAAGTGACCATCTGGGAAGCAAAACAAGGAAAAAAATAAGGAAACTGTCCCCTTCAGGAGAGAGAACAGTGGGCAGCTCTTGTTTCTGCTGCTTTTAATAATTCATGGAGTTCGCCAACAAATCTACCATTTTCACACTGCTAATTGCAGAAATGTTTGCCACCTGCCCGGGGCATTTCTCACACTACCCTGACACTTTATTATTTTTCCTTCCCCCCTCCCCACCTTCTCTTTTCCCTCTCCTTTTCCATGAGGGTTTTTAAAATGGCAGTCATTCACTGAATCAAAGACTGAAGGATTAACCACCACTGAAATTTTAAATACTGAAAAGGTGTACACTGTCCACCAGTGCAACCTAATAGTATGAAAAAGTTTTATGTAATTACTCAATGAGGACTTGTACAACACTTTTTCTGCATAAAAATAAATACCTATTAAATTCAAATATTCAGCAAAAATTCTTGGTTCCACTTTATCCCATATACGGCTTGACAGAAAGAAATCACCTCAGGGTTTTCAGGATTTCACTGCCTCTCCCTCAGAAAAATGTACCACCTTATCAAAAGTCCTAAGCATCACTGAATACAACAGCTTTGCAGCTACTATCTGCTTATCACCTGGAAATAAGACTTTGCTGCAAAGGCTTATTGATTTTGGAAGGAAAGACAGTAAAAATGTAAAATATAGTTCCAGAAAAGTATGGTTCTGATTTAATGTTTAGGAGCAGAGGGGAAAGTGGATGCCATTACACACAAAAAAAGATTTTTTTGTTTTGTGATCTGTAAGTACGTAACATGATAAAGAAGAAATTACGAGAAAGAAATCTGCATGCAGCCACCTTTACTGGCCAGAAGACAAATACTGAGGTCAGTACACATTTCACCCTCTCACTTTGTTAATCTACATGTCCATGACTAATATAACCAGGCAGGGTTGCTGTGTTTGGCAGATAAAAGCAGAACAATACTGGCAAAACCACATACAGTCAAAGTTCATTTGCTTTAGGTGAGGAAATAGCCTCTCCCAGGCCAGAGAAGACTGAAATAGCTGAAACCTTACATTTCCTGCATGATATCCCTTGGATCTTGAGGAATTTAGATGTGGTGATCTGAGGGCATGATTAAATTATCAGGTGTATCTAATAATGTGTATGTGTAGCTGCTTTAGGAAAAGAGCTAGTAAATCAATTAAGGCTGATGTAAAACCCCATCGGAGTCAACAAGAAAATTGCCATTGACTTTGCACCAGATCTTAGAAGAAAAGCTGAACAAAAAGCCACAAAGGAAGGACAAGCAGCAACAGAACCATCTCTGAAACAAGCAGCAGGGTTTCAGGTTTTTAAAACAGCTATTTTTTTCAGTTCAAACAATTTTCTGATAGGGCTCCTGGGGCATTAACCCACCTGATACACCCCAAGTGTTTGGCTCTGCTGGGCAAAAATGAGATAACACCTATATGAGATTCTCCCACTCCAGACACCCTTCACTGTAATGCTAACACAACAGAACACCTCCCAAAGAAATGTCCCGCACACCATGCCAGGGTGCAACTCTGCTTATAGGTGATATTCCCACTATTTAAGACCTTGATGACTCCAAGCTGCTTTGAGCTCTTCCCCCAAGGAGCCAAGAGGCCCTCGGGGTCTGTCAGCATCCAACAGCTGATCAAGTCTTTTCTGTGGACTCCAGTCTCCTCTCCAGCAAATAAATTATAACATGAGCAACCTCAAGCTGGTCCCTGTGTGCTACTCCGCACCTCCTGGATCCCAGGGTAAGTGGGCACACCAAGTTCAAAGGAGCTTTAATATATATTTAAATCCCTTGATCCAGCTCCGGGGAATGTGAACATGCAAGTCTGAGGGTCCCTGGGATGTCACTGAACCTGGAGAGATAGTGGGTTTCACTGAAGGATGTTCATCCTGGCTTGTTCTGCTCTCACTTCTGATGCTATTGCCATCTATCTTTCCCTGCTAGCAATGCCTGAAGGACTCCTCAGGGAAGTACCAGACTAACCCATACTTTATTTAAAGGATTTGATTTAAGTAGGGCTGTGTCAGAGATGCAGCAAGTGCTTTACATTATCATGGAATTGATACAAGTAAAGAAGAAAGGCCTCATGTCACTGGACATGTTTAGTGGTCTTCTGTTGTATCAAATGCTTAAGCATAAGAGGCTGTCTATTTCTTGAATCAAATTCAAGAAGCAAAGCAGCAGTGATTTAAAGTCTGCTCACTACAAAACTCTGTCCAATGAATTTCAAACATCGAGCTGGATATCCAGACTGAGGAGCAGTTAGCAGATGGGAAACCACAGATAGTGGATTTATCAGTGCTACACACTGATCCTGTAGAAGTTCAGTCTTTCTAAGGTAGCCTGGAGAAAATAGTTCTTGTGCAGCCTGAGAGCAGAAAACCACTAATTCTTACCAACTGGAAGATAAAAAGTTCGGTTTTCAACAGCATGAGTCCAACAGACAGCTGCAAAGAGCAATGCATAGCAAGATAAAAGGCATTTGTATGGCAGCTCTGTCTAATCTGCTTGTTGCTGGAGGTAGTAAGTCAGGGAAACTGAGGCTAATTAATTCTTGCAAAAAACCAAAACCAACCTTTTCAGTTTGATTCTGAAATGTGCTGTTTTCCCCAAATTAAGTGGTTATACAAGGAGTGTCTCAACCTGCGAACATAACTTGATATTTTTCAGATTTGATGGAGGAAAAGTAAAGAAATTCTTTACTGTGAGGGTGGTGAGGCACTGGAACTCTCTCAGGTTACCCTGAGAAGTTGTGGCTGCCCCCTCCCTGGAAGGGTTCAAGATCAGGTTGGACAGGGCTGTGAGCAATCTGGTCTAGTGGAAGGTGTCCCTGCCCGTGGTAAGGGGTCAGAACTAGATGATCTTTAAGGTCCCTTCCAACCCAAACCATTCTATGATTCTATCCTAGTAGAAAATAGCTAAAGTTCAGGAATGTGGCCAAGCAACAACTGTGAGGGGACACAGTCCAGTCCTCTTGGCCATTCCCTTCACATGGTTTGACCTACATGCTGGCAGGTGAGCATCAGCCATCATCCCATGTGAGACTGCACCTTACGTGTTGGTCTCGGATGCTGAGATGTCTACAGTGTGCATTAGAAAGGAAGCGAAAGTAACATCCACATGCTTAAGTTGCCTAGAGTGATGAACACAGAACATATGTTTTGCAAGTAGAACTACATGATGCCAAAATTTGAAGTCTGTTTATTTATGGCTATATTTCTTCTTCTCATCCTTGGAAACTACAGGTCACTGGTAGTCCCTTCATGTGGCTTCATTACCCCTTGGTTTCTGCCCCCTAGTCATTCCCTCATCTCTGCTGGCATCCTGCAGCTTGCACTTCGAAGAGAGGTTATTGGACAAAGAATGGTGGTCCAAAGCTGTGATTGCCAAATTAAAATAGTTTGTTCCAAGGTCAATGCAGTATAAATTTTTCACCTCATCACTCAAGTCAAACAGGCTGGAGAGTACAGACTCATGGAGGCATTTTTCCTCCTACAACACACACTTCAAAGAGTGGCTATATCAGCTCCATGCTTTGAGCCCAGATGATAGTACATCATATTTATCAGGCTGCCTGAATTGTACTCCCTCCAGTTCCCTGTGCAGTTTCTGCCTGTGGGGAGCAGCTGGTTAAGCTGTACCCTTCAGCCTTTTCATATGGTCTGTTCTTTCAGGGTGATGCTGGCACTCTTCCCTACCATGGTAAAAACAGCACATATGTTTTGGGGATCCCAAAGCAATTCTGTTTACTGCAGTGTACTGGGAACTTAACCTCCTGGGCAGCAGCAAAGAAAGAACCAATTATTCCCAGGCCAGCTGCAAAAAGGGTGCTAGCTAAAAAAGGCACGAAGTATAGACCCGATGTCTCACTGTGCCTGCTATTATGTTTATTTACTATTGCCTTCTTTCAGTCACCATAAATCTCAGCAGAAAGGGCTTAGTTATGATATGATTAGGTTGAGATTATTGCATATGAGATTCTTGCTAGGGCTTATAAATGTGCCAAACTCTGAAATATGTTTTCCACAAAAAAGGAGAGGGAAGTGGTGCTTTTACTGAAATATACCACAATTCCCTAATTACTCCTTTACTCTAGTGACTCCGAGTGGTGGATAATAACAATTAAAGAAACATTCTCTGTTCTGCCCTCTTATGCCTCCAAACTTATATGCTCTTCAGGGACTCAATTTAACAGCAGCTGCAGTGTAAGACTTGAATGAAATTAGGCTGATTTAAGAGCCTGCATGGAGCACTGTAACAAAGGGAGATGGCATTGTACAATTTTAGAGATTAATTCCCATTGCTTGCACTTTACTACTGGGAATCATTAAGAAGTTAGAACTGACCAACTATTTCTTAGTGAAATATCTTTGGACACAGAAAACATCGAACACAAGAGCCTTTGCAGGAAATGCATTGTCTCTTCAAAGTCTTCACTAAGGACCAGGCCCATCTCTTCCATACTCCTACAAGGCACACTTGAAGGTCTGAAGACAAGTAAGATTGTTGTTCTACTAAGCCTTATTGTTACTACAACTTGGGAAGTAGCAATTGTTACTCCAGCTCATCTGGACAACACTTAAATGTCTTTTAACATTTAATATTTAATCTGCTTGTAGAGACAGATAAAGTGACTATACTTTCATATTGTATTGTTTAGTATCAACAGACACTCTCCTTAAATCCCAGCTTGGCCTAAGCAGCTGTACAAGACTGTTGACTTCTATAGTGGAATTCTGTAAGAATGTACGTTAATATAAAGAGCATGGCAAAGCAATAACTTATGTATTGATATGTTGAAGGAAATTGTTTTCTTTTCTTCTAGAGTTGGGATGAAGCCAACCAATAGCCACATCTTCCTATACCTTCTCCACAGTTTGGTTTTTTTTTATTATTAATAACAGTAAAATAACATAATAAGCAGGTATTTAAGATATGTGAATCTGTCCCCACCAGCTCCTTTTGATCACAGTGACCTCAGTTTGCTATGTCACATTTAACACCCCCACCCTCTTTAGCCCTCTGTTTTGAAATATTAGCCACTGGGGTCCTGGGACTAAAACATAGAAAGTTTTCTGGTTTGACTTCTTGCCAAAACCATTAAAATATTCTCTGCACTGTCACAGCTTGTGCCACCTCCCGGGGGACTTGATTTAAAAGTAAATTACATGTAAGTGTCAGATGAAAAGAGCTTCATTATCTAATTCTTCCTACACCAGCATTTCTTTAAATTGCTTACTAGGGACTGGAGACAATTAGTCCTGTGTTTGAAATGAGAAGTAATAAGTATCTGTCATTCCCATTAACCACAATTATTTTTTTGATATGCAAATAAAATTGCTTTCTAAAGAAGTTAGATGGGGCAGCCATGCCTATGGGTGCCCAGGTGCCAAATGTGCTTTGGCCAACTCTGAGCACACTCAGCCACCTTGAGTTTCAGAGGCTGTTGACTGGACTAAGTCTTACAGCAGTCTGCTGATTGAATTGGAGTTGCAATGATGAAAGAAAAATTGGAAGTCCTTCATCCCTTTGCAGTAGCTACAACAAGTACACAAATGTTTCCATGGCACCAGCTAGCTTCCAAACAGATTTCAGAAACACCAGTGAGGACCCTGAGTCAGTAGGAGACTTCCTCACTGAAATTTGAATTGGCATAGCTTTTCCAGGCAGTCATCAGGACATGGGAGCTGATGCCAGCAACGCATCATTAGCAGAGACTGACCAAAAACCCACTTTCCTCAGTCCCTGCTGAGAAACCCCCATTCTGCCTATCATTCAGGTCCCAGTATGGTCACCTTTTCAGAGGGGGGTCTCACTTGACCCTTAGCACCAGGTTTAATTTAAATCTGTACAGTGTCTAAGAAAATTTCATTCTTATCCTTGCTTACAGGTGAAATTCTCATTCTGTTAGGTCAGAATCAAAGAGCAGAGTAAACTAATACAAGCACAGACAGCCATGCTCAATTCATGTCATCTCAAATCTTACTGCAAGAGCTCTTAGCCTGCCCTTTGAATCATATCACCCATATTCTTTATATGACTTCATTTGCTTCCTCCTCCTCCTGGATCTGCCTGCCTTTCACGTAAAGTAACTTTGAACTACTGACAAGATAAAAAAAAGGCTTCCGTGGGATAGCAGACAAGTTCAGTGCAGAAGTTAACAGTCTTGTTCCCTTTTGCAGAGGGGCCAAGATATTCCTCAAGTTCCAGAACTTGGGTAGGTACAGCATCTTCTCTACAGGGCTTAGCATGTGTTAATCACTCAGCTGGTCTGTATGAGACATTTTTCTCAAGTTCGTAAGCTGTCATGGTTATATATGACCTTTCCATGCTAAATATTTAAAATGCAATATAAACAAATCCTTTTAAGTCTTTGTATTGTGCATATGGTGTCTCTCTGGGACAGATCTTGGAACTGAGGAAAATCTGGGCACCTGAGTGACACCTGGTTCTCACAAGCAGCTCATGTACATCTGAGTAACAAGAGTATACAGTTTCAGGGCTGTTTTAGACACATTTTACTACCTCTCTGCTTCCTTTGCTTTCTTCAGCATTCAGGGTTACAAGATTACTACTTCCATACAAATCATTCTGCATGAAATATTTTAAATAGGAGGCTGATATTTTATGAGGTGCAGAACAGACTTTGCTGAACTGATGACATCTTTAATTCTATGGTCAGTTATTAAACATGCACACTGTAGAACCAGCAGATTCAGTAGTGAGAAATACAGCTTTAAAGCAAACTAAAGTATCTGCTGGGAGGTACAGTTAAGAATCCAGACACTGGATTTATTTTTGGCTCACGCAAATATACACAGGAAGCTTTTGCAAAGTGATTAGGGCTCATTAAATGAAACACTTAAGAATAAACTTAAGTGATTTATCTAATGGGGATAAACTTGTTTGTGCTTACAGTTACTTTGCCAGAACAGTGCCATAGAATTGTATCTACTTGCATCCTTGAGTCAAGAACATTAATATTTAAGGGTTGCAAGACCAAGTAGATGCCACTCTGAAATATGGCGAAGGTCAGTGCTATAGAAGGGACCTTTGAACAGAGCAGGACAAATAAGGAAGGCAGCAGTTTGTATTTGACAGCTTTGCCACTTCATGCTATTTACTTCTTTCTCATGAATAAGACCAACGTCCCCTCCAGGTCAAAGCTGGCATAAGCCCAGAATGTAGATCTTCACACAAAACTCTCCTATGCACCCACCATCAGTGTCTGTTTTGGAGGTTAAATGGAAGTATGGAGAGAGAATGGATGTAGTTATTTTATATGAAAGCCACTTGTAAATTCTAAAGCTTCCAAGTACAATGAGTAAAAACCTTAGTCATGACAATTGTGCTTAATATGGGCATTTGTGTTAAAGTTATTTCAGTTCTAATGCAGAGATTTTGATGTCAAGTGGAAAAGTAATATTCAGTAGTCAGTTTGCACTTTCTTTATTGCACCTGGTATAACCTTTAGAAATACATTTCCTTCCCCTTGTATCTTTATGAAACTTCACAATTTTGGACATTATATTTAACTAATAAGCTTATTTCCTTTGTTTCTTAACTAATTTCTCAGAAAACAAGGCTTATGCCACTAAGCTCTGATAGAGTCCCCAAGAGCAAAGGGAAGGAGGTCTTAAAGATATTAAGGTCTTTCAGGTTGCATGAAAAAATGGCTAAAGGAAAAGCTGCAGTATTAGTCTACAAATGCAAGCAATAGAAAACTATTTATTCATGTCAAGGGTCTACCAGCAAGTAAATAGCACTAGCTCTGCCAGCGTACTAGCAAACCTTATCATGCCTACTCTAATTTTGCCCTATCTCATTGCAGGCGCAAGGGTTGCTTGAACAGACTGCAAGTCATCTGCTGTTTTTATGAAGCACACATGGGTACCAGGATAACATGAACAAGATTTTTTTAATTTGTGGTTTGAAGCTAAGATCTGAACAGATGTCTCTGGAGATGAGCATCCATTGTGCTGTTCCTCTGCATATTACATAGGTCTCATGGGAAGGTGCCTTTTGAGGGTGAAGGTCAAATCACTTATTAAAAAGTTTCTAGAGATAGGACAGACACCTCCCATACCACTTTCCTCCCCCCACTCATTCCCCCAAGAAAAACCTCTAACTTTTGCCTCCCTGTCCTTCAACTTCATTGCCTGGCTAAACTTAACTAACAGAAAATACTACACTTCATTGCAGATTCAGACCTGAACTTAACTCCTGTGTTTCACAGTTAAAACTGGGCCAAATCTGCACACAATTGTGTGTACTTTCTAGTTCACACCATTCATCTGTGTGGGAGTGTGTAAAACTTGGGTGCTAAACTCCTACCCTCATGCAAGCAAGCATTCAGTATTGAAGAACACTCAGGATGAATGTTCTTTTAATAAATGACAGTTTTCATCACAAGCCCTAGAAATGCTGGGGAAAAAAATTGTATGGCTTTACACAGACTCTCAGATTAATTGACATTTTGTGTATGAAATAGTTAATGTATAGTTCAGTAGCTATTTTAGAGAACTGCTATAGCCTGTTGATGAAGGACATGCATAAGTAAAGTCTTTGAAGAAATTGCATTTAGGAAACCACCAGGGGAAAAAATCCAAACAGAGCCAAAGCTGACTGGATAACCCTGTCTATTATGGGTACATTCACCCAGGGAGCACCTCTCCTGACATCCCATCAGGGAGAACCAACACACTCCATCCCTGCATGCTACAAATTTCCTACCAAGAGTTTGCTCAGCTGTTATCTCTGGTTTCCACAAAAGCTTGAAAGGAGACTGTTGAAAGCTTGTTCTGTTATCTATGCTTTACACAGCCTGGTTGCTCAGCCTGCTTACCTATTCCTTCCCCTCTCTCAAAATAGATGATATGAAAATAGCATACCTTTTTCAGAGGGGGTGCAGGATTTCTAAGGCATTGGGAAGGAATAAGGAAAGCTGAAGTTACAGTGAACTGGCTGTATATTTGTGTTTGAAAGGCTTCAAGTAGAGACTAATTGATCCCATTGTTGATGCTAATATAGTTCTTTTTCAAGATTCACAATTCAGTGCTCCAAGCAAATTTACCTTTGATCTTTAGCTCAGAGATGATGATTGAAGTTGCTATCAAATGCATTTGTTTGCCTTTAGGCTCATCTATGGACTGGGGCAGGGCAAATGGACATGCAAAGTGTCACTGTGGCAAAACGGAAAAGGGAACTAGAGGGTTTGGCTGTCAGTGAGGGTAGAGCTCAGTATAACTCCTGTGACCCTTTTGCTTTGCTTCAAAATAGCTGCATAGAGGCCAGGAAGGTGAAGAGTCCAGTAGACCATGCAATGTGCAGCTTTGCAGTTCTGTCAGCCTTTGAAGGTTGCTCCCATTGCCATGCTCACTTTGCTCTGCTACCTCTGATTACAAGGTTCTTCCTCCCTCACTTATCCCCTTCCAAATAGGATTAACCCCATGTGCAAGATATGAATGCTCCCACTTAACAGGCCTTCTTGATCCACCAGCTGACAAAAAATAAATGACGGAGCATCTGCCTGAATCTCTGCAGGTCTCTTTACCTTTAACCAACCCAAAACTTGAGCAGCCCTTGCTCATCTGTAAAGGGCACAGACACTGTGAATCCAGAAATCAGCCTTGGCCTGGTGACATCCTTTAATTCACTAAGTATGCTCTTTAATTGTAAGCTGTCCAGTGTCACCTTCCCCTGGCATTCAAGGAGCAGCTTTGGCACACTGGGCCGCCTGGTCTGGGAGCACGAGGCTTACTGGGAACAGGGAAGTGAATAAAGACACGGGCTGGAGAGACTGTGACTATCAGTAAGGCCTGGAATATAAGCAAGCACTTAGAAAAAGCCAAGAGCATATACATTTTGTCATCATTGTGTGTCCAATACTGGTCTAACTCCACTTCAGAGAAACATTAATAAAACCAGGTTAAACTCCTTTGGTGATATAAACTTGTCTATCAAACATAAATCCTTTTGATAAGGTGCTAGCTGTGGTAACACCTCCCAGCTTCTTTTCCTTACAATAATGCTCAATAGCTATTCATAACCAAACCAGAGTGTTACAGCCCTTACAGTCTTTAAATAAAGATGTGCAAGTCTGAATAGCCATGAGCTTGGTGCACTCCGTAAGCTATTTGCCCAGGGACAGGTGCTTTGCAGGGTGACTGAGGACATCATGTGCCAGCTAACTTGACATCCCACCAAGCTGCTTTATGATAAACTCATACTACTAAGCTGTCAGGTATGCAGTGTCCCCATATACGCTTGGGAACACTGGTGTCTGCAGGCAGTGACACTATGACAGCCACTGTCTGGATGACCAGTCCCAGGGTGTTCCCCAGAGGATGGCACAGCCATCCTCTGCATGTCTCTGCAGCCATTGCTTTGTTTAGACTTGAAAAGGCACTTGAACCCTTTTGCTTTATGCCACAGATGCTCCTTTTCAGAATTTTCATTTCAAGAGGGATGAGATCTTTCAGTGCCAAAACAAGCTCAGTTTGAAGGGACAATATTTTTCCTTTCCTTTTGCACAGTATGCACCCCTAAAAGCTATCACCTGCTTTGAAGGAAGCAACAGTCATAGATGTAGTTAGCCAGAACAGGTTTTACCTCAGCAGTATTTAACCTTGCTTAGGCTTTCTGAACACTAGTACTGCCCCCATTTAGGTTTAATGACTGTCAGAGGAAACAATGTTTACAGAGCTTTGAAGAAAACAATCCATTCACACCACCCACCTTTCTGCAGCCTTGATCACACTAATCAGCACTCATTTGTGTATGGAAAAAGTCACCAATAGGTGTGAATTACTGGCTAGCAACCAGGATTAGGCATAATTTATGATGGAGGAAAACAATGAGTTTATTTTACTGTATTGGGCATTCAGATCTGTGGTAGCAAGACTCCATTGCTGGAGTTTTGGATGTTTTAAGGGAGCTCTTAGGCCAGCAGACTATAGATTATCTGATATGGCTAAACTCAAACCAGTGTAAACTGCATTTGTCAGATTAATCAGCGTACAAGGATGAGTCTACACTGCCAGAAAGCAGAATCTGAATTTGACATCTCTGGTTTTTGAGGTGGTGCATTTCACAGTCTAAGGGCTCAAAAATGCAAGTGAATTACTGAATTACCACCTGTAAGGCAAGCTGTCATCCCATGTAGAAAGCCAACAGTTTAAGGCACAGCTACAAACAGAAATCAACCTTGCTAGAATTTTAGACAGGTCCAAGGATTGGCTCAAGGTACTCTTTCTAGTCACCTTCAGCAGCCATAAATCAGCCTCCGTGACATTTACAGCTGGTTTCTTACACTCCTGCAGTGCCAAGAAGCTGTAATGCATCAGATGACTTAGCTTAAAGGTTATCTCAGCAAGATGTTGATCAAAGTCAGCTTCTAAAAATCTAGAAAATTCTTTCTGACTTGCTCTATGATACAGCCACAAACATGTCATTGAGATCACTCAGACTCATGTGACATGAATACTGTTTTCATAGGTCACATCCCACCCACTGTGCTTCAGAGAAAGTGTTCTCCACCTCTTCTCTTTGCAAGTCTGGAGCAACTAATTCTAGTTACTTGCTCCAACACAAGACATTTACTGAGCATTTATCAAGTCCAGAAGACTTAAATCATTGATCTCTGCCCCATTATCTGTACCAGATGGCTGGGCTAGTTTTGCCTGTAATTTCTTTGAGTACTGTCTATAGATATATAACTACTCTTATTGCAGCAGATACTCAGCTCAGGGCTTTCAGGTCCATAGGCTCCTGCTGATGGTAAAGCTCAAGAATTTTGTTGCCTGGCCTTATTGTACTCAGCACTGAGTGACTGGACCCACAGCTTGTGGTGCATAACTTGTTCAGTTCACTTCAATTCCACTTAGTCCCCCCAAACTGTCTTGTATTTAGATGTTACCACTGCTTTAATCTGTCCCTAACTCTACCCCACCAGATGTAAGGAGAAAGAAAGGTGAAGGCCAGCAAGGTTCCCACACAAAGCAGGAACACCTAATAAGATGGGATGATCAGTCTTAGTTTTCCATCAGAGCCACTTTTTAGTTTAGCATAAACTCCAGCAAAAAACCCACACTGTACTAAGCTGCTGCAAACTGATAAGGGCAGTCCTGCATGGCTTGGATCAAGTTCAGGCTGGGGCTTAAGGTCACCAACAGTACCTGGGAACATGACAGACATTTCAGCCAACTTCACAGCCACATTCTGGGCACTCAAGTGTTGATTTTTGTGAAGGCATAGGTTTGCGAGCAGTCATTGAAGGCTTCTGACATTTGAAGTATGGTATAAAAAGAATCATCAATAAGAGAAAGAATCTCAAAGTAGATCTGCAGAAACAGATAGTGCTGTGTACGACCCAAGATGATAGCACAGTGACCAGGCTAGCATATGGCTGCCTATTTAGATCTGGAATGGCTCAGGAAAGAAAACTTTGTCAAAAGGATTGCGTTACTGCAGAGTCCCAGAAGAGTACTGATATCGGCCTTGTCCACCCAGGACTGCTCTAGATTTGTCCTGTCTTGTGGGGGAAGAGGTCTGTGCTTATTTTTCTGGCAAAAAGGGAGGACAAGACAGAGGTGAAATGTGAAGCTTCTTTGCAGAAATAAATCAGCTAATTGGGGTCAAGCTAGAGGAGTTGCGGAGATGATTATGGATAATTTTATTAAAGTGCAAAGGGCTGACAAGTGAAAAACATTCAGGATGTCAAAGGACTGTCACAAATACACAGAACTTACATTGTAGATGAGGTACCTTGGGGTGATTAATGTAGGAGTAATCTGCTGCCAGGCTTGCAAATTGTCTGCTGCTTTATAGGCTCAGTCACTTATAGCCTCTGCCAGACCTTGGCTCTACATATGCACTTGAGATGCATTAGGAGACATTATAGCACTGCAGATTTGCCTAGCAGAGTTAGACCTTAAACTGTGATCCCAGCTCTGGGAAAACTGCATTTTGAGCCAAGCTGAATAAACACAGCATGAATATAGCACTTTGGAAATGGATTTATTGGTGGTGAGGAAACAGGACTGCTTTAAAAGACTGGACTGAAAGAAGGATAGATACATAGGACAGCGCTTAGTAGATGAGATCTTTCATAGTCTGGTTCTCAAGTGTACCACTACTACAGGTCATGCTTTTATACTCCCTGGAAGCTTATGTCTAAAGCTGAAAAGACTTTAAAATCCAGATGGAAATTCAGTCAAACTCACAAAAAACCCCAGCAATAAGTCAATATAATAGGCAAGTCTCTTGAAGCTTTTAACTCAGCTACGATGCCACTTTCCCTGGATATCTGTGCACTCTACAAAAACACAGTCTCATGGCTGGCATGCAACAGGTTGTTCTGTTGATGCTGGACAGGCTTTGGTAGGGAGGGATTTTGATTAATTCAGTACTGACTTGCCAGCCTTATAGAAACTGGGCACTTTCAGGGAGATGAAATGCAGAGCAGGCTCATCTAAAAAGGGCTTTTACAAGTGGTGTGTGCACTAAATCCTGCAGGATGCCAGCATTTCTCTGCAACTACCTGCATTTCTTGGTGAAAATTGTGAACCAAGGAGCAGTATTTTGAAGATCATTAATTCTGCAGAGCTGAAGACTGAACGACATCCTGCTCCTGTTTAATGGGGAGGTGGGGGCTTGCTGTTACCTTCACCAGAACACAGTTCAAATCCTCAGTCCCTGATGTCTTTGATTTTTCACTACCTGCCTTGAGCACACTTTGGAAGCACAATGATTAAGTGATACTCTTATCTGTGATGCAGACAGACGAAGGGAAGGCATCTAAGGGTCTAAGTCCTATTGATGTGAACACCTAAATCCTTCAGACAGCTTTAAAAAGAAACTGAAGCCTAAATACCTAGTTATTCAGTCCTGGAGTACAGGCTGAAATCACAAGGGGATTCATTCCCATCCTTGTGGTCTTTCTGCTAGACCACACTGCCTCCCAGTTAATTAATTCTATTGATTTGTTTGTTTTTATCAGCCTTTCCACACTCAGCAGTTATTTAGGACTTACATGGGTAATGCATTTTCCACTTAAATTGATCCTACTTTTTATATCCTATCATGCACTTATTTGAAATTTCCCTGCCAAGTGTTTTAATGTTTTCAAGTTGAATGTTGATTCATATTACTTAAAATACCCTGCAAGAAGGGAAAATCTGTGTAGCAGAGTAACTAATAAAATGGGCTCTTTAAACCTGATTAATGACCAGTGAGGGTAAAGCACTTCCCTCCAGCAAAATAAACAAAACAACCCAGACCATTACATCTAGTGGTACCTGCTGAGATTGAAATCCATTTGCTTCCACAGAGCCATAATAAAACCCTTATCTGCCTTCCTGCTCCTTTTCCAAAGGTACTCAACCTGGTATCTAACCAATTTAGGTCAATGAATTTATATTTTGAGTGGTATGTCATGATGGCTGTTCCAGAAACCACTGTACCTTGCCAACATGGAGCCAAGTCACTTCTAATGGCCAGGGTGAAATCAAGTAGCTTTGTGCACAGCAGTGGCATCAGCCTGCAGTTGAATCATTATGGGCTTGGAGAAATGAATTCTCTGTCCATTAGCAATAACTTACTCCTGATGGCAGCTGTTGTGAGAAGTCTCCACACATATTTAGCATGGGAGTATTCAAGGGCCCTGAAATATCACAGGGTAGCTTGGTGGGGGTGATTTCATCTGGAGCTTCTGCTGGTGGGTTTCATTAGCTCAAGTATTGCTAGCAGATACATTATAAACCTTGAGGGAGAGGGAAATCAAAGGAGAGACGGGAGTTTAGGCTCATATTTACACTAATAGCAAAATGAAGACATTAAACTGTTGTCATGCTTCGGGAAGTGACCTTTCTACAACTCATGTTTATTCATGCCTATTAGGGTGGATACAAAGGTTGAACTCTTAATGTGGAAGTCACCTGATTGTAAGTTAACCAGAAAATCCCTTTTGCTTTAGACCCAAAGCATCCTTTCTCACAGATTATGAATTTTCTTTAGTCTGGGTCTTTATGCCCCATAGCCTGGAGATTACCTATCTCTTTAGCAGCTAATCAGCCCCAGCAAGTCCTGTCTATAGACAGCCACGTTAAATTCTGGATGGGACTAGACAGTTTTGGAAGTAACTGCAGGCAGCTGCCATTCACAAGGATTTTTAGAGGCAGACCATGCTGTCTTTCAGTGATGCTCTTCTGTAGACTGTAAGATGGGAAATAATTTACCAGAAGTCTAACCATTTCAAACATACTACTCTCTGCTCAGTGGGAGGGAGACCTCCAGGTTGACTGACTTGCCCTTGCTTGGCTTATTTATGCACCCTCTAGTTTCCTGGTCCTCTGCTATTTTTTTAATCCAGTGATCCTGAAACAAGGTGTCAGGTTGATGTTAACTCCTTCTAGCCTTTGACTCCTGGGTTGTGATGGCCAACTTGAAATGGCACCAGGTTTTAGAACAATATTAGGTCAGTGGCTACAACAACAACTTCTGTTGGAAGTAGTCACCTCTTCACTTCAAGAGACCACAGTGCAGCCCATATACAGACATAATATCATAGCTCCCTGGCTGTACCTTGTACAGAGATAATTCAGGAGAGGAATATTCAAGATGACAAGATGGACAGCATGTCAGAGTATTGCAGTCTGCAACAGCACCTTTCACTGAACAGCACTGACATCTGTCTCCAAGAAAGTAGCATTAGAAGAAACCTGTCCCCAGACTGTACATATCAGCGTGCATAAATAAATCCCATGAATACAAGCCTTGTCAATCTTCATGACAAAGATCACAGCCTTTAGATAAGGAGCCCAGCCAAAAGCACATTTCTATTCCTTTCTTCATCATTAAACTTGATAGCTCAGTGATAGGCAGCTATTCAATAAGATTAAGGCTCGCAGCAAAAAGAAAACTCACACAATGACCACAAACTTTCCTCCCCCCATTTCTTTATATAAACATTTTTTGGTTCAGTTTACAGTAAGCGAACAGTAGCGATGCACAGAAGGGTGATCTCCAATGGAGAAAAATCTCTAGCCCACTTAAAATGAAATCTATTATCTCAAGCTGTTCAGGCTCGGGAAAGATTCTTGCCAGGAGGACCTGTGAACAAAATGCAGTTATTCATGATAGTTTATCAGGTGAGATATCTTTTAAACCTAAATGAATTTCTAGAGATTTTCATGACTGCATCTCCCTGGGTCTTATGCAGAATGTGGGACTGGATGTAACTGCCCTCAATCCAGCCAGGACTCAAACTAAGCCTGACATTTCGATGAGCTTCCTAAGCAGTAGACAATTGGCAAGTCTGGCCAAGGATAAGAAATCCATTCAAACCTCAGATAACTACCACAATCAATGGGTCTGAGTCACTGACACACCAAATATTTATTTATAAATGCAGAATAAGTAGGATCAAGGGCACCTTGCTACCAAGTTATTAACAGCAGCAACTGTGAGGCAGTATAGATACACATAGTGTAGGGACTCATTTGTCTAATTTTAGACATCTACAAAGTTGACTGGGGAGGGCAGACACATCTGGCCTGCTTTGGAGGTCTGTGTTTGATTAAGCTGAACCGTTCCACAGGAGTCTTCTCCAGCAACAGCTATAAGGAAGCCCAATATTAGATCTAATGAGCTGTCATACCAGAAAAATACACCTCTGCAAATTAAAAACTCCCTCCAAAAGGGTCTCCCAGTACATAGCTTCATATTTTTAGTCTGATCTATGATGTGCACCAGCAGGTACACTCCTATTAGTTCTTCTTTATGGAAACACACATTTTTTCTAAGGTGAAGGCAATTCCCTTGCAGTACAGTCAGTGGTAGGTCACCTCCCCACCCACTTCAGGGAAGTTTAACTGTCTACTTCATCTCTCGTTAAAAAAGTCTCTGCTTCAGTCAGAGCAGTCAATGCAATACAACTGTGCAGTGACAACTTCAGAGCTGGATGAAAGAGGATGCTCAAACAACTTCACTGCAAATTCCCTAAGGCCTGATGGCACATGTCAGCAATCACCTTACTGCATATATCCTAGAAGGGCCAATGCAATAGGGATCTCAGCTAGAGTCCCAACCACACGGATGTCAGCTGCTTAGTACAGGACAAATTCATCTCATTGGCATCTCTTCCAAATATACTACTTCCAAATTGTATCAGAGCATCAGTCAGTGCAAGCAGACCTCTCTGGAATCACATTACCTCATGTGAAGAGCTTTTATCTGAAGCCTCAGTGGGCATAATTAGTAAATATATTTGCTTGCTGTGCAGATCTAGAACTTGTTTTTTCCTCAAATTTTAGTGTGGCTTTCACTGCAATATTTCAAGTGCTAGTGGAATTTTCCTGTGCTGGTTATACTGCTACCAACTGAAGATATAGCAAAAGGTGGGACAATCCACCCCATGGAGGAATTCATGGGCTGAAGGTAGATGGTGGGCACTCACAAAGCACAACTCTCAGCTACTAACTCAAAATCAGAAGTCAAAACTGTCCATTTTGACAAAGTTTATCTTTAAACAGAGAAGTTCTGTTAAAGTTCTCTCTGCACCTCAGGCATCTAAGGTGTAAGTGCAGATACAAGGCCTGTGAGAAATACAGCATTTAAGTATCTAGTAGAGGGAAGATTTGATTTTCAGCAGTGTTTGCACTACGACTCCAAACTACTGTGATACATTACACTTAATATATTCCAAATGAGGTACTCTTGTGCCCCTGCCTGAGAGAAAAAAGCAGGGAGGAGGAACAGCCAGTGGTGAATCTGGCATACTCCTAGCTTGCTCTAGCCTTGCAACATGTCTTGTTTGCTGCAATATTTCAGACACACTGGTTTCTGAATACATTCTAGCCTACATCCAACAGCACAGAGCTAGCTGCAAGCAGTCACTGCTACTTATATTGTGACATTAAGCCAAAACATCAGTTCCTTACTTAGTTCACCAATAACACTGAGCACCTCCAGTCAATTTAATTTACTTGAGACTCCTGAGATGAGTGGTCTGCCCACTATTGACTATGGGTACAAAAGTGACTAGCCCTAAAAACACACAGTGTCTAAGTCAGTCCTAGTTTACTTCTGCAGAGTTCTTTGAAATGGGTCTAGACTGACTCATGGAAATTAGAAAAGCCTGTTTTAATATCCAAGCTAATAACCTAATAACCAAGATGTCCATTCATTTGAGTTCTGTGACCTAGTGGCCATGTTTTGACAAATCCAGCTCCTCACATCTATGGAGTTACATGACACCAGCAAGCCTATGCAAATGTACAAATGTCATCTTCAGAGCTAAAACCTGGGCTAGACCCAAGCCCACTGGAAGATATTCAAGAATAATCAGAATTTCAAAAAAGGCTAAAAAGGCCTGTTCTCATCACACTTTCCAGGTGAGTCACTCAGGAGAAAAAGTCATTAGGACAGCTGGGCTGCCTGTGGGACCGTTTCAATAGACAATATTTTATCCTAAATCCCTTGTTTGAACAACCATTGTTTTTTAATAGGAGTGTGCCTCAGATAAACTGCAAGAGATCAACACAATTTATCTCTAGAAGATAACACCTAACATGACCTGGATTACATTATGCTTACTTTGCACTAAGTAGCAGTGGAAAGAGAACAGTATGTGCACAGTGACCAATACTGCTCTTAATGCAAGTGGCATAGTGCCAGCCACTAATGCTGCAAGTCCAGCACATCACCTCTGTGTATGAGTCTGCTGGTTAAACAGGTCCCATTTCTTACTACTGACTTTTTGATATGTAGGTGCACCTTGTCTGAAAGCTGTTTGGTGTCCTTTTAGTGTCTTGAGACACTATCTTACTAAATGTTCAGCCCATGCACTAGTCCTGGAAGGTACCATGCACCTAAAAATTGCACAAACACTGTGTTGGGATGCCCACTCCTTCTTGGGAAATCAGATGCAAAAGTCCATTCTGCCTTTATTGGATTAGAACTTCTGAAAAGGAGCTCAGTACCTCTTACTGGAGCTTAATTGGGAACTGGGCAAGAGAAGCTTCTTTTCCATGTGGTACTTCGGACAATTTTTCCATCTTCTTCACTGGCAGCTTCTGCCAGAGTCGTGAACTTTAAGCTTCTCTACACATCTTCATGTTCCTGAAATGTTGTTCAAGTTGATACTTATTAATATTCCTTATTAAAGTCTTCTAGAATAAAATCTTTCCTAATTAGTAATGTTGGAGTGCCTTTTCCATTATTCATTAGAAAGGAGAAATGGGTTAGTCCTTTGCAGCGTCTTCCAGAGAGCAGTTATTGAGGTTACTCTGATACAGTTCAAGTGTCTCCAGCTGCAGCTGTAAATTTCCACTCCTATTTTCTGTCATTCCTCTTCCTCAGATATCATGTGCTCTAGCTGCTAATCTTCCCTGCACATTCCCATTTATGTACTGCCCACTGAGTACACAGGCACAGCACACGCTTCCAGATGCACACACACAAATACAAAGCACAAGTCCTTCCACACATGCAACATACTGCACACTCAGAAATACAAATATTTTCACACCAGTGCATCACCTCTCATGTACTTGCATTTTCCTTTTGGAAGCAATTTGAAGGGAGACATGGTAAACACCAATTTGTGCATGTAGGAATTAACATCCCTACACTCACCGTTTAACATATCTAAAGACAATACTCTATTGCTCTGGAAATCTTCTCTCAGGTAACAGGTGTTTTGTCATGGGACAAGGCATTAGAAAAGAATTTAAAATGGTAACAAGAAACACAAGACTTCAACAGGCAAAAATAAAGTCTTTAGGCTAATTCCCTAAATTCCCATCCCTTAATTCCTAATTAGGCAATTACCCAATTCCCTTTCCACCCGTAGCTGAAGAGGACAGAACTATCATTCTCCTTTGTGCTAAAAATACTAATTGATCTGAGAAGTGTTCAATGTTCTTTGCATGCAGAGAATATGGTGGTGGGGAAAGATGTTTATTCTCTCAGCTCACATATTATGTATTCAGACAAGTCAGGTGAAGAGAGGGAAGAGAAAAGATGGGGAAGGGATTAACAATTTAGGAAGATACCTCTCCTAGCAGAGGTGAATAAATTGGTTTTGATATATTCAGTTTTCTGGTTCTAACCTATTGGTGGAAGCAATCCATAGGAATAAGAAATACAGGCAGTGGCCATGAGCACCATTATGCTATATGCCTATTAATTTAAATGCGATTTAAGGTAAGATTTTGACTCACAGAAAAGAAGCACTGAAGGGAAAAGGATATTTTAAATTCTTTTCTTTTTTTCCCTCAAATATGTGGGAATCTTCTGCCATTTTTCATTTCACCCATTGCATCACAGTGCAAACCTGCCCAGAGATAGGATCTGGTGGCACTCAAGTAATATTTATTTGAAGGACCTCAGGAGCCTTTCACTGCAAAAGTCATCCTTTTTTACCAAAGAAACAGCCTCTTGGAAGGTGTTGAACATTAGCAAATCCCTGGAGGATGTAATGATAAGGGAGAGTTTCCTCCTGAACCCCTAAACCACAGCAAGTAAAGTGTATGCTCTGATCTTCCCAACTACTACAGTAGCCTCCCTGTGCCTTCTTTCACTGGGGGAGTCAGGTTTCCTGTTTGGTGGTCAGCCCTTGGGCTCCCAGGGTCTTGTCTGAAATCCAGCTGGGTCAGCTGAACCGATCAGGGATTCATAAAGGGTTTTTTTCCCCCTTGGAAAGCAATAGTTTGTTAAAATGAAAACAGATGTCCAAATTGCACCCATTTCTGACAGCTCCTTTCACTAGGATTGTGTGGGGGGTGGCTGGAGTTTGTGGTTTGTGCTAAGCATCTAAGTACAGTCACTCTTCACCTATAAGGAGCTTGGGCACTTGACACTAACTGCTTTTGTACACAATGCAGATGCCAAAAATAGCCTGGAGTCAACTGCTTGAAGTCCTTCAGCATTTCCCTGGAGCAAAGGGCCCAGTCAGTCACTAGCATCCTCTGCTTGTCATCTAATTATCAAAAAAACTTCTCCCCTTAGGCTTCCTCATTTTTCAGAAACATGTAGTTTTCCATGTAATCATGGAAGTAGGGCAGTTTCTTGACCTTGCCTCAACACTTGTGGGGATTTACAGAACTATAAACAGTCAAAAAGCTTCTTTTGCAGTCCTCCATTACTCCTTGGTTGAAGAAAACTCATTGAAATCCATATATGTTTTGACTGAGCAAGAACAAAGAAGTGTGGAATATATTTACAAGAAATTAAAATTGTTTCTCTGCCACAGGCTAAAAAAAAAATCCCCCTTCCCTTGGGCTTTGAGTTTGATTTGTATTTCAATAAAAATAAATCAAAGTGGACAGATTAGTGTGTTTTGAAATGCAAATGTTTTGAAAACATTAAAGGACAAACAACAAGGTGGCATGTTCTCAGTTTATTTTTGGTTATTATTTTCATTTACCCTTTGTTCTTAAATGGTCATGTGTATCCTATGTGCCTGATGGAAAATTTTGCTCTATGCAGTAAACCAGCTGTAAGAAACAGTGAGAGTTTCTTCTGCAATATTTCCTTACTACTGAACAATGCAAAGCAGCTGTTTGAAATAGCTATGCAATTTAAATCTTGATCCCAAGGCATATCCTAAAGCCTCAGAAAGCTACCAAGTTGTTTTGGCTGAACCTGAATACAAGTAAATAGCAGCAAACTGTTTTACAAGTGATACTCAGACACTGGGTTTTGAGGGCCTGTTTCTGATCTCACTTCAAGACGAGAAGCACCTGAGTCAGTGGTGGAGTTACCTCAATGCAGAAAGGAAAAGCAAGACCTGAACCAGACCCAGACAGGATTTTAAGAGGCAGGGTGCCCATTCATAATTAGTAAGGCAGCATTGTGGTTCCAAGTTAATGGACAATGAATAGACAGTACAGAAAATACTTGCAGAGACTCCTTAGGACACACTGTCCTAAGCTCAGCAGACATACAGGAGAATAGATATGATCTTCATGAGTTTCCTCACAAAGCAGTTTTACACAGATAAACATTTCATATTTTAGTTACATTTGTCTGGCGAAGCTGCAGCCCTGAATACCCCTGTTATACTGCTACCAGAAGCCTAACACCCAAACAGAAGTCTTCCCACATAGGGCAGTGAGTGTGGGAACTCCCAGCTTTACCATGACGCCAGCCTCCAACACACAGCAGATCTTCATCCTCCACTGCAAAGGTCTCAACACATACAGGAAGCAAATCCCCAACATCTTCTACTTGACCACAACTGAGCCAAACATGTTGGGTTTTTTTCCTGTGAAAAACTGAGCAAACAGAACTTTTAAGCTGTTTGCTTTTATTTCTTCAAATAACTTTTTTAAAGGACTGAAGGAGTCTTTTCTCTTTGCAATGGATCATAAGATCTTATGAAAGCCAAGCAAAGGGAAGGAAGAGAGCCAAAAAGGCTTTCAATGTGTCTAAGTGCTGAGAAGCAAAGATCTTTCTAAATTCCTTAGATCACTCTGTGTTCCTCCCAAGATAATTTCGTATCAGTATTAGAGGGAGAGCTTTAAGCTGAAGTATAGCTCCAGCTTCAAATTCTTCCAAACCTCAGAGATATTTAGAGCCTGGCTTTGGGATCCAGTCTCACTTGGAAGATGGGTATTTCACAAATTGCAGACCTAGATTAAGTGTTAAATTCAGTTTGAGGCTGTCTAGCAATAGAGATTTGTCTGGTATCATCTGCAGATACTCCAAGGAAGCTGACAAACTTCAATGAACTGTTCTAAGAGACTTATTTCACAGAATTTTTAAAATCCTTCAGAGAGAATGGCAATCATTTGTTTAGATAATAAAGTTCTGAATTCAGGTCTAAGAAGGAAGGAGAAGCAACAGGAAAATGATCTTCTGGTCACCAATTTCCCAAACTTGGGATATTCTGTCCTGGGAAGTGGTGTAAATTTCAAGTGAACACATCTTATAAAGAATAGGATATGCATTACTGTGTTGATCTAATAAGTTATATTATATATAAGGTATATATATACACCTTATATATATAAGGTATATTATATATAAGGTATATAAATCTCCCTATGAAGAGTGGCCAGGGGTAGATAAAATGCCATTGCTTCTCCTACCACTATTTACTTTTGCCAGGGAAGCATAGAAAAGAATATGCTTTAGTGAGAGATATCAAGAAGGAATTTGGCCCACTATGTGCCTTCTCCACACCCACTAGCTTAAATTTGTTTATAAACGTAAAGGACGGTCTCCAGGTTCACACTGTAGTTACCATCACTGCAGTCTCCTTTCACAAAACAGAAGAGCCATGGAAGGCATTTTTAGTAGTCCAGTCTGCCTTCCAGGAATTACCTCCTGTGAGATCAAGCAACTTTCTTCTATATTATGAAGACTTTAAGTGCTCAGTACCACCTTCAGACCTATGGACAACTTCAGTATGATGGGGAATAACCATTTAGGCAGTTCTTAAATGATCTTTTAAGACCCTATTTGCATACTCAGCATATATAATATCAGCACATCTGAAGCTTGCTGTGCAGTACCAATTTTTCTAACATAAATGAAATTCATGTTAAAATTGAGAAGATTAAATTTGTCACTGCAGCTATACAGCATTTCTCAGACACCTTAAGTGACATGGAAGGGCCAAAAGACCACCCTTATCATATTATATAGCTCCAGGCAATATTAAAGGAGGCTGCCTTGCAATGCATAGTGCTCACCAGCTGGATGCTCAGATGTGCCCACACTCAGCCCTGTGCAAATCCATGGCCACTAAGTACTGAAGTACCCATGAAAGTCCAGGTCCTTACTTATTAGCTAGAGACAGGCTGGCATTTGTAGGTGCCAAGACCCTTGCTTCAGGTAACCACATCCATTACAGTCACAAGAATGTCACTGAAATAGAGGTGCTGTTCAAAAACTGAAAATCATGAATTTCACATCTATAAATGCTCTCCTTGCTAGGGACATGCCCATCCCAAAGTGGCATTGAATACTGTTAGTTAAAATTCAGAAATATGTTGTTTACTACACTTTCTAGGAGGCACTGTCACCTTGTATTTAGACATAGAACTTAGAACTGCAGCAATGAAGATTAAAGGCCAAATCAGGGCTTCACTCTGTACAACAGAACATTGAGAAGCCAGCCTCCACCAGTACTCCCAGTTCTTGCAGCACTTGGCTCTGCACCAGAGCAAGGACCTTTAACTTCACCTGGAGGATGCACCAAAGAGTAAATTTTAACAAGCAAAATGCACTTTAAAATTTGTTCTGGTACACTGTGGACTTGGTTCTCTTCCTTTTCTTTTACATATCTTTAAGTGGTGTTTAACACAGCTGTGCTAGGCTGGGCACAATCCATCTATCAAGAGCAACATACTGACATTGAACTGCAGCCCTCAAGAATTAAATGTGTGCGTCATGACAGCTTGCAGTGGAGAATGAGAATGAGCTGGAATTAGAGGAGCCTCTATCCTCTGCAACTGGAGCATAACAGGGACTGTAACACTGAAATACAATTGTGGTTTATAATCTCTTTTCACAGATGTAAATACCAGACTGGCATGAAAGTTGGCCAGTATTTTAATATACCAACAAGTTTGAGATGATGAATTTGCTTTATAACATTAATGTTTAATCCATTACCTTTCAGGATAATGCAGCATCACAAGAAGCAGCAGTTATTACAGTGCATATGATACTTGCTGAACACTAAAAGTTCTGGGAGGCAGCCCCAGTAGCTTTTTCTTTCCAAATGTATTTTCTCTTCATGAATTCAGTGAGAGTATCACTTGCCCAGTTTCAGCAAAACTGCAGCCAGATGTCAGCTTTCATCTCATCACCACAGAACAAGGACAGATAAAGGACAAATAGGTTACACTGCACTTCAGCAATAGGAAGAATTAACTTAACTGTTCCTTGCAGCACCATCTGGGTTTGGCAAAGTTAGTTTTCATCCATGTCAAGAGTTCATTCAAGGAAATAATTTTGTTTTCCAAATGCTATTCCTTCCTGTTTCTTCTGGATATGTAATGCCTCATCCCTTGACCTACTCCTTCTGTCCTCATGATTCATACTTTAAGCATCTTAAACCAAAAAGCACTGCAGACAACTGCTAGAATTAGTGCAAGGCATTTAAAACACATTTTAAATATGTAAAGTAACATACTGTAATGTGTTTCTCATCAAGACTGAAATGAGAGGAAAGGACCACAACTCTCTAGTCAGAGCTACAGACCAGGATAACCAGAATCCTGCATTTCAGATCTGTTTTCTGATAGATGCCAGACACCTGGCAGACCTCAGCCTCCTCCCACAGAGGGGAGCCAGCCATACACTACCTCCTAATACCCCAAAGACAAAAATTCCCTGGCAGCACTTGAAGATCAAGCACTGCAGAAACATAAAGCATGACTACTTCACCAGTCATAGCCCAAACTCTAAAGCAAACAAGTCACAACCATTCCGCCCACCTACTTCTCAGTATCCTCCACCAAGAGACCAGTGGGTCACCAACTCCATCATTAGATAGACACAACATTTCAGTCTCCAAAAGATAGAGGATTTCAACCACCTATGACATCCTCACCCCGATACCCCAAGGAGTACCTTTTTCTTTATAACTGCCTCCATGTAGCTGAGCAGCCTTTGTAGTGCAGCAACCCATCATTCTACAGTACCTCCTGCAACAGCTCAGACTTTTATCAACTAACCTGGGCCACCTTGCTGGCTTATAAACTGGCTGTAGGGTGGAGCTGGAGGGCAGGTAGTTCCCTTAAAGGACCTGCTGCACAGTAGAAGACCTTACTTGTGTCAGCAGGGTCATAGGCCCTTACAACCAGACCCTTTCAAATATGTTTTGTTACTGCAGAAAAAAATTGTTTTGTTTTATAAAAAAATATTTAAAGAAAATTATATGGAAATTGGCTGCATTTTCCATTCATATTATATTTTAATGGAGGGAGGGTTGCATTTTAAAAATATCATTCTTGTTCATAGCAAGATGTTACTTCTGGATGACATAACCTATTGTTATAGATTGTATTTCTTTTATTTTCACTTTCATATCTCTAAATTTTTATTTCAAAATGTACAACACACTGATGTCTAGATGATGTATCATACCATGTCAAATAAATGTTCTATGATCTTCTCATACTAAGCATATAGTAGGCATAAGAGATTATAATATAATCTTTCATCAAATTTATTGTAAATTTCTTTAAGGACAGCTGCTAATTAGCAGAGATCTAAACCAACTTATTTTTTAGATCAAAGTGTCCCCTATTTGAGTTTGTAATGAAATAGCCTAACACTTTGAAGAAGAAAAGAAGTACATTAATTAGAGGAAAAAAAAGTTGTCAGTGTCTGTGGATTAGCCTGTGATCTGTTCTTTTCGTATGATTCTATGGACTTTTAATTTCACTGGAAATGCTGACATATCCAAATTTCCAGGGAAATAGATTTCAAAGTTTCAAGTTGCTCTCATAACTTGTAACTTATTCCACTTGTGGTTGCTCCATCCTTATTGGTTCCAGACGTTGAAGGACTTCATCTGCAAAAGCGAGTGACAACCATGTTTCCTGTACTGTCATTTCTGCCAAGTACCAACAGGTTTATTGAACAGTCTTCATGTTGTTGCATAAAGACTTAAAATATGACAGCGTCAGGGACATTCTCTGCCATGTTACTTCTCACTGCATCAGTTAAAATAAATGGAGAGAAGACAGGAATAGGCAAAGCTAATGTTACATTCCCTCAAATGGATCACATATCTGGGGCACTTGGCAAGGCATAAAGATCATGTTTGTGGTTCCTGGAAATTTGTGGGAGTCCCACTGCCGAGAACTTGACCCAATGCATTTTATGTTGTTGGAGACATATGTTTCATTTCTCCTACTGTGAGCTTGATGGCATGGTGTGGCTTTGCATCTTTTCTCTCTTTCACTTGCTGTCAGAAGGAATATCTACAATAGCTGAGAAAGTGTACCTTGTTATGCTGTAGGTGTGTGTGTGAGAACACCAAAACCCAATGGGAAATCACAAATCTTAGCAGGGTGGGGGAAAAAAAAGGTCCTCTACAGATATTTTAAGTGCATTCATGGAGAATGTCAATCCACACACAGAGGTGCCAGATCTGAAACCGATTCTGACAGTGCTGTGAGGTTTCCCCTTAAGGTGCAGGAGTTTTTCAAGATGCAATAATATAAAGCAGCTCAGGATTTTAGGTGAATGGACAGCACTGTGTTAGATATTTGACCCAGAAATAGTTTCATAATATTTCAGATGGCTGTGCTGTATAGGACAGGCAAATTATGATGAGAAAGTGTGCTTGCCTCTGTAGTCATAGGAGGGTTTTTAGCACTGAAGCTGTGTTTGATCTCCCTTCTACTGATGTTAACTGCTTTTATAGGTCATTTCATTATTGCCTCATTGTAGAAGATTGTGCTCATTAATATGCAGCAGCTAAAATCCTTTGCATTTTAAAATGCTAATTTTTAGGTGTCCATATGGCAATAAAATCAGGCTTTGAGCCATCCATCCATATCTTTATATGTCTGTCTATATAAAAAACAATTTTGTGGTCTGGTGAGTAGGGCACTGAACTGGGAGTTGAAACTGGGTCTGTTCCTGTATCTGCCATTGACTTTGGGAATAGGAACATGAACACATTATTATGGGGTACGCTTAGCTGTGAACTTCCCATATGCCATCTACTCTTGAGTAATAGCCCCCAAAATAAACTTCTATCCTACAGAAAAGCAAAGTAATTCAACCCTTTAATGAGAAGTAGGGGCTGATGCTCAGTGTTCATTGAGAGATACCACAGCTGACTATCAGCTGAGTTACAGCCCTGAGCTGGTTGTTGAGTTGGAGTTTCACATCCTCAGGTGGAGATTTTTTGTGTGGCTACTGCACCTCTCTGCTTTTTGGAAAAGCTGTTTTGGATCTCTGTGCATCCCTTCTCTTTCTGTCTCTGTATTTGAACTGCTAACCCTTTTGCTGGGCTAAAATCTCTCACTGCATGTAAGCTTAGGGGATGAGGGAAAAGAAGTAGGTTAGGGAGGATGCAGCCTCTTCCAGGGATCCTGAGTGCAGCCATATATAAACTATGAAAACAGTGGATGCCATCTCTGACATTTAGAAGAAGGGTATTTTCTTGTAATGGAGTAAAGAAATTTACAGCATCTTCAGGTACCATGAAGTGCTACTACTATCAGACCCATATAGACAAATGCAGATGCAGCATTTCTATTGCTTTTCCTCAGTTCTTATACCTGAATTTCTACTCCTCTAGGCTCACTTTCTTCTCATATTTTCCCTGTTGGATTTTAAATTTGTTTTCAAACAGATAAATGATGATGTGCTTTCTTTAGCTGAATACTTTGGATGATACTGGAATGGCTCTACCTGGTGAGATTGAACAGCACGTTCCAGCTGAGATGCTGAAGACGGTTCCTGTTGGGACAGCTTAATTGCATTTCTGCTAATTATCTTTCTATCTAAGTCTTATTCATTTTGCTTTAGCAAAGTTGCTCTAAGTCAAAACCTGCTAAATTAGTATTTCTAAATTCTGCCTTTCATCTCTGTCCCTACTACTTAGTCAGCCCCAGGTTGCAAGAGATAGCAAGATCTAAGTCTGTAGCTCTTCTCAGAAAGAGTCAGTGAATCATGGGCCACTTGTACAGATTTATGTTCAAAGAACATCACCAAAACTGGCCTCTACTCCCAAGGAGAACTGGGCCCATCTGTTCCACTCCTTACAGAAAGGTTTCTTAGAAAATGGTAAACTTGTAATATTCCACCCCGAATCAGCAACCCCTAAATTACTTTTCCTGCTGCAGAAAACATTTTGCCATGGGCAGAGAACGTGGGCTATGTAGCCTGCAAAAGTCTATTTTTGCATTGCTGATATCTCTGAAAGTAATTTGAGGCTAGTCAGTGATTAAAGATCGGTCAACATGTACCAGCTAAATAAGTGGCTGTTTTTTTCTCATCTGAAGCACTCTTCTAAACTGAAGCCCTGTTCAACAGAAAAGGCTTCTGTTCCTGGGAAAACAAATTAATAAGAATTTTCATCTTCTTATTATTTAAGTCTTTTTTCCCCAAAACAAAAACACTATCTGCAACTGCTGTAGCCAAGAAATGACATGAATAATTCATTCTAATTTCACACCATTTAAGCTACTTTACTAGCTTCTAATTAACATGTGTAGATTATTTAAGGACAAGAAAATTGCTTTTAAATGCAGGTAAGAGTAGGCTGACTATCCTCATGTATTATGTGATTTGATGCCTTCTCAGAACCCAGCTGTGCTGATGAATTTCCCAGGGTCATAGCAGCTGAAGATGAAAGCTTATTTTTTCAAGAGTGGGCTAATGACATCACTGCATACACCATGAAATGCCTAGGATTCCATGCAGATTGGAATTTTTTAAGTACAGTATTTAACTGCTATTTCCCCAGCCTGCTATGGCAGCAGAGGCATTAACAGTTACATAGACTAACACTTTCTCTGGCATTCCCATGTTGCTTTGGGGTTGGAAATTAATTTTATGTTCTCATCCTTTGTTACCAGGAGGGGAACATCAGGAGAACAAACCAAAGCAAGCTTTGCAGAACACAGGGCCTGTAAATGGGCATTTCAACTGGCCTTTACAATTCAACCCTCTCATTTTTGTGTGCTCAAGATTGTTTTTTTTTCTCTTTGAGTGCCCAGAAGAGTTTATCTGAGAGTCAAGAGTCAGTTCATCAGAACAAAAAGCTGCCTTCCCAGGAAACTTGTGGCATCTACAATGTCTGTCATGATGTGGTGAGGACAGACCTGCCTGCCAGAAGGTCTTAAATCCCTTTTTTCCAGACCTTGTAGAGTAGACAGTCTGAGATTCCTTTTAGCTGGGATGCTCCCTGGAAACCATTAATCAAGAATTACTTGAAATGAAATGATATGTACCTAAACCTGCTTTTCTCTTCCCATCTTTGAGGCTGGCTGGGAAATATGCCCATGTTTCCAGCTCCTGTTTACCGTAGAAGCAGCTGTCTGGACTTGGAGATCAAACCAGAACTCCTGCTGCACAGAGGCAGAAACTGGCTGTTCCCAGAGAACAGGCAGCTGCTGAAAGCAGTGATACCAAAGCAGAGCTCATCACTGCATCCTACTAACAGGACAATTATAGTTCCACTTCAGTTTACAAAGGCAACACAAGCACCTAAACGTCCTAGCGAGAATTATCAGTACTCTCAGATAATGCCATGCTTAGGGATTACAGGCAGATACTTCTAAATGTTTTGCCAACAAAATGCCTTCTGACACTTGGATTTTATACGCTTCCTCTGTGTAACATTCACTGCGGTGTGTGTACTACTGTCTTGCAGTGGTTTTTCTTGCCCTGTATATGTGACTGTTGTGTGTGTACAGTGGCTGGGCCACAGGTGCAGGAAGAGTCATAATACTGCATTATTTCTAATGCCTTCTGCTTGAAAACCTGGGCATTTTAGGCTGTTTTCTGCTTTTACACACAGAATGGGATCTGTCCATCCTCTTGTGAAGGTTTGGAATAGAAACCCTTTGTCCAGACTCCTTTTCTAGACTGCAGAAAGAGCTAGACTGCCCAGAGCTCTTGGTGTCTCATACTGTGGCAGTCATTGAAAACAGATAAATCACAATCTGGGAGCACTTATTTCTTCTCCCTGGAGAAAGGGATCTTGAATAGGTAGCCCAGAAATGGCTGTCTGCACCAGAGGTGAGAAGACTCACATACAGAGTCCCTATGGTCAGCATCTATCTGCTGTGAGCAAGTCTGTGTATACAGAGGGTCATTATACTGCTTAAGGCTCCTGGGATTTCCATGACAGAAACAACAAATGAAAGTTCAAAACAATATGGTCACTTTATCATCTAAACTGGAAAGAGATTAGTACAGACTGGCCTGAGTGTTAACCTGTTTATCTGTCCAGGATGAACAGTGAACTCACCTTAAGCTCAGTAAATGGGATAATTATACCTAAATTGCATTTCATAATTTAAAAGATACAATAAATGAATCAGATCTTATCTTCAAATAAAGTTCATCTGAATACCAGGGTTTGATCATTGCTAAAGGTTACCAGATTAATGACAAATGCATTTTCAAGTTGGTTAGTTAAAAACCTAAGAAAAGGGAAAAAGAAACAGGGTGCTATTTAAACACAACAATCTGAGCATTTCCATACCAGTAAATAAGAGGTAGTATAATAAAATTCTCATTGAGCTGCTGAGGCCTGTTTGGTTTTGTTTTCTTTTTGAGAAAATGTTTTAACTGTGCAAACAAGCCAAGGCTTGGGTTCACACAAGGTTTTAATTGCCTATTAATGCTTTGCCAAGTCCAAATGCTTCTGAAAAGTTCCTACTTGTCACATGCCCTTTATCTGGCTGAAACTTGTGGATAGATCAGAGAGGCATGCTGGTGTGTGTTTTGACAAGCACTACCCTGATAAAAACCATTATTTTATTTCAATTTTGGATCATTGAGAGGAGACTGTGCTGAATTCATTTAAGTCTGTGGAGGCAAATGGCTCAGAAGATGAGGGGACCTTTGTAAACACCACCTATTCCTTTGTATCTGCAGCAGGAAGATGTTTGATTGTCGGCTGGTGCTGATGTTGATGACAATGATTTAATACTTCAGGACCTAGAAGTCTCAGCTGGAATTGCATGGTGCTTGCTACACAAAAACCTGCTGAGAAACAGACCTTCATCTGAAGATTTGCAGTCCTAGGCCCCAGTCCTGCAGAAACTCTGTGCCTTGCTTATTTTTACAAATCTGTCTAAAATTAAACATGGATAAATATTTGCTGGATTGAAAAGCAAATAGAACAGGCAAAAGGATGAGAGAGGGGGAAAATTATCATCATTTCACAGCTGCCCTGATCTGCTGGCTCTGAGTTTATCTGTGCATAAAGCCAGCATAAATCACTCCTGATCTGGATCAGATGCGTCCTGCTGGGCAAGCAGCAGAGCACAGATCGAAGATTAATGATCGCCGAAGCAGAGACCTGGGCCCCTCTGCAGATGAAGCACCCTCTGGGGAACTCTGTCTCTCTCTCTGACAACAGCAGGAGCCTACACAGAAAGCCTGGACTGAACACCTAATTTTAGATAGCTGAAGTTAGGTCAGATGAATTTCCCTACTGAGAAGTTAAGTGACTTGACCAAAATCAAACGTGATGTCTTTTGCATAAATTAGGTTCTGTGCTTGGAAAATACAGGAATAAAACCTAAATTGATGGGAAGTATGTGGAGATTTGGGTGGAGAGTGTTGGTTTGTGGTTTTGGGGTTTTTTTAATTGAAAGATTAATTTTATCAGAAATACATAGAAATAGAAAACTGAGGAGAAGAGTATGCTTCACAGGGCATGTGGTACCAGTACTGCAGGTTTCCCAGCTAAAACTGAAAAGCCTGTATAGTGAGAGAACGCAGATATCATGAGCCAGAATTAATTGTCCATTAATTCTTAGTTTATATGCCACTATTTCTTCCTTCAGTTATGTGCTGCTGGACAGCCTTAGTGTAAATGAGGAAACACCTTACATCATAATCTTCTACTTTAACCTTCTAGAAAATGGATAGAAAAGTGACCTGTTGGTTTTGGTAGTGGTAGAGTATCCCCAAGTTTCAGGGGCACTTCATAAGCATGTGAAGTTCTGTTCAGTCCCCTGTGTCCTTTGGCTGAGCCTGAAGCCTGTAGAAGACCTTAGTCATGTTTTTCCCTGGCACCTGTATTTAGGAAAAAAGAGTTGGAGAAGAAAACTGACCCATAGCACTTCTGGTGTCCCCATGACACTGCTGCTGTGTGGGAACATCTGTCCTTCATGCCTCCTTCACTCCACAGTCTGGCCAGAGGGAAAACCATGTTATATTTCCTTTGAATCCTCCAGTTCTCAAATGAAACAACATTTGGATCTAGTGGACACTAGAAATATCCTAATTTACTATAAACTGGACCCACACTGCACTGGCATAAATCCAGGCACTTTACCAGATGAATGATGAGGCACGTTGCTTACCTTTAGTTCCCCCAAGCCAGTTGTTTCCCACAATGCTGCCATCTTGCAGTTACAGGTAATGTGATGTTTTACACTCAGCACTGCTATTACCTCCTTGCCGTACTTTTATATTCTGAGCATTCAGATAGAGATGAAACCCATTATACTTCACAGCAGTTTGAACACAGGTCCTTGAGTTGATTTATCTCCTTTATCCCTGTGCAGTTGGGTTCTCTCCACTACTTCACTCACATCTCCCTGATTTTTTAACCACTAGGAAGAACATTAACTCTATCCCAGCCAAAACCAGGACACTATGGAATATGACTAGTGTCTGAATTGTCATTTTCCATGCTTTCAGGCATGGTTAAGGCACAGTAAAATCCTCATGCTCACTGGCTGTGTTTGGATTAAGGTGAGGGGAGCTAAAAATAGTGGTTTAAAAAAAACTTTTTTTTTTTTTTTTTAAATTTGTAGTGCTGAGCATGTTTATATTTTGCTGAGGTTTTGAAAGTAGCTTTAATTGGGCACAGTGCTTTATGGCTTTTACACCCATTCTTCTACAGCACTGAAGATGTCTCCAAATACAGATACAGAGGCCAGATTTACCCCTGAAGTAAGCTGCAGCTTGGTTAATGCCAAAAGACAGCTGTTCACAATGGCATAAGATTGTTTCCTCACGGTGTTCAGTGGAGGTTAGGCTGTTTGCATTGCGGCATTGAACCTTTTGCCTTTCCCTTGCTGTTTTTCAGTGTGAAAAGTTCCACCTGATAATTCAGCCCTGTCACAGTAGGGTAACACCAAGAGCAAATAGCCTCTCTTCTCAGGGTTCTGAGCACTCGTTCAGGTGTTTAGGACATCCAGGCCATTCTTGCACTTGGCTGGAGAAATAAACCTGTAAGTAAGGCAAAATTAAGTACCCTCACCCAGTATCTTCTCCACCATCTCCTTGCTTACCACCGTGCAGAGCACATAGGCACACACAGAAGAAGAGCTACCCCATCCTGATGTACCAGGATTGTGCTTGGCACCGTAGTGCCCAAGAGCCCTGCCTTGTGTTTGCAGTGTGACAGTCATCCATGGGGCGGGTAGACACTTGCCAAGGTGACCAGGTCAGCTTTGGGATGTGTGTTGGGTTTTTTTGGTGCCCCTGTGACAGTTGTGCCTCGCATTGGTGGAGCTGCGGTGTGTGACTTCTGGAGACGTTGGGTTGTGTCTTCTGAAGGTCACAGAGTGGATCTGCTTGAAACATCCCTTGCAAAATGTAATGTCAGCAGCTGCAGAAAGGGGAAAAAAACAGGAAGAAAGCCCTCTCAAGTTTACACTTAAACATGGTGCAGTGATGCCTGGTGTTATTATTAGCCAGCAGTGTTTCGGGCCATTATCTGGCTTGACAGCTCCAGGCCTCCAGGCAGCCCTTCTAAATGCTGCTGCTGATTTGTTGCAAATGTTAAACAGACACATTGCAATTATTTGTCAGCAATATAATTCTCCCCTTTTGCCCTCTGGTCTTCAGACACATATGGTGATGTGTGGGTTTCATGAGAAATGATCCACTCCTGCATCAGGAAGCAGAGAGCTCCCAATGCCCATCTTCACAACTGAGTCGTTAGATGACAAACATACATTAGAGAGAAGCAATTGCCCATCACAGAGCCCTCTCAACCTTGTGGCAGATGTGATTGCAATCTTCTTTTAAAATGGATGCAAGGTGCTTTCTCCGGTCAAGACTATTTGTGCTCTCATTGCTGGGGTTGCATAGCAGCGAGCTACCAGGCAGAGGGAAGTTTGTGCGACTGGTCTCACTGAAGTCAGTGAATAACAGCTGAAGCTGATGAATTACTTAGTTGCTTAAAGATAAGCATGTGCTTAAATGCTTCACCGAATTGATTTAGATTCTTGTACACCATTTAAAACTTTAATTTTGGTGAAAGGAAGAGTAACAGAGGGAACATAACATTTATTACTGAGATTTATATGCTATTTGGGTAACATTCCACAGTCTTTTTTGTTTCCTCAGATTATTTTTTGTATGAATAAGGTGTATGCAAATCCTGAGCAGGTTTTTGATATATAATAATGTGCTAGTCATAAGTAAATGCTGTTATCCATAACAAAGATCTTACCTAGTTCAATTTTTAACTGGGTGCAAGAAGAGACATTCAGAACTGCTAATATGATAAACTGAGGAATTTTAATGTCTGGAAAAAATGCAGCAATCAGGATAATGCTACTGGGATAGGACACTGGAAAGAGGAAACATAAAAAGGAGAAAATTATACTAAATACAATCTGAGTTTGGCTTTATAAACTTTCACTAAACCAGGGCTAGGATGCTATTAAACTAAACCCACCATAAAAACAAACAAAAAAAACCCCCTTTTGGATAGCTCTTGAGCACACAGGGAAAGGATTTTTTTTCAAGTCTCAGACTGAGTTTCCAAGCTAAGCAGAACTTCCAAAGCTGAGCCGTGGATCTGTCTCTGCCTTGCTGCCATTGAGAAGCTTGGGTGATATTTCTGGAATGAGTGCAGGAGCCAGCACGTGTCCTGTGGCTATGTGCCATGCAAGATGAAGGAGCAGCATCCACCTTCCCAGAGCAGCTATGGAGAGTAACATCCCGTTGATCCCATCAGTAAGGCATGGACTGCTTTGAATTGCTAAACTAAATCAGTCATGAAATGGGGAACAGAGTCTTGCTGCCTCACTGAAAGATCAATACGGTCAGAGATGCTGGAAGGATCCTATGCCTTTTCCATGTTGCTAAAGTTTCATTTAAATAACAAATAAATTAGGATCTCTGCTTAGCCCTCAGGGTTGACATGACTGTGGTGCCTTCACGGCGAATCTCCTACTGATTTTACTGGGAGTTGAGTTACATCCATGATGAATATTTTTGCAGATCCCACCCAGAAAGCCTACAGTTTTCAATTATTAGGGAGATCTTATCCTGATGGCAATTTCTGTGTGAGAAATATTGTTTTTACTGACAGAGGAAAGAAGACCAACAAACAGCCATGGCTTTCAATGCCTCTGTAGCCACCGACCAGTGTCTGAGTAATAACTTGCCATTATTATTCCAGAAACGTGTCTACAAACAAATGGAAAGCCAATGAGTGGTTCTTTGGTAACATTTCCCAGTATTGAGTTTTTGGATTAAATTAGTTTTATTGGTTTATAAATTTCATCTGTGTGCAATGGGCACCCAAGTTCCCTTTTCTTCCTGTTTAAGATATGCCATATATCAAAATTTTGTTAAAACATTTATTTCCCATTTACACACACACAAAAATTTTTTTTAAAAAAATCAGCCTCTCCTTATGAAAAATGCTCACGCAAGCCTCATGGAGGGAAAAATGAAGGTTTATGTCAGGACTTTGAAATTAATGAGTGTCAACACTGAGTTTCATTTCATTTCTTCTGCCCCTGGCCCATCAGAGGTCACCTCAAGAAACAGTGCGTGAAATCAGGCCAATAGTAGGTTTTAGATGAATTAGAAAGAGATCTGGGTCAGGTATTATCTGGTGCTGAGCCATCTCTGAATAAAGTCAAATTATCCACTTCAGAGCCGCTCATTATCTGATCACATTTTTGAGTGGATGATGATGGTTTTTCACTTGGAACACAGTAACCTCCACTTAGATCCTGGCACTGCTGATGTACATAACGTGTGGTCATGCACCCACAACACAGCACTTATTTGAATAAAATTAGCTTCAGAAAACCTATCACTCAAATTAAGCAGATATCTTTGCTGTTTCTCTGCCATGGCATAATTTGGCTATTTTATGCTCAGTAAATAACATCTAAATTCAGATGAAAGAGGAGACAATAGGCCAGACTCTGATCTCATTCCTCATATCGCCAAATACCACATTCAGAAATAGTTCCTCTGAGATGACCATGGAAAAAAGTGCTGGCCAACAGATTTTGAAAGTTTGTGGCTCTTTTCCCGACACTCAGATTCATTCAAAATACATTGAGTGCTGGGAAACATTCACATGCAAGAGTACAGCAGGTCACACAAGTACATTAATACATTATCTCTCGTCTGTGTTTCACTTGCTTTGCCTACACAGAAGTGGGTTCACTGGTAGTGGAAAGCTTGTGGATCAGTTTGTGTGTGTTGTTCATATACATATACATACTTAAATTCACACATATGCTGTAAAAAGGTGGGTTTTGATAGCCTAAAGTCAACTAAACTTAGGCATGTGAGTACACCTACTGAAATCATGACCTAACACCTAGAGCTAGGGCTGTATATGGACCATAAAAAGCCCATTTCTGGACTTGCCTGTCACAAGAATGCATAGAGGAACTGGTCTGGCACGCATGACACATTCCCGCCAAAGTCAGTGGTTCCGATGTTCAAATCTGGGAGGTGGACATGCTGCCTTAACTGACTTCAGAGGAGCAAAGATGCTTTGAAAGTCTCTGCCAGCAGGAGTTCATAAGGCAGGACGGACCCTTGATCAAAGATGTGTAATCCCAAAAGAGGCCTGAGACTGGAGCAAGGCATTTAAAAGGACGATGGCAGAATGGGCTTTAAAGACTGAAATATATAAGGACAGAATTTCCTGCCACCTGGGAGTATCTCATTATTCACGGAATGCCAACTCTTTAATTCTTATAAACAACAGTGTATCACCCCCCCATCATTCATTTAAGAAAATGTCTAGAAAGAACAGGTTTTGTTCCAAGCATTGAATTGACATGTTGCTCTTTTCTTCTTGCTTTCCAGGCCTGTTTCAGACTGCCCTTCTCCCTGCTGACTTTTGGGCATATTCTGAAAGGTTAGACCTTGAAAAAGGATTGAACCATATTTATTTTTAAGCTTCCCTCCCAAATAAAAAGGGCACCTTGAAATATGAAGGAACATTTTATATAACTGCAAGGTAAAGGAGACTTTAGTTTCATGGATTAGCCGTGCCTGCCTTTTTAATTCAAGGACAGAAGATGAACTCTAACTGTACTACTTCCCTAATAGCAGGGGTTTTATGAATATAATTAGATTTTTCTCTTTTTTTGCTCTATCTATCCTGCTCTTTTTGTACTTTAAAAGATTTCTTTGTTTAGAATTGTAATGATTTCTGTTAGAAATGATATTCATTTCAGCTCCTGTCTTTTACAGTATTGATGGATGCCGTTAAAGGACAGCTCTGCTTTGTGCAGAGCTGGCTGAATTTTAATAGTACATAAAAGGATTTCTGCATAATGGTAGACTATGGACTTGCTAGCCTTGAACAGGGGCAATAGAGAGAGTCATTCTTTTAATCACCCTGAGGATATGCAGAAAGTCACCCTTGGCAGTTTTTCATCTGTTCACATTCGCTGCTTGGCTGTAGTTTCTGTCAGCCCCTTGCTCTGTCCATCACTGTCTCTAGGAGTCTCTAACAATTCAGCCAGAGACAAAACTCCCACCCTCAGTGCATTAGTTACCACAATTGTACTGCTCTTGTTGCAGAGTCAGCAGAATGGATGATGTGTTCATACCTCCTGTAGCCACCAGACTACTGGCCTCTGCTGCAAAGGACAAAAGGCATGGGTTCACAGGAGAGACATGGGTACCCAGCCTGATCACTGCAGTAGCATCTTTGACAGCCCCAGCTCTTTGTTAAAGCAGTGTGAGCCAAGCCCAGAGTACATGTTACAGGATCAGCTGAGACACAGTGGCTCTTTGTGGTATAAAATGGATGCAATCCACTTTGTATATTCACATTACCTCAGTGAAGGTTGCAAACTGGAAGCTGTATCCCAGTGAGAAATACAGAGAAAAAGACAACCACTTTCAAGAAAGCAAAAAGTAGACATGCAATGTGACAAACCCCAGACAGATTTTGAGGACTGACTTGCTGAAGTCATAAAAATAATAATACAAATTTCCCCAACGACATCAGGAGCCAGAAGCCTTCCTAGGAGTCTGGAGGGCAGGTAAGTGCAATGGAGCTCATAGGGGGAAGATTAATTATGTACACCAATGTTCACAGCTCTGGAGTTCAAGCAGGGTACCTGACCAGAGCCTTTGTCTATGGGGTACAAGGCACAAGAACTGCCTCAAACTGAACTGATGGTAGAAGAGGTCCAGGGATGAATCAGTGAAATGAATAATAACAAATTGCGAGAAGCAGATGGGCTTTGCTCATGAGTTCTAAAGGAACTCAGATACAAAATTGCTCAGCTGTTAATGGGGGGATGTAAATCTGTGGTTTACATCATCCTCAGCACAGAGGAAGCAAAGGTTGCAACTGGTGTGCTGATTTTTTTAAAGGCTCCACAGAAGGGGAGGCTGGAAAGTTGCAGGCTGGCAGAACTGCAGGGTGCAAAGGGCAAAAACTATACTAAAGAATGGAATTAGAAGATAGAAGGATAAAGATGACAAAATAGGAAAGAACAAGGCTTTGTAGAGAGAATCCATGCCTCGCAAATATTTTTGTGTTTTTGAGGAATCAGTGAGTGCGTAGGTAAGGGTGATCTAGTTGCTACAGTATACTAGGATTCTCAAGACCTTTTAACAAGTTCTCTCCCCAAAGGTACTTAAGAATATTAAGCTGTCATGGGATAAGAGAGAAGGTCTTTTTGTGATTTAGTAAGTGGATAAGAGCTAGGAACTGTTGTCTCACATTGCAGGGAGGTTACCCTATGCCATTGCATAGGGACCTGTGCTTGGGGCTGTGTTATTAAGGGTGTTCACAATTGATATGCAAAGAGCTGAAGTAATACCATTTCCTGATGATACAGGTTTGTTCAGGGCAGAGAAAGCTAAAATGAAAGTAAGGACCTGCAGAATCTTCTCATGGTACTGAGGGACTGGGTGATAAAGCAGAAGATGAAATTCACATATTAAGAAATGCAGAATAATGACCATTGGGAAAAACAACAGTAATTATAACCTACACAGTGATGAACTGTAGATTAGCTATTAGCATTCAGGAAAGAGATTTTGGACTTGCTTTGAACAGTACTATGAAAACATTAGCTCAAGGCTCAGTGGGAATGAGTCAGAAGGTGCAGAGAATTTTAGAAATTATTAGGGAAGGAATAGAGAACATAACAGGAAATGTAATTAACCACTGTTCAGACTGCTTGAAGTCTATGTATAGCTTTGGTTCTCCTGAGATGTAGAAGAACACGAAAAAGCACACAGAAAGGCAATGACAATATCTGAAGGTACAAAAAACCAGCTTCCTCATTGAGAAGCTGAACAAGGAATGATTCTTCAGTCCTTATTATATGAAAAGCTGTAGGCCTCAAACAAAAAAGTCAAAAAAAAATTTGGAAAAAATTGGAAGAATTTTCTTCCTGCACAAGCCGTCTTTAAACTGTGGGACTCATTGTTGCAGGATATTTTGGATGCCATATTCATTTATGCTAAAAACTAATAGACAAATTAATGCAGGGAAGTGTACCATGGCCATTCTGTGATAAGGGGCTGATAAATCCATGGATGGGTACAGCCTCGGTAAGCTCGGAAGATGGACTAGGGAAAGGATCAGTCTTCATTTAACCTGTTCTTGAACCTTTTCCTTGAACATCTGGAAGGAGCAAATGTCAGAGAGAGGACTCAGGGCAGTGGGGAGCTTAGTGCTGTCCTGACTGCAGCTAATCTTCTGCTCCTATGTATAGAGAAATTTTATTTACTTAGAAGAAAGAAGCTAAGCCTCACATTACAGGAACTAATCTCCTAGGTAGAATCCAACAGGCAGCAAACAGATGGATTTTCTGTCACTTCCTCTGGGTACTGCCTTTTCTGATTGCGTCCTTGTCTTCTTATCATCCTTTTTTTATTTGACTGTCTGCTGCCTGCAGTACCATGTGATTGCTCTCCTTAATTACACATGGACAACATGAAGTGCCCCACCAACTGATCATATTTATTTCTAATTATACTGTTTTTTAAAATGAACCTGGCACACTGCGTGTAATTCTTCTGTTATTGTTGTTGACTTTGGTGTATCTCTGTGGGATGCCCATGGCAATAGCTAAGGAAATGCAACTTTTTTGAACAGAAAATCTGAAGTCAGTCATAGGCTTGTGCTACAATTTTGTCATTCTGACTAATCAGTTTGAGAGCTGTCCTGTTCCGCTTTTGCTATTTCTTTCAATTTCTCTTTATTCCTAGTTGAATGGCACAGACCCTGTTATACACTTTGAGAGAATGCTGTGGAGATGTTTCTCATTACACTTGATCGCCGGTCACTTGTACCACAAGCCGCTAGGAACCTGAGAGCACTTGTCCCCTCAACACCAACCACTTTCTAAAGGACATTAGAAAAAGATTTTTCTGCTTTTTTTAAGGCTTAGTCCCCTCTGGCCTTTGCAAACTAGAACCTCTGACACTTCAGAAAACCAACCATATCCTGGGCTGTGTCAAAAGAAGTGTGACCAGCAGGTTGAGGGAGGTGATTCTCCCCCTCTACTCCACTCTTGTAAAACCTCACCTGCAGTACCGTGTTCAGCTCTGGGGCCCCCAGCGTAAGAAGGATATGGACCTGTTGGAACGAGTCTAGAGGAGAGCCACAAAGATGATCAGGGGGCTGGAGCACCTCCCCTACAAAGACAGACTGAAAGAGTTGGCGTTGTTCATGGGGGAGAAGAGAAGGCTCCAGGGAGACCTTATAGCAACCTTCCAGTTCCTAAAGGTGGTCTACAAGAAATCTGGAGAGGGACTTTTTACAAGGGCAGGTAGTGATATGTCAAGGGGTCATGGCTTTAAACTGAAAGAGGGTAGATTCAGATGAGATGTCTGGAAGAAGTTCTTCACTGTGAGGTGGTGAGGCACTGGAACAGCTCGCTCAGAGAGTTTGTGACTGCCCCCTGCGTGGAAGTGTTCAAGGCCAGGTTGGACGGGGCTGTGAGCAACCTGGTCTAGTGGAAGGTGTCCCCGCCCATGGCAGGGGTGTTGGAACTAGATGATCTTTAAGGTCCTTTCCAACCCAAACCATTCTATGTCTCTATGATTCATTCTCACCCACTCCAGGAAGTATTGTATATTTTGTGTTTAAGGCTAAATTTTAGTTGGCAGGAGTTCTTTCCATATGGCATTTTTTTCTACACCAGGATCACATAAAGCTTTAGAAGTTAAATCTTATATTTCCCTTAGATGGATTTCATAGTAGTTCCACTTTATGGAGGGGAAATAATGGCAGTCAGAGGTAACATGAGAGAGTTTGAAAGGCAACCATCTCCTTAGGGTAGGTGGCCTCCCTGAAGACATCTCAAAACCTGCCCCTCACTTGTTGGCTTTGGCTGGGACAGCTCAGAAGTGATGCACCAGGAGGTTACTGGTATTTGGTGCTCAGGGAGCAGAGCTTACTTGAGACCATTAATAGCCAGTTTGGGAGTTGGGCTGAGCTGTATCCAGCATAGCTTTTACACAGTTGTAAGGGAGAGCCTAGAAACCAGCTTTTCTTTCTTAGAGTTTCTAGAGCACGCTTCCTCTCCTTGGGGATCTATGTGTTGCATGTTGCACTGATTTAGTTGTAGGAATTATATTGGCAGACTGTGTCGTTCCATTAATCACGTAGGTCATATACAGAGACCTAACACAGTAACATCCCTGTTGTACACACAAGTGCATACACACACACACACACACACACACACACACACACACACACGAAAGATGAATTGTTGAGTGATTCAGTTTTAATCTGAATTAATGTTTTCATTCAAGCTGTGGCTCTGCTCGTGTGAGGAACACTGGTGCATTTCTAATTTCCTTTTCACACTAAATTGTCAGCATAATCTGCTGGCAGAAGCCAGAACTGCTGAAAAGAGGACAAAGGAAAGGGCTTGTGGAGGAGGTGGGAAAAAAACATATATTCTGTCAAACACAGTTAGACTGTCACTCGGGGGGTGGGTGAAAACAGACGGCTGATCTGTGTGATGTGAAAGTGAGCCCTAATGGGGGTAGGAGAGAGTACAAGGCAGATGGTATGTGAAGCCTGCTGCTTCTTATTGCATTGATCTTGTGTCCCTGTTACCTTGTGCCCCTCATCCCACCCATCCATTTCTTTGTTTTACTGATCTTGGATGTGTATTTACAGCCCCTTGCCCAGCAGAATCCCCTCTCCAGCTAGACTTCTAAGTGATGCTAGAAGAAATATATTGAATGCTTATAGCTTGTTTAAAATACTGTACTGTCCTTTGGTATTTTCATTGTTTTCATTACCTTGTTCACAAGTTATTTCCTATTGCATTGTTATTGCTTCTTGCATTAAAAGACAACTTTTAAATAGGTCAGCTACTGCATGGGAAGTAAGGTCACTGACCAAACTGGTGTACGTAGTCAGTTTACATCTCTAGACTGACTTTTTAGTCTTTCTATTATCTTAAGAAATATTAATTTTAATAAATTAATTAAGGATCTGTCTAAGCTAATAATAGATGTAGAGAACAGAGCTGGGGAAAATTAGAGTTTCATTTTGTGAAACACATTGCCCAAACAACAAGGCTGGGTTCCTGTTCAAATCCTTGCCCCAGTCACTAACTGAATCATCCGTCTGGGAAGACGAAGACCTGATTTCACCTCAGTCCTGTGAAGGTTGCAAATCCAGCACTACCAAATTCTAAGCTAATGACCAAATCTCTGTGTTTCAAGCTATTTCTAAGTGAGGAACTCCCCTAGGTGTCATAAGAAATTCTAGACTGGGTGTGAGTAATGCTCCAAAGGAAAATTTTATAAAATCCAGCAGATCTCCAGGAACAATTTTGGTTTGTGATTCAGCACTTTCTGAAAGACTCAATTCATCACAGACATCACTGATTGGCTCCACATGAACTTCCTTTCAAAAAGAAATCTCTTGACTGGTACACTGAGCAGATTTAATTTTGATATCTGTAGGAGAAAATCGATACAGTACCTCCAGCCATGATGCCTGGCTGTCTTCAGAGTAACTGCATTATAAACGATTCCAATGAATATTTATGAAGAATGCTTTGCAGTTTTTACTCACTTCTAATCTCCAAGTGATGATCTAACAGGACTGGTGTAACTGTTCTTCCATATGTCCTGGTGATAGACATTAATAAGTGTAATAATGCATGAACAAAATCTGTGATGGTAATGTAAAGTCTTTAAAGCCTACAATTTCTACTACCTTGACTCTGTTTCACAACACTGTGATCCTGCAAGAGAAGACAATCCCATCCTCCAGAAAAATAATTAAAAAGGGAATGATGTAATAGATAACTTTCACTAGTATCAGAACTCACCAGGTCTTCATTTAATGATACAGACAGGGAATGTCAAAGTCCATTCACAAACACAGAGAACAGCAATTCTCCTTGCCTTATTCATCTGCGAGAGATGGGACCCTGAACAGCAAGATAGTTTTGAGAAAGAGCTACGCTGGGAAAGCTCTCAAAAATGAGTGCTCATAAAATATATGTGAGACATGTTTTTACTTCATTATTATGGCTGACTCAGAGAGAATAATGTTTTACTTGTTCTGTGCTTCTGAACAACAAAACTTGCCTTCAAGAGTGCAAATGATGTTAACTATTGGGTTGTTTGTCTTCTGGCACCAGAAATAGGCCATGCAGTAACATGATGTCTCTCTGTGCCGTCTCTGGGGAATGACTTCCTAAAGGAGCTGAGTGTAAGAAAGTCCAGTGTTTTGTTTGATACTAACGCTGCTCTTTCATCCTGCATCATTAGTCTGTCCCAGTTTCCTCTACTGGAAAAGAGTCATTTCTCATCTAGCCAAGCAGTACTTTTTCAGCATTTAGGAAGGGGAAATGGAAAATAAGACAGGGGTATTTGTCAAGAACAAATAAGAGAATGGTGGGGAAAAGAAGATGAAAACTCTCCTGAGATGCCCTTACAACTGTGAATCTGGAGCTCACTGCAGAAGACTTACGTTCATGTTTGAGGAGATTTGAAATTGAGTATTATGGGCCTTGTCCTTTCTTGAGCAAGAAGCAGCCATGGCTCAAACCCAGCCATCTTCATTGCAGTCTCCACCCTAAAGTTAACCTCTCTCCATTCAGAAATCAGCTGTAAGAAAAATGTCTTCATTCTGTGACTCTGTACATGAATAATGACACAAGACAGCACATAAATCCCCAGTACAAAACCAAACTGGTTGCCCTCATCCAGTCTTTCCTGTGACAGCTGATGGAAACATTCAACAACCCACCCTTCAGGGCATCTCCTGTAGATGCAGATTGTTATACATTGAGACAGGATCATGCCCAAGCAGAACATGTTCGTGCCTTGCAGCCTGGATCAGCAAGACTACATCTGACCTACAGTGATTCCTCACTCTCCTGCAAAGCAACATCAAATCCTTCATGAACAAAAACCACCATCAAACTGTAAGTAGGTCTAGTAGCACAACAATGCTCACATGAATCGTGAGTTTCCAAGTGTACAAATTGTACAGTTGTGGCAACATCTCAGCCTCATGGGACATTTCCATGCTGGTCTGGAAAACATGGTCCCCTATTTCTCCAACAAATACGATTTCATATTTCAGAAAAGTGCCCATATTTCTAGTTTGTTTTGCTTCAACAAAAGAGAAAAATATATCAATGTTTGTCATTTTTTGTTGGAAACCTATTTTCATGGGATATTTTGCTCAGCAAAAAGAATTCTTTCACCCAGGCATGCCCTTTTTTATTTTCTAACAGCAATTCTTGAAGGCACTACTACAGGATCCAGAACTTCATTAAAGAGAGGAAACAACCTTCAATTTCTCAAGAAATGTAGCTTAAAACAAAGCCATCAGAAAAACTCTGACTTGACCCTGTGGGAGCCAACAGCTTGGACTAGGGAGAGCCACAGGGACAGAGCAGCAGCCAGGTCCGGGGGAGCTCCACTTGCTATTAATCCTTAGCCACCAGCGAGGAGCATGTTTTGCTTCTAATAATTAGGACAGAAACTAAAGGGATGTTTTCTAGGTGACTGTGTGCTGTAGGCATCTATTTGTTTGCAGACAGTGCCTGCTTCTGTAACTGCAGGGCAAGACTTGGCAAAGTTATATTTTTGCTAATAAAGAAAAATGAGAGATGCCTTTCCGTTTATGAAAAGGGAAATACCTGACTGCAAAATATCACCAAGCCGAGTGAGATGCTAACAATACTGCATGCGTCTTAGCCTGTCTGGAGCATCTCAGAGGTCAGACTACAAGACAAATCTCATGTCGCTTTGTGTTCATTTACACGTTACACTCAAGGGAGGGAGAAGAAACATTGTTCAGTGCCCAGGTGAAGTAAGTGATGATGGAGGAGGCTCAGCCCTGCCCCACTGCAGGGTCACATTTCTCAACCTTTTCAGAGCTGCTTAAAACACATGGTGAAACAATCCTACATTATGTGTAGGAAGAGTCCTCACCCAGCAAACTGTCCTCTGATAGCAGTGCCTGATGCTCCAGCTCGGGCTGAGAGCCACTGCTGTGTGGACCACAGCTGATGTATGGTGGTGGGGAGCACTGTGGTGGGGATGGGTGATTTGGGAGTACAGAGTAGAAGAGGAGGGACAAAAGAACACCTGGGATGAAAATGATGAACAACTAACATCAGGATACATGGGGAAAACAGATGATTCAGTCAGGGGTTTTTTGTATGTGTGGTTTAATGCTGTACCTATATACCCATGCAGTTATATATATGTTTATATATGTTTCTGTGTTTATATATGTTTATGCATATACACATATATGCATAACATATATTATGCATATACATATATATGCATAAACACATTTATAATACAGCTAGGGCTTGTGCATTCAGGACTTACAAGTGACAATCACTTGTGTGAAGACAAGTATCCATAGAAGTTGTTTAAAGAAACTGCCTCTCCTAAAGAGAAAGGAGCTGTATGTTCTGTTCTCTGTGAGCATCATTTCTCCCTTTTATACCTGGTGACCTTAGTTGTAGTGGTGCTGGATGTTTTGAGAAGGAAGATCTAAAAGCTTACTATCAACAGGCTGTACTTATGGAGCCATGTATATGCATGCCAGGAGGCTTGCTGCTTTCCCATTGATCACAGTCCTGAGTATTGTCACTGGCAGATTCTCAAAGGAATATTTAACATGTGTGTCCTGTGCTTTTTTGACATCTGTCTAGGATGCAATCCCAGAGGAAGCAACCATGGAATATTTGCCCTGTAATATTTGTCTGCTTTATGCAGTCTCAAAAATGGGTTGCGGCATGACAATCTTGAATCCTTACAGCTTGGGAGAGGAAGTTGTGTAGGAACAGCTGTATAAGTCATGTAGGAATAATCAGGTCCCTTAACAGACTCTTCTCATTAGTTCAGAGGAGCAAAACATTGCCTGCATACCCCAGAGTATGATAATCTAGTCCCATTTGACTTCAGACTCCTGGGCATCCAGGAGCCCAAATAATAGGTGAGCTCAGACAGAGAGATTCAATTTGCTTCAGATCAGGAAGAATAAGAATTAAGGTTTCTGTCTCAATCAAGGTTGAATGCTTCCTAATCGGGGCTCTGCATAGTCTGGAAACTCATGGCCTTCTGAAAAAGCATACGGAGTAAATGAGATATTGCAGGTCAGAGAGGTGGGAGGGAGGGAGCAACACAGGGTGGAAATGTGGCTCTCTTCATCCTTTTGTATTTTCCTTCCAATTACATGTTTTGCAGACAGCACCACACACCAGCTAAGATAGTATATGCTCTTGTATTTCATGATGGCAACAAAAACCTCTCCAAAAAGCTGTCTCCCTTTCCAGCTAGGTGTATGTAATGCTCTGCATTATTTATGAACTTGCCCACAACGCACAGTAGAGTGAGTTCTCCTTGGGGGCTCATGGTTCAAAGGGGATGGTGGCTTCCTTTGCTTTTCCATATTATTTGTCTGAAGCACCAGAAAGGCCTCATAAATTGCAGGTTGCTTAAGCAGTCAGAGCCAAAAGGTTGCTGCTGATGATGGAGAAACAGTTTGTAGGAAATAGGATACAAGGTTCAGCAGGGCAAAGGATTCCACTCAGTTTCCAAAAATACACACTGTGATTAAAAACAGCTTTATAGCTCACCCGACATCTCCCAGGGCCAAAGCCACTGGCAGCGCAAGCCTTGGGAAGTGGTGTAATTGTCTTGGAGGCCAGCTACCCCCTAGCAAGCACTGCGGCTGGATGTGACAGTCCCTCCAAGTGGCATCCGTGGCCTGTGGTGTGCATGCATGTCTTGTGTCCACACCACTTACAAAACACTTTTTTAATGTAACTTGAGCTCATGGTGCAGACAGGACTGTCAAAAAGGAGGAGCTGCTGTCTATACAGAAATTGTATCCTCCTCTGTGCAGAGTACCAAGGGATGCCAAAGATTTCTGCAAAGTGTGTCTGTCTGTCCTGGAGAAGCTTTTGCTGTCACTGACAAGCAGCCAAATGTGGGAAAAAACCTCTGTCATCAATGCGCAGCAATGCTCCCATAACTGTTTCAGAGAAGAGTGATGAATACCATGTCCAAATGAAGCCACTGGGGGAAATTAAACTGCTTGTAATGACCTGGATTGGAATCTGGCTGTGACACTGGGACTAATGACTTGTTCTCCTGTGGAAAGTGGCAGAGGAGCTCATCAGAGATGATCAGCTCTCAGCTGCCCTGCAAACGCAGCTCCAACGTGGTGCCCCTCAGCCCCATCCCTTACAGCAGACTTAGGTTTTGACTCGATGGGTAGAGCAAGGAAGTTTAGGCAGATGGATAAGCAAAGGCATGAAGCTAGAGGCTGCAAAGGAATATGGGAGCTTTTGTTTGCTGTAGCATGTACAGTGCATTGTTTCACATGAGGGCCTAATAGCTTTTAAATTAGGTGCTTCAGGATATGGTCAGATGATCACAGGTGAAGGAGTTAGTGTGTTTTAAGAGGTATTGCTCATTACTACAGATCTCTATGGCTCAGCTGGGACATGTCAATTGACTGGAAGTGTACTCCTAGTGCAATGCAATGGGAAATTCGATTATTTTCAGAGTGCTGGTAACCAACTCCTTTACAAGGATTCTGAAAATGAGCCATGAGATTCTTCAAACTTAGAAATAAATCAGGTGTAGTTTCACCCATATGTAGGTCATGCAATTTAAGTATTAAATCTTATTTAAAGGGAATGGTAGATCCTCTTACAGAAGAAGATCTGCAAATGTACAGATGTGATCATCTGTACCAAGGAATATGAACCACCATTAATGATCGCAATGAGTGCCCACAGCTTACATGATGTACAGGCTCAGCACGACCCACAAAACTGCAGCATCATTAAAGAACTATGAATCTGATCAGCTGAAGTAATTTCTGTGAACTCTGGGCCTGGGCCACCTGTACGGTGCCTGTGCATAGGATAACTCAGCCACAAATGCCATGAAGCATTATATCCTAGAACATATGGAAAGATCTAACCAATCTCCAATAAAATCTGTGAGAAGAGAACAGCAAAAAAACTATGTACTTGCTCTGGGCTGCTCATAGGAACTATTCTTTCAAGCTAGGCAGATGGCTTCCAGACTGGCTTGCTGCTGAAGCAGAGTGAAACCTCTTCAAATGCAGCTGAAAATTATTTTCTCACATTCTTGCTCTTGAATGAATCTGTAGCTATGCGAGGTATCACACATTTTGGGCTGCAGTGATTAATTCTCGCCGGGTGAATAGCACTGATTTGTGCTATGGCTGACTGCTTGTTTCTTAGATTGCACCACTAACTTCCATTAATATTCAGGCATATTGAATTCGAATGTGTTGTTCCCTCCCAAATGCTTGTCGGCAATGGATTTGACTTGAACACTTGCACAAAACAAGCACTACAGGGAATGCAAAGAGCCTGTCTTTTTATTCTGGTCAGAACCAAACAGAGAAGGATTCTCTGCAATTACCAGTGAGAAACGCCTGACAGGCAGACGTAATGGAGATCAGGGTTGAGTACATGTGTATGTGTATTGGGTGAAGATGCTGTGAATTCACAGCCACAGAGCTGGGCCTAAACCCCTTCAACCAAAGTATACGCAGAATTTCCTAATGCTGCACAGCACTTTCAATACTTAAAGCATGGGCTGGAGTGCATGCAGCTGGGTGGCTGGAGGAGGGGGAATTTACATTTATTTCCTCCTGACAGATCACTCCATTTTACAAGGGTTATCTGCTGCACTAAGGAAATATTTAAATAAGGTGGCCCAGAAAATATTACAGAAGGATTTACTACAATGCACATCTCAGAAGAGATTCACAGATTTTAGGGCCTGAAGATCACATAGCGATTCTTATTATTATTACTAATTTGTGTTTATTATTGCAGTAATGTCTGGAGTCATCCACACTGAGGAACCCCTTGGACAGGCTGGCTGCAGCCCTGAGACGGCTGATGGGATGAGGCAGGCAAGGGGTGCACTGCTGGCTGATACCTGCCTGTCCCACACCAAACCATCACACCCTGCACCAGGCTGGTAATGGAGGAGCTACAGCTCCCTGTAGCACTATACACTGAGATAAATCTGCCCTTGGCATCTAGACACAGATTAGGAGCTTGTCCCTGTCTCCAGACTGCATATACCCTAAAAAACCCCTGTTTCTCTGATTTTCTGCATGAGAAAGGCCACAGACTCCCCTGTTTTATTCACATCTCCATGTAGCCAGGGAAGAGATGAAGCATTTGGTACCAGCAGTGACACCATCCTGATTTCCTTCTGTCCAATTTGGGATTGCTTCCTTGGAAATCTCGTTTTCCCCCCCGGTCTCCCAGGCTGACTCCAGGTGATGTCTGCCTCGCCGGGGGATCACCTTGCTGGTTCTCCATGCAGAGTTTGGGCTGAAACAGACATCACTGCTCAATTTTTCACCTTTCTCCAGAAAAAGCCGGTACTGGGAAGGGGATATTTGGTCTCCGTGTGTATCTCGATTGCCCTCTAGTGCTGAACTGCACCCCTGGACAGGATCTTCTGCTCAGGATTTCGAGCTGCCAAGAAAATTCAATTCACATTTAGGGTTTTATTTTGTTAATTAAAATGCTTATTGATGACTAGAGAGAAGCTGCTGGCTAGCCAAGAAGCAATATCCTGAGTCAAATAGCAGAAAAGCAGTTTGAGAGAGTGATTTCATCATCAACAGATGGGAAATTGAATTCTGTAATGCAGATTATTTTGTACACTGTAATGCAGATTATTCCATCAGATTGTCCGAGACAGTTTGTTAAGATTGTAAAGGACCTGCCAGCTATTTGCAGGATTCAACATACTGCATCCTGGAGAATTCAAAGATACTTAATGTGTTAGACTAGTCAATATCAATTTGTTATCTTATAGAAATACACAGGCTACTGTCTTTATTGGACTCTGTGTTAAATTAAATATCTTTCCCTCCCAAACTTATAGCTCTCCATCTACAGTTTCATTTGTAGTGCATTGTTTAATACCCTTAGCAAAACCAACTTTCTTCTGTTACACATGCTAGAAGCACAAAAGAAGTGGCTTTAAATAAATCCTGGTGTCTAAATTGTCATTATTAGGCTTCAGAGTTAAAACAGGTGGGCAAAACAAAATTATTTGGTTTTAGGCTAACAGCTGTAGGACTAATCTTAACATTGCTTTCTGTAATCCTAAATATTTCCAGAAGAATAAGCTTCAGCTGAAAAGGGACTGTTTGCCCCAGCACTGTCTCATGTTAGGGAAAAAAATCTCCTATCCCAATGCCCATTTCCAGATGCAAATACATGCTTGGAACAAGCCTTACGTCAGTCCCGCTTTTCTTGGAAAAATATTCTTTTTAGTCGAGAGTTAAATATTTCCTTGAAACCTTGTTTCCTCTAGCCCTGGTACCTAACCAAGCTTACCAGGTCTATGTGAATGACATTCATTTTAAGATGTGAATTTGAATAGGCAAACTGCAACCCTACAGTCATCCCTGGAAGACTGTCCTCCTTAAAGATGAAAATTAATGAATTTTCATGAAGGTGTTTTTATTTTAATCCTATTTCTATACGATGAATCATTCTGAGTGCTCCAGGATGTTTTCAAAAGCAATTTATTATGAGGGTTTTTTTAATGCCCAATATGATGGAATCATGACAATAGGGAATAAAAGAGCTCTATTTCAGCAAGATCATGCTGTGTATGACACCTTCCTATTTTAGATAATTTGTTTAAATAAGACTTGCTAAAATTAGTGAACAAATAAAGTATCAAGTACCTCCTATCCTTCCTATTCTCTATTTAAATATATTCACCTATCTATTTTCTGTAAGCTTCTGTGCCGAGGGACAGTGGTTTTCCAGTACTTTCTGTGCTTTCTGAAAAATCACGATTGATATCTACTGGCTTGTGAAAAAGAGGGAGAAATATATGTGTATTTCAGAAATAATCTACCTGGTTTCTTAAAATGAGAACGATGGGAAAGAAAGTCCTAAAACCTCAGGAAATGCCTTTTGTATTTGCCATGCGGAGAGTGGACAATCTGTGCATTGCACACCCTAAATCCCCACATATATTTAACAACAGTGGCCTCTGGTGGAGTTTTGGCTGAGTACTAATAATTTACTCGAGGTTGGAGACATCTGGGCTTGATGATAGTTCTGTGGTTATGGATTCGAGCTCAGGAACACACCCCTAAGCACTGGTGCTTTCAAGTATGTCGGATATTGGCCTTTCATTAATACTGACCCAATTTTAGCATGTGCCTCAGTGTGCATTTAATGCTACTGCATTCCTAATCACTTAGAGATTCATGAGTGACAGTGCCTAAATACGCACCTTCCTCCTAATATATTCAAAAGGCAGTTTTGGGGATATGGGAGTCCAATCTGGGCTTTTCTTTTTGCTGAGACATTGATTTCTACCTACCTGGTACGAATTTAACTCTCTCTCAAATTTCTACACCTCTGTTACATTTGGTAAAAATTCAAAAGTTACTAGAGATGGGAGGGGAGTGGCAAACTGCTAGAGACAAGGATAGAGAGAAGAGCAGTTGCCTTTTTATTTCACTAAAAATCTTGTAGGATTAGTGAGCCACCCCAACTACTTTCTTAGGCTTTGGTTTGGCAACCTGTTCTCATTTAATAAGCACGTAAGCATATGCTTACCCTTAAGTACCAGTTTACATCCCATCTGGCTCAAGTCAACTGCTCACGTATGTGCTTTTCTAAGGGCAACCTATGCATCTGCTAAAATTCTTTGCCAAATTGCAGCCTCCACTTCTTCTTTGGATATCCAGATCGATTTCTGTGACTTAGATCCATGCCTTGCACAGCTTAGTCCAGGATTTAAACCATTAGGTCATATTGCTTATAATACTCACCCACACCCTTCTACATTTTAAAACACATTATGATAGTAGCAGAGCTTCATCTGATCTTATCACTGCAATATAGTTGTAAGTAGCTGATCAAAGTGAAATGTATTCTGTTTAATTAGCTTTCCCAGTGACCTGAGCATGCTGCCATGAGAAATCACCATGCGTCACTAAGGTCTTATGTATTTGTAAAAAGACATATACCCCTCCCAGCATTAAGGACACTGTCAGCATTCGCCCTCCAGTCTGGCAGATATCTGGGACATGAAATACATTTCATGATACGCTATTCTTTACTCAGCCAGCACTTAATGACTAGAGCTTCAGGCCAAATACAGAATCCTAAAATGAGGCCATCAACATCACCCAATTACTGCTGTTATTAAAAATGCCAAGTGTAATCATAATAATAATTAGACACATTATGCAGCGCTGCCTAAGGAATATACTCTATGTGTGTAAGATGTCATGCAAGTCCTATTACTAGAGCTGGGCAATCTTACCACCTCCACATTCCTGCATGAGATAAAATTGCATTTGTATGTATAAATCCAGTTTTCTTGGTCTTTCACCTTCCGAGGGTTTATAATTAGGTTTTTAATACTGCAGGTGGTTATACCCTCTCTAAGTTTATGTCCTGCCACTAATGTCCTCCCAGAGACTCTGAGCATCCAGAGAAATATCTCCCTTTGATCTGTTATTTATTATCAAACAATTATCCAGACAGACAAGTTACACCCACAGTCAGTTGGTGCCTCACATGCCAGAAAAGCAGTGGTCCAGAAGAGAAGGAACACACTCAGTACCAGATGCTTTTTATTGACTTCAGGCAAATATTTCCCCCTCCTTGAACTTTTGTTGGCTCATCTGTAAAATGGGCCTGAAAACCACAGTTTTCTTTGTGAAAATACTTCAGTAAAAGTCCTACAGAAATGTGCTAATTATAAATATACTAGTCATTAGTACGCTAATTATGTTGAAGATTACCATGTCCAGAGTTGTTCTGTTCTCAAGTTCTCATTTGAAAGCCAGGCTTCCAGTTCCTTCGAAATATATAGAAAGCAAGCTGATACGGCTCCTTTGTCCCAAACTACTGCATTGCGTACTAAGAGTAATTTCTCTGGTTTTGCAACATTCTAGCAAAATCACAGCTTTTGAAAGAGATTAGATGGCGAAACTTGGCTCCAGTGATCGTTCAGTCCTGGCATCTGTTTTATTGCTTTATGTATTGTGGAATTAAGAGAGATTATCTTCTAATTATTCCCTGTAGTCTGCAAGACAGATGGAAAAAAAGCAAATTGTGTTTTATCAACGTGCTGCCATTATGTGTTCAAGCTTCAATCTCTTTTCTGGTCATTGTCCCAGAGTGACAGAAGTATGGGAATCATCTGCAGATGAGATATGGATCTGTAAGACAAGGGTCGATACAATGTTCACATAGATCTTGCCTGCATGACTAGCCACAGCGTATTTCCTTTGCCCGCATGGGTCTAATGGTCAGGAAAGAAAACCTGTTGGGTCCAGTAAGATCATGCAGTCAATCTCACCCAGCAATGACCTCTAGCAGAAGCGCTCTCACAATAGCTGAGAGACTACATCTGAGATAACACCTCTGGAATCAGAACCACTGTACTTGCCCATGTATTATCACGCCAGGCAAAAGTTACCTCTTTCCCCAGAGCATTCCTTGCTCTTTTCTCTGTTTCATTCTTGTATGTGCCAGGACTTTATATTGCCTATGAAGCATGGCTGAAGGCAAGGCTAAAGGAGGTCTTTTAGAATTCATATTCCCACAGAAGCCACACAGAGATGGCCTGGTTATAAAACTGGATGACCTGGAGGAGAAAGAAAGGAAGCAGGAAGCTGTGGTGAGGCCCATATACCATCCTCACAGATAATGCTAGTTTGCCATGGGCCAACCCATGGATGAGCCTCAGTGAGTTCATAAAACTTTTGCAATAAGGTCTCTGAGTCCCTTATCATGAGGTGTGTGCAGGGCTTCAAAGGAAAGCTGGGCTGTCATGATAAATTACTTTTTCCAGGAGTGTAGAGAGCAAAACAGGTCTCTCCTTCCTCCTGTCCCTCAAACCCTCCTGGCTCCATGCCCATGGGCCTCCTGCCCAGTGCTGGAGTACTGCCTTACGATAGCCACGCTCTTTAATGGGTCACATTTTCCCTGCCTGCACCTATTGTACACAAGCCACCACAGCTTAGTCTCATGGGAATAACCTTGGGGGTTTGTTTTCTCTCCCAGCCACCTGCCCTGCCTGATTTTCCTTGGATGTTATCAGCCTGGAAAGTGAATTTAGGCCTATCTTTTGATTTTCTCCCCAGCTTTCCATCTGCACAGTCATGATCTCTTTGATTTTCTGGATGGGAAAATACTCCATGTGGATTTGAGGTGGAGGTATCTTCCTTTGCCTAATTGTCTATTCCAAAGTAGCTCCTACTCTGCTGTGGCTAAATGAAATGAAACATTGCTGGGAGGTACCAGGGATGAAGAGCAAGAGGGACAGTTTACATGATGGCACGGCCCAGATGAATGTAAGACAGTGAGGAAAACATGGTAGGAAAAAAAAAAATAATCCAAAAACAGAGGGAGAGGACACAAAGATTCAGCTGGGAAAAATGCTGAGTTTATAATCAAAGAATTTCATCTGAGTCCAAACTTGCTCCTAAATACAACTTCTGTCCCCGACACTTTTTGCCCCAAACAAGGAGCAAAGGACTGGCCATGGGGGGTGTTCCTGCTTTTTCTTTTCAGGCAGAGGCTGCTAGCTCAGGGCCCACCCTCACCAGGTACAACCCCAGAGGGAGGGGAGCTTGTCTGAATGTGCTAATCCCCAAAGTAATGATGCGTCCTGTGAGTTTCATGACATCAAACACTGGGAGGGGGTAATTAGTGCCCCAGTGACTGTAGTAAGCCGTCAGCAGTAACGCTAGTTCTGAGCATGCAGCTTTTATTGGGTCATGAGGAAATGGAGCGGGGATGGTAGAGAGCTCTCTGCTCAGCAGGAACAAGAGAAATGGGCCAAATTAAATGCTGTAATGAAATATCAATGAAATGGCAGTCAGTTTGGGGAAGGCTGCATTCATATCCAGGCCTGAGTGTAGCTGCAGTGGGAATGGTGGGGCTTATGGAAGGCACCATCTCTTAGATCCCCTTTCCTATAAATCCACACCTATCTTTATCTATAAAGAAATTTTTGCATACCCAGGCACACATACGTGCTTGCCCTTTACTTTTAGAATGGCCTGAAAGAAAATTCATACAGACCTTGAAGCTATGGAATGAGCTAGGATTTGGTATCATCTGCAGTAAAAAGTCATATTTACTTATCCTTTGAGATGAATATTGTCAGAAGACTTCTTTACTCATAAGAGGAGACAGTTTACTTCAGTTCTTTATCCTTTCTTATTATAGGACCTTCACAAGAGGGTGGGCAATCCTGGCCAGTGGTTGGAGCTAAGCCTGGAGTCAGCTTGGAGGAGGAAGACAGACAGACTAATGGGGGCAAACAAAGATCAGGAGCCAAAGACTTTGACAGTCAAAAAGGGAGGCAAACAAGGAGGTCAGAAGCCATACTGATGCTCAGAAATCCTAGAAATGCTGGGTGCCAAGCAAGGAGCAGGCAAGGCTCAAGCAAGACCAAGGCATGGCCCTTGGACATGGGAGTCAGCAGAACTCCAGCCAAGGGTGACAGTGAGCCACAGGAGAAATCAGTGGGAGTCCCTACACATCAGGCATTAACCCATCTCAGAGGCCAGCACCTCTCTGAACAGGTTGATCAAGCCCATAGCTCCAAGGGGGCCTGCAGGACTGACAGCTCATGCAGAGGCTGAAGGTGGTCAGGTAACCACCTGCTGATCCAGATACAAACTTCACACATAGGCCCAGTGCCATGAAAAATAAAACATGGCATTAACCAGCGCCAAGGGAACTCAGCACTGTGTTAAGTGCTTTTTATTATTATCCCTTTGGCTAGAACATTGGGCAACAGTTTTCTGGGCACATTGCGATGACCCAGTCTAGTGGTAAAAGCAAGATACATATGAAAATCCCGTAACAACTGAAGTACACACACCACTTACAGCTTCTGCACAATAATACTTGTTCTCTCCCTTGGCTAATTCTGCATGCACCCAGAAAATAAGAAGTGTCTATGTGTCAAGCCTTTTCTAATGTCCATTGAGTTTCTTCAGTCTCCAGGATCTGAAAGCTCTTTCTTGATCATTGCACGTCCCTTGCGGTGTGGCAAAACCCAAGGGAATGGCCTGTCCATTGGAGACTTCTGACCACTGTGTGACATGCATTCCTTTAGAGGAAACCTACACAAGGTCTATGGACCAAAAAAACCCTAATTATAAAAGGAGACTGACCCATTGCAAAGTTGCTGGAAGTAAATGATCTATAAAAATGAAAGCACTTCAGAATATGTGATTAAAGGAAATGACTTCATTTATCCAAGTAAAAATTAGGAGGCAGCTTGACCAAGATTTATAAGAATCTGTTTCTGAGTGTGGAGAGATGCTCTGGTTCAGCCAAGAGTGGTGGTCCCCAACTCTGACTAAGTTCTTTGACAAATGCTTGGGAGCAGTTTGACGAGGAGATCACACAGGTTTGTCAGGTCCTTGCTTTCTGCCAGCTGATTAATTCAGCCTGCTGACAGCTGAAAGAGCGGCGTGGTTTGCAAGAGAGCAGCAAGGTGTATTGGCAGAGTGAGCTGTGGTACAAAATGAGTGGCTCAGGCCACAGCAAAGGGAGGAAAATGTGTGCACAAGCAGATGTAGGAGGTGATGGGACTGAAGTGAAGTGGGAGAGAGGGCCATTGGGGCACATCAGGGCAATTACAGTATGTGAGATTTGAGATCTTTTTAAAGAACTACAGGTGCTACCTTCCAGAGCAAACCCATCTTTTCTAAATGAGAACCAAGAAAATATTCTCACACCAAACACCATCTTTAATTTATTCTATATGAGCTCCGTTTGGGGTGGGGAGAGAGAGTTGTCTGAGATGAAAGCTAGTCATTGAACAAAATGAAATATTATTATATTAAATGCCACAAGACTGTGGTATCCAAAAAAGTATTTGATTTCAAACCACACTGCTCTCAGGGTTTGCTTTCTTCTCTTTTTTTTTTTTTTTTTTTTAAACTCACTTTGCAAGTGTCAATCACAGCCCATGATTGCTATCTCATCAGGTTCTCGTCAAAGCCTCTAATGAGTTGTACCACACAGGACATCAGACCCCCTCCCTGGCAGCTCACTGCTGGCTGAGGAATGATGTGAGCACAGAATAGGTAGCCGACACGATACGTACACATGGACTTTCACACCCAACTCTGATGAGTGCAAAAAGAATTCAGTATTGATGGGCCCATCTACACATACCAGGCTCAGGTCATCTTCATTTTTCCAGTTAGAAACCAGAAATCTAAAACACATTTCAAAGCGTATTTGAATTTCCAGCTGAAGTGAGCACTGCACGTCATCTGTTTTAGTGGTGCAGCCCAGCATGGGAGACTCCCAAACACAGTGCTGCATTGAAACAAAGTTATCACTGACTTTATGAGATATTTGTACAACCTTGCACCCGCAATTAAAGCAGTTAAATGAAATGAATCATAAATTCATAGATTTTAAGGCCAGAAGGAACCTTCTTGATTATCTCCTCTGATTTCTTGGTCTGGCATAATATAAGCTGGAGAATTGCACCCTGAGGAGCCTGTGTCTCGCCCAGAGTACCTACTTGGACTAGAAAGAGCATGCCTTTCAGAAATACACCCTTTCCTGGCTTTAGGCCTTCATATCTCTAGATAAGGATATCACTGAAGATTTCATACTGTGCTTCTCAGCTGAATTTGTTGGACTTCAGGTTTGAGCAACTATGTAAGGGTTTGGTCAGACAGACCAGTAAATGTTTCCTTCATATCCCTGCTTTCTCTAAAGATTCTTACGATCAGATTACTCTTTAATCTCATCTCTGTTCGAGTAAATAACCTTTGTTCATTTGGACACTCACCGTTTTGATGATCTTGAATACAGTTAAGTTGCTGTAGATCAAAAAGAAATGTCTCCACTGGCCTATGTAGTAGTCATCACAATTCCTCATTATTCTTGTCACTGAACTATCTATGATTATGCCATACAAAAATGGCATGAACCTGTTAGTTGCAAGGAAAAAAAAAAAATCCATCTAATCCATTTAATCTAATTCACTTTTCTGTGGTCCCTATGCAAAGACACCTGTGTTTTTTCTAGTAAACCAGGATAATTTGTACAATGTTGCAAGCAAAGTTACCCCATCCTTACTGAACAAGGGTGTATTTATTGTTGCTATATGATTGCTTAATCTCTTCGTATTGTTTGTGATCTAGTACTGGATGAACGTAACTGAAACACAGCATTAATTACATTCACAGGCTTTTGATGCTCTTAAGAAAGAAGTGAGAAAGACTTGTGGAGTTAAGAACTAGGCCAACAGCATGGAGAAAAAGTAGGTGCTTTTAAGGCTTCTCCTTCTTGAGCATATGAATTAGGTTTGCCCACAGGCATCCCTGCTAGGAAAAAAATCAGTCTATCATACATAGAGACTAGATTCAGAGCAAGTTATCACATATGAAACAGCAGCAATTGAATTTGGGGTAAATTAACTAAGACAAAATGCCAGCTGTTTCCTAATCAATGGAAATATCTTACTGTATCTTACACCCAAAATTAATTTGGAATATTTATTTATTTTCTGAAACCAAATCTGCAGTGCAAAAAAATATCTTGACACTGAATATAAGAAGGGTACAAACATAACAGATTTGAAGTCAGTGCATGGAGTACTTTCTCCTCTGCTGAGCTATTTCTAAGAGGTATTTCTCTCCCCGTTCACACTCACAAGACAGTGAAGTCACATTCCCCTACAGTGTATACGCTCCTTTATTTTCATATAGCATGCAGGCAGAGGAAATCATGTCTTGATCCTCTACATGACTGCTTTAAACACTTATAAGAATAAAATGCAAATTAAATAGCAAAAGCAACCAACAGTCAAGAAAAATCTAATTACTGTGAATTGGTTACAATCATGGAAAGCACTGTTAGATTTTTAGAGACTTGCTTCCCCCATCCAAACAATCCTGGCTATACTTGAAGCATGATAAAAGAAATGACATTTCCTATTCTATAATCCATTATTCATCAAAGACCAGCATGTAATGAAAACAGAAGTACAAACATCTGTTTTCAGGTTAGATCTTTTTGGAGATCTAATTCCTCTGAAGAACTTAAACCCAGAAGTCAAGCATCATAAATAATTAGACAAAGGGTGCTGAAAATTACAGCAGAATCAGGAATATCTCCAGTGCCTTTATATGCATCTTTGATTTTCCTTTCATGGGAAGACACTGCCTTTCAGGTAAGAACATCATATAAGATAAGCAGCTGCTCTGACCCATTTATAATTCCCAAGCAGGATAATATTTAAACTTCCCAGTCAATTGTGTCTGCTTCTATACCCTCTTCTAATGACAAATAAAAGGCAGTTGCAAAGAGGAAGAAGACTGTGATATTAAATACAGTTTCTCATGCGGAGATATCCCCCTCTACAAAGGGAGAATAGGGCAACTAGCTCAGCTTTTAGTGTCTCACTATCAGACATTTATGCTAGAACAAATTAATTCTGCCTGAGATGTCCACAGTAACCCACAGCTATCAAGAGAGTAGCAATCTCTGTGATCTTCATCATATTTCTACACCCCTCAGCAGTTGAAATATGGAGGATAAGTGCATCAGGATGCATTAAATCAGCAAGGAAACAGCTTCGGCCACAGTATTTTAATAGTCTAATATAAGGATGAGATGTTATTGGCTAAATTTTGCCTTCACTTACATCTGTAAATACATGTGGTTTCTTGAGAGAGAGCAGAGTGCAGCCTTGTCTTGTAAATATTTGGAGTATACATTATACCATATGATAGCAATTCATGTGTGACTTGCCACTTGTCCTTTTGAATAGGTAATTTTGCAGATGATGAGAGCAGTCCCTTGTCGAGTTATAAAGAAAAGGACTTGTGGTATTCTACACTAATAGCCCCAAAACCCATATCCCACAGCAGCCAGATTGCAAGGGTTGGGATATATTTAATTGAACTATATTTTTACAAGGGGATATCTCTCATTCCTCATGTGCCATGCAGATCATTAAGGGGGTTATATTGTCACTTAATCAGACACGGAAGCAACTCAAGTCCAACAACTCAACGGCGATGATTAACGTATGTTTTACTCATTTTCTTCAGCAGAGGGAGCTTGAGTCTACAGCAAAGAGCCGCTGCCTTCACTTTGACTTGTTCTCCCCAGTCTGTCATCGTCAGCACACCTCAATGCCACGGATAATTTTACGTAAATGAGGAGAGAAATAGTGGCATTTGGGAACAGCTCTGAAAAGCTGCCCTGCCCTCTGGATCAGAAAAGGATCGAGCGATCCAGTATGTGCTGGATGCACCCAACCAGCTGCCCTTTTCCAGATGGACTCCATGTTGAGTTCAAGTCAAAGAGCAGTCTGAGATGGGGGTGAAACCGTGTGAAAAGTGGCTTTGTGCTGGTCCTAGGCTTGGTCGAGTCAGTGCAGGAAGAAACCAGAGTGACTTTAAGTAGCTGAAGGACTAGTCTGAATAGTACCAGGGATGGGATTAAGTACCCTTGATGCCACTCAGTGACATGCCTTGGGTATTGGGGCAGAGGATATAGGTCTTGCATGGATCAGGAGGAAGGTGGCACAGGGAATTAGTCAAAAAACAGATTTCTTAGGAAGCTCTTCTCCCTACAGGTTGGCACAGCAGTACGTGAGGGTTGCGCTAGGAAGCATCTGCAAACTATTTGCATTGTCCTGGGGAAGCAGGCAGAGGGGCTGCCAGGCGAGTGCTATGGATGTGTTCACACTGCGATGAGCTCACTGGCTGGCACTGATCATCCCTCCAGCTACCTTGGCCTATGGTGTTTAACAAAGGCATTGCTGCTTCAACCAAAGCAAATAAAACACAGTTCCCCAAGCAGCTCTCGTCAAAGTCATGTTGTTCATTGGATCTCAGGGCCCCTTGGAGGATGGCTCAGAGTTATCCCTTGCAGTGGCCAGTAACTGAGCAGGGCACTTGTGTGTTGCCATTGCAGTGTGAAAATATTTGCCTGAACTCTTTAATGTTTGTAAACATAACAGGATGCAATTAGTACTTGTAACTCATCCCTGAGATAACTGAAGATGGGAACATACATTTCAGAATAGAAAGTTAAGCATGCAGGTATTAAAATTACTCCAATAAAAATATATGTTGAAAGAATTAGAAACAAACCCCTTAAGATTGAATTCTTAGAGCTTTATCCTAAGCACTACAGAAGTAGTTATCTGATTTTATTCCTCTAACAGGCCATAATCCATGGGAAAATACTTCTATAAAACATCCATTAACTAATTAATAACTTTCTGGCTTGAGTTGCCTACTTCTAATCCATCTTTTCCCACATATTCAAGTAAGTTAAAGCTGTATAATTCTAACCTCATATACACTTGATGGGCAGATCATTTGTTGTGATGGAAGAAGCCTTGAAGAAGTGCCTGCTACGCACTTATTTTCAAAGTAAATGAAACAAACTGCAAATCAAGGACGCCATTAAAGCTTGCCCATATAAAGGAAGGGTCTAGTTCAGGGCTGTCTGATTGAGTATGCATTGGATCAGGTCCAAACTGCAATTGGTTTACATATTTCCCAAAGAAATGCCAGTACATAAAATGCCCATGAATGCAAATAGGTTGTGTTTTTTCATTTGTATAATTTAACAGAGGGTGGGTTAAAAATGAATACACACAATAGGATTATACAATATTCTCAGGGGTTCAAACAAGTTGCTGTCTGCCTAAGGGAAGGCCGATCTAGTGATTAAAGCTTAACCTCCAGGGAGGAGGAAATCACAGTAGTATTCCCGAATGGCCGCATATTTGTGAAGTCACCAAACTTTTCACGCCTCTGCCCTTCAAACAGGGACAAAGCCTATTTACACAGCTTCACCAGCCCATCCACATTTGTATGTTGATAGCAGAGCAACAAGAGAGAGATGGTGTTGAAAGGCAAATTACCTTCTGACTTGGTTCCATATATGCATTTATATTTGTGCCATGAATAGAGCAGTACCAAGTGCACATATGTCTTTGCTTATAATATATATTTTAACCCCATATATACCTTGCCTTCCCTTCCCCCACCACCCTCTCTTTTCTTAGGCATTCGGTTATCATTCCCAAGAACATCTGAAAACAACAGGATGGCATCACCCTACAGCTACCCCTTCTCTGACTCTCTTGAGCAGCTTTGTGTCGTATTGTCAGTGTTTTATATATTTACACCAACAGAGGAGGCCTGGGATGTGGGCTTTTACGTTTATATGAGTCTCACCGCCACAGGGGGTATTTAACTTTCTGCCCTGGTTGCTGTAATTCTCTCTCCAGTGGATATACAGTTCAGATCAGGTTCCTATTGCTGTGATGACAGGCATTCAGCAGGCACTGTAATTGCAGAGTTAAAACAGCTCATTTTCTTACTGGCAAGCTGTAGTTAAAGAGGTGCTAGGAGGCAGCCTGGCTGTCTGCAGAGGAACTGATCAAAGCACTGAAAGGCATCTGGCTTGTCTCTGTTTTCTTTCACCACCCCCCTTGCTGATGGAGGGGAAAAAAAGAGAGAAGGAGAGAAAAAGCGAAAGAAAAAAAGAGAGGGAAAAAAAAGGAAAAAAACTATTAAAAAGGAATTTATTAAAATGAATACTTGTCGCTTTCCTAAGGGTAAAATGCAGTGTCTTATTAAAGACACTAAACACAGTTGGGTTAGGTCGATTTTTTTTAACTCTCTGTATTTTTTAATGAGAAAATTGGGTCTTGTGAATGTTCGTTTGCGTCCATTTCCATTAGCTCTTCCCAGGAAGATAGTTAAACGGTTGAGTAGTGCTTTTCACACTGCGGAGAGTGAGCTTCCCTGTCTCTGTATCAATGTCATCCTTCCTTATAAGACTCAGCTTTTTCTCCTTCTGACCTCTACCTTTCCCTGAAGGACATACAGCTCTAGCCAGGATGCGATGGACAATGGGATTCTGGATTAACTGCAAAAGTACAAATGAAACACATTTCTGCTTACTTTTATTTGTCCTAATTCGCTCCAATTCTTCCTGTCATAAATTCCAGCAAATCACAAAGGAAAAGGTAAATAGAGTTGACAAACCACTTGAGATGTTCATATGAAGGATAAAAGAAGGGAAAAATCTCCAGCAGCAGGGGAAGACATCTATCAAACAAATTGAGATCAATGATCCAAAAGCCACTGAGAAGTCAATCAAAATTTCTACCAATGAGATAAAGGAGCCCCCAGGCAAGGAATGGCTCCATTTCCAAATAAGAAAAGAGATATTGCATCCTGGGGAAAAGCACCGTTCAGGTGAAAATAACTGAAATGTGGGAATTGCTTTCTATGAACCAAAGGAATAAAAGGTTATCAGGACAGTAAGAGCTAGCAGCTGAGGTCACATGCTCTCCTCCAGCAGCTCTCTGAAGTTCTTGCCTTACAGGGGCTCTAAAAGGAAAAGAAATAGAACATGATCCATTACATACTATTTGACAACATTTTTCAACCAGGTTTCCAGGCTGGCACAGTGCAAAAGCAGCAGGAATTTTGCTATTTCTTCTGAGCCTTCAGTCATCGGAAACTCATCAGGGAGAGGGTTCATTCTCGCTTTTGCTCCCCTCGCACTTCATTTTTTTCATCCACTATCTCTTGATGGTGACACCACCGTCTTCCCATGGACAAAAGAGGAGTTCAGAGTCTTTGAAAGAAGAAAACAAACTCAGTAACTCAACAAGGAGCCTAGACAGGCAATGTTGCAAATTAAGTTGAAAGAGGCCCAGTTACTGCACCATTATTTGATTTCCCCTTCTCTAATCCCTTGCTTGTAATTAGCATAATTTATTAACATATTAGAGCCATGCATGTGAACCCTCTTTATAGTTGCTGAGTGCTCCCTGAGGCTGCCTAGTGAAAGCTTTTCCCCACTGTTTAATAATATGTTACATAAGGAAAACCAGCTTCTGATATAATTTAAATTATGACTTTCCTTTCTGCCTCTGAACACTCATTTCCTTTAAACGGGGTTAATTTCCTTAAATAATGAAAATCCTCCAATTTCAGTTTTCCATTCATTAGACCCCCTTAGTTCAACATGAAAAAGTCACACGCCAAGAGGGAAAAGAAAAAAGAAAAGAAAAAAAAAAAAAAGAAAAAAAATCCCATTGAACTTCAAACATAACCGTCCTGAGAAGAGGTTTCCTGTGATCCTGTCTGCTTCTCTCCTTTCTAGACTGAGAAGAGCACAACAGAGACTGTCAGGAGATAAAGATGGACAAGCCACTTTACATCAAACTAGTTTCTCCCATCTTGCATCTAAGGTCCTCTGAATGCTAAGGGCATTTTCAGAGTTGCAAACATGTAGTGCTTCTCTGGGGGATCACACAGTGGTTTAATGGGCCAACAGCCAAACACGGATTTCTTTGTATTCTCGCAGATAGTTTCCTTTCTTTCCATTAATCCACTGCTGATATTTGCGAGAGGATGGGCAAACAAGGCTACCCCTGTACCTGCTCTGATCATCAGTCTGATGCGGGTCCATCTCTGGGCTGAGGACATGGCCATGGCCACAGGGTTGCACCACCTTGACTGCTTCAACTAACCTTTACCTTCACTCCTTGCTCTCCTGAACTAAACCTACTGCTCACATTGCTCATGAATCAGCCTCTTCAGCTCTTTGCCATGTTTTTTTTTATTTGCTGTTCTTCTTCCAGCTCTTCTACAGCTCCCCATGTCTGTGATAACCCAAACCAAGGGCAATTTCAAAGAGGTAACTCAAAATGTCTGTTGAAATGCAGAATTTCCTTCTAGCTCCTCTACATTCTGTGCAGAAATATAAACTCATTATCTTTTTGAGTGATGGCTCAAGAGTTAGCTAGCCCTAAGTCCATGGCCAGGTACTAGCTAAGCAGAAGACGTGCTCAAGAGAGGCAAAACCAGTGCAGTAGCTTTTGAAGTACTAGCCAAAAGCTGGTTTTCTGCTCCTCCTCTGACTGCTTGTGTGATGTTTAGCTCACCCAGTATGTAAGTGCTTGACTCTAGCTGAGTTCAACGTGTTTTAACTGCTAATACCTTTGAGGATTTAGGCCTCTGTTATATTTCAATAAACTGGGAATAAAGTAATTTCTGCACCTTAAAGAACAGCTGTGAGCTATTAAAGCTTGTAGCTGTGTACTCTAGGTAGATAATACCTCCTCCTGTCATTGTAGTGAGCATAGCCCAGCAACAGATGGCATTTTTAGCTGTGGAGTGATGCATAACAGCAGCATCATTCATCTTGATGGTAATTTAAATACAGTGTTACCATGTTAACAAAAAGGGCACCCTGTTTTTTTTTAAAAATAAGTACCTAATATAACAAGGCCTCCAGTGTCCTCCCACTGAAAAGCATTATAAACACATCATTTTGGAAACAATAAGAACAGAAAGAAACTCTGAAGAGAACCATGTGCTTGTAGCTCTGCAGGCAGATCTGTGCTGGACACCTGTTAGACACCAGTTAGACACTAAGATATCTGCGAGACTTCATGAAGTGGTTAATAACAATGCGGGCTGGACAACGTTCTGCTGAGTTTGGGGCAAAATTTTGGGTCAGAGCTTATGTTTTCCACCCCAGTTAACCTTTCTCTAAGGAAAAACCAACCTTAATAGCATGAAATGTCAGGAAAATTATGTTAATTTGCAGAGTAAATTTTTTTCAGGACCTCAAAGAAGAAAGTGAATGTTATTGTTGTTATTACTTGTTATTTATCACTGGGGAAACCCAAGGACAATTAAATTAACTTGCTGGAGATCACAATGCCAGAGATACAAGAAAAAGACATGTTTCCTGACTGATGCTGGAGGTTTATTGACTTGGGGATTTTAGGGGGTGTTTTTCATAAGAAAATGCTGGTTTCTTGAACCCAAAATTTCTGCGGAAAGGGAAAACTTGTCTGACCAGGAAAAATTCTTCCTATTAGGAAGATCTACCACAAATGGGAGAAACTGAGGCTCAGACAGAAGGATTTGGATTTGTCTCCCCTTCCCACCCAAACTGAATGCCATCAGACCCCAGGCCCCTTGAAGGAGCAGGACTTAACGTAGCTTCATGTCAGCACAGAATAGGAAAACAAGTTCCCACCCCACTCACTGGTTTTTGTCTCCCAGCACTTGACTAAACCAGAGTCTATGTTCCCCTCTTCTCTCTTCGGAACCTGATTTACTGTGGTATTTATCTGATTTAGGGTTGCTCTTCCTTTATGCTCTTCTCAGGAGCACCGATGTCTGGGATGTCGCAACATATATAAAGCTTTTGGGTGTATTTATGTGTATTGAAATGTACTTTTCATGGTACAGCTGCACACGCCCTTTCCACTATTCAGCCTCCTCTCCTCCCACTTAAAAACAAGCCTTTTGAAAGCAGAAGGGAAGAATAATTAAAAAAAATTGTAATCTGCCGCAGGTAATGACATGATTGAAACATCACCATTTTGTCTGGAGGGTCACAGGACGGCTTTATGAGAAAGCTTTAAAGCTGCTAACTCTAAAGAACCTTTGATATTTCACCTTTTGTTGTTGTTAACGTATTCTGCTTCCTGACTCTTGGAAACAAAGCATGTACCGAGGCCCCTGTCACTTCAAAAAATTTGGTGCCAAACATGTTATGCCATGGGGCAGTTTGACAATCTGAGAAGATTAATTGAGCATATACATTTGAGATCTTCCAAGCCGTTTAAGTAATTTAGATACGTAACATGAAGTAGACATCATGGCCCCTTAGTCAGCTTTGGGAATGCAATGCTTGATCTTATACGTTTCAGCTAGATGTGGTGTGGTCCCTGTGTGGTGATCTGGGTTTTGGCAAGGAAAGATTATGCTAACAGTGGCTCTTGTTTCATCATAACAGCTAGAAACTAAAGGGAAAACCTAACTGATATACTACAAAGTACTTATGGCAGCATTAACAGTATACCTGATTGGACAAAAATATTTTCCCACTCTTTAAAATACAAAAGAGTCACTCAGGACTAGGAATGAAGATTTCTGTAGCTTTGGTGTAAGTCTTCTTCACTGTTTTTAGAGAACCAGGAAAGCATGGCAACTATTCCTCACTTAACCGTTCATATTACACAATTTCCTTGCTAGTCCTTTTACAGTGATCATGAACTAACATTTCTACATCTTGATTTTTTACAAATGTGTTCAGTTCCCAGAATTGCTTAAATCTTGTAGACAGGAATAATTCTCCATTGGTTCATTTCTAGTAGCCTTTGAAATTATTTGATACTTGGTTGTTCATAATCAAACATAAAATTATTTCTGATGAAACATTAGTAAACAGAAAATGTAAAAACAAATCTCAAAATTAAAATTCAGGGGGGGCATAAACTCTACTCAAGTATCTGTAAGAAGGTTCTCAGGGTATGTTTCTCAGATACGTTTCACTCAACAGCAGCTCATAGAAACGTTTGCAAGAAATAAGATGGATTGTGACTGTAATTGAAAAGAATGTGAGAATTTCAGTTGAAAATACATTAATGGGTACTTTCTAAAATCATACTGACATTTCTACTTGTACAAGAGTCTATTTGAGGAAAATGTCTGAGTATTTTGTAAGATGCAAGAGCTTTGGAAAAGATCTAGAATTTTGCACTCTAGCCAAAATCAAATGAAGACAAATGAAAACGGAGTGGTGCTAGCCAAATGAAGCCAAGTCAAACCATAGACACTATTGGGACCTGTCCATCATGGACTTCTGGCAAAGATTCTTAGCAACTAAAAATGTTTCCACCATTGCTTTTGTAAAATGAATGGTCTGGGCCTCAGAAAGAGCTGTTTCTTGTGGAAATCAGTGGAAATACTTAGCCTTTGGGTCCTGGTGGAAAGTTGCCTCTGCTGAGTTTGGCCAGAGCCTCCATGACTTTGCCTAGAAATTGTCTTCACCAGCCATGAAATAAGATAAATGAGAAGCTGAGGCTTGCAATGTAACTACTGCTGTCTTTTGTGATACCAATGAGAGGGCATTGTTCTGCTATATTAGAAGAATAAACAATAATTATACATTATATACATGTCTGCCATCCTGGGAAAAAAAGGTTGTCCTACCCCCTTTTGATATAGAGTAATAAATTATTTTTCTCTTTTTTTTCTGGACCCACCCAAACTCCTGGAGGCTATCTCCTGTAAAAGAGGGAGGTACAGGCAGCTTATGGAATACATGAAATCTTTTTTGTATATTGTATTGTCAGATACACTTAGTAGAGATGGATGCAACTAATTTATAGGTGGAATACTGATTTTTGACCATCTGGAAGTAATTTTTTCTTGGTTTTAAATATTAATTTTGTGTCTTCTGGACAGGTTTATATTCAAACCATAGAACGCAGAATACAGACCTCTTTTTAACCCTGGAAGATGACGACAACTAGCTCTAAGGCATCGGTGGGGCCTTTTGGACAGTCTAGAAGCTGCCATGAATACTGTCCCTGTTCATAGTATCCAAGAAGAGTATCCACAGACTTAGAGGAGGGTAGAAGGAAGGTTTGGATTTTGATGGAGACCATCTCAAATATTTTTAGCTTTCATATCAGTGTCTGTGCCAAGAATCCACCTGTTGGGACTGTTGTGATGGGGAACTGTAGGCCCCAGTGCTGCTGTCAGAGGTTATAGTGCTTAGGCTGTGAATTTTCCAGGACCATCATCACATATATGTTTCTATGCACAAGAGACCATGCAGCATGGGAGCTGGTTATAATCTGGAGGTTTCCTAAAGGATGTGTAAAAAATCATCTTTGTTCAAAATTGTCTATTTTGGAATAAGTGAGAACGTGGTGGGTTGACCCTGTCTGGATGCCAGGTGTCCAGCAAAGCCTCTCTATCGCTCCCTTCCTCAGCTGGACAGGTGACAGAAAATATAACAAAAGGCTCGTGGTTCAAGATAAGAACAGGGAGAGATCACTCATCAATTACCATCATGGGCAAAACAGACTCAACTTGGGGAAACTTAATTTGATTTAGTACTAATCAAATCAAAATGTGGTAATAAGAAATAAAAATTAAATCTTAAAACATATTCCCCCACCTCTCCCTTCTTTCTGGGCTTATCATTACTCCTGATTTCTCTACCTGCTCCCCCACAGTGGTTCAGGAAGATGGGGAGTGGGGTTTGTGGTCAGTTCATCACATGTTGTCTCTGCCACTCCTTCCTCCTCAAGGGCAGGACTCCTCACACTCTTCCCCTGCTTCAGCGTGAGCTCCCTCCCATGGGAGACAGTCCTCCATGAACTTGTCCAATATGGGTCCTTCCCACAGGCTGTGGTTCTTCATGAATTGCTCCAGCGTGGGTCCCCCATGGGGTGCAGTTCCCACGGGGCCACAGGTCCTGCCAGGAGCCTGCTCCAGCGTGGGCTTCCCATGGGGTGACAGACTCCTTCAGGCACATCCACCCGCTCCAGCGTGGGGTCCCCCATGGGCTGCAGGTGGGTCTCTGCTCCACCATTAACTTCCATGGGTGCAGGGCACGGCTGCCACACCATGGGCTGCACCATGGGCTACAGGGGAATCCCTGCTCTGGTGCTTGGAGAACCTCCTCCCCTCCTTCTTCACTGACCTGGGTGTCCGCAGAGTTGTTTCTCTCACATCTTCTCATTCTGCTCTTCTGGCTGCAATTGTGCAGGTTTTTTTTCCCCTCCTTAACTATGTTATCCCAGAGGTGCTACCACCATCGCTCATGATCTCAGCCTTGGCCAGCGGTGGGTCCACCTTGGAGCCGGCTGGCGTTGGCTCCACTGGACATAGGGGAAGCTTCTAGCAGCGTCTCACAGAAGCCACCCCTGTAGCCCCCCTGCTACCAAAGCCTTGCCACACAAACCCAATACAGAGAAAAACTGTAATAATAACTGCACTTGTTACTGATTAACATATTGCTATAGACTTTCTGTAGGGAGGTCCTCTGGGTATTTTGTTCATTGCTTTACCCAGTATGGTCTATATAGTCAATGTTTACCCTTTTTGAGCTCTGCTCTAGCTGTGATATAAAGAAAGGAGGGGAAAGAAATCAAATGCTATGGAAAACAAAAGTGTTCTGAAGTACAGCTGTAGCTAGCTCCAGCTGTAACAACAGGTTGTGGATTTCCAAATTTTAATCTCCCAAAAGAATCTGTATCAAATTCTTCAGCCCAGAGGTCAAATGGGATTTTAGTAATGGAATGGGACAACTCAGCTTGTAAAGTCTTCTGGGCAATGGCCTTCTGCTCTCTACCTGGACACATCTGTGGAATACGTGTCCATGAAATGTGCTTCCGAGCCACACAGGAATAAAAATAAATAATAATGACTATAAAATCATTTTATGCTTTTCTGTCTTCTATTGCATCACTAGCAGCAAAGATGACACACTCAACACTGGAGGCCATTCAGATTGATGATGTAGCAGCCAGCATGCTCAACTATCCCACTGCACAAATAGGTAAGCAGATTACGTATGTTCTTGAGCACAGCCTATAGTCATAGTACAAAAACTGTTTCAGGAATGTTCTCTGGGATTTGTCATTCTGGTGGTATTTAGATACAGAAGTGTGTGTAAATTAGAAATACAGTCTGGGCAATTTCAGAGTTTCAGGATGTCTATTACTAGTAACAAGTTGAAATACAGTTGTATACATTTTTTTGGGAAAATATGATGGGAATACCTAGCAACAAAAAGCATGTGGAAAAAAAATGATGACTCTGATCTTTCAGGACTGTTTCTTTATCATTCTTTGAGCCCTAAGAGAGCATCCAGAAGGATCTTCCAGCACCAGCCCAGCAGTGTAAGTCACTTTGCAAAATGGAGCTGCTCACAATCCCAACCTATGGCATAAGCTATTAGTTCAGATGGGAAGATGTGCGAGAGAGAATAGATGACCAACACCACTTCTATGGTCAGATACAAAGAAAGATAAGTTTTCCATTTCCCACATAAATGCCTCTCTCTGCAGTGCCAGGAAACCTGGGGTATGTTTCCTGTGCAATACCAGAGAAAGGCAGGTAGAGTAACAAGATAAATGCCAATATGAAAAGCAAGAGGTGAGGCATATGTACTGTAATGTCTGCTAGGAAATGCAGGCTTATCTTGAGCTGCATTGTGAGCACACAATGTCTAGAGACAAGCCTTTGGTTCCCGTCAGAGCAGGGAACAGAGCTTGGCCCTCTGTGCCCTGCTGGACTTTAACCACTGGTCTGCTCTGATGATTCGTGGGTTTTGTGGGTCAACATATTAATTGCTATGTAGTTGGAGGAATCAGAGCTTCTGTGGTCAGGTAAAATCTTGCCCCCCTTCTCTGTCTCCTTAACTTTAAAAAGTTGGCATGTTTCATCTCACAGGACAGAGCCAGAATGTCCCTGTTTAAGTGGAGCAAACGTTTTTCCAAAGGGTCAAAGTTCAGGACGAGCTTGTAAGCAGATTATGGAGCTGGTAGAAAGGCCAAAGGCACCCTAAGTCTTTACATTCCCAAAGTGCTGTGTTAAACTCTAGCCCAAGGATGTACTTAACCCCAAAGAGAATGGAGGTCAAGTGAACTTGCAGCATTTCAAATACAATCAGTTTGGAAAAGTAGCAGTTTATAAAGAAGTATATTACAGAGACAAGCTTATGTTAGCATTCCCTCTCTGCAAATAAGCCTGACCTATTGCTAGGCTTGTCAAAGAGCTGCCATGTTTGTTTTATAGCATCAAACAGTAAGACTTTATTTCAGTTTAGGTTAAATCTCAGGGAACATTTTTGGCTTAGGGGCATTGAAAGTCTCCCTCTAAGGAGATGCAGGGGGAGTATTTATGCCATCTATCTTTAGGTATTTAACTCAGACTGGCTCCCTATACTGTCAGGAGAGTGAAGGAGGGTTTTCCAAGGGCAGCTCAGAGTGCCTGAAATGAGCCCTGAACCAATACCTGGGTGTCCCCCCTCATTCCACGGAGTTTGCAAAGCACAAAGTTGAGCCATGCAGAGACATTGCTTTGCACTTTCTCTGTATTTTCTTTAAGGCATTCAGATCTGTGTGTAAGGTGCTAATTGACCCTCGTAAAATCCCTGCAGCATTTATAATGCCCAGCTGGCATGCGTGTGCGTGTGCGGGAGTCACAGCCTGACTGTGGTACAGGTGGGGTTGTCCAGCTGCAGCAGAGCAGGAAGGCTCTGGGCACAGGGCAGCACAGCACTTCTTAAGCTAAACACACGTCTTGAGCAAAAAACTGATGCACAAAGGGGACAGGCTTCGTCCAGCCTCACCAGTCCTCCTGCTTTTCTCAAAGATCTTTCACCTGGCACAAGAACACCCAATGACTGTGCCATGTATGGCAAATAGCCACAGTTGAGCTTGCTGCGTATGCTCAGTAGTCCCTATTTGGTTTTTATTTGGATGAAAAGGAGCAAACATATTATTTGGCATGAATAACTTTGTTTTAAATGAGAACAACAACATAAAAATAACAAATGTTAATGTCTCCTTTAAAAGACTGTAGCCAGTAAGAGCACCTCTGCTGTGAAGACCTTACTCTGTACATGTTGTTATTTTTTATTAGTATTTCTATAACCATCATAATTAACATTACCATAACCATTAGGGTGACACTGACAATAGTACGAGGAACCACAGTCATGAACTGAGATCCGTTTTTGTGGGTGTCAGCAGGACGGCATGAAGTCTGCATGGGAAGTCAAATATCTTATTTTTTCAGAGGCAGCTCAGCAATATCTTATATCAGTGCAAGACATCAGTCAAAATGTGGTGAAAAGCAAGGAATGAGTGGGCACTCCTCTTGGTATTGATGCTTTCCCAGCATATGCCTGCATCCACAGTGTTTGCATGTTTCAGGTGCCAAAAATTGTTCAGGTGGACATGGGACTTGTACAGGTATTTTATAGGAGAAACGAGTTTTTTCTAGCCCCTTAAGCGTTCTTCAAGAGGTTTTGCCTGTTTGGTTTTGTTTTATGATAATATTAATCTTATGTGAAACATTCAAAATTCTGAAGCTTAGAAGTTGTTCCTATAAAGCCCAGAAGTGTGCTGTGGAATGCGTGAAGATTTAATATTTTGAAATTTTATAGTAGCCTCAGAAATGTTTCTGTTTTGTTAGGGAGACTGACTATTCTTGAGCCAGGAAGAAATTAAAATATGTAATATGGATATTTATTCTTATATGTAGACTTCATCTGCCTCCAAAAAAGGAAGTTTAACAAAGCCTTTCTTTTGTAAGAATTTAAGAATAAATTAAGCAAGCTTTTCTCATGGCTGATCCAGATACACTTAGCGTTGTTTATGAGAAGGGAGACTCTCAAGACACATTTCAAATACTGTGAAATTCTCGGTCCAGGAGAGCAAAATGCTTTCATTTTTCCTAGGATGCCATACATCTTGCTCAAGAGCCCTGAGCATTGAACAATCCATTAAGAAATGCTGTCTTCAGTACAGCTCTCTCAGCTCTTTCACAGGTAATTGCCTAATTGAAATAGTATCATTTATTAGCTTCTTTGCTTGAGGCTTCTTTAGATTCAGCTTCTGCTCTTGGGCATCCTCCTTTGAATTGTAGCATATACCTCAGCTAATTATAATGTGGTATCACTTGATAAAGCCAACTGAGATCATAATGGGAAGACACTGAAACATCTGCCAAGATTTGAAAATTGGATTTTTCTTTTTACTTATGCCAAAGACAGGTTACCTGTAATTAGTTCTAATTTATAAATAAGTGCAGGCTGTACTTCTAAAAGGTACAATATCATGCCTTGCCCCCTTTTTAGAAACAAGTTAGGAATCATACATCTCAATCAACTGTATATCTTTTCTGTGTCAGGGATAATAGCTTTGCATGAGAGCTTAGGCAGGAGAAAGGGAGTTATACAAGCACCACCAAATAATCATGGGACATCGCTCTCAAGTGACAAAAAGCAATGGCACAAGTCCCAAAAATCAAAATCACAGGAGTTCCAAAATTGTCAATATGGATTCTTTTTGTCTGCTGTCTGAATTCTGAATATTTATTATTCAGGCATTACCTCTCTTCTTCCAATCCCTTTGTAAATTTTTTTGTTGTTATTTTTTAATGCTGTAATTCTCAAATAATCACAAGACTCCAGGAGCTGAAGTTTTACAAACCCACAAATATCACAAGAGCTAGAAAACTGTGATCAGATCTATCTGAGCTTACATCACATCATATGCAGTGGAATTTTTGGCTGTTCTTTTTTTTTTCTTTTTTTTTTTAAGCCTTGTTTTTTCTTGAAGTATCCAAATGCTTCTGCCCGTTTTGACACAAGCTGTGATCCCTAGTCCTGGCCTTCCCATGGGCAGCAGGACAGGTTGGATAGATGAGCAGTCCCCTGCACAGGTAGGTACAGCTGTGTAAGAGCACCAGGCTGGAACCTCAAAGGGGGCATGCAGAAAGTTTGAGGTGCATCAGAAAAAACAGTCTGTGGAGTTTAGGAGTGAAATAACTTTTCAGCTCAGATTTGACACACTGACTGAGCCAGACATAAAGAAAGCTGCTTTCACTAACTCCCCTTATATTTTTCCTATTATAGTTAGTCCTTCCCAGAAGTCTTCTTCAACATAGATTTAGGGAGGAAAGAAAAATCACCTCATGGCTATTGATGTTTGACATTTACCTCCTGCCCACAGCTCCAAGTAGGTGCTGTGGAGTTGCTGTGTAGCATCTGAGTAGAGACCACTTCTCATTTTGCAGACACCTTCCTATTCTCCAAAAATCTCTTTTCATTTTCCTGTGCCACCTGATACGCATTCTAGAACACACCCAAGCTTCTGGCCACCACGAGTATTTTCCTTGAGATGGCCCAGGTTGAACAGGCAGTCAAAGATGAAGTGATGACTGCTGCCTCAAGTTTGTGACATCCCCTTTGGTCTGTTTTTAGAAGGCTGTTGAAGATAAGCTGTTAGCAGGCTACTTAGGGAAAAAAAAAAAAAAACAAAAAAACAAAGGAAGATGGTAGACGTGCTGAGGAAGAGACTGAGCTGAACAGAAATACATAAAGTTGTTTTCAGAGTGGCTGCTCCCTTTGTGGGCTTGTTTTCTGCCTCTGAATTTTGCACTGAAAATGGCAGGTCAGGAGGGAACCTGGTTACAAGCAGTTTTCATGACCTTATTGTACATGATAGCACTCATGCAATCCAGGATCCAGTTTTTCCCCACCACATACCTTGGACTTTGTAAAGACCTGGGTTTTTAGAGTATATCCTTCATATAAGCAACGGAACCAGAGAACAAACAAATAACTATGTTAAGATAAAAACCTTCTTGAATTTCTTGCCTCACTCTGGAAATGGATTTTATGTGTGTGGTTTCTCTTCTCTTTCTTCCTTACTTCTAACAACCACTTTATATTAAATGTTTCATCACAGACATTTGGTCATCCTTTACAAGTCCTTTGGTGAATACTTGCTTGTGTTGCAGTTTGTCCACGAAGAAAGACCAGAGTGAGTAATGAGAAAATAAGCTTTCCCCTATGCTGTTTCTTTCACTTCTCTGTTTCTGCTGCCGTGGTTTGACCAAAGTAACCGTAGGCTGCAGAGCTCGTTGCACCCTTGCAGAAGATGGCGAGTCATACATAGGAAAGGAGAAGACAATTCAGTCTTCTTGGTTTTGCCTTTTCTGAGATTAATGATGGGTGTCAATCGGGAACCTGGTTTTTAGTCAGAAGTCTTTCTTTAGAATCCAATTAATGTGAGGTAAATTACAGACCAGCTGTTTACTACTTTTGACTGACTAATATGGTCTATTTTAAAAGCAAACCACTAATCTTCAGCCAAGCCACCACCATCCCAACCTGTCCAAGTATCTGATAAATCTTTATGTTAGGTAGGTGCTTTACATCACTACTTCAGATGGGCAGCGTGCACTGATGCTCCTGCTCCGCAGAACTTCACAGTGACCATTGAAAACATTTTTCTCTAGAAAATTTCTGCTCATATCACACCAAACGTTGCTCTAATCCAGGTGATTTGAAGTTTGGGATACTGGCTGTTTGGGATATTTCAAATACTTTCAGAGGGCACTGAAATATTCATCTGGATGAGGTACATTTCTGAGAAGCCATGAACAAGTTCAGCATTTATGAATCTCATTAGATTAAGTTCAATAAATTTGACAAGAGGTTCCAAGAAGACCATTGTGTTCTACAATTTGGTTTAATAGTGCAGTCCTTGACAAAAAATTTCCAGTAAGAGGTGAGCCTTCCCTTACAATACAAACAGGTTAAAAAACAAGCCACAAACCCAGTATATTTTCAGTCATATTCAGGCAGAAACTTGAATGCTGATTTACAAATACTCTATATTGGCTAGCTGCAGAGCATTGACTTGCAATAATTCTTCCAGCTGTTCTAGAAATTTCTTCCCACATTTGTAACACTAAATTTCACCAAAATCAAGAACTCACCTTGCTAAAATACCTATTAAAAATTGATGTTAACTTGAATATTCTTCTTTTCAGCCCTGTATTACTAACAGTAAAGTGCTAAGCTTTTTTAATTTTTTTTCAGAAGCAGACAATGTTCACATGCTGGGAAGCTCTCTTCATTCTCTGTGTGTGTGTACGTGCATGTGTGTGACTGTAGTCATGCTTTTTGTGAAGGTTTGGTGCTCTCCAAAGGAGCAATATGAAGTCATCTGCTTAGCTCAGGACACCAGGCAGGGATTCACAAGCCCAGGTCCTAGTCTTGTTTTCACCAATGACCTTTGACACATCACTCCATCCCTCCCTCATTCTCTTTCCCCTCTTCTGCTTGCTCTTTTGTGTCTATTCCTACCATAAACTCCTCAGGACAGAAGTGATCTCATACAGGTTTTTTGCTCACCCATGACTGTCAATTCACCTTGATCCTTGAGACCCTCTAGCTTGTCTCTCCACATCCTGATGCTGTGATCACAGTGAGACAGCAGACATCCGCAGATGTCTCAAAAATCTTCCAGGACTTGCAGGTCAGCTGGCTCTGCTATGGCCATACCTTTGCAGAGGGAATGGTGGATACCACTCTGCCCCAGTACAAGAGAGGCAATGTTACAGTGCCTGAATATCCAGCACTTCTCAGAGCACAACGGGAGTTTCGCTGGGATTAACTCAGCCACTTGTTTATTCCCTGGGTTAATTTCACACGCCAAGCACCAAGCTTGTGTTAATTATATGATTTACTGGGCTGTGTTTCTCTTTTCATTGCATCGTAAAAAAAGGCTTGAATAAGGACGCTTGTTCTGGTAAATTTTCACTTGTTTGTGAATGGCCTGGAAATAGTTAACAGCAAGCACGTACCCTGGGCCAAAAGGGACCGGAAGGCTCAGATTATTGCCTTATTTATTTTATTTTATTCCTAATTAACATTTTATGAGCTCTGAATATGTTTACAGAATCACATGCAGGAAAGAGCATATGAACAAAGAGAATTAATAGCCATTGACTGCTCCATAGCATACCCAGAAGATTAAAATATCATGGATCAGTCTTTTGCCTTTTCTGGTGGAAACTGGACAGGCCCATTTACAGAAGGAACAAAAGTTCGCCTTGATGGTTTTACTTTCTAACCCAAGCCCAAGTGTTTAGGAGGGAGGAAGACCTGATCTGTTGGTGGGGAAATCAACCAAGCATCATTTTCAGAGGGAGTCTCTTGGTGCTCCTTTGGCTGTGGCAGTTTGTTCACTGATCTCAGTTCTTCATGGATTCATCAGAGGTCTGAGCAGTACAATTAAGGTTATATCAAAAAACTTAAGGCTGTTCCTGAAAATGGTTTCATGAGATCAGAGGAAGTGCAAAGATGCTTGAACTCAGATACCACCCACATCTAGTTAAATGAAATAGAGAGAGTCTTCAGCATGACCTCTCCTCTAAAGACTAGATCTGGGTTTGTGTCTGTGCTCTGAGCTTATCTTCCTCAAGGTTACAGACTGAAATATTGATATTCATTGCCTGGGAAAGATCTGGGTTGAATTTTATTTGAGTCCATGGATAAAGTTAGGAAAATGCTAATGTTTTCAAACTGGCCAGGTTAAACCTAGGGCCTGGATCAGCTTTTTCACAATCTCTATCACTCAGAGCTGCAGAGGAATTTCCACCTTTCTTCTGAGCCCAGGAGGAACACACCATTTCCATCCTGCCTGTTGCAATAGCAATATCGAATCCTTTTTAAAAAATCACCTCTCTCTTTTTCCTAAACTTTGTCTGCCGCTTGCATTGGTAAATGCAAGAGCTCTGGGTCCTATCAACCAATCGCCCAAGGAGAGTTTTATTGCCATTTTTCTAACTGCCAAGGGAAAGGCTAAGGCTGTTTATCAGACAACTGCAAACACTCAGTCATCCAAGAAATGTTAATATAATGCCCTTGGGATAAACACTGCTTCACTGATATGTTTTTAAGCTGTCCATTACTTTCATTTTGAGAAATAAAAAGAAAGATATTACCAAGAAACAGGGAATGATTGTACAGCACGGTTAAAATCAGAAATAATCTGGTGGTAGGAAAAAAATCACATTTTTCTCCCAAAATGCATTGTTAATTGAGAACAGATCAGCACTGAGATCTGGGTGCAGATAAATTAACTTTTCCTGCCTACCTAGGGTGCAATAGAAAGTTTTTATGTTTGGTTGACATCTTTTAGTGCTTTAGTTATCAGGATAGAAAAGAGAATGCGCTTCATTACTCATTCTACCAGTTCCGTGATCTTGAGCAAAACAAAAACCTAAGTGAATTATTCATCTATATTACCTGAATTTCAGATGGATAAAGTTGTGATAGGAGTTTTACATGCATTTAGATGCATGTTGAAACCTAGATGCATGTTGAAATCCATGCGAGTTAAAGGTCCAAATGGCTTAGGTATTCCTGAGAAGCTCAGTGAGTACTTGTCAGCTTCTTTAGACATGTAGGTGTTTTCTGTCTCTTTATTCCCTTGTGAATCCCAGTTTTAGGGCCAGACATTCACCATATTCCCAAAACATGAATATATTAGTTACCACTTGGTATTATTTGCATGTTTTTCCCTCCCTACAAATTCTCACGGTTTCCAATGTCAGCATAGCTCTGCCAGAGTAAGGTGGGAATGCCCTTGTAAGCAAGTTGTTGCTTCTCAGTATTGCTTTTACCACTGAGTTGCCTTTGCTGACTCAGAAGGGCCTCATAATTCCACCTTTTCCATCCAACCACCATCCTTACAGTCAGACCTATCTTACAGAGTAGTAGCAGAAGGAGGAAATTATAGAAAAAACAGTCAGCACCAGCAGAATATAGAGGGATGATATAGGATCCTGATCAGCAATGAGCACAGTCAGCTACTTGAAGCATCAGCAAGGTTTAGCCACTGCAATAGCCATTTAGGCTGGAGATAAATGAATGATGATTCATATCTTTAGCCAGAGGACACCACAAGGTTCTTCTGTGGCAGCAGTTGCACATACTGGTAGCCCTTGTTGCCATTCCATCAAGACCATGATCTTGGCTCAACTATTCAGCTACTGGCCAATATTCTGCTATTACTGTTATCTAATTATGCAGGGAAACCTGCAGGTGATGTTTGATTCCGAGACAAGGAGAGGGCAAAAATCACTTGAAACTGGTTTATGTCAAAGGGTGAATTACAGTGTGGCATAAACAAACAGTCCAATACATTATCCTGTTTACATGGGATCAGAGAATATTTGTAAGTCTGAGTCCTGAGGGAAACACTTATAGTAATGATGTCCAGACTTCCTTTGCACAAGGTCCAGAACTGCAGGAGAAAGGGAGGGGAAAATGAGCTTTAAGTATTTTGTGAGAAAGAAATTGTGTAATAGGAAATTGATGTTATTCCATTTTGCACCATTTTGTGCAAATGCGCTGATGTGAGGTTTTATTTTTCTTCCTAGAGAGAGTTCAGCCCATTGCTGGTGGTTTGTGTACCTCCATAAAGATGAAAGACCTTCTGTAGCTGCCCCAGATTTGTTTCAATTTTTTCTCTCTTGGATTCTCGGTTTCACAAAGAATAAGTGCAGTTTCTTATAAAAGAGTAATTTAATAACAGCAAGTTTTTACCAGGTGAAAGTGAGCTCCTCCTTCTATTGTAAAATTGCTGTCTGTCATTGTATTCTTGAAGCAATTTCTTGTCTTATTGGTCTGCCTTGCTTTTCAGAGATATTGGGAGGAACTTAGCCATCACAGAATGCCATGGTTCAATCCTAGGATGTTCACCATGACAAATTCAAAACCCAGACAAGGCAGCTTTCTCCTCTAATGAGATATAAAGATCTAGCTCTTGCTCAAGATGTGCTCAGATGTTGTAGGCAACAAAAAGTAGATTAATTAAGAAAAGCTATGAGGCTAATGACTATAATGTCATGGCAGCAAACGGTCCCTGACTCTGCCAGGTTTTCACACAAACAAAACACAAGTGGGAGATACTCCTGCGCAGGATTTAAGTCCTGCCTGCTTTCCACTGCATGGAGTATGGGAACTCCACTCTTATCTTCTGGCCCTGTCATCGTGAAGGAACACAGATCAGGTGCTAGGCTCATGTCCTATAACCACTGAATATGGATGTGAGGAGTAGAAATTTGTGGAGTTCTGGGTAGCTTAACTATTATGCAGGCAAAGACAGGTTTTGCTTGAATGGACGTGCTGCCTCATGGGACATGAATGTGGTTTGAACATTTATTGTCCTCACTTGGTCATGTTCTTCCATATGTACTGCTTTTTCTGTCAGGTCCTACAGTCTTCTTGCAGTTCCCTGTGACATGTAACCCAGCTGGGCTCTCAGGCTATGATACCCATGATATGGATTAGTACAGGGCCTCACTGAATTAAATATTTTAATTTAGAAATGTCAAAATCCAAAATTTAAAAATGAAACTACTCTAAACCTTTTCTGTGGAACTTTCCAACCAGCAAAAACTGTTCATCTTTCATCCTGGATTGGGAGTTGAGAAGTTCAGATAGATCAAAGAAACAGTTACAGTCCTGAAGTCATCCAGAGGCTGGAAAATATCTTAAATAAAATTAATCATAAATTGCTCCAGATAATTTAGCATTTCTAAGTCAGAAGTAGAAACTTCTTTTAGAGGGCAGAATAAACTACTATTGCAAGAACATTTTGTCTCAACTGATGTTACTTTTAACTCAGACTGGGATTTTTAAGTGTGCTTTTATCACATTGGTAATATCCTGTTTGTGTCTAACTCTCCTCCCATGGAGGACACAATTTGATTCTGGCTTCTTGCCTGAGCAGAGGCAGATATAAAGAACCATTTAACCATTTTCTCCATGTTAACAGTGGGGAGGGAAAAGCAACCCTTTTGTCTGGCTCTCCTTCTTCTGCAAAGTGTCAGCAGAGTGGCCAGTCCTCTGGGAGCTCCATATCTCTGTGTTACGGTTTGGGGTAAATTATGTTCCTCAGGAGCTAATTCTTGGCCTCCTCCATTCAGTGTCCTGGCCAGCCAAGCAGAGCTGTGAGAAGAGCTGGTCCAAACACTTTTTTCCTAGCATGGGGGCAACCAGAGGCTCTGGGAGCCACAGTTTGTCTGTGATCAGCTCCTGAGACAGTCCAAGTAAAAGCATCCCCTTTCTTCAGGGATTAAACAGAATTGCCTGTGGTTTATAATTGAGACTGAAATTAGGAATACATTCTGTAGACAGCCTTTTACTCTTGATTTCATTTGTTGCTCTGTAATTTGACATGCAGACCCTGGCTTGAGAGTTTAAAACTTCAGCAAACAGCAGAAAGTTCAAGGAAACATTTGGAAATGAAGATCTCTTGACTAATGGCACTTATTTGGACCCCCTTTGATCAAGTATAATGACGCTTAAAAGAGAGAGTATTTGGATAGAGAGTTTTTAAGTGGAAATCATATTTAATGCTCCCATCACTGCTTCTTAAAGGAAAAAACCCCACACAACAGGGACTTCAAGGTTCCCTCCCCTTCTCCCATTCTGGTTTATGGCTGAGGTGGAATTTTTTGCTTTACTATTTATTGACTTGCTTTAGTGTTCTCAGATGGAAACATTATCAGACTCATCACCACAGGATAGATCAAAGACAACAGATCAGACTCCTCCCTGGGGTGAAGATAAACTGCTGCACTTGACCTGTGCCTGGAATGTCTAATGGGGTCAAAATGTAGAAAAATAATAATACTCATTCCCTTCCACCTCCACACCAGCCTTCCCCAGGATCCTTTAATGGCTACTGCATTGAACAAGGCAGCAGCTTGTATTCCTTTCAGACATGGTTCATTTCTGCAGGTAAAATGTCGGACAAGCCAGAAGACCATTGCTTTTTGCCTTCTTCAACAAAGGACTCCGTTTTCAAAATTCAGGAAGAGACAGACACTAAGTCCCTTCAATATTTTTAAATTGCTGCCTCCCAGACTTCTCCTTCCAACTAACAAAATAAGCCTCTTCTCCCACCCCAATCTTCCCTTTTTTTTTTTGAAAGGTTATGCTGCCTTAAAAATGTGGTGCTCCAACCTTGCTTTCCTTCTTGGCACTGGAAGAGAAATGGCTGTAAGATTGAAGGGAACTGTCTGTTTCAAGATCAAAGCAGCAGTCTCCGCTGTCTGAGCAATTTTAACAGTCTTTTCAGCCAACTGCATGGGCCCAAGCGGGTGACCAGTGGCAATGTGAAGCACAGCAGGCAACTCTGTAACAGCAAGCAGTGGAGACAGCATCACACCTTGCATCTCCTAATGACGGCCTCTATTTCGCTTGCAAAAATCCTGCTATGGCAGCGCCTGTAGCCATGTGCAAAGTGCCCCTGCCTTTTGTTGTGATTATGAGCTCCAGGATCCCGTTAGTTTGCAGTAAATCACTCACAGCAGCCCCAAAAATGAATAATTTGGTCAAGTCATGCGCCAGCTGGTGTCCCGTAGAGAGTCTGTCTACAGACACCTTTGTGGGTTGCCTCTTCTATTTCCTGAGCATGAGAAGCCCTTATTTCAGATCCTGAGCTTATTGCAGCTTCTGGGTGACTGCCATGACCTCATTTATAATGTTGCAGAGCTGCACTGATTCATCTCTTCAGGAAATACGGTCTCACTAGGCTTGTCCGGCAATATATGGACAAGCTGTGAGTGGCCTTGTTTCCACTGTATAAGCTCTCTCCAAAACAGAAATGGTCCCTTCTTGGCACTGCCATTGTTTCTCAGGTGCCTCGAAGCTCTTACAAAGGGAAAAGGTGTTCAATATTGGTAACAGGCTACCAATAATAAATGCACAATACAGGTGGTTTTGAAAGAAAAGCCCTAATAGTGTGTGGAGTTGAAAGATACCCTGAAAAACCTACACCATCTTAGCACCAGCTCAACTTGCTACCTTCACCCTAAGTCCCTCCGATCCCAGTTTTATCAGGTATAAATATAAGTAATGTCATTAGACTTGTAACTTGTTTGCTGACAGATCCCCAGGATACATCCAGGGGCTTCCTGAGTAACAGAAACAATCAATAAACTCATTTCTTACTGCATTTTGGAACTAGGTGAACCCAAGTTTTTCCAAAGTCAAACATCTTCCACCATCTTCCACCCTCCCTGACTCTGGGCATTAAGGCACACATGAAACATGTTTCCAGATAAGGATCTGTGTCATCTCAGCTTATCTGTACTACCACCAGTCATTCCTTCCAGCCCGTGGGTCTGGTCTGACACATTAATCAGAGATCCAGGTCTACCTTGAAAATCACCTTTAAAAGAAATCATGGGAAGCACAGTGATACTGTTTGAAAGTTGTGTGGTTTTATTTGCTCGATAGACCCTTTCAGTGTTTAAGCCCATCTTTTTCATCAAAACAGATGCATAAAGGAATACAATGGGCGCAGTGAGCAGCACACCCACTGGTACAAATATTCCTGGCAACAAGCTGTCATAACTTGACTTCCATGGCTTAAACACTCATAATTTGCTATTTGTGTTTTGTTACATTCTGACAAATCCCCACCTGTTCACCTGCAGGTATGTGTTGCCTGGGGTGCTCAGCGAGATGTATGGCTAAGGGAAAAAAAAACCCACTGGCAATACTGAAATACCATCAAGAGCTAGAGCTAGGTTAAAAGCAGAAAATAGCCTTTCTTCTACACCATGCTGTCCAACCACGTGGTATGGAGGCCGAGTCATAAGGTCCTGCAGGGCACTGACAGCTTAGGATGGGCATGTACAAGATCGCTGATATCATGGAAAGGGAAGCCTGTTCCTGGCATCAGCCTTTGAAAGAGAGTTGATTTATTTGGATTGCCTTTGATCTTTTAATTACAATATGTTTTCATTCTCAAAGCCATGGGTCCAGTTTATCTTGCTATAATTCACGTGTATTATTTTCCTGATTCCTGGCACCTCTGAGTTGCAAGTCTGTGCCTCTCTTGTAGGACGAGGAGAGATGAACCTTGCATCTTGGCTTAGGACCACTGCTGCTGGGGCCCTTGTGGAGAATTTGAAGTGATTCATTACTTAAAGACTTTTGGGCCCATTCTCCAAACTTGGAAGGAATTCTTGGCAATCTGCCTGCTCTACCCAAATTTGCTGGTGTTTTCCCAGAATGTATGCAAAATTGAGGGTGAAGTGTATCAGTGTGTGCTTTGAAAGGATAAGGGAATTGGAAGGCAAAGATTGTATTTTGTTTCCTAATTCCTTTGTTTGATATTTCTTGACAAGATATGATAGTGCTGGAAGTAAACTAGAGTTTACTGCAATTTCACATAACATAGTTGAAGTGTTTTGTTCATGTGCTGGTAGTTCACTGTGGCCTGAAAGAACCTTTTTACCTTCATGGACTTGTATAAAAATGACTAGCTGGAATCCACAGTAGGTGTTAGAGATAAGCAGGATTGTCCAACGCTATTGTTGTCATAACTTGTTACTGTCTGTATTCTCTCAGATCTTCACTGTACCACTTTAAAACACTATATGAGAGTTCAGAAAGAAATTTTCAGAAAGAAAATTTGTTCTTTTGTTTTGTTAGGGGTTATCATCTTCAAGGTAAAAAAATTAAGAATAACCTCCAGGAGAGGAAAAGCCTGAGAGAAAGTAAGGCGTATTTTTATACAGATAGATATTGCTGAAAAACCAACAGCCTGTGAATTTTTGCTCTTGTAGATAAGGCAATTGCCCTGTTGGCATTAACAGAGATGGGCTGAGAAGGCCATCTTTTGAGTAAACAAAACTGGGATTATCTCAGAGCAGAGCATGTGCTTACCTGAGCCATTGACATTCAGTACATCATTGGGAACAAGAGAGGTACTGAACAACTTTGAGGTTTAGCATATTTCTAGTTATGGATTGTCACTTTTGTAATTAAAAACCGGGCTGAATATAAAAAGCTTTTTTTTTTTTTAAATTCATAAATGACAGACCCCAGCAGATCATCAGTTCATTATAATGTACACGCCTGGATAAAAACTTCCTGGAATGACCTCTGATGAACTTAGATTATTTTGTCAGGTATTTATTGTCCATTTGGCATGGCCTATAGAAAAGAAAAGGAATGTTTTATTACTCATGTCACACTCAGCTACAAGAAATATCTCACCAGCTGAATACAAGTGAAAAAGTATAAACTCTTTGGTGTTAAAGCACCCAGTTTCAAGCATGTATGATTTTGCCTAGATTGTTTTTCTGTATTTTGAAGTGACTACAGCCTTTTGCTTAATATTACATCATTTTTATCTTTCTTGCTTCAAAAACAATCCACTGATCCTTTCAGATACTAGTACTCCATCATCGATTTCTAGACGTACCTGAAGACTCTATTCCTCACAGCTCACAATGACATTATAAACAGTAATATTCCTGTCTTGAATGTGATCAGATATGCTTAGTCTTGAAATACATTTCAAAACAATGACTTGTGCTGTGGAAAATTTTCCATGTGACTTTTCCTTTTATAATAAGTGTTTGCATGTACTTGGGAAGCTCCCTTTTCATCTCATGCTTGTCTTGCTTAAATTGCTATGAGGAAACAAAAAGGTATATTCCAAGCAGAAGATTCTTGGAATTGTGTTAATTGGCAATGGCAGCATCAAAGAGAAAATGCAGTATTTTTTGGATATTTTTTCTCCAGCAGTTTTAGAATGGAAAGTGGCATTTTGCTACGAAAGAGAACAATGTTATTGTTTTAGTAAGGCAAAAGTCCTCAGCCTATACAAAATCTCTGAATCATTTTTAACTCTTTTTTTTTTTAGAAGGAAAGCACTCCTGTAATGCAACAAGTTCTTCTACAATATTAAGGGAAAGGGCAGGTATTTGTCTTTTAGACAAGACTTTTGTGCTTTGGGAAAGTTGAATTTGACACAGAAAACATACATACTTTCACTATTTGGTTCAAGAAAGGCAAGATGTCTACCTCTTAAAAGGAAGAATCTGACTAAATGAAATCACAGGCTTTCTGCTCTGTGTACTTTCATTTCCATTCTTCCCAATTTTAACTAGGATTTTACATAAACCCCTTTTAAGAGAGGCAGTTATCCTGGTCCGTGAACTGCCTGGAACAATATGTATAAGAAGTTTCTCCTAAATATCAGGAGAAAAAATTTTCATGTCTGAATTCTAGACCAAACTTCAAATGCCTTTTCATCTCTGTATTCATCATTTAAAAACATGAACATCCACTTAAACACCTCCCATTCATTAACAGCCCAGCCTGAACATTACAAATTCAGATGAAAATTTCAAAAACGAGTCTTTCATTTCCAAGAAAGCTTATTTAGAAAGATTTGCTTAAAACCTGAGGTTCCATAAGGATTCTGAAGTATCTGAGATCTGGATCTCAACTTCACGACACATCTAAAACAGATTATCTCAAATGAAACTGTAGGCCTTCTTGGATTCTCATTTGGAGAACCTGTTTTGAACTGGCTACTTGAAGTTCATAAATATCAGTACCCTTGTTTTTCTTTAATACTTAGGGTTTCTCTCCAGATACTGCAATAAGGCACACTGCAAAGTAATGTAGAACAGTTAAACTAACAAGTGCAAAAGCCGTTTGTTTTTTATATGGAAGCTAAAGAACAATTTCTTTCTCTCTCTCTCTCTCTTCCTTCCTTCCTTTCTTTCTTTCTTTCTTTCTTTCTTTCTTTCTTTCTTTCTTTCTTTCTTTCTTTCTTTCTTTCTTTCTTTCTTTCTTTCTTTCTTTCTTTCTTTCTTTCTTCCTTCCTTCCTCCCTTCCTTCCTTCCTTCCTTCCTTCCTTCCTTCCTTCCTTCCTTCCTTCCTTCCTTCCTTCCTCTTTCTCTTTCTTTCTTTCTTTCTTTCTTTCTTTCTTTCTTTCTTTCTTTCTTTCTTTCTTTCTTCCTTCCTTCCTTTCTTTCTTTCTTTCTTTCTTTCTTTCTTTCTTTCTTTCTTTCTTCTTCTTCCTTCCTTCCTTCCTTCCTTCTTCTTCTTTCTTTCTTTCTTTCTTTCTTTCTTTCTTTCTTTCTTTCTTTCTTTCTTTCTTTCTTTCTTTCTTTCTTTCTTTCTTTCTTTCTTTCTTTCTTTCTTTCTTTCTTTCTTTCTTTCTTTCTTTCTTTCTTTCTTTCTTTCTTTCTTTCTTTCTCAGAAACTTGACATTTGAGACATGGTACTAAGACGAACAGAGCAAATGGCACCACAATGCATTGACAGTTTTGGAAAGAAAAAAGAACTTTCTAAGTCTTGGGGGCAGATTTCATTGTAAATAAAAATAAAAAAGAACAGAAATTAATGTTTGTGGTCAGTCTCCAGCAACTACACTCTCTAATGCAAACCAATTGCATTTTTACCTGAAATATATGACAGATAGCAAAGGCACTAATGTTTTTCTCTGTTAATAAGCTCGATATGGAACAGAGCTCCTTTAGAATATGTACGGTAAAGTGGAAATGCATGCTTTGGTGGCTGTTATAAAGCAGGCCAAAGATATGTCAAGTCCAATTAATGTCAATAAGGAACATCTGTATTTAGGCACCCAAGTTACTTAATGCAAACATTTCATAATTATATACTATAGCACACATGGAGCATTATGAGATGTGGTGTCCCAGTGTGAATAATATTCACATTTTTCAGATCAGTCAGCAGTCTTGGTCTGGCTTTGGCTCAGCTTGCCGTCTCCCCGTAAGAGCATTTCTTTATAATATTGAATTAAGTACAATCCACATTTTTTCTCTTATCTGTGAAATCTTGTGGTTGTGGCTTGACTGTTTTTATAAAATGAAAGATCCAAGTGCATGTAAAGCTAGGGTTTTGGGGACTTTTTTTTTCCTGAGACATCTGGGTTTTTTCTTATATGCCTTAAGTCTGGGAAGGAAAGGTTCAAGTGGACGAAGCATAGCATGAAAGACTCCATGTCTAAAGGATTCTTCATCTCACAGAAAAAACCAGCAAAGGAGCGGAACAACAGCAGAAACCATTTCCCCCACCTGAATCATTAGATGCACTGTGAAACAACAGCTTAGCTCAAGTCTGCAAAGGGTGGAATAGCATTTATAGTCTGGGAATCTCAAAACTTCCTAAATACTTGTAAATTAAAAACCAGCCATTCAGCAATTCTTTAAACAAATGGAGCAGACACTGGTAAGCTCAACTGCCACCCACACGTTGTTCTCTACAGTACAGGATGTCTTTCTGAGCTGGGTGGGTTTCTTGAGCTTGGTGGGTCTGTTGAGATGGGGCTCCGGAGTTGTGCATTTTGGGATTTTAATCTCCATTTTAAAGGAGCTACTAAAAAGAATGGAAAAGTCATCTGGTGCTTAATGTGAAACACATCACTTGCAGCAGAGCAGTCTCTGTCACTGGTAGAGCTTTCCGCTAGGCGTTCCCTCGAGCCGCCCAAGTTCCAGGGGCTGTCAGCTGAGACAGAAAAGGCTGCAAATGCTGAGGTATGAGCTCGTCCAACCAATTACAGCCCAACAAAACTACCTTAGACAACTGTCAGGGAAAAGCTGACAAAGCTGCCATATTAAAACCAGACTTGTAGGTAACTAGGCAGCTTTACCTAACCTGACAAGTGGTGATTAATCCAGCCCAGGAAGAAACAGGTGTCAAAATGAGATTAAAGAAAATGGAATATCTGCCATTCGGTTACAATCTTGCTCAAGCATCAGTCACCAATAATTCTGTCTCCTTCATCCACCCATCTTGGCAGCCTTTCACAACCCCACCTCATGGCCTGCCAAAAAGAATGCTACCATGAGCTAAGCTCCCACACTGTTTTTAGCAAGCTGCCACTGAGACCCCACCTATTTCAAGAAACATTCAAGCCTGAATACCCACTTCCCACTCTGTATATGTTCTGTCTTGTCTGGCTTTGTTTTTCTTCACTTGTGCCTTTAGAATATAATCACTGCAGGGCAGGGTCTAGTCATCTCTTTGGCACTTGACCTGTTCTTCCTCATATATTTACTGTTCAGAGCTCCTCTATGAACTTCAGCAAGATCATGCTTTGGTCTTCTGTGATTAATAGTGCTAATTAATACTCAAATCAATCATGTTGGCTTGTGTTCAGAAGAGAGGAATGCACAGCCATGTAAAAATTTAGCCAAGTACTTTAAAAATATTCAAAAGAGGATAGATCCCCATAGGATGAGAAGTTCTGGATATTGGCTTTTTTACCTTTAACTCCAAGAACCAGTTTACTCCATCTGGAAATTAAAAGCTTGGGGGGGGGGGGGGGTAATCAGAAAACAATGATCAGGATTGAAAGAGGGTCTGTACAGACCACTGTCCTATTGCAGAGCTCAAAGCAAGGCCTTAACATAAATGTTGCTGCTTCAGTTTCTCTCTGAAACTCTCATAGTAAATAACGATGGTGGCAAATTTGCGCCAGTCCAGATGAATTCTGCATGATTCAAAACAGAAATAAAAGGAAGTCTGTGTTGCAATGGAGGAAGAGGAGGAGAGGTGGTAACCCAATGTGCTGGGACACTCATACAGTCTGAATTGGCATGGAGTGGTGGGGCAAAGGAAGACCTAGATACCAGCAGAACAGGCAGCCAGGAAGAGGTTTTCCAAGCCTTGCCTGAGGAATCTGCACTAAAATCTTATTAATGACTAATGGGATTTCTGTATCTTCCTCCCCTGCACCACTCTGAACCTACAAATAACAGGATTTATGCGATTCCCCTCCTACATGCTGCTCCCTCTAATCAACCAATAAGACCTTGGAAATAAAACAAACTTCAATGTGTGCACATTCTAATTATAAGCAGACAGAAGGAGAGCTCACATCTAAGCTGGCTGAGATCCAGGGATATCAGCAGAGGGATAAAGAGAGTGGAAGTGGGCCTCATGCCAGAAGAACGAGCAAGAGATTTCTGACAAGTTTGAAGGGAAGAGTGATGGCAGAAAAAAATTGCACATCCTTTAGTGCTTTTGAGTGTGGGTGAAGGATAATCGTGTGGCTAAGCCATAAGATTAGGAAGTAGACTGAGTTCTGGAGCCCCAGGTCTTCTGATAGTGTTTTCCAGTTTGATCTAGGTAAGACTTACGCCACCGGTGCAGGTAAGGAGAGAAAAAGGGTTGAGGAGGGCATTCCCTGATGCACTGCTCCCCACGAGTTACGTGGTATGCTGACCTCGTACCTAGCCACTTGCTTTGCCAAAGCCTGTACAGAGAGGGTCCCTTTTTTTGCAGACATGCCCTGTAGAGTTTCATCCAGAGCCAGTATATGGGGCAGATGCCCCACCAGATGGTTGCCACATTCCCACTGGCTTTCTTATTCAATAATGGGGCAGAGAAAGATGTGTAACATGAGGTGTCCTCCATATCTCAGTACATCAGGTCCTTGGCACAGCTTCATGGGGTGGCAGGACTTGCTTTTCTATCTGATAGCAATAGAGAGGGTGACTGAGAATTAATTTCAGTGCTTTGAGATTCTCACTACAAATCGCCTGGACCAAAAACCCAACAACAAACAGTAGTAAACCTGACTATGTCCAGGTTTATCTGCTGAGATGTAAGTCATATTGCTCACTTCCTATAAGACTGTTTTAAGCTTACTACCAGTGTGGTTTTTTAATATTATTGTTGCTATTTTTTGGTAGCTATTAAAATATCCAAATAGCTTTTAAAAGTATCTTTGGGGACTTGCCCTTCCAACTCATTTATCTTAATTTCTAAGATGGAGACAAACTTCTTATTTATGTTTCAAAGATGACATGACATCAAAGCGTTTGAATATTAAATGCCTTAATTACAGATGATAGGCTGATAAAAGGAGATCAACTCTGGAGTCTTATTAAACAGGAATTACAACTACATTCATGGAGATTTAGGACTACACCAACCTAACCCCACATATCAAAAGATTATTTTTGAAGAATAGAGAATAACATTTTTCTCACTTATAAAATTGCAATGTACATCTTCAAATTACTAGCTTCAAAACCAATAGCTTTACCACCACTCTGAAATTATCCATCACACTGACCATGTTTGCACTGGCTGTTGTTTTACTTGCTGGTCTCTGAGTGGGTTTGTGAGTTTGTCTCTCAGAGAAGACCTTTGCCACAACCAGAGGATCACAGACAGCATCCAGAGATATGAAAGTCTTTCACAAGGGTTCTCAGTTTTCCTTGAGCAGGTTAAGAAGGAGGCTTGATTTGCCTTTCTCGGACTCTTTTTTACCCTGCCTCAGTACAGTGGCTATCCTGTGTGCTTCCATTTTGACAGAATTGTAGCTGGTGAAATTGCAGGATGACACCAGAGAAAAAAATGGTGCCAACTCCTTAGACTGTAAACACTGGTTTTCGGTGAAGGGAACACCAGGAGGAAACTTATCACAAAACCTCAACGATTTTCCCTGGTTGTGTGGGAGTCATTAAATAAGCTGGGGAAGCGTTCCTCTTTCAGGACAAAACCTTCTGTCAGGAGAGGACTGAGGGGGATCATGTTTGTGGTAGCACTTTGGGTTTTTTTAATCCCATCTGACATGCACCCATACATAATTATCAGTCTCTACCAATATTCATGTTACACTGAATTCATAATCTGGGGGTTTGGTTTGTCCATTACTGAACAGGGTATGAAACTAGTAGGTTAAAGGAGTCTTCTTATGGCAGCCAGTCTTGTGTGTTTAAGAGGCTTTGATTATGTGCAAATCACTCTTTTACAGCAAAAGTATTTAGAAAAGCTCCTATGGTAATTTCCATTCAGAATCCAGAGATTTTCCAAGGATCCTATTCAAAACACTGCAGAATCAAGCTTTGTAACTCCCCTTCCCAGCGCAGAGATAAGGTATAATTGTACCTCTTTTAAGTTAGTACAACTTTGGCAGAGAGACACTTTTTAGTCTCCATTTTAAAAATTGTGCTCAGCCTCAGGTGTACTCAGATCTGTCAGAGGATGTGAGAGCAAATGTCCCATAGCATGTGCATAGCTCAGTGCTGCACAGGCAACTCATAAACACGGAAGTACATGACAACTAAAACCTTAAATCTCAGTCATTTGTTGAAGATCACAAAGAACGCAGGTGGGAGGGCTTGGACCAGCAAAAAAAGTTAGTCTTCTTCCTGTTCTCTAATGATTAGGTTCTTTCTTTTGCAACTGGTACCCAAAGAACTGAGCTCTGTAACTTCTGGAAAATGATTTAAAGCACAAAGGCACAGATCACAGAGGCAGTAATAGATAGCTTGAACACCCCAAGTGTCATTAGCATTTTGAGATTTGAAAATCTTCATTTTGTTCTTCCTACTTTAGGCTGAGACCAGAGAAACTGAAGTTTCACTGACCTTTACTGATGTCTGAGTGTGAAATTCCCTGTCCTGTTAGCACCAATCAAAAAAAAAAAAAAAAAACCAAACCAAAAAAAACCAAACCCCAGAAAAACACTGGGGGAGTTTTATCTTGTACTTCCTCTTTTATGCTACACTTTACATGGTAGCAAGGGCATTTCAGCAGTGGACCTGGACATAATGCTTAGTTTTAACTTGCTGGTGACTAATTTTAACCACATGTGATGATAACAATTACTTTCAGCACATACTGGCCTATATTTATAAACTTAACGAGTTGTTATCCATTCCTTCTATTTAAGGTAGTTATGAAGTCACCTTTCATTAGTCTTCATTTTTTTCTTCAAAACCCAAAAATGTTTGGGAAGAGAGTTCATCAGCATAGTTGAATCCCCAAGTTGGCAGCTATGGGAATACTGGATGAATGAGATATACCAAGAACAACATATAGAGATGACAACCACAAGCATGTTTTCCTCCTGGTAAGAAATCTGGTTTCTAGTGTAGCCTATTTCTCTATATACAGCAGCACATTTGCATTTGGATAGACTTGGGTGGTGCAATGCCCTTTAAATCTGCCCAGGCACAGCCATGAAAACACTCTGAGACCTTGCTTCCAAACAACTAAGCCAAGTCCCAGCTGGTTCAGCAGCACTGCACCTGGTTTTCTCTTCCTGTTTGCCATAGCCTTTCTTGTCCTGCACGCTAAGCCAAAGTCTCCTTTGTCCTTCAGTCCCCTTAGCATGATGAAGTAGGAGATGAGGATGGGGACCACAGGACTATAAGTACATCCACATCCCCTAGACTGATGCTGCTCTGTCCAGTGGAGCCCGAGCTGGTTCTCTCATGCTCTCAGTGGCATTGAGGTTGCTGTGCTGCCGGCGGTGGCATCTCCCAGGTACAGGCAGTGGCAAATCCCAGGTATGGCCAGCCCCACTCCCCCTGGCACACTCATACCATTAAAACCCATGGCACGCTTTGCTAAAGTAAATGGTTCTAACCTGAGTAATCCTGTTCCAATTGTAATTTGCATAATTGCCTTCTGCTTTCATATCTCCTGCAGTTCCTTTTAGGTAAAGCCTTGTCTTCTTATCCAAGGTAGTTGCTTAATGCTACAGTTTACTTTAAAACGGCAACCATTTTCTCCCCCCGAGCAAGCTGCATTACCAAGGGTGGGTACACATGTTCCAATACACTTTAGAAAATTAACGTATTTTGGAAAGGAAGTACTACAAACTTGCTATCAACATGCACAGTAATAAATCAGGGGCAACATCTATCCCACATGCCTAAGGATAGCTCATAGTGCAGTTCAGAGGTGCAATTACAGCCCTGTTCCTGAGAGAGCTTTAATTTTGCTATCTTTGTAATTGATAACTGTGACACCCTCGATTTCAATATAGGCTGTATACACCTGCCTGGGTCAGCAGCAGGAGCTCATGGAGCCATGATGTCATGTTAGTTGCACCTGAGCTAGGCAGGGATGTCTGCTCGAGGTGCGATCATGCCTCTCCGGCACTGCCAGTCCTGACTGGTACCAAGCTGCTTGGCACACAAGGTTGGAGCTGAGTGGGGAGGAGGGCAGTGCAGCAGAGGAGAGGTGGAGGTGAGCTGGTCCAGTGACTTCAGTGAACTCTTCATGTGGCATCCATAAAATCCTGTATGAATGAGGAACATAGGGATCCATTTGGGGGCAATTCTGACTGCTGCCCATTCCAAGGGCCTCCCTGAAACCAAGTAGGTTCCTTGATGATGAAGGTGTGATCCTCTGCTTTCTGCCTGCTGAACTGGCATCAGATGGATCTGCTTTTTAGGAGGCAATAGCCAAAGGCACAGCCACACCATGGGCTAAAACAGGCTGGACAGTAAAACTGAGGTATGTCTCCCCTCTGTGCTAGCATTTGCAGAGCAAACATGCCATAAGAAAATGGTGAGACAGAGAAGAGTCTGGTGCCCTGGTTGCAGCAAATTATTCTGAGCCTTTCCCAGTTGTCTGGCATGGTCCTCTCACTTGGTACTGGATAGGTTTGCAGAAAGACAAGAGCTTCACCTTTAAAAGCTAACGATCAAATTTGTACTGAGAGCAGGACGAGTAAAGACACGTTTGGTGTGTTGGTCTGGGAAAACTCACGGGAGACAAATATATGAATATAAAGAACTTTAAAATAATGCCCTTCCTTTATAGAAAATAACAACAACAACAACAAAAAAAGATGCCTGTGAGGATAAACAAACAGTTATGTGCAGGTTTTATGCCTGCCTGGCAATTGCCAGCACTTGGTTCTCATCTACCTTGCACTCCACCTGGTTGTGCTGTTGACCGTGAAGCCCCAGCCTGTGAGGTTATCTGGAAAACAGGAAATAGCTTGTGACTAATACCATCTCCATGTGCCATGAGTCAGAAATCTTGGCGACAGAAAAAAAAAAAAAAAATAGAAAAAAAAGAGGAGACAGTTTCCTGGGCCAGAGAAAAGAAAGAAAGGAAATTAATTTCCCCTTTAGAGTCTTGTGTGAGGCTGCTGAATGTCAAAGACAGGTGTCACATGGCTGGCATAAGAAGCCACAAATGACATTTAGAGCTGTATGATAATCTATTGCTTCTGGTTCAGCTAATTTGACTAATTCTGATGTAAAGAGCACCTCAACCTGTTGATTTCATCCTTCTTCAGAACATGTTTCTTAAGAAGGAGGGTTCGTGCCAGGTTTTATTTACCTAAGATCCCTTGAGGAGAAAAAAAAAAAAAAAAAAAGGAGAGAAAAGAAAAGAAACAAACTCTCTTTCAAGTCCTGCTTGCTCAAGTTTTGATTCAGATTTAAGTCTGCCTTCTTTAGCCTTTCAATTCCCTTTTTTTCCCCCTTTTTTTACAAGAAATTTTACAAGAGCAGGGCTTTCCATTTTCTGTGAGGGGAGACTCATCAGTTCCCATCTTTGGCTCTCCCATTTTTGTTCTTCTCTCCACCTATATGAGTTTTAAGATAAAACTCAGTACTGTAGCATTGTCTGAGGGAAGGACACAGAGCCCTTAACTGAATGAATTGGGAAAATTTTATGCTGCAGTTCTGGACTCATCTGGGGCAAAACCACTGTTTTGCAATATACTCCCCCTATGTCTAACCTGCCACTTGGCATTACTGAAATCCTCTCCCCAACATGCTTTTCAGCCCTATTCGTAGTTCTGTCACATGCTAGATCTTGTAAGGGAGACCACATAAAGCTGTTTATTAGCAGAGTCCAGTGACACTTCTGTGCTGATGAAGTCTGTCTCCTAGCTGACAGCACGGCTGTTAAAACCCTGCAGAGAGAGGAGAGGAGAGGAGAGATTCCCTCCCCAGGTCTCCCAGGTTCCTTTCACAGCTCTGCCAAGGATGTGGTGTGACTTAAATTAAGTCAATTAACTTTTCTGTGCGTCAGCAGTGCAGGGCATACTTTTACTGGGGAGGGGGAGTTGAAGACTCCTTCAGCAGCTTTGTAAAGTGCTTTAAAATACTGAGGCAGAGACAGTAGAGAAATGCAAAGAGCACTATTTTTTCTGATCTTAAAGGCAGCAAGTCACTATACTGGGTGCGAAGAGACATTTGACATTTGGGCTGATAGCACAGCTGTGCTGTGAGGGTCCTTGCATTAGCCTGCTCTCCAACACATTCTCCAAATCAATGCCATATACACAGCTCTCCTGCCCCACAGCAGGCTGTGGAAAGGCATGAGGAATATCCCAGGACAATGGTAGCCCTTTTCCTTTGGCTGTGCAGAAGGACTGGTGCCCCCTTGAACCAAATGTCCTAAATGCAGAACTCCTTGCTGCAGTCTCAGTCCCTCGTATGTCTGCCTTATTTATCTACCTCTGCAGGAGTCAGGCACAAGTTGATTCATAGGTCTTAAAACACTTTGGGATATCACAAGATGAAACATTACACCATTTGATGTCCCCAAGCAGGCAGCAGAGGAAGAAGGACCTCACACCATGCTTTGCTTCTGCATTATGTTCATTTTGCAGCATGTTGCAAGGCTCTGGCAGAGCAGAGTTGTGAAGAAGGGAAGAGGGAAGGGCAGAGGAGGTCCACTGAAAACCCCAAACAGTGCCAATACTGCAATTAAAGCCCAGCTGCCTGATTTCAGGGACAGTTTCAGCAGGGAGGAATCCATGCTTACATATAGCTATCTCAAGAGCAACTGTAATTGCCTCACACACAGGATCTTGGGACTTTGAAGAGTTAATTACTCTCATGCTTGCATGAATGAAGTGCTTGGGTTTTAATTGACTCCAATATGTCTATGATTCATATTTTCTGAACTTCACTTGAATTTACACTTAACAGAGGCTTTGTCTGCTGGGCAATTTTTGAAGCCATAAGGTCAGTACTGCCCAGGTACTTGGGATGGTGTTGGAGTAAAGAGCTGTGCCTCTGCTGATGACTTTGGAGACAAAACTGCCAGTTGCTACATGCTGTACTTGAGTAGAGTATGAGGCCATCAGCCACCACAGCTAAAGGAGTTTGAAATCCTGACCACTGCTGGAGACTTAATTGAATTCCCCATGTATGTGGGCTCCAGAATTAATACTAAGATGCAGTTCCTGACAATGGCACCCATCTCCATGTGACTATTCTTATCCCTAGAGAACAGAGCTGACACTTTTACTGAGGGAGAGAACATCATGGCCAGAGCTATCCACAGCTCCTCTCATGAACAGCAACAAACTGCAACACTAGAAAGAGTGGATGAAGGTATGGTTATGGGACAGCTAGTGAAAGGTCATTTCTTTTTCTCTGGTGATCCCTGGGGGAGTGTTTCACACATATCTCATTTTTTCATTTCTTCTGGTGAGCCCTTTGTAGGAGTGCAATGCCATGGCATCTGATCTCCCATAAGCTCACTTCTTGCATGCAGGAAATGCCAGAAGACTAGACCTCGCATTCTCACCACACAGTGAATGACTCATGCTCACGGAGAGAAAACTAGATTTATCTGAATGCTTATGGAACCACACTACACAATCAAAATAGAAATGAGAGGCCTGACCCACCTACCTCACTGTAAGTCATCATAAGCCCATTGAAATCAATTAAGTTAAGTATATGAAATTAAGATGAGGCCTGAAGTCAGGAATCTGAGATACTTAGACCTAAACCACTCCAAGGCTTTTAATACAGGAGATTTTCCAACTCCAGAAAACTATAGCTTTCTTATCATTGCTGTCAAGGAGCTACTCAGGCTTGCGGAATAAATCTTTAAAAAGTCCCTGCTTATCATAAACCTCTCTTCACTGCTTCTGTAGTGGGTGAAAGGACTGAGATTGAATATCCTCAGGGCAAAAAGCATATACTTTATTGAAAAACAACACTTAATTAAGAGTACAAAAATCTATTTGAAAGGGTATACTTATACACTTTACAGCACTGTAAGAAATTAATAACTAATTATTATAGATGGAAGGATTTGGAAGTTTGCTGTATTTGCCACTTGTGCTTGTTTACCTTTAAGAACCTGATCATGACATACTTCACACAAGACAGAGTCACAGATGCTCTAACCATACACAGGGTGAAATCCAAGTCCCTCTGAAGTCAGTGGGAACTTTGCCATTGAAAGACAACAGTTTTAGGAAGCCAACTGACCAGAAAACCCCAAATCTAAATGGCTCAATGTATTTAGCTCTGTCAGTATGTTCAGCACTAGTCTTGGCTGAAAAATGCTTTATTGTGCCATAGAAATTTATAATGAGAAAAGGGGAGGGAGGGGAAAGTCTTGTTGCCAGCTCAGTCTTTGATGGAAAGGTTTTCTCTAGCGTTCCTCCATGGTGAAGGGATAGAGGAGATCCAGTCAGGGAGCTGGCAGAGTCAGACACAGTAATTCAGTCGTGTAAAGACTTCCAGAAATTTTCTGAAATAAGATTTGCACATTCACTTCCACAATATTTAACTCAAAGGCAGACTGGTATATCCCATTCTTATTTTGCAAATGGCATCACTGAATTCAATAACTTGGGAAGCAAGTTACTTCTCTGGGCAAATAAAAGCATGAGAATGTGTCCTGGGTTTACAGGACAATGGGAAGCCTGAGATAGGCCGGGGAAAGCAAAGGAGGCTCCAAGAAGAGGGGAAAAAAAGGAAAAGGCAGTCAGGAACAGAGTCATGGTTAGACACTAAGAAATCAGTGCAAAGTTATAAACAGGAAGGCCAACAACATCATAATAGTGGGACAGCATGTAGGAGCTAAGGAAATAAAGCAAGACTGTGCAGGAGATGCACAATCTAAAATAGGCATTCAGGAGTGGGGTAAAAAAAGAATGTAAGGCTTTAATGTAAAGCAAAAATACTTTCTGGATGCAGGCAACTGTTTTCATTAGAGAAATCACTAGACCCTTGGCCAGAAAGAGAAAAGGCAGGACAAGCATAAAGATATTTGAAAACAGCAAAAAACAAACGCAGCACTGAGGGAAGAGAAAGAAGCTCAGGAGATGAAGAAGTGTTTAGTAAGGATGAATGCAAATAAGCATACACAGGGGATACTTTAAAATCATATGGAAAATACTCCACATGCCTTTCTATTGAAATCCCACATATTCCTGTAGAAAGCTAGTTACCACCAAAAAAGGCCAGCTGCAGTTTTAAAAAGCACGCTCTCCACATTGCTCAGGGTGGGACATGCTTCCTATTTGCCTAACTTTTAGCTTGCTGGCCAACGTAGAATGGGAAAAGCAGAGTTTCCTTTTGGCCCAGTTTTCCTTGAAGCCTGGGAGCTGAATTCCACTTCTGACTTTGAATCATTGAGACTTGCTGTTGGACTACAGTCAAGTCACATCCTTCACCTCCCCGTGATTCAAGAAGCCTGGCTTTTAAGGGAAAAAATATGCAGAAATAGCCCGTAAAGGCAGGCTCTGGATCCAAGATGAGCTGCTGTGGATTAACAGATTAAAAGTGTGGAAGTCTGTGAAGCAAAATTCACAAAAAGAGGAACATGGTGCAGTGCCTCTGGTCAGATAGAGCATGTGTCCCTTTCCTGTACTTTTGGAGAAATTTCCGCTGTCTCGTAAGAGGATTTGGTTCCAAAACAGACTGTGGTAATGGTGTATGAAGATGTACGAATGCATCCAACTGCCAGCCTGGAACCAGCTAATTAGCTAAATGGGTCTAGTGTCTGGTTGCAAACTGGGTAGATGCTTCTCCCACCTTGTAAATTCTTTGCATAATAGAGGAAATAAAACGCATTGTTTTTATGAACTCATAATTAACTAATGTAAATGGGATTCCAATAGGTTCATTATACCCAGTTGGAGTTTGGCAGTGGTGGTTAGTGCAGTTGGCTCGATCCTGACCTGCCAAGTGACTTGGAGCAAGATGTGTCACTGTCTGCCTCAGTTTCTCCGTCTGTAGAATAGGGGCAATGATATATGTCTTTGCCTTGCTCATGGTGAACCATGCAAGACTTCACTAATTGGTGCTCACAACACTATTTGAGTGGCTTGGATGAAAGGTGTTAGAGGGGGTCATGAATCACACTTGGCCACATACCACTTTTCCATGTTCTTTGAGAAGCTTTTCAGCATGCTGGGCACAGCGTGGCAGTCACCTGGCATTTGCCTGGCACTTCCAGGGTGTCCTTCAACTAGAAGCCACACAGAGCCTATCGAGCAACCCTTCTCTCTCGAGGGACAGAGAATCCCTGTGTATTTGTATGTGTCTTTATTTAATGAAGCAATTATGCGTGCTAACGACATTCTTCGAGAAACATCCTATCTAAAGTTTCCCACCATTCTTGCACTGGTAGTTTTCCCCCTTCCCCCCTCCTTTCCCTTATTAATTTATGAAGCAGCTAATTATGATCCCTCCAGGCTAAATAACTGTGCAGTTAGAGATGCACTAGATGAGTGGGTATGGCAAGGCAATGCAGAGCATTTTTCTCTTCGCCTATTACATGTATTGTTTTAGGTAATTAACATCCACTTTGTAGTGGCAACACAGACGCCTTGCTGTCTGTACAGCTTCTTGGCTCAGATCCTTTCAAATACTCCCTGGTACACTCCTTGCAAAACCATGTGAAGTGTTATATAATTCTCTAGGTTGAAAGGCAATTGTGTACATCCAGGTTATTAAAGGGATCTATACACATGTACAAAGCCAACATTTCAGGCCTTATCCAAGGTACCTTCAGCTTATGGTCAGTTCAAATGACTAAAAGCATTCAATAAAAACCCAGGGAGACTTTCCCCCTTCCCCTTTGCCTGTTCCTCCAGTAGTTTAAAGTTTATGCCTAGGAATACATAGAAAAATACTAGTGTGGCTGTTACATGTTTCAGGTCAATGCTTGCTACTTCTTAGTATTTTGAATATTGACAGTGTACTCAGCACTGAACAGTAAAAACCCCAAAAGCTGGCTTCATCTGATAGATATTCCCCTCACTTGATAAACTAGGCAACACAGAAACCAGTCTGAGCTTGGAGATTTAGCAGTGGGGGAAGCTCAGTATTCTTGTACCTGCTCCTTACCAACCTTGGTTTAGTGTATGAAAGTTTTGGAGGAAGAGAGTATGGTGGATTAGCCAAGTGGGAAGGGAAAGCCATGCAGCCTACATGGAGCAAGGTAAAAAATGTGCTAAGCTGTGAAGGAGTTTAAATGCCAGACAAGATCAGGATGAAGACAGCTCTGGAACCCTTAAGAAGTCCAGCTATACTGTTACCAAGGAACACTCAGGTACATTGGAATAAACAGTATTTGGGATGGGAAAAATTCATGGACATCTACTAAATATGATTATTATTATTATCAATGGGGTCTGTGTGCCTCTTTTACACTTGCAGGCTTTTCACAGTTCACTGTCTAAGACAATCAGTGCTGTCTCTAACCTGAGTGAATATCCAGAAGTGCAATAAAAGAGCACATTGAAAGAAGGGTCTCTTGACTCTTGACTCCTGGTTTTCACTCTGCTGCTCTTTGGTATCTGCAGAGAAAGCTAGCAGCTCCTCTTGGCTCAAATTTGCCTTTATGAGTTAGGCGTATCCATACGAAGGATATAGACCAAAACTCTGGGCCAGAATGATTTTAACGAAAGCAGCAAACCTGGTCATTTTTTCCCTTCTCTCTCCCTGCCAATCAATAATGTGTGTTGGTGTGGTTGCTCATAAAGTTAAGAATCAGATAGAGCTGTCTAGAGTGTGGGCTGGTGCTTTGCAAATTTAATTTCACAACTTTGCTCACAGCTTCTCAGCCACTGACCTGCAGCACCCGCAGCATTAGAGCTCAAGCAGGGCCAGCCAGTTCCAGTGTGGGGTGCCAACGGGGCCAGCTGGACTAACAGGAGTGGAAGATCTCTCCCAGTGGGTGGAAGGATAGACACCACTGAGTCAGGACACAACGTCAGTCTCACTCCCACCTGGGGCTTATGAGCAGCTCTCTGATGCCCTCCACACTTGCTCAACTTCTTCCTCTCCAGCTTGTCACCTGTGCATGAACCCTGTGTTTTGATTTGGATGAAAAAATGCTCATCAGCATTTTCCAGACTTGTGGGTATCATTTGTTACTCATCCTTGTAAGATAGAAATCCATCCCCTCCCAACAGATATGAAATTATTAATTGCTGCTGTAAATCAGCAGAGTGTGCTGTAAGCCAGCCGTGACAAATATCCTGGGGAGCAGCTATGCAAACAAGATGGCTGATAAAAACAGAGGAAGAAATACATGTGAAGCTGTGGAATGGCAAAAGAGAAATACTTTTTTATAAGAAAAACAGTACTTGATGGGCAATTTCAAGACAAGGATTTATAACCTTTCCTTATTACTTTTGCTAGTGTAAATTGCAAATGTACAGCTTGATGAGTTTTACCAAAAGTAGTGGAAGGACCACTGGAAAATCTGAATAATGTGATACAATGAGCAGCCCCCAGCTAAAGGGAGGGCAAAAACTGGGAAGGTCTGAAGATGAGGACAGTATGAGGTTTTCAAGACAAGCTGCATCAGATCGGGCAAGGTGGAGCAAAAGATGTCTATACAGACTGTCAGAAATGGACTGTGCTAGAGTCCAAGGGAGAATAGAGAAACAAGCAAAAAAAAAAAAAAAAGGATGTAATCCAAGTCAGGACTATTGGGAAAGAGTGGAGCAGGAGCTGTTTTCTGTCTGAATAAGGTCAGCAGGAGGTGCTAGATGTGGCTGCAGGATGCACGGACAGGTTTCTGCAATGCAGTGGGAGAACTACAGTGGAGAAACCAATGTAGCTGCAGTCCACACTAAGTGTTGCTCTAGCCAATGCTATTATTAGGTACTCTCATTCATGAGCCTCAAATTCACTAACAAATTATTTTTTTAAAAAAATATATCCTCTCCATCTGTTTTCCAGCTTTTATACCAAAATTCTAATTTAAGACATTAACTGAAATGGAAAAAGATTTTCCTTTCATTAACTTTGAGTGTATCCAATTTACGTTTCATATGTTTCCATTATTTTTTTCTTCCTGAAGGGTTTGTTTTCTGAAGCACAATGGAAACACTGCACTTATTTTTCTTTTTTGAAAGCATTTCTGGGACTTTAGAGGGTACACCTACATTTTATGAACCTGTCAATGACTCTGGCCATGTTCCAAGTTCCCTGGGGCAGGCATACATTAAGCAACTGAAGCTACCTAGCAGAGGAACCACTATGATACAGGACTATTGAGACCTTAACTGTGTTTCTTAGTGCTGACACCTGTCAGTAAATACAGAGCATTCAAAAGCACTCAGAAATGGATGTACCAGTTGCATGTTTATCTTTTTAGAGAAATGTTTGTATTCATTCTTCTTAGAAGTATCTAGTGTTTCAAAACGGACATTTAGCAGCCTTTCATAAACACACTTTGTCCTGCTCATGATACACATTAAAGTGCCTTTCTGCATGTCTGATGTTCTGAGAGCTCTTGGTTTGGCAGGCACCAATTCTGGCTCAAGATATCCCTAAGCCACAAGCAGCTGGAGGCAGAGAGCAAACGCTGGGGAATAATCACCACATGCTTGTCCTATTCACATGCTCTGCCCTTAATATCTGCTACTGACCACTGCTGGAGACAGGCTACTGGTCTGGGCAGATCTCCAGTTTTACCTGGTGCAGCTGTGCTTGTGTTACCCGTGGCATACAGTGCCCAGATCAACCACTGCAAAAACTGAATGCAAAATGTGTCAAGGGATTATGTGGAACTCTTGTAGTTTACAGAAGGCACTAACATCTCTCTGCCAGTTGCAAGTAATGCAGCCATCCCAGTCCCATGCCAATAAAAGCATTTTACCAAAGTATCACGCATTCCCTAGACTCTGTAGCTCACAGATTAGAATTAATGCTTTGTAGTGTTATGTAAAAAAGCTCAGTGTCTCTTGTCTGGAAGATTAAAAACAGGTTGGCAAAAAGAAAAGAGACAATAATTGCCAAATTAAATCAATATAATTTTTAACCAGCACACAGAATAAATGATACCATTTTAGACTGTTCCATAAAAATTGTTCCACAAACTTTTATAAGAAAACAAACACAATTCCATTGGCTGGACTTTTCCTGTATGTTCAGAATTTTATTTTATTTACTAATGTAAATACATTTCCTTTCCATACTCAGGCAATCAGTCCAACATACATATTGATATAAGAACAGCAAACTTTTCATTAATATTAAAACTGCCTCCTTGCAATTGGTAATGATGATTTATGCAAAAAATTTACTTTGTGGGAAAATGAAGCTTTGTGGGTTTACATTTCATGTATTTGTTCTTTTCACATTATGAATTACTGCTGTTTCCTTGAACTAAGTTATTACTATAGGGATATGCGTATATTCTCCTGAGGGCCAAATCTTCTGCTATTGTCATCGTCCCATTAACATTAGATTGTCCTGAAGTCAGTAGAACTGTACAACGTTATACAGACAGTTCCTCTGAAAATAGAAATGAAAATAAGACAGCAGACCTTCTTTTTGAAGTTTCTTTTGCTGTTTCTTCTAATTTGAGGGTGGTTTCTCTAATGAAGAGACTGTTGTGCTCACAGACCTGATAAGTGTGTCTGTGTATCATTTATGAAAACCTGCAGGAATGCCAGTTCAAGATCATTTTTGTAAAATTAACATCTGCCTAGCACAGAAACTGCACTGACTGGAATTCACTGATTTTGTCAAGAATTTATTGCTGAAATTATTTTTGTAAGGGAGCTGTGCTGTAGTCATGCTAGTCATGTTCAGATCGCATTATTCTTCACAGTTCTAACATCCTGCATTTCTAATGCACTGCTAAACCTAGTGTGACACCACTGAAACCCTCCTGGGTGTTTTGGAGCTTGTCTCCCTGTGCGTTATTGCCAATATAATAAAGGGGATATTTTCTCAAGGCACAAGAGGAGTTCACACAAGATTTATTGCACACATATGATGCAGTTGCAGACTGAACTTCCTCTCGAGCTGTGCTGAGAGCACACTGCAGTTACCTCCCTAGTTTATAAAAACCTGTATGAATTTAGCTGATTTGTATTTTCAGAGTTGCACCTTCACAGTTATTTGCACCCAAGTCCTATATACAACTCCATGAACTGACTCAGAAACTCTACATGTTCTCCTCATCTTTGCAAGAATTTTGTCAAATCTGGGGTGGGTTTCTGGGTTGCAGTACAATTTTTCAGTTGAGTGAAACCTAAGTGGTGGTATGGGGCTTCATGATGAAAAGTAGTGCCGTAGTGTACGACCCGGAGGTTAGCCTACATTGTTTCCTCATCCCCACACACATACACAGACAACTCCTCGTAAAATGTAGCACAGCAGCATAAACCCTCCTCGAAGCTTACACAGAGAACATGCTGGACAAAATAGCTTTTTATCTAAGCTCTGTGGGCCACATATATGAAACAAAGTTGCCAAACACAAATTAATGTGTAATTATTTTCCTTGCCTGAATCACTTTCTTTCATGTGTCATAACATGCAGAGTAAATAGCACCACACCTTTTTACTTTAATTGTGGTAATCTGATCTCTCAGCCACAAGAAAGCCTTCTCTAATGCCTTCTTTAGAATGGACTTTCAAGGCAAAGCAAGAGCAGTAACTGTAATAATCACCTCTTCTTTTCTTCTGCTGTCAAAATGCAGGGGGGTTGTTAAACTAATCAAGAACCAGGACCACACGGCAAAAAATAAGTGCCCTAAAAGACAAACGGAGGTAAGTGTTTGACAGGTAATTTAAGGTGATGGTGGGATTATTTTATTTTTTTTTTTTCTAATTTGCCTGGTGACTAATTATTTACGTGGTAAACATAAGGCTGTCTGGCTTTACGGTAATACCATAATGAGAAACATGTTATATCATTTATCTGCTGGGATTGTCTCAAGAGTTTTGAGGAACAGAACTTAATAGTGACAGGTGTCATCTCAGTTTGATTATCAAGGATCTCTTGTGCACAGAGGATTATTAAGACAAATAGAATTTCATTAGCTGTGTTTGGCCCATGTTTTGCATTGAGCCCTTGGAAAAGAAAGGACACTCAGATTTACTCCAGAGCAGAAAGTCTCTTTTTCTGATTAGAAAAACAACTCCCTTTCTCCTTATTTCATATCACCTTCATTCTCCCACTAGACACAGTTTAGGAATAAAAACCTACAAGAAAATTAAATGGAGAACACCAAAACCAGTTGCCCATCCAGCTGCTTTTATGCTCTAATACCCACTGAGGTGAAAGTCTTCTCAGAGACCTTGGTGACTGCTGGATTAGGTCCAAGCCCAAGATGCTTGTACAGGTATTGAGGAAGGGTGGGCAGTCCTGACCCAGCACAGTGGAGAAGCTGGCATGGGGCAGAATTCAAACTTAATGCTTCTAGGTGAAAGACCTTGCTGGCCTCCTCTGTTAGTTCCACTAAAATCATTGCTTTCTGCTGTGGTAGAAAGCAGTAGGGACAACTGATTTGAGACTGAGGGCAATCACCTACCATTTGAAGCTAAGCAAAGTAGCCCTGTGATTTTCCCCATGTGCTGGTGAGAAAGAAAAGAAACCTTACACCCTGACTGGGGTGCCCACATGGATAATCCTACTCTTCAGTCTACTGGAAAGAGTATTCACAGTTTTCTGTATAGCTATCTAGCACAACTTAAGTCACACCAGTGTTCCCCTGTTCTAAATCCAAGAGAAAGTCCCTCTCACATGGATGCTGCATCATGTGAAGTGCTGAGTGTCTCCCTAAGGGTTCATGCTACCCTGGGCACCAATCTTCCCTCACATGACAGAAATTCAAAGAGGTCATAGCAGCTGTAGATTACAGACCGTCTTCTGTATTTTGCCATTCTGGAGTGGAGACACTGAGGTTTTTCTTTGCAGCTCACAGAGATCTGGCAGAAGTTTAGACCATCCTTACATCTATTGGGTCTCCTGTACTCCTTGTAGCTCCTTGATGGAGCTTTTCTGCCAAAGGTTCTTGTTGGCCTTCTGTTTAGGTAAGAGTCTAATTACATAGTTGTTGCTTTTGCTACGTTTGTTGCTAGCTAGTTACACTGAAAGCACTGCAAGTCATCGCATGCTAATTTAAGCTAGTCTCCTGATTTCTGTCTGACATTACTTACTACCAGAACCCAAGAAGCAGCTCATTGAAGCTCATCATCCCTTCCATACACACCACACTACCCCAGTAGAAGGAAATGACCTGCAGTCAGTTGTTAAATTTGCCAGGGAAAGCTCTGGGAAACCATGGCTTTTCACAACTCAGCCCACTTCATCTAGAGCCTTATACAGTGATCTACCCTACAATATGCTTGGGGGTAACCTATTTCATTGGTTAAGTGTCAGTTCATTTATCTTTATATCATTTCTGTACTAACAACATCACTGAAGTCACAAAGATCTTAGAAATATCTTATCAAACTCTTTGATGTCAGATTTACCCAACTTAACAAGTGGCTTAACCAAACATCCTCATCACCCAATGCCAAAACATCCTCCTCACCCAGTCTAAACACATTCTGCTCACACAAATTAAAACATGACAAGGCCTTACTGCCTTATTACCTAGCTGACAAAAGAGCCTTCTTCTGTGTCAGAGGCAGAGTATTAGATGTAGCATCCTGCTCCTGTTTCTACTGAAGATCCCTCTATTAAAGATTACACTTCTTCCTCTACAGCTACCCAAAAGATCACACATAATCAATAATCCTTATAGTAGACAGCACTGTCTACATTTTCTGTTCTCTTATGACAGCCAAAAAGTAAAAAAGAAGAGAACAAAAGAAAATAATAATTTGATCCAAATACAGATCCTTACATTTGCAGAGGACTTGCTTTGTCGTTTAATCCTCCCCAGACTTCATGCATGGGATGCAGGATAGCCTTTCAGTTTGTGAAGGCGTAATCACTTATGTGATGACCAAATGCAACTGGTTGTTCCTATCTACCTTAAAAAGTTTATCAGCAGGTGTTGCAAGAGATAGTATTTGATAGAATTAAAAAGGATGATATTAGATGACTACAGATGGAGCTAATGTAGCGCCAAACCCCGCTGTGCTGGATCTAGCTAATAGAGTGCTTCTCTTTTTTACGGGTGTACAATCCACCCACATAGCTGCACCCAGTATGGGATGTTTTATAATAAGTGTCTCTTTCATCTAAACTAATCAAAGCCATTAGTTTACAGGAACCAGTGTCTGGAGAGATGCCTCCACCCTTTACGTGAGAGCAAGCTGTTGTAGATTCAAACAGGATGGAAGCACCATATAAACATTTAAGCAAATAAAAAAGCTGTGAGGAAAACAAGAGGAGCTATAAACTATTACCACCTAGAGGGCAGGTGTAACTTTCACAAGGAAAATTTGTGTGTCTCCTTATATGCTCTGCTGCATATTAAGAAGAATTGAGCTATTGAGCAAAAAGATGGAACTCCTCAGAGTTGCATCAAGCTACAGAATATTTTCAGTTTGTCTAGACTCCTTGCTGCGATCATCACAACCTGGGGTAAGTGTGAGGGAGACCTGAGCTCCACAATAGGCACAATGTTCTGCTGCTTTCTATTCTTCTTTTAATGTTTAGGACCTTCACACCCTCTAGGAGTGACATCAGAAAGGATGACAATGATGTAATAAGCAAATGGAGTATCACTTAAAGGTAATTCCACTATTGGACAAACAACTTTTCTGACTAGCGGAGGAGGCTAAAGCCAAATGTATTGTTTCAGATCCACCTCTAGCAACAATTTTAGCAGTGAGAATCATAAAAATAGGCAGCAAAGTGAAATGAGGAAGAAGAAATTATGTACGGTACCTACATATTAAAAAGATTCTTTCTAAAGGGCATGTACTCACAAGATTTCTGTTATATGCTTACGGCCCTCTGGATTATGGAGCTTGTATTTTTTATTTTAAATGTAATATGTATAAAATATAGAGAATATTTACAAAATATGTAAATAATATAATCTTCAGCCAATCCAGGTGATTGAGATGAGTATATTTCCTAGAAACTATTCCAAGATGGTGCAAGTTTTGCCTTAAGTCATAGTATCTTTGTATAAATTATACTGTTGTTATAAGACACAGAATAGTAGAGAGGTTCTCTAACACAGCTTGCCTTCCTGAGTTGTGTAACATACAGCCTTCAGACAACTGCAGCTCCTTTGCCTGTTCATGGTGCAGAGACCTCCTGGATCCTTCTGATTTGGCACCCTGACATTACCATGAGGCATTTTGGGCAACATGTGATAGAAGAGTGAGGCATACAGGCACAATTTACACATACTGCAGGGAGGGAGATGAGCTCCAGTTCTCTCTCCCAGTGGGCTCTGGAGTTTTTCCAAAGCTCACAGCTCTGGATGGGTGTTAAAAGCTGAACGGTCCAGAGTTTGAGGGAGTTTACCCCACCTGACATAACCTACTAATTGAAACTCTGCTGATCCCAGATGGAATCTAAAAATATGGAAGAAATGAGGTAATTATTGGAATCCAGTGTTTTCTTCTATTTACTTTTCAAAATAAGCTTCCTCTAGTGCAGGTGGACTTCTTGTGGCTGTACAAGTGATGGTAAGTCCACCATACTTTTTCTATAATACCACAAACAAAGATACCAATAAATATCTACAAGGTAGATAATGCTATTGTACAACAGCAAATATTCTGAAAGTGCTGATTTCATTCTTTATTTAGAAATAACCAGTTACGTCCCCTATTCCCATTCATATTCCTGACAAAGTCCATGCACATAGCGGAGACTAGACTTCTCTTTGCACACTCTCTCAGTATATCATAGAGTTGTAAGGATATAAAGGGCCCCAAGCCCAGCCCTTTGCAACACAGCTGGTCCAGGACTCCCACCTTTTCACACCTTGCCAGAGCAGGTGGTTTCTGGGAAGAGTGAGGCTGCTTGGCTGCTTTGTACCTCATAGGCTGGGAATAACACTTGGTGGCACTTCAAGGAAAATGGTCATAAGATTCTCCAGTGATGGAGATCAGTTGGGCAGCTTGGAGAACCTCATCCAGTATTGAAGGATCATCAGTGTCTAAACTCAAAGCCCCCCCTTTTTCTTTTTCACCTGAGTCCATTACTTCTTGCCTAATACCAACTGAACACAAAAACCATTTAAGAGCCTGCTTTCTTGGGGAAATCTTTTATGCACCTGAAGACTACCTTGATATGGTATTAGGCTGTTTCTTGCCCTACCCAGCCTAGTTCCTTCATGGTGTCTTCATGTTGGATTTTCTAAAGCTCTGATCATTCTTGTTCTCCAAGGAACCTGTCTGTGCCATGTCTCTCTTGGGTTCTGTGTCTGAAACTGCAGTGCTGAGCAGTGGAACAATTAATTCATACACCTCGGATACCACACGTGTTTATTTCTGTGAGCAAGTGGTTAAGTACTGAAGGATATTTTTCTGGTTAAAAAAAAAATCTGTGAAACAACGAAATTCTAATTTTGGTAAATTTTAAGTACTTCACCATTCAAGTACCCAGATTAAGTGACATCCTTTATCACTGGGACAGGAATGCTCAGTGCCTTGTAAACTGTAGCTGCAAGACCAGGCGCTTATAAATTTTACAGTGAAGTAAAAGAAATAAATTGCACTGAAAGACTCATCTACTATGAATTAAGGAGGGAGGCTTAATCCTCAAATTTTATTTACTGCTGGGTAAATAGTCATGTGCCAATGACAAGGAAGACAACAGAATACAGTGAAGAAGTGAAAAACAAAATATTCCTTTACCTTGTTTGTATTACCCAGAAGTTAAAAGAATTAGAATAACAGAAACCTTTTAGTGATTTGAAGTGATATCTCCTGACGGCTTTTACTGTGCTCTCTGCCTTTCTCTGCTTGGTATTCTTAGACAGGACGCCTCTATGATTCCCACAGCTACTGGGACTGCTGGAGAGTGACAGATCTGGTATTACACTACTCAAGGTTCCTCCCGAGACTTCTTTAAAGACAGTACAAGCATAGACTAGGTGAGGAGGATATTGTTTCTAGGTACAGGGGATTTCCTTAGATCAGTAATGAGGAATTAGATCTTCCCCTTTCTCTGACAAGAAATGGCAAGGGAAAGAAAAAATGTCCCCACCCATTACCAAATGCCTCCCTCACTTCCTAGGAACCTGAAACGATTTTCCAGAAGTCCTCCTTACAGCTGCCAAATCTCATTGACGTTTCTGTTGGGTAAGTATTTACTGCAAGCTCAAGACAGGCTCCTACCAGAGATTTTTCCACCCCACCCTTCCACACTGCATATACATAACAAGGCAGTTATTCATGGACTGTGCACAAGATGAGATGGAAACTCTTGAAGCTGTAGATGGGATTCAGACAGGCTGGGGAATGTGGCAGCTTAGGAAGGAAGTTGGCCAAGAACTTAGGACATAAACATCTTGCAGAAGTTGTTCTGCTGCCTGTTGTTCTGGTGGATTATTTTTAGACTGGTGTGGTAGAGAAGGCATCCTGCTGTCCTAGTTCCCTCCAGGGATGGAGGATGAGTTCTGCAGGGCACAGTGCTAACTAATAAACTGGATCTGAAAACACTAACACGAACACCAGCACAAACTATTAATGTGGCTCTCTTCTGGGGAAAATAGATGTCTTTTCTCCCAAGTCCAAACAGGTCAGGTGGAGTCCTGAGCAGTAGTGAAGCTCTACCAACCCTAGCATTCAAGGTGGCTTGATTTGAGTCAGTTTGAGCACTTCTATTTCAAACTGGTTTGTACCATATTAGAACAGGAAGATCTGCATTTATTAGACAGAATAAAATGTAATGAAACAAAGTGGGACAAGGGCATAGAGCATACAACCCTCCTTTGGATCAAGCACTATAGAGGCATATGAACCTCTAAGCTGCACAAAGTCATTTTTGGAAACTAGACAATCCAAAAATTCTCAAAAAATAATTCCTGAGAAACATATGTGTATACATAGACCTAGGTGAATCAACATGTCTTTGCAAGACAATAGTGACAGAGAAAGAATGCTGGAGGTGAGTGCCATCTGCTCAGAACCCTGGTCTTGGATGGTTGAAAGTCACATATGGGATCCATTTTCATGTTCCCTCACTCTTATAATCCTTCTCTTTCTCACCTTGTGCTTGTTTTTACTGTAGGAATGCAAGGCTGATTTTGTCTTTGATCCCAGCTGTGGCTTCTAGGTGCTGTAAAGGCATAATAATTATGTCATCATCAGTCTCTTGCCCCATGTATTCTTGGGGATATCATGTACCAACAATAGCATTCCTGCCTCCACGTGAAAAGATCAAACTGGAGATTATCTGCCTCTCACTAGTGCATAGTTTCTCACTAATGCATAGACCTCTTTTGTGATCTTCAGTTCTAATACTATCTCTTCTGATACCCTCACAGTCTTTGTCCCACTCTTCTCACTCAGTAGAACAGGATTCCTGGTTCAGGTATTAAAGGAACATTTGGCAGATGCTTCTCCTATCTCTGAGCCAAAGACCAAGCTGAAAGCTAGCTTCTTACACAAAACCAAGTGTGAGGAAGTTCTGATGCTGGAGGATATGACAGAGAACTTCTTAGAAATCAAAATAGGTTCTTGAATAATAACACTGACAAGAGGCTGAAAAACGGGAGTTCTAGCAAGTCTAAAAATCACTTCCCTGAACAGTGAAATTCAGGCTGAGATTCCCATAACATCATTAACTTGAGCAGGTATAAGGTATGTGGCTACATCCATCTGCCCATTTTCTCTCCCTGCCTCTCACAGTCATACCCATGATCCCTTTCTTCCATTTTCTCACCTTAATAATTCCTATGTCTCACTTGCTAATGTCTCAGTCACATTCTAGTTCCAGTGTAGCCATGCACTGAGCTCTGTGCTTGAATCTAGGGCAGATAATGGCTAAGCGGCCAGAAAAGACAATGTGGGTAAGGAAATTTTTGGTCTCACACTCTGCTTTTGCATGATGTACATGTTTGATTAGTATCTTAGTATTAGTAGCTTGGTTTCAAATCTGAGGTACAATTTCCATACCTAATCCATGTCTCCTTTTTGGGACATCCCAGAAGTCAAGGTTTCTTCCAGCTGAAGAAGCCTTTCCCCTTTTTTTTTGCCTCTAGTGCCAATTTCACTGGGTCCTGTGGTGTAGGATGCTTTCAGGGTCTGAAGGGTGTTTGAGGTCTGGCTTTGAACAAAAACAGGTTGCTAAAGCTGCATCTTCATGTAACAATGACTAAGAAGCAGCACATAAAGGGGAAATTTCCACATCTACGATTTGTAGATTCTGTAACTTTATTTCACGGAATGCAGGAACTAACTTCTGTTGTCTCTCCTGTATCTTATGTACTGATACACTGAGAACAGGAGCCCCAGACAGCATCGACCCTGTCCTTCCAAACTCTGCCATTCTCGATTTTAAGCCCTCCAATGATGGGAGTTCAGCTTCTTTAAGGAACCCCTCCAGAGCAAATTCTTCCTATTAAGTACCATCTCTGTGGTGAATACTTTATTGTATGATTAAATACAAAGATTGACAGAGTGAGGCTGATACCCAGAGGCAAGGTGCACACTGACCAGGAAGTTTTTGTCATGTATTTACATATATACATACAGTCTTCTTTTGGGTCTTGTGAAAGAAAAAACTTATCTTAAAAGCCATGAAATTAAGAAATTAAACGTCAGTTTTGAGGCATAGAGGGCAGTTTCTTCAAAAAGAGAAAGCATAGTCCTATTTCTCCTAAGTTATATTCCACTCTTGTTCTGACTTTAGTATCATTGCCTCAGTCAGTGGGAATCCTTGACAGCAGATGTCCACTTCAGCCACCACCAGAAGAAAGCTCTCTTAAATGCAGGAACATCAGTGCATTTAAGTATTAAGACAAATACTAGCACCAGGGAGTCTTCCTGAGATGATCAAATCTATTCCCCATCCTTAACCTCTGCTGGTAGAAAGATTAGGGAAACACAACTCTCTTGTTACAATGGACCTCAGCCTTAAGAAAGCTTAAGTTCAAATCTCTCCCTGCAAATTCCCACATTGCTAGATGCCAGTATCTTTGGTATTCCTCAACAGCTTGCTCAGGTACCTATTGACTTCGGTGTACCTGCACAGTTGTGACAGCCAAGAATCTGTCCCCGTCAGCAATACGAAGATGTCATAGGAAAAGGCCAGGAAATCTCACAAAGCTCAACTCCTTTTCATAACATACAATAAAATCATTGCTCTCTTAAATTAGAGTAATCAGTTTGTTAATGATTAGACTAAAAAAGACTCAGTGTCACAGTGACCTTTGAAAGTCATCAAACACATAAGCTGTACTGTGAGAAATATCCAAGGACCTGCATGGAAATGAAAGTCCTCTCCCAGATAATTAACACAAAGCCAGTGTTTAGCTATGTGCCTCCTGTACCTATAGATGAAGGATAAGGTTGATTCATGCTGGTCAGCTAACCCATCAGGAAGTACATCTGGGATTATTCAATATTGTGGGTCAGGAAGGTGTGCAGGCAGTGCCCCTTCTCTATCAGTAAAACACACACACAATGTAGGGGCAACACTCCATCCAGTGCCCAACTAATTTGTCTTCAACACATCATCAGAAACCCACACTTTAAGCTCAGTCCTGATTTGGCATCAGTGGTACCTGAGATTGCTCAAGTCCTATTCTAGTTCATGAGAAAAATAGCAGTTCAAACGTCTTTTCAATTCAGGTTTGCTTCAACTTGTTGGTCCTACTGGTGAGCCAGAGATATCACTTCAAACAAGAGCAGGATCACATCCTTTACGCTTGCCCTTTTCTTATGCCTTCCCTAGGTATCTGCTATTACGGATGGGATACTGAGCTAGACAGTTCCTTGGCCTGACCAAGCGTAGTTGACCTTTCTTAAGCCTTTTTATCCATTCACCTTCTCGCTGACCTCAGTTAGGGCTAGGTGGATCTTGTAGTAGGGAGGTTGACAGAAGTACCTGTATAGGTTCCAAGAAGTCTAAGAAAAGATAGGTGTGTTAATTTATTTTTGATACTTTTGGGTGGAGCCCTCCTACTCATGGCAAGCTGCCACTGGATCACAAGCATACTGTACTCTTGCTTCAGAGCCTCCTTCCCTCTCCCCCAGGTTTGGCTTGATATGATTCCCACTACAGATGTCTTTGAAAATGTTCAAGCTGTCATTGGTAGATGGAAAAGTAGATGCACAGCGTGTGACCCCTTTGTGAAGAAACTGTCTCCCTGCTACAACATAAGCTCAGATCTTGTTATTATTCTCTGTGGTGGTGCGATTTTGTTTCTTTTTTTGGAAATCATCCCTACAGACTAGTTGTGATTAAATGTCTGATGTTTAAAGCTTCCATGAGCCTTTAAAGTCCTGTTTTGCAATTTGGGCTTTAGGCCTGGGAGGTCTACAGTTCAAATCTCAGCACATTCCTCACTGCTGTTTTTAATTATGATTTGATATGGACATTATTGCTGCAGGGATCTCTCTCACACTTCAGAACACAGTTTACTAAAAGTCAAGAGACGCCAATCAAATTGGGTCCTAGTTCAAAAGAACAAGGCCTGTAGCGGGTTCATTTTCTGCCCATAGAAGTATTTGGTTGATGTTTAGAAGTGACATACCTAGGGGAGGGAGGAAAAATGAAGAAACCAAGGGGCAACCTAAAAACAAAAGACTCCTAGTGGGGTGAGATATGCTTAATAGTGGATCACCTAGGGAAGCACTTTGCAAACGCAATAGTCTGCCCCTCCTTGTCTCTCTTTCTCATATAACTGTAACATAAGACTACATTATTGCACCTTCCTTTCTACAAGGCCTGCAGATTGGAACTGAAGCTGGTGAAATAACGGAAAGGAAAACAAGCTGACTTGTTTAAGTTTTGTGAAATGAATCAATTCTGTGATCAGGAGAATGCATTCTCAGTTTATTTCCTCAGCTCTGAAAACATATTTGGCAGAGATCAAGGCCTACTTTGTTTGAGCATTATCTCTCCCTGCAGCTGATAAGTAAAGCAGAGGAACTACAGGAGCAGAGCTTTCAACAGACAAGTCACAGTCCCCAGTCTCATGGCTGCTCACACCAGGTCTGCTAAACCATAACTCTGGATGGTTTTGGAGGCTTGTTTATGTATACATCTCCATCCAAGCTCTCCCTGTCTTTAATACATAATACTGAACGAGAGGAAAAGGTGTCTTGATTTTACACCCTCTTTTCTGCATAGCTTTGGTTTTCTTGGGAGTGGGTCTGAGCCATCCCAGCTGAGAAAGAAAGTCCTTTTCACAAAATCATGCTGTCGGGTTGCTGATGACTTTGGCTGCAAGGCAGCTTTGATCAGAACCTCTACACTGGGTTAGTATAACCACAGACACTTCAGTAAAACTGCTTTTTATTATGTAAACTATACCCACGGCTGCCCTGAATTAAAACAATTTTCAGATGGGAGTCTTTCTATGAAGGGACCATTTCATTTCACTATGCTTCTTTTCTGGTTTCCTGCGTTAAAAAAGAGGGAGCCTGTACCATGAAAATTGCTTGAAATACTGCATATTCGATTTAAGATCTGCTACTACATTATGCTGGATCAGAATATTTTGCATTGATCAAGAAGCTAGACTTTTATTTGTCAAGCTTTGATTGAATTTCATTGTTAAAAATAACAAGAAAGGGGAAAAACAAGACCAAAATTGTATTTTATAGCAGTTTGTGTTAGAATATATAGTAATCATATGGAGTTGTTTTGTAAGATGAAAGAATGAGAATGGAACCTGTGTCTAAGACCAATGTTATGAACAGAAAGTCCTCAGGGTCAGCAGATAACAAGGGCACTGAAGGGGCAGTGGGACTAGACCATCCTCATTTTTCTTAGTGTTAAGATTCACTGGCCAGGCAGTGGGAGAAAGATTTTGGAATCATTATACAAGTACTACATAAATGGTTGGATTTCCAGGCTCCAGGATTATTCATTTGGGATTTAAACATAGCATTTGCATTCAGTTATCTTCACCTCTAAACTCATGTCAAGGGTGTCAGATATCAGAAAAATCAGACAATGACAGGGATGTCATAACGTCAGTCTGGACTCTTTCTTTAAGAAAAGTATTTCAAAATCTTGTTTGGAGCTTTCAGACCTATGAGATGGTTTCCATACTTTGTTATTTGGTCCCCAAGGTGAGCCTTCTAACTGAGAATGGTGGGGGTTTTGTGGTGTGGCATCGAAATTATTACAAACATTCTGTTTTCCCCTTGAGGATGGAAAGGTAAAACTTAGGTTTCTAGCTTCCTGAAGTTCCTGTAATACCTACATAATCATACTCTATCATATTACCAGTTTACGAAGGCATGGAGACATGTCACTTGTTTCAAGCCCATATCTATTTTATGATATGTGTCTCTGTTGCTATGTAATTCACAACTGCTTTAGTACCATACTTCAGAAACAGAACTGGAAGTACTCAGGACTGTAAACTGCATGAATGTGGTAATTTTGTTTTATAAGGAGCCATCGAGGAAAATATAAAGAGACAAACAGCTTGTGAATACTGATAATGGTAATGGATTTGGGAGCATAAACCTCACACACATGGCTGACTGCAAACTTGGACATCTCAGACACAAGCAAGTTTTCTTACCTGCATTCTTCAGGAATTTTAGCAATGACAGGTCATCATCTTAAATAGTCTTCATATGTGCACTCTAACACAGGCAAATTGTTTTTTTGAAGTTTTGACTGAACTGTAGCCTAAGTCCTTGGAAACTGCACAATACAGAGTCATAGTATTGTGCTTTGTCAGTAGCTGAAACACTAACAGGTGGGCACACGTTATCCCAGGCAGTCTCAGTCTGGGATGAGATCATCTACTGTACACACAGATTTTGGTTTTTCGCCTGGGATTCTCCACCCTCCTCTTCCATACTGTGCATCACAATTGTGCCAGCCTTGTAAGGTAAGAATTTCACTAATTCTTCCTGTCACCAAAACAGCTAAACTGGAACAAAAGAGAGAGATGTCTGACTTCAGTTAATTCCTTTTTCTCTTCTGTTTTCCCATCCTCATGCACTGAGTTATTATCTGTCCCAAAATTAAAACACTTGCACACTATCAAGGTATCTGTGTTCAGAATCAAAAGAATACTGTCATACTTTCCCAGTTTGCCAGCATGATTTGCCAAGCTTTCCAGGCTTCCAGCCTCAGATATCATCATATCAGCAAAGAGGAAATATCAGACATTGGAGAATGTTGTACTCCCAGGAATTCACGCATCCTTGTTTCCCAGCCAGCTTGCTGTTTTTCTAAATGCTGAATTAGTTGCACCCAGCTTCTGAAGCAAGTAATAGGCTGGGCATGCCATGACTTCCCAAAGCCACATGGTTACAGTTATATTTCCACACATGCGCTTGAACATTTCTAACAGTTCCAGCCTAAGTATGGGGTTTTGTGATGTCACTAACCAAGACTGTGCTTCTTGCTGTTCTTTCTGTAACTAAAGCTTCTTAGGGATTTTTAGGGTCATTTATTTGTTTTTAAGGAAAATGTAATTTGCAGGTTAAGAAAGAGTGCAAGGGGTCAGGTCTCGTGGGTGTATTCTTCTGAGTTCAGTTACCAACTTCTCCATGAGCATCAGTGCGATAGGAATTGCACTTAATGACTGTATATAGAGCCCTTTGAGATCTTGAATGAAGTGGGTTATTGATATGCAAAATATTCTTTTGAAGAAGAATATTTCCTCATACTTCTGGGTATGAGTAAGAAAAACACGAGAGTGGATGATGTAACTCTGGTCCTGCACTACTGGCTCCAAACACTCTTGTAGCTGCGCTGGTAAAACTTCATGCTCCTAATCCGGCCATCCTCAAGGGACAGAGAGGCCCAGAAACAATGCATGCAGCCAGCCCTCATGTACTCCAGCTTTCTGTCCCATCCAGGGGTCAGGGATGTCTACCAAGTTGGTATTTCCACCAGTCACCCTTTACTCCTTATTAATTAGACTGTAAATCCCTCATAAATCCTTCAGGGCAGAGTGTCTATGTCAGTACAGCACCTTTGCACAAGACAAGAAAATCATTTCCTAGCCAGTTGATCCCAAGATGGGGGCATGGCAATCTGAAGGGAGGCTGGACTCAAGTATTCACAGTCACAGCTGGGTTAGTGCCCCTGATGGAAGAGGGGCTGGCAAGAAGAAGTGTTAATGATGCTGTGTGATTACCAACAATGAGTCTGTCGAGAGGGGATGAAGCAGATCATCTGTGCTGAATGTCAACCTGCTTCATCTCTCATTTTATTTTCTCAGAATCCCTCTAAATCCCTCTTTCCCCTCTGCACGGTGTGTGCTGGCAGTGCTACTCCCTTTTGACACCATCCTGGCAGCTACTCTAACACACCAACCCTGTGCTAGGCCTCTGCTAGGCCTCTGCAAGGTCCTGTTGGGCTTGTGTAGGCCCAACTTTAGGTTGTTTCCAGTCATAAAAGCTGTTATATATTCCTAGAAAACTGAAGAAGTGTGATCCTTTCCTGCAGTTGTCTGAAAAAAATAATTTACAAGTCTGCTGTGGCTTTCATCCCATGTCCTAATGCTAACACAGCTCTGGTGTACAAATTAATACTGCAGAGAAAAAAAATGTATCACTGAAGGATAAACGACACTATTAGGAGCCTGGGGATATATATCCATTTCTGCATGAAAGAAACCCAAACAACTGAAGCATGAAATGAAGCACAATAGCACAGCTGATTTTTATAACTTCGTTTATATGTTCTGTGTGTATCCTGAAGAAAAAGTTTCCTGGAATTGTGGGGTATATCCATGGTAGTTTATTTGACTCAGAGCTGTAATGCTGACCTACCCACAAGTAGGCATGTGTTTTCCATACGTGAGCTCCTTTTATGATTAAATGTATTGAACATATGTAAAAGGAGCGTGGCAACATAACAGCATCTGAAGTTCCAATTATTAAGTGGTTGCTAGATGGGAATTCACTTTTACCCAATGTGTTTTAGGTGAGGACAGGAGGAAAGGGAGCCATCCAGACTTGAGTGGTGGGAACCCAGGGGCATCTTGGAGCTCCCTAACCTGGAAGCAACGGAATTTTGCTGCCCCTGGGAAGAGGAGAGAGGGCCAGACTGATTCTTTGCTTCGCAGCTTCTGTCCTGGAGGAAGGGGCAGTTGTGGGTTGATGAGCTAAGAAAAAACCCCTGCAAAGTCAAGCCATGTGTTCAGCTCCTGAGAGAAGAAAAGACAAGCAGTGGTGTTTCTCACTGCTGCTGTGCAGCTCCAAGCCCCGCTTTGGAGGGGCAGCCTGGTATCTGCAAGAAAGCAAGCAGGCAGCAGGGCCAGGGCCGCTCAGCAACCCGCTGCCCCAGCAAACCACCGGCTTCACCTGCGCCAAAAGCCAGCTCAAATGTGCCTGGGGCCTGAAACATTTATTAAACTGTAAGTGCCAAATTCTTGCATTGCACTGTACAAACAATATGATCTATATAGCCCCTGCCATAGGGAGGTTATAGAATAATCAGGTAGCACTTTACGTTCAGTCTCCCCCTGTGGTCTCAAATGAAAGAGGAAGAAAATGATAGGCATGCAGAAGGGTTATTCTTTCATCTTAGTGTGCTTTCAAGCCGCTAGTAAATGGGCTGATAGGTATTGCACAGGAGAAAGTGTAAAAATTCAGACTGGGAAGAGAGTCAAGAACCAGATTGAGAGTGTGGGTGTGTTTGGGTCATACCAGAAATGGTGCAGCAATGTTCTGAGGAGGAGCACAATAAAACTATGTGTAAAGAGATGGCAGCTTGCAGCTGAGGAGGAAGAAACTGCAGTAGGAACTAAAAGAATTGCATTTTTTTTCATTCTTTCTCCCCAGGTCATCTTTTGACCAACTCAATTTTTCCACATTCACATTGATAAAACCATTATAATACCATTTGTTCTTAGGAAAAACGTGTATATTTGCAATGAAATCCTATGTAGCCAGTCTAAACTGCACCATGTCGAAAAATCCTTAGGTGACTAAAGAACCCTAAAATTCAGCTCAGTGAAAATGCTGCCTGAGAAAGAAGTAATTAAAGCCTGGGTAAGGCCCTCATACACTGTAATCTGTGTATGAGCATACGGTTTCTAGGGATAACTTAACTCAATCTACTTTTTTTGACAGTTGTTACACGAGCTGCTTTGCACCTTTACCAGAAAGCAGGGATTAACCTGTAGTCAAAGAGATGTAGGAGTTTTCTGAGTTCCCCAATACAGAAAAATAAAAAGCCAAAGCAATCCACCAGTGTCATACTTTACCTTCTGTGTGATTTTATAAATACGGGCGAGAGGGAAAGAATTACACTTTGCCCCCAGGTTCAGACTGATTGGTAAGAATCTCAGACACTTTAAGTAGGCGCCACAAATTGTGTAAGCTCTGACCTGCTGGCTCGCTGCCTAGTTCACATGACAGAGATATCTGATGGTTTTGGCAAGGCAGATTGAGGTGGAAAGGTGCCTAGAAACCAACAGAAACAGGGCAACCATCCTAGGAGTTTTGAAAAGGAAATAAACAGATATGTAAGGTGCAGTTCTGTGCTCTCTGGGGAGAAAGAAAGGAGTGGGATTTTTATTATAATAAATCCATTTGACTCCTGCCCTTTACTACCATACATATAGGAAGCAGAAGAAGTATATTTATATTTTGAAGGCAAGGGTCCCTTTGATCCTCAGGGCAGTTTTTAAATTAGTGTAATGACATTGAGTATGTGCTTGGCCCAAATCAAAGTGACTCCACTTTTGCTACAGCTGCTTTAATTGTGCAACATCTTGTCTCCTGGATTTTGGAGTCTGCAAAGCTGAACAGAATAGCACATGTAAACCCATTACTTCTCTGGTGTCTATTTCTGACTAGGGTATTTTCCCCCTGCTTCAGAACGTCAGACTGTTCCAGTGGTAAGGTAGAGGCAGGCATGCTGGCAGCTGCCAGATGTGATACTGCCTCAGGGCATAATGTGATATGAAGTCAGAAAAACAAGATGTTGGATGCAGGGAGCATCATTCATAAAATTACTGCTTCTGAGTATTCATTCCCTACTTTTTTTCAAGGGCCTCTCTCCCCTGGCAGTCCAATGTTTTTGAAAGTGAACCTCACAAAAGGGTTGCTTAGACAAATTCAAGGACTGCTAAGATCCATGAAGTGCTTTTTATCTTCTGCCACTACAAATTTCACCACTCTCATGCCCGAGGACAGTGGAACAAAGAACAGATCAGTGAAGAAGAGAATCCCTGAAATCCAGAAAAGCAAAGGGTGAAAGGAAGGAAAAAAGCTATTAAAACCTCCCGTGTGGCCTTCCTCAAACTCTTTCTGCTATCACAGAAGAAAGTGCTCACTTTGCACAGTCTCTTTCCACAGATTTTTTTTCTTCACTAGGTTCCCTACTAGGCAATTGATTGGGGATTTAGCTGCCATTAGTAAATGAAAGACAGCAAGGTAATTAAGAATCAGGATGTCAGAGAGGGAGAATTATTTGCTGAGTGATTTATTGATGAATAATTTTGTACTAATGTTCTTGCACACACTGAGGTCATATTACTCACACGCAGTTCATACCAAAGCAGTTCAAAAAGAAGCTTTGTTCTAGTTGTATTCATATAGATACATACTACAACTGAGCACCATCAGGATATTTGCCATATGCTTGTCTGACTTCTCTACCGCAATGGTTTAGGTTTTAAAGTCTGTTCCCTACTGCCATATTTATTTGATTTATGTGTAAAATTTGTAAAATAGGCCCATCAAAAATTGAGTCCTTAAAGCATCTTACAAAATCTATAACAAAAAATATTCACCAAAGGACTCCCCTGTGCTATTAGTATTTATACTGCTGTGGTGCCTGAGGCCCCAGCTGAGATCAAGGCCCTGGTGATGGCCAGTGTACAACTAGATAATGAGAGACAGGTTTCCCTCGCTGCCCTGCAACGACAAAAAAAAGTTAAATAGACTGAGAAAAGATGGCTGAAGAAATAGATCTCAGAAAAGAACCCTCTTCTCCTATTTCTAAGGACCTCGTCAGCAAGATCACTTAAATATGTACCCAAAATATCATTGTCAGGTATCCATCAGGCAAGAGGTTTGGTAGGTGATCCTGGCACAGGTGCTGTGGCAGCCACGGGGCACAGAGGCAGAAAGTTCCTAAGTTACATCTTCCCTGTCAAAAGTCCAAAACTTGGATGTCTGAACAAAAATAGCCTACACCCTCTCTCAAGCTGCTGGTTAATAAAGAAAGAAGTAGGTTCCAAACCAAGTGGGGCACTGTAATGCAAAATGATTGATCTGACCTAGTGTTGCAATACATTGCATCAGACAAGAGCAGATAGGCCTACCTTCACAGAATATGAGCTCTATAGAGCTCATGTTACTAATAAGACATTGTTACTAATTTCTTCCTCTTCTTAGGTTTGATTTAGAAGATCATTTGTAGACAATGATAATTCATCTACTTATGTTCTTAAACAGGAATCCACAAATTGTGCAATTGATTCTGCCATGCCTGAGACAACGGGGCTGCCTTAAGGTTTATCTCAAAAGACTATAATGTATAATTGGCAAAACATCAATTCTTTATTATTCTTATTCACAAGCAAAAAAAAAAAAGCTATGCTAAATCGGGGTTAAGGTTGACCTTACAAAACAGCAATTTAGGGTAATACCACTAGCGTTACAAACACTGTATCACAAAAGCAAACCTGTTAAAATCCAAAAGGTCAAAATTAAGGTTAAACTTGCAGAAAATGAAAATATATATTAATGATATGGAAATTCCATGCAATCATTCCTGGCTCTGCCAACTTTCAGGAAGAAATCTTATTTGAAGTATCTCTTTTTTTAAGTCATCATCAAATGTCATCATCATTTTCTCTCAAGAGAACATTTGCTGTCACTAGAAAACCTCTCATTCTACTGGGATAATCAGAGAAAAGAGTAGCTTTTAATATGAGAAAAGACTAAAAGAGCTTTCCTTGTTTAATCAGAGTAAATCAAGCAAAATTTAGTCAGGGAGGGGATATGATTTTTCCTTATAAACATTACAGTTTACAGAGAGGGAAGGGTAACTATTGCATTAAAGCACAATGTTAACACAAGAAAGAATGGGAATAAATTGCCCATGAGTGGACTTAGCTCTAAGTGAGGAGGATCGTAGCTGTCAGGGTAGTGATGTTCTGAAATAAGCTTATATTTGGAAAATGAAAGTTACATGTTTAACTATTGAGGTATAGATTGATAAATTCATTATATTATGGGGTTTTCCGTGACAGTACTGACCTGAGTTAAATGACCTAGGAGATCTTTCTCCTTGTCCATAATATAGCTAGTGCCAACAGCTGGTTCACAGGAGAGTGAAGCAAGAATTCATCTTTGTTAAGAGCTGCCAAGGCTTCATAACTATTTGAATTAGATGTTTTTTTAAAAAACATGGTCATTCAACTGTGTACAAATTAATACTTCATCATGACTGAGATCAATATGAAATGGCAGCCAGTCTGAGAAGTGGAATTCGTGTGGCATTCCCTGGGGAATTCTCTATATTTGCTGTTTTGGCAGCTTCTACCACAGAAGGAACTTTCAGTTACTAAGAAAAACATGGGAAAAAAATGACCATTAGGCCCATAAAATGGATTCAAATATAGCCCTTGTATAAGATTTCTATGAATTTTAATTTAATGGGGAATGTCTGTAATGTTCTATTAAATGTTTCTGGACAAGGAAAGTCAGATGTGGAAGGCAAAATTTATTGAAGAATCTATTCCTTCTTTATTTTAAGTTCCATAAGATGAACTGTTTTCCTTGTAAGTTTTTGGAAAATTAATTCTGCCATCAAAAAGTAAGTGCTGGATTTACAGGGAGAAAGATTTAACAAGCACAAGAAAATGAATGAACCTGTGCTTATATGAAGCATCCAACTTTAATCATTTAACAGTGAAAAGCATTTTTGTGGCATGGATTTTTAAGACCATCTGACATTTATGAAAGGAGGGAGACCCTAGAACTTTGCACATATCTTCTTAAAACAATCATCAGTAAGGAGCAAAGATAGCCATTTGCCTTCAGACTTTCTTACTGGATCACAACTTAGCGCGTTTGTTGCTTTTCCTGTCTTGGATTTACTGTAAAATACAGTGAACAAGCAGTCTTCCTAGTCGGGCCTACTGATTTCAAGAGGGATTTTTTTCCCCCTTTTTCACAACAAGTTCTGTAAGGGAAAGTCAGATGTAAGAAACTTTCCAAAAATATAGTGAAGGGGAAAGAATAAGATGAGCGAGTGTTGCCTGTTCTCAGGTGAAGCCCTGGTGCTTTGCAGCCCATCCAGGATACAGGGAGGTACCCATTTCTTTCTGAAAACTCTTCTGAACATCACAGAATTTGCTATAATCAAGAGAAATTAAGTTATCCCCTAATAGTGTCAAGGCAGGGACTGTTGGGGTTTTTTTCTCTGCAAACTTTGCTACAACTAATTTTAATTTTTTTTCCCTTAGAGGGTCAGGAATGTCCTGAAGCACCTCTGAGACAGGAACAGATTTATTAGCAGAAGCTAAGATAGCTGCACTTCTTTTAACACTATGATTTGTGGTGCACAAATATCCATATGAGTCATGTGCCTCTGTGTGGTTCCACACAGCTATATGAACTAGAGTAAATCACTGAGTGCTGTGAAATATTGCCATCTTTGGGGCAATAGGTTGTCCCAGATATGGCAACGGTAGGACTAACTCCTATCTTCAAATTTTCCTGATTAGAAACTGCCTTCATGAAACTACCTGATTTCAGTTCATCACAAAGCTACAAGCTTTCTGAGCACAGTAAATGTCCATGCTACTTGTTCCTTACTCAGAAGAGCTCAGGTGAAATTTCATTAAACTTCATTGGAAGTCATTGATTTTCCTAAAATACAGCAACATTATTTCTGCCCCTGCAATTTTCTGCAAAGTCAGGCAACTATTATCAGAATTGTGGAAACCTCTCTGCCCAAAGAAATCCACATCAGTTTCTTCTATTTCTTTCTCCTTGTATGTCTTTAAAAAAATTAACATTCTTTCATTACGAAGTGCATTTCAAAGCACTTGGCTTGTTACTGTACAATTAGTGATTCTGTATTAGTACTTACAGGCCCAGAGCCAAATCAAAAAAAAAGAAAAAGAGAATGAAATGTATATGCTTTTTGTGATATCATCATAGGTAAACAAAGAGAGAAAACAAAAGCACCAATATGAAGCTGCCAGTACTAATTATTGGGTGGGATGTGAGGTACACAATGAACAAAGAATGAGAAAAAGCATTCAGTGTTCTGACGGCTACACTTCATAGCTGTCTTTAGGACACTTGTCCCTAAAGTTCTGGCATGTTCAGCTTCCAGGGGTTATTCAGTGCTAACCAAGTTGTAAGGTTTTGTCAACCTTTAATCTTGAACTGGATATTGTGGGTAATATTTTTTTACCCTAAATGAAACCTAAACCCTCATGGTGCTAAAATGTTTTTAACCAAAAAGTCCTCTAAGCACAAAGAAAAAATTTCATTTTCCAAGAATGAGGACTTAAGGTCTAATAAATGTAAAAGCTCACACTGCTGTTCCTTCTCTCTGTGGAAGCATTTAACAGGGACTCTTTTCTCTTCCTGGTTATCCATTTTCTCAATACTTGTTGGAGGTCAGTACCTTTCAGCCTTCCACTCCCTTGTAAAATATGGTTGAAATTAATTCATGTGTTCAACAGTTAGTAGAAATGCAAAGAGAAACACATGCATATGAAAAGAAACAATGACCTTCTTTCCTTAGAAAGTGAGACACAAAAATAGTATTAAATGAGATTTGGGGTTTGGTATGGAAAACACTGCAACAATTCCTGACAATAGGTAATTTTTTTTAATTTTAAACAAACGTTTGTGCAAAAGCTATTTTAATTTAATGTGTGATACTGTTGGATGGAAGAAATCACAGCATACATATTGCAAAAGGGATCTTGTATCAGAAGTTCTCTAACATTTCCACTTGAGGAAACAGATTTTCTCATGGATAATTCTTCTTGCTCTTGATTATAAAATACCTCATGTATGTCTAGAGTAATGTGCTTGCCTAGAATCCAAGTGCAAGCAGGAAACAATTCATACTATTTTACATTGTCTGTTAATTAAAGCAGGGAGAAGTTAGGACGGGTCACTAAAATGTGATCTCTTTGAAACCACCTCAAGATACAGAGGAAGAGACATGGACATGCAAAACCATACAAGGCAGTAAAAACATGTAAGACAATAAAACAGATGAGGTGAATGAGTGTAACATGCAAATGAAACATAGGACACACCTTGTACTGAGTGAATACTTATTAATAAACAAAGATTGGTATGTATAAAACAATATTTTTCCATCCTCATCCTGAGACAAGTAAGCAGCATTTAAGTAGGATTTTAATTGGGCCTTCTGTAGACAGAAATGCCATTTGAGAAATTCAGATTTTGAGTAACTCTTAAGAGCTGGAATTTTCCAGTACTGCAGTTTTGCTTCAAGGGGTCTTAGCTTTTATTGAATGGTCCCTGGATAAGAGTAAAGTAAAACATAGCCTTGGCAAGAAAATGGGATAACGTAAGAGAAAAAGACAATGGTGCAGGAGTCCATGGCAAAAAATCAAAGGCAAGAGTTGTTACACTCATCAGATTGAAAGCAGTGAGGAAAAAAGCAGTAGCAGCAGGACATATCTGTGAAAACAGACTCATTGTTTTTGTACCCTATTATACTCAGTAAGTCATACTGGCAGTTTTATATCAAAGCTTTTGTCTTGACAACTCATTTACCTACAGTGACATAAAAAATGAATATTGGCACATTCCTTATTTCTTGGCCCATATCTGACATTAACTAATTAATTAACTAATAAAATATCACTAATTGCAGAGACAGTGGTACAAGCCAAGGTTCTGGAATATTTATTTTGATAGCAGATAGCACTGCAAATCACTGCTGAGTGCTAAGAATGGAGGGTAATCTGATGTGTTTTGCAGACAGAAATGCGTGCCTGACAGAGCATCACATTAATGAGGCAAACTACGACTTTTGCACAGTGGAGAGATCAAGACGTAAATATCAGGGTGTAACCCTGCAGAGGAAAATCCTCTAAAGACTTGTTGAAAGATGTGGTATCAAATGAATTGCTTACTTCTTAGAGACTGCTTTGATATTTATTGGTTCAAATTGCTCCACTGACTCACTCTTGCATAAGCTTTCATGCCCCATTTTAATCTTGACATTTTGGGAAGCCAGTCTGAGGCAGCATAATGACTAGGTTTACAAAGGATCAAAATGAAAAAGAAGAAGCTAGGCTGTAATAATTATAGTCTGTGCAAAAAATACATTGAGAAAAGAGAGTGAGAAATGATCATACAGTAATGAACGGAGCAGTAACGCCAAGGTATTTAGCAAACAGAGCCCTCATTTTGGGAAATCAGGCAGCCCTGTACTTGGATTTCAAGGTACACAAATAGTTTTTCAGTATGTGTGTTTATGGGGGTGTCAACACAATCTCCTGCAGTCACATAGCTGGGATATTGTGCTGAGGGGCAGCATCTGGGAAATAAACTTCTCTATACACTTGCTTCCTGAATTCAAGGGACATGGGAAAACAAGGGAAGAGGGGAGGCATAAAACAGGCTGAAACCAACCCTACCCTTCCAAAGCAGATGATCCAGCACTAGAGCTTCCACTTCTCTCTTTCTCATTGGGACAACATGTAAAATGAGATTTATTGTTCAACACTAAGCATAATGAGCGATAACATGAGCAGCTGGAGAACTTCAGCCAGTACAGTCTGTTCAGCAGCAATGGTGGAGTATGAGATAAAGTTATCTATAAGATACTTAGGGGAAAAAGCTGTCTTACCATACCTTGGAAAGGCCATGTTTCAGGGTAAAACAGGGTGGAGTGAGGCCAGCACTACTTTCATGTTTCCAGTTGACCTCTAAGATATTGTATCTTGGCCTATTCCTGACAGATGGGTAATGGTGACAGTTGGGTGCCCGCTAGAACAAAGTGCATCCAGCATTGTTAAGACTCCAGGGCCAATAGCATTCCTGTAGTAAACACTTTTAATAAGGGAAAATACCAACATGCTTCAAATATTAGTAAACAAATGATTCAAAGCAGACACTAAAGCCCATGAGGACAGTGATTCATTGCCTCAAGAATTCATGCCAATTTTAATTTTCACCTGAACAATACCTGTAGCTGGTGGATTCACTGAAGCAGTCTGCAGCTCCCTCTCTGTCATTTCTTGGTCTCATTGTCTGGACATGCATTTCAGAGTTGAAACAGTGAAAATGAAATCAGAAATAGCTGTGGTTAACCCATTCATTCAGCGAAAGATATGTGACTTTGCATTCAGAACATATGTGCCTTCCTGGAACCATTGGTGCACCTCATTTTCCAGTGTGTTCATGAGATCTTGACTTTCTTTAAGCACATCACAAACTTAGACCATGAGCCCTTGAGGGCAGAGATTTGTCTGTGTTTCCTGATATATATAAATTGTTCAATATATGACTGTTCAGAGTTCTCAGAAACGCCTGGAGAGTCTGAGGCACTGGAAGGAGAAGAAGGAGGAAGGCCAGTGTAGAAAATCCCATGTATCTGTCTAGAATAGAAGCACAATCCTACTGTAATAAACTGGGCTTTGGATAAAATTTCATGGTAGATGTACAATTTATAAACACAACACAATCTGGATTAATAAATTTTTGGGGTTTTTTTCAGAGTGACATTTGAAGTTGTTTTTCATTACGTATTATTGTTCTATGTAATTCTAGGAGGTAGTGTTGAAAGCTGGGGTAAAAGAATGCTGTTATGATGATGTGACCTGATTTGTCCTACGTATCCAAGTCTAGATAAAATTTTCACCTATCTCATGAAATAAGCAAAATCATTCTCTTAGCCTTGCCAGTGAAACCTGGGAGTCAGTCCACTGATGGTCTGCGCAAACAGAGATACCCTGGAGCAGAATAAATCCAGCATAGTCAGGTTGTTCATCGTTTCTCATTATTTTGGAGTGTAAAATCTGTCAACTTCTCTAAAAATATGAGCAATAAAAACAATGGCCTTTTAAAACCTGGCTTTTTAGTTTAAAGTTTGTCTAAAAAGCTTTTCTTGAAATAAATTATGTAGTGACCAACTTCCAAGACAAATAGCTCATGTACATGTTGTATCAGGGAAGCAAATATTTCAGTATTCATCTTTGGAGTATTCATCTCTGAGAACCAAGAGGAATTTGAAGTTGTCATCTGATCCTAGATATCCACATCAAAGCAAAACCCAGCAAGATGTGGAAATAAATAGAGGTTTTAATGGTTCTTCTGTTCTATTCCACCTTTTAACAGAGATAGAGTACTATGTTCTCCTAACTGCTGTTAGCTAGGAATAAATACTTTAGATTTGTGTAGGCAGGATAGTAACGCACAAAAATACTGACCCACACTGAATCTGTTTTTCTCTTTCTTTGGATATATATAATTTCACATCAAGACCAAATGCATTATGAAGTTGAATCAAACAGGCATAAAAGCAGAAAAATGCTAGGAGTGTTAGGACCAGATCTTGGCAGTTCATAAAGTAAAGTGTGGAGAGGTGATTTACCAAGCACAGAGCCATAAATGGCCCATGATTATTGATTCTCCCTTGAACTGGAATGAATCCTCCCTGGAAGTTCTTTGAGCATTAAATACCATTGATCAGTATTTAATATAGATCAGTATTGTTCTAGATCTACTCTGGGCTTAGTTTCTTTTCTCTCAAATACTCCCACCTCCCTGAAAACATGTGATTAAACCCTTCTGATTTCTTTTTTAGATGAAGAACTCTGTCTCCACAGAAAACAAAAGAAGTTTCTGTCGCAAGACAAATTGAATCAAATTCTTCCAGGAGTTTTTTCGGTTCAATTAAGCTGTGGGATAGTCCATATCATAGGTGCAAATCTCTCTGTGCATTATAGGACCACAGACAGGGATGTGGCAAAAGGTAAAACCAGGAATTATGTCTTTAAGGGCTCATTGAGACACTTGTAATCTCATTTTACTGGTGGTACCCTCCCCAACATAATGAACTTTGATGAAATAATGAAGTAGCTGTGGCGCCTGTGAAACTGAGCAGGCAGCTTTGCCAGTTAAAGACCTCCCATGAACACAATCGCCCAGGCAACAACTCTAGACTGCAGTGAAGCCAGAAACTCTGGCAAGTCACCTCTTCCCGTCTCTTAACTCCTTGCAATTCTGCTTTTCAAGCCTTGGAAGAAAAAAAAAAAAAAAAAAAAAAAAAGACCATCCACTTAGGACTGTGGTTGAGGGATATAGCTTAAAAAAAAATACATTTTGTGAGAATTCACTGCGTTGTTTAACATGACTCCAAGTTCAGCAGCCAGCAGAGTTACAGAAACCATAAGGCTGGCTCTGCCACTGAACAAGTTCACATGTCTAAGGAAATGAATACATGGAAGACTTTAAATAGCAATATTTTTAATTCGGCAAGGTTTCTACCCCCTGCCAGACTTGGAGAGAGTGCAACAGATGGTAATAGGAATCTGTAAATTCATCATTGTTGTTTTTAAGAAGTTGGATCTGTGGAGCACAAACATTTAATAATGGATATAATTAAATTCTTTGCTAGTTAGTTTGACTCAAGAGCCAACTGGCACCATAATGTCATTTCATTTACATAAAATATATAGTAATTCTGATTCAGAGAACTGTGATTTTGCAGAGCTGGAACTACAGATGAAATAAAGATAAAAGAAATCAGAGTTAGGAACACCCTTCTGATAACCTGTCTCAGGTTTGGAGTTTAGATATTCAAACTCTAATCTTTATAATCAAACTCAAGTCCAAATCAGCTAAAAGCACAAGTATTTTCAGTATGACTAATGACTTTGGGCACTCCAATTTCCAGATGATTAAATGAAGATGTCTTCAAGTGACCTGATTTTAATAGACAATATTAAAACAAGCCTGAAAATCAGACTCCCCTAGTGACGGAAAACCCATGGCATCAACTAACTTTATGAGATTTCTGCCATCTTGATGATGAACTGTTCTAAGAACTTCTGACTGCATTTGCAGTGAATATGAAGCTACCTTTGAAAACTTTATTGAAAGTTGATCCAGATGTTTAATCTGAAAATCATCTAGTTGGCACATCTCTACATAAGAACAAATTGTCATTTTGGTTCAAAATGAAACTGTAGCACTTCCCTATTTGTGTTTTTTTTTTTTTTAAATGTTAAATTATTTTAAGTCAGTGAGACTGAGGAAAGCTTGCTGGTATTGCTTGTTGTTGGGATTTTCATTTTGAAACAGGCTTCATTCTTTAATAGGCTGGTTCTCAGCAACCCTTGAGATAGTAGCATCTGAAGGTAGACAAATATAAATTGAAGTAAAATCACAGCCAGGTTTACTGGGAACGTTCAGAGTATAAACTCCCATTAACGCTCCTCAGGCCAAGTATTTGCAAAAAAAGGATTGAGTGGAAGTCCTGTCTTAAGACACCCTTTCTTCTCATGCCCTGCCTTCAGTACTCATCCCTTTGCCCTGCTGCTTCCTCAGTTATGTCTCTGAAGTAACTGAAAATATTTGACAGAAATAAATAAACAGGCAATTTTTTTGCACTTTTCCCCAAGTCAAGTGAATTCCCTGGTCTGGTTCCATGACCAGGTCCAGAAATATGTGTGCTGGCACAAGTGAGGAAGATGATGCCTACAGAATGGGAAAGAGGAATGGGACAGAAAAGGCAGGATAGGAGGTAACACCTAAACTGTTATTGAGGCTGAACTCCACAGTGCCAAACTGCAGCCCCATGGTCCAAATGCCATCCTGCTCTGAGATGGGGCAATACTCACACTGCTGTCCAACACTTCTCCCCAATGCTATTCAGCCGTGGCCAGAAATATCCCATGCTTTGGGTGGTTCAGTGTCTTCCTGAGGCTGTGCAATCTCCTGTTCATCTATAAATAAGACAGTTGTTCCCCACAAGGGCTTGGAAGCAATTCAAGAGATCAAATAGTCCTCCTCCCACTCAACAGAAGGATCAGCTATATGAACATCCATGCAGCTATTTCTGTCAACATATATACAGGATTGTGTGTGACTAAGGATGGGGGTATCCAGGGTCTGTGCCATTCTACAAAGGTACCAAGTAGATACAAACTGGTCAGATCATCATGGACCTGGAAGTAGTCATGACACTGATTTTGTGGTTACAGAGCCTGAGATTGTACCCTTTCCACAGTAAATCTCTGATTGCTTATGAAAACTTTTATATGTTTGTGGCAATGGATTGGTGACTTAGTTTCTCATTGTCTGCATGTCAGTGGGGTCCATTTCCTAATTCTCCTGGGGCAAATTAAATTCTAGCTATGTCCATCCAAATTAAACTGTAAATGCAAAGCAAGCAACTATTGAGTAGGCTCTAACCCATCTCTGGTCAGTTGTCTATGAAGGAACAGCTCCCTGATGTCTTTTTTACCTGAAGAAACTAAAAGTACATGGTGCCCTTTTAATCTGGAAACAAAAGAGAACAAAGGCAAACAAATGGAGGCCAAATTATCTAGCCTTGAGATCTGAGTTTTCTCCATATTGAACTTCTGGTACCTACTTAATGAGCCCATGTTGTTGCTCGCTAGTAAGAGAGAACAAAGAGAAGTGACTCATGCTGCCTTGTTATTGTTACATAATCTATACAAGTAATTTATTTTTATGGTTAATTACTGGATTAGTTAGGTATATTGGAAATGTAAAGAGATGTGGCAGAAGGAGTTATGAGAGATTCAAAATGGTGTCTGTAAAACTGTGCAAACTGTCTATGTATATAATCTGAAGGAAAATCTGCATAAAGTACAACTCCTTTGAGGGCTGATCATTTGTGTCAGCACTTTTGAGTGCAGCTGGATTCCCTTCAGCCTCAGTAGGCCCTTGTCCTTAGATTGGTCAGAGGCTTTTTACAATGACAAAACCCCTTTTCTTTTTCCTCTGTGAATAATTCCTGCTCTTACCTGCTGGGGGAACCTAGAGTCAATATGTAGTTCCTTTGCACATGAGTACACAGGGCTATTTGTATAGCCCCCAAAATCACTGTCTGTATTAATCACCATAGAGCTGTTAGAATATCGGCTATAAATCTTTCCAACCACACTCAACTGCTAAAGATTGGTTTGTGTTATTTATTAAAAGGTAGCAACAATAATTATTCTGAAGTGGCTGGATGCATCTAACTATGTAGTAGACATGCAAGTATGCATTTGAAGCTGCAAAAATCCATTGGTCATGAAGTGACCTAAATTGGAATTACATGCTGAGGCATCAGTATAATATGAAATTACTCCTATGTTTTTTTTGTAATGACCAATTAAGGATCAGCACCTCAGAAACCTCAGGTGACTGGTTTACATGAAATAAACATCGACCTTGAAAATATTCCCTTTTTGAAATCCTAACACTGATGTGTTCTGAAAGGGTCAGCCCGTCACCATGGTGTTGGCAGGGGTGAGTTGTGTTTGGCTGCCGAATGCCGATACATCCTCAGTGCCAAAGATTAATTGTGAGCAGGGAAGTTGCTAGGAGCCTGGGGTAAACACGAATGCTCCCTGCTTTCCATACAGCTCCACTTCAAAGTCACACAGCGCGCTCATGAAAGTACCCAACACTCCTCTTCGCTCCTTTAACAACATGTGGTACATGGGGTAGAGAGTCATATTGTGTTCTTTTGGGTCTTTTTAAAACAAATTTTTATTTAACCTCTGCTTTGACCCAGCACATAAATGTGTTGCCCAGATATGCTCCATTTCAGTTTATTTAACCAGAATGTTTGCTTACTCAGTGACCACTGGAGGGGAACTACTGTTCTTATTAATTCCACAATGGGTATTTGTTGCTTCTTGTTTTCTGACATTTTCTTTATGACCGTAATTGCAGAGTTCTTGTTTTCAGATAATAAATGCACGTGTCTATTTGCTCAGGTATTATGCAATTGATCTCCAGCTATTAATTAAAGATCTAGACTCAATGTCTCTGAACCTGCCTCCGGATATTTGTCCTTATTGTGTCATACCTTGGATGCACAAACAGGGAAACCACATACAGCTCTGCATGTACACTGCTCATTCCCTTTAATAAAGAAGTCTGAATTCAGGACTTGCAAAGAAGAATTACACAGAGCAAAGAATATTTTTCTGATGGGATTTTTATTCTTCCTTCTTTCCCTGGGCTGCCAGCACTTCTCTCAAGATGCAAGCATAATGAGCTATTTGCTCTGCACTACTCTCAAAAAGCCTTACAGACTAAAAGAAGTTTATTTTTCCTTTATTGCTGTTGCTGTTATTAGCAGTACAGACTATAGTTGGCACTGAGAGCAGGATGAAGATTTCATGGGTGAAAAGAGAAATCAGAGATTGCACATTCATTGCAGAGAGAAGACAGATTGGTTGCTCTGAATCCCAAGAGCCCATTTGGGCAAATATGTTATATGATCCTGTGAACAAATTGTTACTTTTCCAGACTAGACTGTTTTCTGTGTAAACACTTTACTGCAGCAATGTACAATAACAACACTTTCAGTCCAAAACTCAACGAAAATAGACACTCTGGAACATTTGGAATTTGTTAGACTCCAGAAGGAAAAAAAGGAAAGAGAGACTGCAAAAAAAAAAAAGTTTTCACCTTCTAAACGTCCTCATTTTTTAATGATCTAAAACTCCTGCCAGAGAGGTCCGAAGCTTTACAAAGCTCCGAACAGCATGGGTCCCCACATATAGCAAAGGTACAGCTTAGAAACACAGAAATTGTTTTCAGTTGACTTAGTAAGAAGTCATTACATTTGAAGAGCAAGGTTAATGAGCTTGGGAAGCTGGGATTCGGTTCCTACTCCTTTCATACACTTCCTGTTCCCCTTGGGAAAATCACCTAGCCCCTTTGTGACTCAGTTTCCTCGCCGCCAAATGAGAATAGCATTTTCTGACCTCACAGGGAGTGTGTTTGAGAAATAGTTGAGTACCTAGAGCGATGGAGCTACTGAAATACATGGTTTTATCACCAGCAGATGCAACTGGTGTATCTCATTGCAGCTAAACAATTTTCAGGTAAAGAGTCTTCCACTGGAAAATGCTGATTCTATGGAATCAAAATGTTTGGTGGAAAAGAAATATTTTTCTTGTGTTATATATGAAAAAATAGCTAAATATTTTGTTTTGGGACACTTCAAGATTGTATCTATGCAATTAACTATATTATTTATCAGTTATAGAACAGTCAGAAGGACAGTGTTGATCTTATCAGAGCCAAGTTCTTCCACTTTTTAAACCTCATGTAGATCAGTGGGCTTTCCTTGATATTTCTAAAACTTCATTAAGTACTGTTTCACTGGAAAAAGGAAAACTTAACATTATATCTTCCTGTCCTTGACCAAAGGACCATCACTAACCCCCAAAACAGGACAAAGGTTTGGTCCTCATCCCTCTGAGTCGTCATAGCCACCCAAAGACATGCAGAAGAATTATCTATACACAAACTAAAATCACTATACTTAATTTCATGCCTGGGAGTGTTGTCAGCAACCCACAGTGAACACATGTTAAAATAAGAAATTAGAATTTCTGTCTTGATCACAAGCTGGAAACACTCATGCTTTTTAAATTTTTCCATTCCCTAGATGAATTAAATCTTTTGCTTCTAGAGCTCTTATAGCTATCATGTCTTTCAGCATTTGGGTTACTAAGTGAGATATGGGCATCTCTGCCTATTGCTGCTTAGGTTAGAACGGACTGCTGAAACCTCACGGTGCTGTAGAGAGAATATACACGCAACTTCTGATACAGTATCATAATATTTTGGCATAATTTCATCCAACATAACACAATGAAAACCATGAGAACATTGGCATAATCTTTTGGCTTCGTAGGCTTGGCTGCCGCGGGCTCAGCTTCTGAAGGTTTAAGAACTTTTATCCCAGTTCAGATAGTATTGCCAAAACTCAGGTTGTCGTCTATAGAAAATAATTGCTTGTCCAAGTCTTTACAGTCTCTACACTAGTTTAATAACAAGTAATTAGTTGAATAAGTCCAATTAATGCCTCTGTACAGATCTGAGATTGGTGTAGGATTGTAGGTCAAGTTTAATTTTAAAATACATTAGAATTTCTATCACACTCTACACACCCAGGGCAATGCTATTATGGGCTTTCCCATTAATACATATGATTCATTATTTGAACTTGGAGCCCACATGTAACAATGCATGTATTTAAATCTCTAAAGCCTATCTAGAACTGTAACATTCACTGTGAACAGGGGCTTCTTTTTTCTTGTTTCTCCAATAAATGTGCTAGAGCCAGTGTTACCTGTGAATGAGGGTGGAAAGGAAGTTACTGCACAGTTGTGCAAGTGGAACAGTGCCTTGAAACCCTAAGCATGAATTTTGTATTAGATGGTACTTCACAAAGGGTCCACAAGCTTCCAAACAGTAAAACCCCCCCACTAGATCCACACCTGACCAAGGCTGGGTTTTTCAGAAACATTACTCTGGCTTCAAGAGCTATTGAGATCCATGCATTTTAATGGACGACTCTGGCTCCTTGCTTCAGGGCTCTGACAAACTTGCTTCAGCTCTTGGATCATGCTATGACAGTGCACAATCAGGGAGAGTCAGTTTGTGCAGCTTTCTCACTGAAAAGCACCATTTGCTTTTGAGATTAACGGCCCAGGCTAGGAAAATTTCATAGCCCTCTGGACAAAATGTTGTCAAGCCATTATAAGTACAAAAGGATGTGCTGCTGTTTTGCAAGCCGACTCATTTACTGAGTGTCATTAAAAGCTCATATACCTCCCTGTTGTGATGTTCTCATTATTAAAAGTTAGACAATATCATAGCATTGAAGGTGTGAGCTTTAAGTGCTATTTCTATCCTCTATCACTCCTCTTGGTGGTCAGAGCTATCTATTCTTGTCACACACTGGCAAATTTCCTCCAAAGTGGCTTTAATGTGAATGGTTAGATTAATTACTGTCTAGCTTGAACCACTATCAGGTCTATTCCAATATTAAAATTAAGTTTTAAATTGATTCTTTTTACTTCATTGGCATTCTGCACTGAGTTGGAGTCAGGATCCCAGTAAGATTATTTCTCACTATGTCAGATTCGGATTCTGAAGTTTATGAGATGCTAATAATAATAGCAATTATAATAATAAATCGCATTTCTAACTATGGATATTCAAAATAAAAAATAATAATGGTGATTTGAATATAATAATTACTTTTATGACTTAAGGTCAGTCTGAAACAGAAATGTTATGCAAAGTAATGTAAAGAAATATAAAGTCAGAAAACCAGCTGTAACTGCCAGACCAAAGTTCATCTAGCCCGAATCCTGTGTTTGTGTGACACAAAGGTACAGAGACATCCTTCTCTTTGTACATCCTCCCAGCTTCCAGGGCTAGATGATACGACGACTTTCCGATCCAGAAAACACAAGCAGACTATTAAGAGCAGCTGATGGACTCAGTCTACCAAAAATGCAACTGTCTTTTATGATTTAGGCCCCACAGCTCCTTACAGCAGTGATGTCCAGAGCTTATTGACATGTTTTGTGAGCAAATGTTTTCATTGTTCATTTGAAAGTTGCCCCCTGATAAGTTTAGAGACCATCCCTTGATTCTTATGCTGGACAAAGAGAAACGCAGTTTAGGTAAAGTAAACTGACAGCAATCATCTCAGTGGGTTATTATTGTTTATGATGTGTAATTTAAAAGCCAGATTTTCCAACAATTTATGGATGCAATTATGCACCTAATTTGCACAGTTATTTTAGACTTATGTATAATATTGGCTAACTGCATGTTCAGCTGGGCTAATGGAGGGCTGGAACAGCACCAAATGTTCCCTGGTATATTTTTCCAGGGGATGATGCCACATTTAACATAATCTCTTCTAACTACAGTGAACAGTAAGTCAACACATTAATAGTTTCACACCAACTACAAGCCACATTATTTTGCAAGGAGAGAGCATCCCTTTTTATCAATAGATGTTGTGTTATAGAAGAAATTTTCTGACTTTGAAGCTTAGCAGTAATGTGTACTGGTTAGACAAAAATTTAACAGCACAGAGTGACCGAGATGTTCCTTTTAAAGTGCAGGTCACAATATCGGTGCAACTCCTGATTTTTCATTTGGATTTTCAAGCTGACTCACTGCAATACATGGAATGCATATATATAACACACATATATATGTATACTGCATCAGCTCAACAGGTTTTTACATAGTAAGGACTTTGGCAAGTTGCTTTAGAGACCACAGCCTCTGAAGTATGCAAAAGGCCACTGTATTGGACAGGCTTATAAATCGTTACTTGTCACGCACAACACAGTGAAAAAGAAGTGTTGCAATTCCTGCTGTAATCCTGCCCAAAGCCAAGCCAGTAATGGGGCCAAAAGTTTTTGATGAAAATGTCCACAAAAATTAAGCTGTTGAATCATTTTCAGGAAGCTGCTTCAGTAATTCAAGATGAAATCAACTGACTGTTTAGCTTTGCCCAGTAATACGCTGTGGAGTAGAAAGAAAAGGAGTTCAGAGGGGAGGGGTCTCTCTATTGCTATAAAAGCCTGAAGGTAAGCAATTGACCTAATGGCAACAACAAAAAAGAAATAAATAGAAAAGAGCAATTATAACACTGTAATGACTCATCTTGGTGGTTAGACAAAGTACTTTACACAGCTCAGCTGAGCTGAATACTTCATAAAAGAGACTAAACTGAAGACTATCCATATGAAACTGTGTATTACACTGATTTATGGAGAGAACCATATGACTGTAAATCATTGACAGAGTTCTTGTCTAGCTACATCATGGTAACAGAATGATCACATCACATAGTAAGATATAAATGACTCATTTAATTTCATGGTAAGAGAAATCCTGGAAGATACTGAAGCATTAGGAACTTGAGCCATTCATATGCATTCACTTTGGCTTCATGATCTTTAAAACCTTTAAAATAACTTTGAAGTGAGGTTATTTATAAAGAAAAACTACAAACAAATTAAATTAAATTTACAAGGTAATACACAATGGACATACAAATATCCAACCTGAATGAATGTTTGACAAATATAATTCAAATAACAAATGAACAGCACAGCACAAAAGGACGTCGTCACGATTATGGAGTTTAAAAATAAGACTATTTTTTCCAAGCTTGTCTGCCTTCAAAGATATTTAAAACCTGATTCTCCTCCAGCATACATTAGTGTCAATCAAAAATAACTCTGCTCAGGTCAATGGATTTACACAATTACAAAATTAGTATAAGTGAGAGGACAATCAGAGCTTTTGTATACTACAAAAATCTCTCTTAATAGCAACAGCAATAGAGAAGAAGGAGGTAGGAGGTCCCTTTCCAGGACAGGCTGGGTGGATAAACAAGAAAAACCTGCTGAGCTTGTAAATGAGGATTTGTAGGAGGAGCTGTAGCATTAATTTAGCCATTAATTCACTCCTTTAAAATTTCCCCTTTCCTGTCTTTTACTTCATCTGATATGTTTAGCAGTAGTTGGCCAATAGATTTAGCATTAGACTGCAGAGATATGGTCTCATAGAATTATAGAATGGTTTGGGTTGGAAAGGGCTTTAAAGATCATCTAGTTCCACCCCCCTGCCATGAACAGGGACACCTTCCACTAGACCAGGTTGCTCACAGCCCCGTCCAACCTGGCCTTGAACAGTTCCAGGAAGGGGGCAGCCACAGCTTCTCTGGGCAACCTGTTCCAGTGCCTCACTACCCTCACAGTGAAGAATTTCTTCTCTACATCTAATCTAAATCTACCCTCTTTCAGTTTAAAGCCATTACCCTGTGATGTATCACTACCTGCCCTTGTAAAAAGTCCCTCTTCAGATTTCTTGTAGGCCCCCTTTAGGAACTGGAAGGCTGATACAAGGTCTCCTCAGAGCCTTCTCTTCTCCCTGCTGAACAACCCCAACTGTCTCAGCCTGTCTTCACAGGAGTGGTGGCCTCCTCTAGACTTGCTCCAACAGGTCTATGTCCTTCTTATGTTGGGGGCCCCAGAGCTGAATGCAGTACTGCAGATGGAGTCTCAAAAGAGCAGAGTAGAGGGGGAGAATCACCTCCCTCAACCTGCTGGTCACACTTCTCTTGATGCAGCCCAGGATACAGTTGGCTTTCTGGGCTGCAAATGCAGTGCCAGGTCATGTTGAGCTTCTCATCAAACAACAGCTCCAAGTCCTTCTCTGCTGGACTGATCTCAATCCATTCTCTGTCCAGCCTGTATTTGCACTTGGGATTGCCCCGACCCATGTGCAGGACCTTAAACTTGGCCTTGTTGAACTTCATGAGGTTCACATGGGCCCACCTCTCAAGCCTGTTGGAGTCCCTCTTGATGGCATCCCTTCCCTCCAGCGTGTCAACCACACCTCACAGCTTGGTGTCGTCAGCAAACTTGCTGAGGTTGCACTCAATGACACTGTCCATGTCACCAACAAAGATGTTAAACAGCACTGGTCCCGATACTGATACCTGAGGAACGCCACTCACCTCCATCACACAGGGTTGCTAAAGAAGTATGGAGGTTTAAAATTACATACTTCAGTGAGAGCAGTGGTTTTTGGGTTGTTTCTTTGAAGATGTGACAAAGGGTATGTAGTACCTCTCCACTCTTGCAAGCAGTCCATGGGCTTGCCAAGTGGTAGGCTGTCTTCTACAGAGTGCAACTACAACTCTGCCACCGGACACCTTGCATGATTGCTCTATCTGTGTGATGGTTCCAGGGAAAGCTGCCCTCAGGACACACATTCTCAACTGCAGATTCATGTTACAGGATCACCCCCACTTCACACGCACTTCACATGCTGGCACATTTATGCCATAGGACAACTCTGTTCTGTGACCAAACAAGGAGGTCATCAGGATTTCACCAACCTGTTCAGATAAGCTGTTTCTCTCCTACTGCATTCACAATTTTGATAGGCAGTGTGAGTTGACTTAGTGCACAGAAAACAGTGGTCAATAGGGAAGGAGAAGACGTAATACAGAAAACCTTTCTGTTTTGTGACTCCAGATTGTAGATGTGTCAGAAGTGGATTTGTTCAACTCGTGGCAGGTCGGATTCCCAGATCACAGAAGCCACTAAAAATTCCCACTGTGTCTTTGTTGGGAAACCTAATAGAATCAAAGACAAAAATAAGTGGAAATGTGGGAGAATAAGCTCACAGTTCTTGCAGATGGACTTGCTCTGACTACAGAAGGTCAGTGTATGGAGAAGGAAGGTGAGTTGAGAAATGCTTCACTGACTTTAAACTACCATCTTTCCTATAGAAAAGAGATTGCACTTGCATCAACAGATATTTAAACCTTTTCAGCTAGAGAGGAAAATACTTATTCAGGACAAAACTTTTGTTAATATAACTACCTCAAAACAATTGAGACTTTGCCAGCAGATTAAGCCATAAATAATTTACCCAGAGAATATGAAATCAACAAGCTTTTGAACTGTGGGAACTGCAACTGTTGAATAAATCATTTGTGAATATAATTTAACTAAGGACAATTATAATATCAAAAAATTATAGAAAGATCAGTATGTTACAGATAAACACAGATCAGTCTCTGAGCTGATAGCAGTAACATGGCTTCCCCTGAAGTCCATGTACTTCAGACACTTTGGGCCAGTGAAGTAGAACAAGCACTTGGTGAGTTTAATCTCCCTTTTGGACTCACATTGCAAGACCTACACCATTAACTGCATTAGAGTTATTTAGTGGAGTAGCCCATTTCTGTCTGATGTGAAAGCTACTTTCCAGCTAATGGGAAAAACAAAACAGTTTTCTCATAGGAGATAGAGGCCATGTGCACGGAGGACATACGATAGCTGATAGTCCTGCTTAAGGGAGTCCGTATTTGTTCTGACAGAATATCTTTGCCAGCCCAGGATTGCTCTGGAGACACATTTCTTCAGAGATTGTCTCTGTAACTCTGCACATCCTTTGCATGCTGCCTCATACCTTGTACTGTTTTTACATTTGGTTTTAGGGAAAGGCTAGAATTACAGAAGAGATAACCACCCAGCTGGGTGATGGCACTGCCATTGCTCTCAGCAAGGCTTCCTCTTACCTTGCCCCCATGCCATTGTCTGACCTTGAACTGACCCAGCATGAGTGCGAAAGGATCAAATCATGTTGTGATTTTCGGTAACCACCACCATTAAAATATTGCTGAGCTTTCGCTTAACAACAGTAGGTGGTTGTTTTTAATCTTCCCCTCCAAGAGAAAATCAAAAAAGAAAATAGAAAACTCTGAGGTTTTTTGACATTGTTATTCAAATTTCATTCCCTTCAAGGCTCTCCCAGGCAGTCTATCTTAGTTCAGTAGGGTACTGACATCTTTTGCCTTCTCTCCTGGTCTTGCTGACAAACAGAAAGAAGCAAATTTGGAAACATCATCTCAGCTGTAAGATGGTTTCTCATTTCATTTCTTAGCCTCCTGGGGTTTTGGAAGGGTATCCCACCTCCAGACAGCTCATAAAGTCATTTGTGACAGAGGATGTCCCAGTTACTATATAGGAATGTTGAAAGCATTTTATTTTCTCCCCTTTGATTTTTATTGGTTGAGCTCCCAGTCTTTTGTGAGTAATTATACCATTTGCTTTATGTATGCTTTTATAATGACTAATACAAAAATATATGTACAAGCAAATGGAAGCGTGTTACTGAGTGATTAACAACGAACAATTAGGATTAATTAAGGCAATTATTTTAATAAATAAGAATTAGTAAAATATATCCATAAACAAAGCTATGGCACATATTAAGCACGGCTGATGCAGGCTAAAGAAGTAGAATTGTGACAACTGGGAAAAGGCAAGGAGGAGACAGAGATGATTAAAGAAAAATACTTGTGTACATAAAAAATTTAATTAGACATGGGACTGCTATATCACTTGCAAGGATATTTCATCTATTACCACTAGAAATGGGATTCATACAGTCATCCATGTCTAATGATGTCCTTAAACTTCAATTTCTTTCACAATGAGACAAAGTTAGAAAGGTATAAAACTGACGTAAGAAACAACACATAAATTCATTCTCTTCCATCACTTTTTAGTAACTCAATTCTGAAAGCTGGTCATAGCATCAAGATGAAAATCTGTTCTGGAGATTCAGAGCTAGGAATTAAATATTCAGTAGTCTAACCAAGATTTGCACCAACATCACTGAAATCAGAAGATAATACCATATCCCTTTTAAGGTTTCTGCACCTATTCATGACATTCTTTAATATTCAAATTTTTTACTGATTTTGGATGAGTTGAAGCACCTGTCTTGTACTATTTTGTAGTCCCTCAGATTCCCCCAACTTCCACATCATCACTGAAAAAGACAGTGGATGGAGTTGCCACACTGAAGGGTGGTTCTGTTCCTGTGGCACAACAAGTGAGAGTTTTCCACAGCCTAATCTGTCCAATTAAATGGATATGGTCTATTACTGGGCAACATTAACCTTTGGCACAATCAGATCAACAGAAAGATGCCAGTACAGCTGTAAAGTTAGAGAAGTAAACCTCAAGATTTGGTATGCTAGACCAGTGCCAATAGCTTTTCTACCTACAACAAAGTGTTTCAGTAGATAGGGGTGCTCAAATTAGAATCAAATGTCAGTAAATTGCTGCTAGAAGGTTTATAACAAGAGTGGTAAGAAAGTATAAAGAAACACTGAGAGTGGTGTTACAGACAATGAAAGCAGGAATTTTGGGAAGACATTGCAGTATCAATAATATGGTCTGTCCAGTCACATATTATTCAGTAAATAGTGTTTATTCTGGGGTAAAATACAGTTAGTTCTTTTTTGATTAGATGTATTAGAAGTATAAAACTGTCAGTCCCACAGTCACAGTCTCCCCTCCTGCAGGAGAGGCCAGCTGCTGACTCAGCACTTGTTTGTTGTTGGGAAGAACTTCAAGTCTCGACCAAGCCTCATAAAACAACTTTGCTCCAGTAAATCATACTGCCTTTTTGTAGATGTTGAAGGTCAACAGAATGACAGGAGTACACACACAGTTAAGAAACCAAAGCCCCCAGCAGAGACTTTCTCAAGTCTAAGTATTGTTCTACTTGAGTTCTTTGTCTGCTCTTTTGGCCGTGATTAAGCAACAAGTTTAAGCACATGGTTAAGGACTTTCCTGAACTGGTGCCTAAATTTGCAATTATGCATCTGAGGTTTTGGTTATTAACAAGATCTTTTCCAGTCTGTAATCAAGAGTGTGTCAAGGAGGGTAAAGGACTGAGAAAGACAGAGACCAGAATCATGCATCCCATTGTCCCAAGCCCAAGCTGGATGCCTCCAGATATTTTACTAACTGGAAAACTACGTGCTTTGAAGGCTAAAGTAATTCATTATATTAAAGATTAAAAGTAAAGCTTTAGAAAAAAATGTTTCAGTTCATTCTCAGGAAACAAAAAAAGCACAAAATCCTTTTTTTTTAGCACAGAGAAACAGCAAATTGATATTTATCTCCCTCTTGGGAGAGATGGAATTGAAAGCATTTTTATTCATAAATATCTGGCTTGTTTCTCTCCAAAAGCTTCCTGAGAATCCAGAGAGGAAGGGGATCTCTCATAACTACTTCGGCAAGTCCAGGTAGCACAGTTCACTTACAGCTTACAGCCGTTGATATTTACGTGGACAAATACACACAGTGTTGTCAGGCTCTTTTCCTTGCTGCTGCTGGAACACAGCCCTTCCAGTCTGTTTTTGAGCATGTTATGACCATTTGATTGAGCCATCATTTTATCATATGCCACTGGCTTTTGTAACCAGGCTCTTGCCTCACTTTCATGCTGCTAATAAGTCGCAGTGCTACTCTACCGTGTGCAGTTTTGGCGGGAAGAGAAGGTTTAAAGGAAAGAAGGAGATCTTGAGCTTTGCTGTTTAGAGTCAGCTCTGCATTATATTTCACTGTGTAAGCAAACATATGAACAGTTTTCTGTTAAGGTTTTCAGGCAGAGTAGTTCAACAGGCAATTTCCTGTACTAAGTAGTGTTATAATTAGGATTGCCACTGGAATGAAACACTGTGTGCCCATATTATTGTATTATTACAACATGTTAGCATTTAATTGTTACATCTGAGAGACTTATACACACCCACATTTTGAGTGGGTAACTTCTCACACACTGCTTTTTATATTGTGGCTTTAAATTCCCTTTATTATTCCTCAATAAATGTGTTTATATTCACATGTGTATTGGTAGAGGACCACGGATAGTAAATCATTACAAACCTTGTGGTTATTTGTTATCTGTACAAAGGCATATACACATATACCAGCATCTTGGTTCAAGTGAAGCGGGAATGACAAGGGAAAATGTTTGGATCTGGTGATCAAGGGACACCTGTGAATCTCTCAAATCCAGCTGTGCCAACCCAAGAATCCTCCTGAGTTTTGTTCATAAATGTAAATCAGCTGAGCCTGTCTAAAGAGCCACACCAGGTTTACAGAATCAGACTTTTCTGTTTCCACCCTGGTGAAAAGACACTTTTGACATCAGTGGCAGCATTCTTGGGCACTTTATTATTCATGCTTTACATGATTGGTCTTTAGGCTTGCAGTGTAACAAGGGGACGCTGGAAAGAATAAAAGTAATAATAGACTGCAAGCTACAGGAATGACATGTGTCTTAGGAGCTGTTTGTCTGCATATCATTTCTGGTTATAGGCAAGAGCCACTCAAGTTCATTAAGAGCGAACGGAAGTCCTTCAGCCCCAGATTCCTGTCATTTCATTTGAAGAGGAGGCCTCTGGCGTGTAACCAGATATCTTCCGGGTTTTAAGGCTTGCTGATCTTTGCCTTTAGACTTCTGGACAGTATTAATTTACATAGGCCTGAAAACAAGCGTGGCGCTATCCGTCTTCTTGAGTTACATGCAAGGAACACCAATAAACTTCCTGATGTAACTAATAAAGGAAATTGGGAAGGAAGGAACAGTCTATCCATTATCAATAGGATAAAAGTTGCAGGAATCAGGCAAATTAAAGTATGCAAACCAAGTAGTTAAATACTAAGAGTTGAGGTTCAAAAGGAAACTCTGAGCTCCTTCTCATTTCAACATACTGAGCATAAATCCATTTACAAACTGGCAGCAGAAGAGAAGGACAGAGACAGGGAGAGTAATGGCAAGAGAAAGCACACTTTGGAAAGAAAAAAGAAAGGGATGATTTATTCCTAGGTGGGAGAGATGGAGATCTGCTACTTTGCATGAGATGTGAAAAAAAAACAGCTCTTTTTGTGAGCTACACTTCTTGGGCCATTTGTTTGCATCATTGTTTTAGTGCAAGCCGATGCCACTCCTATTTTGCTCTGATCGCCAAATAAATGAAAATTCAAAAGTAATTGTATGTAGCTTTTATTAACTTGAGTGAGAACAGTTCCTCCATATTTCGGTGCTGAATCTGACTCAGGGAATCTAAGAAACTGGGACATCATGGAAGAAGACAAAACCATACTCTTCTGGGGATTTGCTTTGACTGATTCCCCATCACCACCCTCTCGTTAATGTTTCTTTTACCAGTGGCTAAATCTGCTCTGTTTCCAAAGATAACATACCACATCTCAAGCACATTAATACATTTCTGCCTTGGGTCTAAGTTTTCCTCAAAAATATTTTTGTTATCCTTCCTCAACATATTTCTGCTTGTTTCCTAATCAGGGATAATAGTAACAGTAATCATGATGTTGATGATGATGATGATGATAATAATAATAATAATAATAATAATAATAGCCTAATGGGTAAATGAGTTCTCTTTTCACATTCAGATTTCACATCAATCCACAATAAAGAGAGAGAGGGGAAAAAAAATCCAGGAGAGCAAAAGCACATGTTTTGCCTGAAAGACAGTCCTGCAGCATACTTCCATGAGGTCATGGGTCAGAAAAAAACAGGAACAAAAACCCTAAAAATGTGACACACCCTTACTCAAGCCTTCTTTAAGAGCATGCCTAAGACTGAGCACACTATTAAGTCCTTTTTTGGCAGACAGGCTGAGCAGAGGGATTTCCTTTGCCGATGAACTACTTACGATTTGTTCTTTTCAGCAGTAGGAGTCAGAATCGAGAAAGTTGTTTATTATTCAACCATCTCTTCCAAAGCAAGGAAAACACTGTTTATAAGAAACTTCAAAAGCCTCTGTCACAGATATCAAGTCTATATACTATATGCCTTTGCCAAGTCAAATTAGGTTATTTTACTTGATATTAAGTTTGACAAGCAAAGAGCCTGTGAAAACCAGAATCCCAACTGGGTGTGCCTCCCACAACTCACTCAATTTTTTAGTGCTAAAATTCCTACAGTAGCCCTATTCTTCACTCTCAGCTTATATTTCCGTCTGTATTTATCTTGTCTGGAAATTTACCTCATTGTGTCCTAGACATCTTCTAATATTCAGATTCTTCAAGAATGTGAACAACACAAGTAGACTTTGTTTTGGCTAGCAAACCGGTCTTACCACATGTGGATGTCTCTGTGGGCTTTGGTTTCTATTTACCTCAACAGATTATAAATTCTATTATCATGCTAATTTGCAGGTCCACTGAGTGTATCAGACTTGTGGGCTCCTCAGTCCTATAAAAATACACTTCTGCTACATCGTTTCCTGGTGGGGACAATGACAAGTCAATTTGTGTATTAACAGCCATAAATAATTAAGAAAAATATTAGTAGCACATTGCATGTTTAAAAAGCAGGACAATCTCTTTGAGGACAGAATGAGCATGAAAGATGCCTACCATCTGCCTACCCAGGAAGAGCTTTCACTAACTTGCTTTGACTGCATATTGAAAACAGAATAAGGCCTTTGAGACCTGCAATGGTCCAAATTTCAGTGAACTATTCAAGCAGAAATCATATTTGCACTTTACTGAATAAACATACTTTAATTACAGAATGACACTTCCCTGAATATTCAGTGGTTTGCATATAACCTTTGCAAAATATTCAACATATAATACAGGTACCAACAAAGGATAATAATTTATGTTTTTTAAAAGGAATTTTTTAAAAAATGGTTGCTTTCTTCTTGGACATAATATCCCATAAATATACATGAAAATGTTTGTACTTCCTTTCTTCTATAGTACCCAGTCCCATCTCTTACCAAAACTGTTTGTAGCCTAGTTAAAATAAAGGTCTAGTTTAGTCTGACTTTGGTGTCTATTTAGCGTAGGCACATAGACATAGATGATAACAAGTGTTGGGGATGCTGCTCAGCAAGGACCACCCCTCCCTGGACCAATTCTCTGTTATCCAGCCTCCTGAGACCAGCATCTTTTAGCACATCAAAATTGTTAGAGTACTCTCAAAATTTTTAGAGCACATCAAAAGTATTTAGAAGAAGCCCTGAGCGGCTCCCTGGCTATCCATAGAGAACACCCCTTCTCTAGCATGCTAAGGAGGCACTTTTCCAGCCTCCTGCCTCTCAGTTAACATTAGACCATGGTCTCTCCGGCACAGCACAATATGGCATGGCCCAAGCTGAAACTTGCACTCTGGTGGTGCCTCCAGGAAGAAGAATTAGAAATCTCAACATCATGAAAGGGTCACAATCATCAACAAAGCTCCAGTCACTCCAATATTTTTAAATGAGACCCCAAGTATAGCTTGTCTGGTGATGGGAAAAGCATTTCTAGAAAAATAAGAAATGGGTCCGTTGTTGGGAAAGAACCACCAGTCAAAGCTTTTCTAAAACTCTGTTCAGTAAAGAACTTCACGTCAACCAAAAGCAACGTAGAAAGAATAAGATGGGACGATTCATACTCTACTCTTTAACTTCACATCAGCTTTGCCTACTCCTTGCCTTAGTAATGGTTTTTGAAAGATTAGCTTGATGATTTTACAAGTTCTTAATGTTCCTGTATCTGTCAGCTTCCTGACCAGAAGGGCTCACTCCTCATCATTACCAGCAAGCAAAATCAGGAGGATTATAAGTATTATTAAAGATCAGAATGTTGGCCTAAATGTTTCCAAAAGTCAGACACTGTTGTGTATTTCCCCATCATCTTGGGAGCCCACTGAACAGACATCTCCATCGCTATATTTCAGTGTTTGTACTTCTGATTTACATGGCAACTAAAACGGAAGCAGCATTTAAATATATTCTTCAACAGATTAAAATATGCATCTGCATTAAAATGTTTCAGAATCATTCAGTTAAGAAAGAATATTTCTCCCTTCTCTGATAATTGTCTCAGGCTCCAGGAAGAATTGCTGGCATGACATGATTCCCATATTCTCAGAGGCAGGCAGTGAGAAAAGGGGCTGTATATGAAGGTGACATCCACCTGATCTTTGCAACCCATTTTCTAGTTGCAGCCCAGCAGAGCCATTTCCACAAGACCGGGATGAAGCAGCCCGTAGGAGCCTTAACTTATCCCAACTATCAGTGGCTGACAGTGGGCTGAAAGGAGCACTGCGGTGGTGTGTGGGTGTCTTTTTGCGCCCACTGTGCAACCACTGTGACTCAGTGTTGTTGGAGGGCACCCCTTAATAGGGCAATCCTGCCACTGCCTTACAGGCAAATTGCACCAGACTGGCACTGAGTGTCTGTATCACATCACAAAACCCAAAATAAGAGATCTTTCCTTGCCACAAGGAGGAAAGGAAGGAGAAACACTCTAACAGAAATCTTGTGCAAGAGTCTGCAGTTTTATAACCAAGCAGTAGGTCAGTGTGTGTAAATTTAACTGTCACAGTCGCATACAATTTAATCCACATAAAAAGTCTGAGAATGCCACTTTATTGACTACTCAGTAAATGCAGTGTGCATTGCAGGAGAGAGTCTTGTCTTACATCCTGGGGATAATGTCACTGGTTTGGGATTCATGAATGAGGTCTGTACAGGAAGAGGGGATTATGCCAGCAATGCGAGAATTCACCACAAGGAATATTTACAAGCTATAAATCCAGTTGTTAATTTCAGGTTATCAAAACCAATCACTCTATCTCAGTTCTCAAAAACATCTGATCATCATCATCATCGTCATCACACAAGTGATCAGCCGCTGCAGAACAAACACGCAGTGAAGCTGAATTTCCTTAACTGTATTGTGCTCGTTTCCTTCACTAAACGTTGAATTGCAACCTCAATTAACAAGACATTTCTTGCTTAGGCAAGATTGGGGGTGGGAGGGGGAGAGGTCTTCAAGATGGCCATGGAAATATATGCACAGCTTGCAGGAAGCAGAAATGTGTTTGTAATTTGCAACAGGAGGAAAAATAAAAGGCTGAAAAGAAAGATTGATTCCAGTTTTCAGACTATTAAATCAATGTCAACTTATCAAATCCTTGTATTTCCTGGAATGAGAACAAAGGTAACATAAATGAATATGTTTCCAGATTTGTGATCTGTTTACAGTTATATTGTGCACCTATTAGCAGTATGACTATTCAACCACAATTAGAAAGACTACTATAATTTTTTTTAATTTCATGTGTAAATTTTGCACTTAGAAAAGTGATAAACAAAAATCAATCTCTACAGGAGCTGTTCAGACAAGTACACTTCAGACTTTACTACCAACAGCTGTACTGAAATACTTCTACAACCACAGTATATAAGTTGCCAGCTGTTCTAACCTTACACACCATACAGCTCATATGGTGCCTTGCAACCTTGTTCCATAGTACCATCTGCCAGGCATCAATTCTGAGCCTGTCTTTTATGTTACATTTATACATCTGTTTTATGATGGTACAATTCCATTATCTTCAAATGGAGCCACTATCCGTTTACCCAGATATGACAACACAGAATAACCTAGAGCCCTATGATGGAGAAAGACCCATCAGATTGCAAGGACTAGTGCTTCTCCTACATTACAAATTTGCAAGCCATTCCAACACAGGACATCTGCAGTTTGGGTTTCAACATGTCCTGTCTTAAGTTGAGGCAGAGATGGCAAGTCTGATCTTTTTTTGCTTTCTTCTCATTCAGTCTTATTTTCTAATTCTGTACTAATCAGCTTTTATCATCTCAAGTGATGGGATCTTTATGCATCCTTGGGGATAATAATCTACGGTGCTCTTGAGCTGTCACTTTGATGAGAGATTGACTGGGTTGAATAAACAGGTCAATCCTAACATAAAGATTATCATTGAAAATCAGCTGTCAGAGGCCCTACTTAATTTATTCTGACCTCATATCACGAAAAGCAACATGAATCCTTCTTGAAATACCAGGATAGTTCTGGCGAAACTCCAGCAATGACAAAGACATTTTGATCAATGGCTGTGTATATTCCTTTTACAATGAAATTAGGCGTGGTATGTCTTCGCCAAAATCCAACAAATCATCGGGTGCTGTTTATTCTTCTCAATCTCTTCTCTGTGGAACAGGATCCAGCAGATTGGATTCAGAGTGCTGCAGAGCTGGTGAAAGAGATTCCACTGGATTTCACACAAAAATCTTCACTGCCGCTTTTCCCACGGTTCTATGCTCCTCGTGTTTTTCTTCCCTTGTGATGTTTGACAAAAAGGTCTCATAAAACACAAGAGTAAAATGAAATCTCCATATCTCTCAAACTCTGCATTTTGATACCATCTTTCACTTTCAAAAAGCCCATGATCTGTAGGAAAATGGATGCATTTGCCTTTTTTTTTTTTTCCAGAACTAAAGAGATTTCCTGATCCTATTTCAAATTTATAATGAATTATGAAAAAAACCCCCTATAATCTGAATTATTTCACTTCTGGCTATGAATGTTTCATTCATATCTGCTTGTGGTTGGAGATTTGCAAATGAGGGTCAAATTCATGAAAGATATCAGTAGAGTTGTATCTTCCATATCAAATTAATACAACCAGGAAAGAGTGTTAGATTATTTTGTCAGAGCATTAAACACATGAATACTTTTATGGTCTTTGATAAAGAAACTTTCTTCATGTACCCCTAATGGGAATGTTTCAGTAGGACATTGCCAACAGGAATGTTTGTCTGGAGGAATGTGAGAGAAAGAGATCTAGTGCATACATCTCTCTTACTTTTTCCAGTTTCATGATGCTACAACACAATATATTAAATTATTATATTACCTTAAGGAGAAAAAGTCATCTTATGACTGAAGTACTAGAAGTCTAGTGGGCTATGCAGCAGCAAATAAACCAAAACATATTAGGAAACCTAAAGAATGGGATAGACAATGCTACTGAACACTCCAAAAGTTACAGGCACCTCTGGAATTGTTCTGGCCTAAAAGTCTAGAAAGGAAACACATTCAGAGAAACTACAAAGTTTCTTAGTTACTTAGTTAGAGAAAAGATTATTAAGAGATGTAAGAAAGTTTACTAAAACACTCACTAATCTGTCTGACCAAACTGATGCCTCCATTCCTCACAGTGGACCAGAAAAACCTCAGACAGTATATGAGTGCAACACCATTAGAAGAGAGACCTTGGACAGCTTTTAAGCTTTTGCCCTCAGTCATATGTTGTGATGGATGTTTATCTAGATGGCAAGAACATCAGATTTAAGTGAGTAAGACCTGAGAGTCAAACCAGAGAGTGGACAGATGTAAACATGCTGTGTCCTGAATACAGAAGTCAGCCTCTAACCATCTGGCAGTGGATGAACCTTTCTGTGGAAGATTTCTCTGTGTCTGCCTCTACTGCTGAGTTACTCTGACTTTCCTCTGAAGCAGACTGAATTGCCACCATTATGGAATAGTTAGAGTCTCTATGGACTGCTATTGTTTCTACAAAATCATGAAGTACGTACCATGTTAGACAACAGCAGTGCCTTTGTGTTTGAAGAGACACACAAAGGACAGTGATGGGTGGCTGCAAGGAAAGGAAGTTGGGAGGACAAGTTCCACAGTCTGCTGATAAAGGGATTTCTTGGGAAGTGATGATTCAGAGTTCGTAAGAATTGCCCTAATTGTGTAGTGATGCCCATCTGGCCTGTCTCCCTCCACACCTGTGCACAGCGAGTGAGACGGGAAGAGACAGTTATACCACGGGATCGGTGTCTGCCTGCCTGTGACTGCTCCACTGCATGCTTCTCCAAATGGTCTTCTGAGAAGGTACCAGCCATTCGAGACAGAAGCAGGTCAACAGGTGATGTCTCTGTTTTTTGTATGCTTTATAGCTGGTACTGCTGGGATTTAGAAGATTCTCATGACCTGAAGGCTGAAGACAACCACTGAGTGTCTGAAAATGAAACTAAATTATACAGGAATCAGGGCTATAGATCCTTCATCTGGCTGGCTTGCACCTGGTACATCACACCAAACAGAAGATGTACTGGAAGGACCTCCAGCTGTCCCTGCTCTCTGGTCTGTCTCCAGCACGATTTGCTTAGGTTGCATCCCTGATGGTTAGACAGAAGAAAGAAAAGCACAGGATTATGTGAAGTTAGACAGCCTGTGGGGGTGGAGGGGGAAGGGAAATGAAAGAATATTTAAAATAAACAAATATACATCCCAGGAAAAGCTCTTCCCAAGAATCTGTAGAGAACTGCCTGTAATCAGCTAATCAGCATAATTGTTTCTAATTAGGCTCCAGAGGCACATCACAAACATTGCTAGCTTTGCAGAGAATTGGGTAGGGGTCTGGGGAGTGCAAAGAGGAAAAAACTTCCAGTGCTGTATTAATGACAATCATAACTCTCTGCACAGCCAGGGAGGCTTCTGCTCTAATTAGAACCATTCTTGCTGAAATGGGAGGCGACATGATTTGTGAAAAAGACACCCTCAGCATGTAATTTTCTATGTAACAAATCTAGAAAGATGGATGCTCTTTGATCTCGATTCTCCTGTTATTGCTGTTCACACTGGGAAGGGCGCTTTAATGAAACAATCTCAAGGTAATTTACCGCCTTTGAAGTCCTGAAATGTGCTGCCAACAAAATTTCTGGTTTAGTGGAGGCTGCTGCAGCAGTCACTCAGGGTTGCTTAATGGAGCACCAAAACTGGAACATCAAGACATCAAAGGTGAAGGTGCCATGTGATTAATAAACTAAGCTATTCATTTGTTTCTGCCTCAGAGGCAATCTGACAATTTATTGTCACTAGCTAATTTACACTTTGTGAGTACTTGCTCTTGCTAGTTATGCTGCCTATAGAACAAGATAAGTGATGTTTACATGAAGGGGGGAGGAGAATAGACCCTTTTTAAATCTGGGGGAAGAGGGGGAAAGGAAAGGCATTTTCCAAAACAACTGTGGAAGAAACCCAGACTCTGGAATTTTAGAGAGGGGAAGATGGACTGAGGGGGGAACCATTTCTGCATTATTCCCTCCCCTCCCCCTGCCACCTTTGACCATCTCCTTGTTTACATGCTGTTGCCAGGAAGCAAATCCCAATTAAAAGTGGATTACAACACAATGAAACAGCTTTATTATGAGGGAAGAGTTACACCAATCCATTTCAACTTAATTTGATGGCTAATCCAAGGGTTTCAGTGATACTGGGCTAGAGAAGGTAGGTCTTGCAAGTCTCTGCTGACATCTGGGGTGGCAGCCAATCTGGCCTTTGAGGAGATGGTTGTACCCATCAGCTCCTCTCTTCAGCAGTTAAAGCTATGCTGTTCATTACCTATTGGAAATGCCCAGCTACCCAGTCCAGCAGGACCACATTGTCATGAGAAAACCTTCAGTGAAATGAAACAGCCCAAAAAAGGGAGGAAAAGATGCTTTCACAGAGAAAGTAAAAGTCTAGTTGAGGTAATGTAGGCTGATAACTTTTGTGATTGTCATTTCTTCTGCGTCCTCTACTACCCTACTAATGAAGCCCAGCTCCCTTTCTAAACTGAAAGCAATGGACTTGTAGACTCATCTCATGCAATACTAAGTGGAAACAAAATATTTGTCTAAGAATTCTGGGTGTGTAATTGGGATGTGGAGTCTGATAATGCTGCCTGCAATAAGGAGGAGTTTGGGGGAACATGAAATGGGAAGGCCTGAAGAGCAGGGAGCCATAGAGTCAGTACCTCCCAGATTAGATCTGCAGCTGAACTCTCACTCGCTGTTCCTGAAAGATGCCCTCTCCACAGGTATGCCACTGCAGAGGGATGGCAACTGGCTGCCAATCTCCCTTGCTCTAGGGCAAAGGAGCAAGGGGCATCCTGTGGAAGGCACTCAGCCTCCTTATCTAGCCTCAGACATTAGAGCCTTCCAAAACCTCAGGCTATGGGGAGGTCATACACAAGGAACTTGGTCTGATGTATGTAAAATGGCTAATAAATTGTATTAATTGACACTTTTATAAAATTTATATTCAACTTTGGGGTTTCAGTCCTCTCCCAAGAATTGGAATGGCCAAATCCAAATTCATTTTGATTTTTCAAAAGTAAGATGGAATATTCAGGTCAAAAAAGCCCAGGTTCTGACTAAAGGACATGTCTGATCATGTTGGGTTTTTTGGGATTTTTTGAGCCAGTGTTCGATCTTCTCCTGTGACACAAGCACACATCTGCCTACATCCCCATAGCAGCTGTTTTCAGAAAGAGACCATGTGGTGTTTGTATAGTGTACGGACTGCACAGTGGTGTGTCCACAGGGGTATTGCCTAAGGCTTGCACACAGGTCAGGCTGATATCCCACAGTCCTTGAACACATACCAGAACGCTCGAAAAACTTACACCTTGGCTTGCTCCAGCAGCACGAAAGACAAGGCATCCGAGGATATCCTACCACACCCAGGTCTGGAGCATGGAGGAGCCAGACAAACTGGTTACACAGGCATGGTTAGGTGGTCTTGAATTCATAGCAAAAAATAATGTGCCAAACCAGTTTATAGGAAGATCTCCATGTGCCAGGCGAGGATGTCACAACTACTAGCCGTATTAACCACATTATGTGTGGGCACAAAATATTTATAGTCAACCTTTTCATGAACTGATTATAAACTTGGTTCACAGTGGAAATGTAGGCAGGGCCTTTTGGGCTATTTTTGGTCCTTAGAATGAGGCTAGAGATATGAGAACTGCCTCTTTGATAGCACATTGCCTTTCAGTGCTGGGTAGAAGGGAGAAGTTCAGAGGTATGTAAAACTAAGGAACAATAATTTAAAAATACACTAGGGAACTGCTATCAAACCTGTGAAAGGTATTGTTTCAAGAGCTGTTGAAGCTGGAGGCAATAACTTGGTTCTTGTTTATGAACCCCTGACAATGTGCCTTCTCTAAACGTCACTGTGCAAAGAACCAAATGAACCACAAGCTCCTGCAAGGCAGAAAAGAGGGATTGTACTTTTTTTTTTTCTTTTTTGAAGAGGGAAAAGAAGTCTCATCTCTTTGCTCTATGGGGGTTAGCATGTAGCATCCTGGCTCCTGTCACTGAGAAGCATGATAAGACTTCAAAGACTACAGTGCAGGGCAGATATAGGCAGGCAACAAGAACTGGGGCTAGTAAGAAGCTTGTAAAAAACAAAAAACAAAACAACCCCCCAAACAGAAGAGAAACCCTAGTGAGCCACCCAGATCATATATGATACAATCATTGTCCTTCTTAAATAGCCCTTTTTTATTAGTAGGTTTAGAGGACCCCAGACAGCAGCAAAATATTATCTGAGGTCCATAGCCATGGGCATAGAGCAAGAAAAGTGAATTTGAAGACCTAGCTACATCTGGAGTTTATCAGCTCTTTTCCTGGCTAGTATTACAGTAAACAATTATCTGTAGATCAGGAGACAGCAGGGACTTTAAAGACCCAAATTACAGAGAAAGGGAGAGAGAGAAGGAGAATACAAGAGATAAAAAGGAGTCTATGCATCTTATCGTACTAATGAAATCAACCTGACAATCATGGCAGGCTGCAAGGGTATTACACTGTCTGGTATTAAATAAGCAGTTACAGCACAGACTCCTGTGTCAAACAGCAAATAGACACGAAAGAAAAGAAGAATGTACCGCTAGGTCAAGGCAAGTGATTTATAAGGAGTAGTTAGACAGCTGGGCAGTTTTAAAACCTCCTCAAGTGTGCTGTCAGGATAACAACATATTCAAATGTTTCGATTAGCATTTCAAGGGACTGGGAATGTTCTGCAGCACAGAAAACCTCAGTGAGCCCTAAAATGCAATTAATGAGGAAATAACAATTGCCTGCAGCTGTTGTTCTGTTTATGTGCTGAGGAACAATCACCTGTTGCAAAGGCAGGAATAATCCAGCCTGTTCTACGGACAAATTTGACTAATTTCCACTGTTTCAAGCAGTGATGCCTTGCTCTCCTTAAACCCTATCATCTTGCTGCAAACGGCAGCTCTTCTAGCAAGTGGAAGTAGCGTGAACAACATCTGGTCCCAAAAGGCTGTTTTCCAAAATTATGGGAGGTAAGATTGCTGTGTTCCTCAGTGGACCAGGTGCAGTTATAAATGTTAAGACCTGCTGTATTTTTATAAGGGCCTGATGGATACATTACTACCTCAGAAATTTCCTCTTTTTTTCTTTTAATCCATGTACTTTCTGTGTCTTTCAAATGAAGACAACAGCCAAATAATTCTACAACTGGAAAAAGATAAGGTCAAATGGGCTTTGGGACAGGGACTGAAATACTGAAATACTTTGTATAGTAATCCTTCTGAGGCACAATGGGAGAATGGTGAACTTGGTATTGTTTCTGATAAATACAGCTTCACAAAGTCACTTACCACCACTGTATAATTTGGGTAAGGACACTGATTTTTTTGAACATTGAAGCATGCCACTGATCTGGAGAAAAGGAAAATATGAGGCATGGCCATAAATATTTATCCATTTCTGAAAAAGAGAGATTTTGCTCTGAATTGATTCCCAGAACTTATGCTTTGTTTTGTTTTCAACTCTAGACAAGTCTAATTAACAATAAAATTACTGGAAGCAGCCATTTTAAGCAACTTGTGCAGAACATTAATAGTAAGCAAATTCTTGGACATTTTTTGCTGCTCTGAGGAACTAAAAGACAACCAGACACCTCCTCCACACTGCTCTTAACAGTTCCCAGAGTGTGCATACATCAAGAAAGAAGCATGTTTCTGGACTAGAACATGATGTTGGATATTTTGTTTTGGCTATTGACCCTTCTGGTGGCTCTGACACTGTGATGAGACTGAGCCTGGTTCCTGTGGCCAGAAGCAGAGCCAGGAAACATGTTCAAGATCTGTTTTTCTCCTGGTCTGATTTGTGGCTAAAGGGCCCCCTAACAATCCTGCTCTGAAGCAAAAGAAATGGATCTGAGGGCTTCCATCAAGAAACATTTTCAGGCAACTTTTGGTCAAAGATCAGAAATGTAGGCCAGCCAATTCTGAACAAGGAGCTAAAGAAAAAAAAAAAAATCAGGAACTTTTCACAGGCAACAGAAAAAGAGACAAAAAGGGTGGGGAATCAACATTCATTTATTATGTAACAGTGTATTAATCCAGTTCTTCTAGATTGCACATAGCTGGCAGGATCTCCAAAGCTCAGGTCCAAGTTCTGGGACTCAAAAAATGTTGACAGGAGATCCTTGTGTTCACAGCCAGATCTCCTCCAGCAAAACAGAGTTGCCCATGGCTCATCTGCCTGCTCCTGAGACAGAGCCACAACCATTTGCCCTGTATGATAAATGCACCTGGAGAAAGCCTTCCCGCCACAATGGCATCCTGATATAAACTGTTCTCTGTGGCCCACCATGGGATTAAGGCAGTCAAATGTGGTCAGTTTCTGTGTTACAGACAAAAAAAATAGAAAAAAATTTTCAAACATTTTGTGATGAAAAATTCTACTTCTTTCCCATCAGTGTATTTGACAGCAAAATCAGTGTCTTGTCAGGGTCAAGCAGAGCTGTGAAAAGTCTCATGTAAAAAGCTGCACCTAAGAATATGAAGTGAATCTCTAAGGTTTGCCTGAGATGGAGTCAAAAATCAACAAAATGTAAGGGGTCTTATGAATTGGAGTGGGAGGGAGGCAGGCAGGCCACAATTTTTTGCTACAGGCATGAAGGCACTGTAACAACTTTCCTGGCTAATAAATGCTGTAATCCTATAATTGGCAGTTACATATTTGTATATGTGAGACCAAATACAGTTTAAAAAAAAAGTCAAGTCAAACCAGGAAAAGCAAAGACAGTTAATTACTTGTTCATGTGGAAGAGCAAGAAAGGATACCTTCATGGGTACACTCTCCCCCAGACTGGGGACTGGATAACCACTTAGGAAGCAGAACAATCCAGCACAAATTGTTAGCCAAATGTTCATTTTGAATTTTGAAAAGTTCAGTTAAATCCAAGTTATTTTTTCCTCCCATCTATGTTTCTGGACTAAGATACATCACTCTGAAGTGGGGTGGTTCTTGATGCCCTTGGGAAGACAACAAAGGCTGACGTGCTCCCCACCATGCCAGTTTGAAGTGCAATCTCCACATCAAGTCAGGGCAGTGCCCAGAGGTGTCCCTTGGGGTTAGGACAATTTTCTGGAGATGCTCAAGCCTGTTTGGCCCATCATGCTGACAAATCCCAGGCCAGCTGGGCTACTTTGAGCAGCTCTGCCTGTACTTTTCCACTGATCCTCTGCCTGGATGTGTAGTTCTGATTTTGTTTGTGTCATGGGAAGACGTCATCTTGATCTCTCTAATAGGTTTTCAAACAGTAACATTTTGTTTGAAGGGAAAGGGAAGGAAAAAAAGCAAGTGACAACACTAAATTGGCATTACTCAAGATGTTTACATTTGCACTTGAAGATTAGCAGCATGATGTATTTCAGTGCCCACTCCCTTGAATAAAAGCTTTTTTTTAAGTTATACTATTGCTAGAACCTACTGTTTAAAAATAAATAACAACACACTAAGGTTTCTTAATGGACCCAAATTATCTAAAGGACAAAGGGCTAGATTATCTCATTTATACTTCTGGCTAACTGTATAAGTCAGAATAGTTTAAAGGACAGTGGAGGAAAAATTTGTCTTTTGCTGGGGGGCTTTCCTCTGGGTTAAGAGTGATGGAATACGTAATAATTCTCCTCCCTACATGGTGAACAAGGGAAAGCAAGGGGACACATATGTGATACACATGACAGCACTGGGCATGGCGGTGACACAGGAAAGGAGAAAGTGGGTGGAATGGAGAATCCTAGAATACATTTGCTTTGGAACAGGTTTGTTTTGATAGGACTGGCCCCAATTGCTTGGTCAAACATGCTGGGCTAGCTTCTCGCTGTAAATCAAGAGGAGTGTAAGCTCATTCATTCTATTGGAACTGTGTCTATTTACAGCAGTTGAGGACTGTATCCAATGTTGTGATGTTGTAAGACCATAAGACAGATATGTCACGAAGTTCATTTTCTAGACTTGTTTTTTAAGTGCTGAATTTAATAGAAGTCATAAATGCTGATAAATGATTCATAAACAAGGGCTGTTTTGTCCTACGTGGCAGACAGTTAAAAGTAATTTTGTACATTAGACAACACTTGATGAAGTTATTTACTCAGCAAGTCAGGTCTCTAGAAGCAAAGTTTCTACTGTAAATATTCTCTTTTCTCTCTTTTCCTCTCCATACAATAATGGTTTACATCTCTCTCTCTTTTTTTCCCAAGGCAGTTGCCAGTGAATTTTTTTCAGATTTCCCAAGCAGATACATTATCTTGTGATACAGCCCATGGCTGTGAATATCACATCTTACTGTTTGACATGATGCCTCTCTAAGAAGATGCACCACCCTGAGGGGCCAAGGGTGTGGTGAAGTGACTGTACTTCCTCAGTAATCATACTTAGAAATATCTATATAGTATCCTCTACAAAGTGCCTGCTAACCACAAGCTAGATGAAGGGCAGTCTAACTCTTCCTTGTCACTCAGTTCTTCACTGTTCTGCAGAGGAATAAAAGGGGAAGATGGACAGAGCCATGTCAACACATCCAGCAACAAAAACATAGCATCTATCATTGGTCCTTTCTGTTAGTAAAAGTCCACCCAATTGGTTACAAAGCCCACAAAAGCTTTTTTTCCCTTTTTTCCATTGATTACAGCTAAGTTTGGATTGTTCCTCTGAAGTGGACTTCTCCTTGGAGCAATTCAGGGCTGATCAGCCATCTTTGTATGTAAAAAGCATGGTAGAGCTGGAGGTGCTCTTATTTGAATGAGATAGAAGACCAAGGTTTGACTACTTATGGTCATTAAAAGTCCCATGATAGTTTTCTCAAGATTAAAAATAGCAGCCCTGGAGGAGGAGGGTTTGACAATTTCATCTGAAGTAAATTACATTCTTCCTGCCATGGTCCCCCTTGCAGCTTCTGTTGGGTATGGTTCCGCTGTTCTTCCATTTCTGGAACATGGTCATATGTTGCTAAATAGCAAAGATGTTGCACCCCAGAGGTGATTGTATTCCAGCAAAAAGTAAAGCAATCCCTTTGTATTGCCTGCATACACGAACAAATGTTAGTTACAACTATTCCAAATCAACATCAAGAGATTCTGCAGAAACAGAATATAGTCCTTGATCCATAGAGTACCATGGAAAGCATGATGTAAATATATCTCAAAGCCAGGTTGTAAAATGCTCAGATATTTGTGGCAAACCAGAGGAATTCTCTGAAGCAGAATGAAATATAATTTCAGCACTCTGAAGGGATGGATGGACAGACAGACAGACAGATAGATACCTCGTACTCTGTTGATGGGAAGGTTTCCCCAACCTACTGTCATCTTACAGAATCACTCCAGAGAACCAGTGGGTAGGTAGGTGGAGGGAAAATTTTTCATTGTTTGGAAAATGTGGGTTACAGCATACCAAAACAGAGGAGAGATGAAAAAGAAGAGGGGAATTCACATCAATAAAGGATGGGAATTGTTTTAACCTTCCTTAAGCAGTTTGCAGAACTGAAACTCTGTTTGGTCAGAATGATAGGGCAGGGGGTGGCTGCTCAAAGTAAAAGCTTCTTTCTTTTAAAGAAAATTAGTCCTTGGCTATAACTCTGACTCATACGAAGCCAAATACAACAACCTTGAGCAGTTACCCCTTACTGTGTGGTAATAGGAATATGGGGCTCCCAGACTGAACCGAAATGAGGGAGGGATGAATCAAGGGGGACAGAGCCAGCTTTTCCCTCAGCTTTTGAGGGGTGCAGGGATGAAGAAGAGCAGATCAGGAGAAATTCCCTCCCTTTTTTACAATCAGATACTATATCAAAGCTTTAATACACAGCCAAAGGGATCCTTTTTAGGGCTAATGATGGTCAAATCTCAACATGTTTTCAGTGTCAGTTCAACTTGAAAGAATCCTGCCAAAAGTCAGATACTTCAAACATAAGAAAAACTGCCATATTCCTTCAGGTCTCCCATCCTCCCCTTTACTAGATTTTTTTCTCCAAACACCAAATCTGAGAGCCCTGACCTCAAAAAACACCTCACTCTAGGTAAGGTTCTTCTCATGCCAACTGGATTCAAAACTCAACCCTCCCCAACCCTCAAGGAAACTTTCAGCTTGTATATTCCAGTTTCATTTATTTTAGAGGTTACTTGCACTGCTGCTAAATCTTAGGGGAGTTCTGTGCATTATTTACTTATCTCTTTGATCCATTGTTCCCAAGTCAGTAATTCTATTTCTTTCTGTTTTCAGCCTAAATTGTTTTACATCCCTTATTTTCTTAGTCATTTATTTTGGTTTTGTTTTTCCTCTTTGGTCATTGAAGGCGGGGGGAACTTCAAATTTAAAATGTATAATTATTTGGGTTTAGTAACATTAGGGAAAATGAGGAATGAAAGAGGTTTTGTATATTTAAAGTTTTCTTTCTCTGTGTTATAAATTGGTTTTTGTACCCTGAGGCCAGTTGCCTAAATCACAAGGGCTAACGCTCCCAATGCCAAAAAAAGGCTGGTGCGAGGCGAAGCACAGTTAAATGGTCAGAAAAACAATAATAATTTCCCTGGGTTTTTAGTTGCCAGCAGGTGAAAACCTCTCCTTTACATCTCATTTGAACTGCAGAAGCTCGTCAGCTAATGCTAAATGAACAGTCAGCTAAACTGCTGACATCAAACACTAAAGAAGGAAATTTGGCCAAGTCATTTGTTCCTTTTGCATCTTTATCTTCAGTCTGACATGGTTTTAACCTTTGGTCCTAATCCCCGTGTCAGGTTCAGCATTAATCTCAAAAAGTAAAAGTATCAGTGCTGAGTTATTTTAAGAAAGGAATAAAATCTCTGATCTCTAAAAGTAATGGTGGCAAGATGTAGGGAAGAGGTTTCCCTGGAAAACCTCTTGAAGGACAGCAGGAACCGAGGAGGGGACCTGGGTGTGCATCAAGCTTTAAGGCACCTTCTAACATTTCTTGAAGAACTCCAGCAGGCTTGGAAAGCTTTGGAGAGTTGCTTCTTGTTTATTTATTCCTTTATCTGAAGGCAGAAAACACTGTTCTCATACTTCAGAGGTTCTGAAGGTAGAAAAATACTCTTGGGCCAAATTCATCTCATCTAAATTTAGACACTCAAATCAGGAGCCCAGTTCGTTCTGGCTTCCCTTTATAGTCAAGGGAGAGACAAAGATACCTCCAGAGGGAATTTATGCGTGTTGATGTTCTGCCATTCATCTCTTTAATCCTTTTTTCTTACTTTGCCTGAGTCTAAACTGCCCAGCCATTTCCTTGGATTTCTTGACATCTTTTTGTCCATCACATGTGACCAGTCATCTGGCACCGAAAGTGAAATCCCACCATGATCCACTGGTGTGCAAAGCGAATACTCTGTTAGCCCAGGAAACTTATTGCCACAAGGTCTTGCTGAGGCCAGAAGCTTAGCAGGATTCAAAAAGGTATTAGATATATGTATCAGTAACAAGAATAGCCAGGTATAATAATCGAGATTAAAAAAATAAATAAGACTTTTGAGAGAGCTATAAACCTACATTCTTCAGGGCTTATGTGAACTCCTGACTAATGAGGGTTTGGAGTAAATTTTGACCAGTGGAAAATCTCTGGGATTTATGTTTTAACTCACTTAGGCACTTTTGAAATCCCACCCCCTGGGCCTGCTGGACTTCTGATTGATCCAGGATGACATTTCCTGTAAGCATATGTTCCTAATCATCAAACAATGCACAAATTTGTTAAAAAAAAAAAGTTCCTGGATAATTCGGGGGGAAGAAAAAACCCCAAACAAAAACAAACAAACAAAAAACCCAAACAAGAAAAGAAAACTTTTCCCAATAAATAGTCACAAATAATTTGCTCAGCAGGGTTCCCTTCCTCAGTTCATATGCTTTGCATCGCCTGCCCCCAATGCCTTTCTGCCTGCATAAAGAAAACCCTTGGCCCTTTGTCTACCCATACTAACAGTTCACATTTTTTTCAATTGGAATCAAAAACATCATAAATGCTTTGGAGGCTGGAGTGAAGGTGATGGGTGTACCTGGAAGAATTTCCATTCTATAGAATATAGAATTCAAGGCTAATTATGTTACAGGAAACTTTAACCATATTTCTTCAAACCTCCAATTAGGAGTATGGTCTAGTTCTGAATGCAGTTTGTTATATATGCTTTTAATGACTGTTGTACTCCGAGGAAGTGCAAAGCTTAGTTCTTAATATATGTCATTTGGGAAGAAACCTTGGAGCACAGATACTCATCAGGGCATCGTGGTCATTCTCTAATTCTTGATGGCAATGAAGGTGGGTCCCTTCAAACATTTGTTTTCAATGCAACATGGATAGTAGAGAACCAGGGCCTTCCAGCAGGCAGCCAGATAGGCAGAAAGGTAGGTACTAAACTCAGCCAGGATTAAAGGATGCAGAGGCTATAAAAAGAAGGTTATGCCAAAGAACTAAGCAGTACATGTACTTAGAGCACACAAAATCTCTCCTCACCTAGTGTAAATAGATGAGGTAATCATAAGTTAGAAAGGGAGAAGTCTCAGAAGTCTGAGCAGTCCTTTGTTCAGTTTCTCCTCTGTGCTTGGAAAGATCATAGTGCAACGCACCTTATATAAAGGTCACACTATTATACACCCTGAAACGTGTTACAATTATAGCATCCCTCGTAGCTTCTAGTCATTGCAGAATAATTGTTGTGAATTTTTATAGAAGTCTTTTGTGGGCTTTTTTTCACTCCTTCTTGATCTGTGCAGCTGACTCATGAAGCTGGAAGAGGAGACGAAGCAACTAATTGCTGCAAGAACTTACATCACCGAGCTCTTGGGCTAAGCACCCGAAGCTGCTTTCGTTTCACTGAAACCATGACACTGAAACTACTGTTCTGTTGTTCTGCAGAGCAGTGGCTGGATGTCTATTACAGAGACTGGAAACAAGCAAATAGCAACAGCAATTGAAAGATAAAATGAACAGAAAGGCTCTTTGTGTTATACAGATGGCCTTTTTAAATTTACAAAATGTCTAAGAGCTTTTTTAAAAAATGTCCAGTTAGTCTTTGCTGGCCTTTTATTGTCTTGGCTTTGGTCATTTCAATCAAATTTTATAGCTGCCAACACTGAAGAAAAGCTACCATCCATGACATCCTTCTTTCAAATCCCAGCAATGATCCCAAAGAAATAATTAACTTCAGGGTTGGATCTTCAGAGATTACATATATTAACATCACTGCATCAATATGTGCCTCGTGTACTTTCCCCAGCCACATGAGAAAGGAATGTTTACCTAATTGTGTAGCCTTCACTATCTTTCTCCTTTCCCATTTCACAGAATAGCAGCATCCAGATTTCATTCCTTCACATGCTGATGTGACTCTTTCAGATCAAGTTGGTGCCTAAATGGTAGGAAAATCATCTAGGCAGTCTTGCTTGCCTACGTACTAAGAGGATTTCAGTCTGCAGAAGTCTCATTGCGACAGATTTGCAGATGTTACCATCATCCTTTGATTTTAAAGGAAGACAGATGTGTCATTGATGCCAGTGAATTTATTTTAGCACATGATTAAGAGTGCTGTTGTGACGCAGCAAGACAGGACCTTTCCACCTTTCTAACAGAACATCTTAATCACACCTTTGCCTCCACTGCGCTCTTTCACCCTGTGTGCACATGCGCTGCTCCCAGTGGTGAAAGCTGAGTGCCAAAAATCCTCCATGAGTTTGTAGTCAAGTGAAGTTGTGGGACAACCATTCATGTTTGGACACCTTTCACAGGGATGCTATTTCTAGACAGTCAGCTTACTGCAAGGCTGGGAGCTATGGGGCTGCTGCAAAGCGGGAGTCTTTTACAAATCCCAAAGATGAATCCAGGCTCTCTGGCATCAGCTCCTGGAGACTGTAAAGAGGTCTGAATTCCCACTGGGCTCTGAACACCCACTGGAGCACTAACACCTCTTGAAATGTTGCTCTCCCACAGCATTGCCTCTCCCATAATCAGATCAAATTGTGGAAAGGGAGTATTTCTGCTCAGAGAAGCAGAACTTGTACTACAAATTGCATCATAAGCACTCATTTTCACAGACAACATGCCTAATTGAACAGCACTGAAATGAATTTCTTAATTCCTCGCCCATCCTGGCCACCCACCCACTCAGCCAGATGAATCAGTTCTCTCTTGGCAGCCAGGGGGGAATCAGAGGTGACAATATGGTGAGAATGTGCTTTAGTGAAGATGCTGTTTTCTTTTCCACAAATCCCCTGTACCATTCCTTCCTCTTCTCTAAATCAGGCTGCATATGGGTAATATGGGCCATTATTGATAAAAGCCAACCAGAAGTCTGAATATCATTATAAGAACTGGTTTGTTTATGTAAGGTTTTAACCATAGACTTGGACTTGCATATGGCTTCTCTCATCCTGTGTCAAAAAGCATCCTATGTAGCCAAAGAATTAAAAGCTCATATGTCCCCTATTTTATTCTGGTTTGATTTATGATGCGCGTTGATTCTATTTTCTGTCTACAACCTGTTAACTCAGTCTAAGTAGGTTTAATGATAATACCTGATGAAAGCCAGGACCTGATGAAGCATTCATTTAAAAAATTGCTGGGACCAGCCCACTTAGGATTAGATAGTGGCAGGTGGGTAGACGCTAGTTTGCTCTTCACTATATTATTTTAATTAAATAATACCAAAGGCACTGTGGTCAGCAAGCAGGCACCTTTTAAATGTTATACACTGCCATAAACATATATAGTTCAATAAATTCTCTCTGTTGCCTTCCATTCTCAGTAGGGGCCTGGGCTAATATCCCACAAACCAATTGAAACCACTCTTCACAAATTTAATATGTATCAGATACGGCCATGTCTATCAACTCTTCATCATTGTCTTTGTCATGTTTATCACTAATTTTGCCAGCAGAACGTGATTACCTTTCCCTACAGCCAGAAACAGGGCCAGCAGTTTCACTGGGAAACTGAAAAAGCCACCTGCATTCATGACCATCATGATTCCTCACAGTGAACACACAACTTTTTCAGTTCTAAATAGGATTTTTTTTTTTTTTAAATGTGTGCACTGTCCCGGTTTTCTTGCTTCAATATGCCAAAGATAGATTGTACTGTGGTACAGGCAATGTTCAATAATCGGATCAAAGGAGAGGGGAGAGAGACCTTAATAATACAAAATAGATGTAAATTAGGTTAAAATAAATGCTTTGTTTAATATATTTCCCTTTGATGAATGAAGTCAAGGCATAGAATGTGTTATAAATGTAATGAAAAATGGGTAAGTGTGTTTGGTTTTTCAGTGTGGCAAACTTAAGGCACAATTCTGATAATCCACCAGTGAAAGATAAAGAGGAGGGCCAGAGCCAAGCTTCTGAAATCTGAACACCTTCAGATGTTGACCTATTCAACTGACCCGTGGCTTTATGATGGGCTAGACCAGAAACCTCAGACCTGAGCTTCACCCCTCTACATCTCTGGAACCCAAGCCTCTTTCTAGACTTTGTATTTCTCCTTTTTAACATATAAAAACTATAAATAATCCTATTAAATTGCTGGAAATTTTACTTCATTTTTCTCCTTTCTCCTGTAGCTCTTTAAAAGAGGGACTGGATAATTTTGTGATCACTGAACGCTTGTTTTACTATTCAGGCCTGGGCAGTTATAAAGGTAGAGCTTTCATGGAGTAATCTGGTATTTCCCTGGGGAAAGAGGAAGGTATGTCTCCTGTTTGATGAAATATCGTACAGTTTGTTTGCACTTGTTATAGGAGAATTGGGACCTGATTCTTATTTCTCTTAGATTTGATTTCTCTGGTACCACCTGTGATACTTTTATCATGAAATATGAGCTATCTTTCATAACAGACCTGCTTATTGGATGTGACAGTTGCATAAAAAAGTTTAGATTTCTCCCAGGGATGAGAAAGAAGGACAGGAATTTCTACAAAAAAAACCTATGTTGGGATAAGGGAGTTTGAAACCATAATTCATATGTGTCGAAGGGGCTCAGGAATTATTTTTAAGCCAATTAATGAATCTTTGATAGGTGCTGAGAGTGTCTCTGTGTTCAGTGGACAATGTGACACTTTATGCCACATCACTATTTTACATGAATACAAATAACATTAGAAATTATCATTGGCTGTAGAGTCTATCAGTGCCACCAGGCTGGGAAAACCAGCTTGTCACTGGCAGAATAGGGACAGAAGCCTGAGAGCCAAGACCAAGCAGCCAGGGAGAGAGCCCTCTTGGATGCTATAGTCAGTGTAGCTCATGTTGTTTTACACCACACAGCTTGGTGCCATCCAGTGTACCCTCCAGGTCTTTCTGCACCCTCCATTATGACAACCAAGAACCTTTCATTGCTTCCAACAGGAGTGGGCTCTGATCCCATTCCCACAAAAAGCAGTTGATTGTTATAGGTGGACTGCTGGTCTGAACCGGTACGTCAAATCCCACGTTAACTTAAAAAACATTAAAATGATAACTTCATCTCGAGTTACTTTCCTATTCATCTATAGAATTTCTCAATTATGTATGACTAATTTTGCACAAAGTCATTATTTGGAGCAATTTGTCTAAGTATGAGAGGCAACACCTTCAACCTTCCTGGATGGTGGGTGGGGAAAATGTCATAATCAGTTCTGCTTTGGCATGAGTTATTAAGCGGTCACAGGAGTTCAAAGGAGAGAAATAATGAACAGGTAAGTCATTACATGCAAAAATTCTTCTTCTATATTATCAAAATACAAATTAATTACAGATAAGATCAGATGAATTTTCTTTAATGTCAGTTTTTTCCCAGAGATGGTAATGAAAGCATACAGTATGTGGGAGGAGAGGAGTGGAGATGTATGGAAGGGATGTTTTATTAATGTTGGCTTGATTTCACTGGGAAGACGTTGCCTGTGAAAGCAGCAAAGGAATCAGGAAAGGCTCTGGGACATGCAAATAAAATCATTTTTATTGCACTTAGTGTGCTAACTCATGCATGATCTCATTCAGACTCTTAAAGCAATCATAAAACTATCTCCATGCAACAATTACTCCATCAGCCAATGCAATCAGCAGGTAGGGAAGCTGGCAGCCTTTGCCACAGGATCCTCCTGAATTCATTAGCTTGTGGTCAGGATACCTTGACAAGGTTTCCATTCTTGATATTTAAGGGGACGACCGTAACTAAAGTGAACATGTGACTCATCATAATCAAGAAATAAAAGAGCCCACCCTGCTCCCCTCCCCCCTTTTACATGCAATACTAATATTCACATGACAACAAACATTTTCAAAATAATAGTCCTATATACTTAAGACTAATCAGAGCGGGCGCCATCCAACTTGCAAAGGTAGCAATTTTCCTTCATTAAAGCCAAATCAGGAGAGAGAACTTCAGGATTCCTTAGGGCTAATTACAAGGTGTTAATAATAACAATATAATGGCAGCAATTTTCTAGCTTTGCCCAAACCTATAATCTGCCCTGAGTGCCTTATAGGATTGTCTCTGAGTTTATATAAAGCCAAGTGTTAGCCCAAAAATGTTTTAAGTAATTTAATTTTTACATCATGTCTCTTTTCAGTCTGTTTGCATCGATGCGGTAATTGTTAGTGGAGAGCATTTTCGTTGGGGAAGAGGACAAGTAGCAGCATGACTGCTCAGAATAACCCTCTCCCATCTTCCCAGAGTGCACGTTGTACACCAGAAACACAAAATACCTAGGTCAGGCACCTCCGAGCTCAAGCCCAGCCTGCCCAGAGGGACCACAGCCACATTTCTTTGGCCCCTCCTGCCCACAGCGGAAGGGAGGGAGGTAGCTGATTATAAAAGAGCTGGAGACAAACAACAAACAGACAAACGTACAAATTATTTTCACATCCACCTCCTAATTGCTTGCTAAAAACCCTCTAGGACTCCATGATCAAATGTAACATATTGCTGGAGTGGTGATGAGTCACTTGTCAAAAATTTTCAGCCTCAATAGCAAATCAACAGTGCTGGCACAGTGAGGCATGCTCAAGCTACAAGAGACGAAATTGTTGTGTAGCTTCTTCAGGGTGAATCTAGCAAGCTCTCCCCAGCAATAGTTCTCACCGACGTCTGGAGGGTTTTCAAGGTCAGGTCATAATCCTGAAAATCCTATAGCCTCACATGCACAAAGGTGAAAAGAAGAGACAGCTTGATACAAGCACAAAGCAGAAATCTGAATTGAAAATTAATCTCCTGCCAAATTTTGAAATTGTCCCACTATTGATCTGGTTGCAGTTCTCAACCTTGTGGTGATCACTTACCATGACAATGTAATAAAGCAGTGTAATGTAATTTGGAGAAAACTGGTTTTAGTCATAAACTGGAGACATCAGAGACTCTGTTCTGAAGGGGGAAAATGGTAATAATATATTTGTCATTTTTTTCCTGAGAAAATGTGTTTACCTACAGCGTGTCAAATTTTAGCCTGCAGCAAAATGATTTATGAACAAATTCTAAGCTTCTTCACAGCTGACAAGTTAATTCTCACTGGAAAAAAAAAAAAAAAAAAGAGGAATTATGACAACACTGAAGAATGTTAACATGGTACATATTCTAATTGAATAAAAGACACCTTACAGAGCTACAGTGCAAGCCCTTATTCATCTCAAAGCTCCTTACAGGCTGAGAAACTTCAAAAAAATGGTATTACAAATACTGGAGTCAAATTTCTGTGAGTTGGGAAGCTTATCCACTTCAGACTTTCAAAACTCAACTGTGAAACCTCATACAAACAGTTTTGTCTAGAACATTTCTGGTACTTCTCAAATGACAAATAATGTTTGGTTTTCAGGTAATAACTGGAAGAAATGAGAAAAGGAGCAAACTGAGTAGCCAGAGTCACCCATCATAAGGGATTTTTGCCCCACAAAAGCAGGGAGGGAGGGAGGCATGAGAGAAATTTATAGGGGTTATGTGTGTAGGAAATATCTTATTTTTTCCTCTTTCCAGACTCACCCTTATTTAGGAAAAGGGGAAAAACAGTCATAAGGGATTAAGCACAGGGCTGGAGTCGAGTCAGATGAGTTCAAGTGGTGGTTCTTTGTCTATCTTAGAAGATAACCCTGAGAGAAACAAACAGCTCTTCATTTCTGTACTGTGTCTGCCTCCTCTTTTCAAAAGCCCCACCATTTATTCAATAGTACTGCATACTTTGATGTCTAGAGATGAAAAGTGGTTTTTGAGGTAAGAAATCACAGTTTAGACCTGATCTAGAAGAAGCAGCGGCTACTAATGATGAGTAATTTAATTCCATATGAGTAACTTTTGTCTCTTTATGTGTTTGTTTTACAAGACACTTATCAGGTCAAATGGTGCTAAGTGAATAAATGAAGAGTATTTCTTGTGGATAAACTGAGTAAAAAATGACCTATTTTTTTTTTTCTTCCCCACCTCCTCCCAGTTTACAATCATAACATTAGTACAGAGTAGGAACTACTTTGCCCTACCTGTAGTCAGATGCAATCCCAGCACTAAGTAAACTGAACACTTCACACTTGTTCACTAAAGTAAATTTATTCTGATTTATCTTATATACTTGTCAAAAGCTGTGCCAAGATGTATACACAAACCATTTTCTTGGATTGTTTCAAGCTAATCATATTAACATATTTGCTTTATTGGCTTTGGGGGGTTTCCAAGTGGAAATGATTGAAGTAGGGTCCAAAACCAGCTTTGTTTCATTGCCAGTTCTGGTGCTAATGTGTGCTTCATTGGACTTCTACTGTCCGTGTCAATGGGCCTGAACTTCCATATCAGGAGGCTTTCAGTGGAAAATCATCATCAGTTTATTTCTGAAAAATGTTGTGCTTAATAAGTCAATTATTTAGAATGTGAAAGAAAGTGTGACATTGAGTCTGAAAAAAATGGTGCTCATCCATTGCAGTCAGAGAAGCTTGGGGGATTTGTGCAGGCTGAAAAACAAGTTATCCACACAAATATATAGGAAATATTGCATGCAGTGAAACAACAAATTCAGCAGATCCCAGGGGAAGAAAAGATGGCATTAAAAACTGAGAAGTCCATACCACAAACATCTACTTTATCAAAAGTCTGAAGAAGGGAAATGTTAGCCTAGAGAGGTTGTCCGTCAAGGCAAAACACACAACTTTGCTCATGTGCAAAAGCTAAGAGGAGGATAAGCAAAAAATGCAAAAGTTACCGTGACAAAGATATCCTTTATTCTGTTGCTCAATTTCCAGCCATTTGAAAATCTGGGCCATTGGGCGTCCTTGGACTATTCTGAACCTTCCCATAATCAGATGTGTTACGATTTATGGAGTAGCAGAATCAAGCAGGCCAGGCTTACAGAAGCCATGCTTGAGGATGGAATACATCTAAAATCCCCTTGGCTTATTGATGCAAGTCATGGCTTGTAGCAAACACAGTTTTAATTATGGTGAAGCAGTGAAGGTGCAATTCAAAGATAGAGTTAAGAAGGGCACAGATCTCTTGCTGGAGCACTGCTGAGGGTGGGAAAAACAAACAAGACATCAGTACAAAGACAGGCATCCATCTGAATAGACCAGAGACATTGAGTAATACTGCTACCAAGCTTTTCTATACAATTTTTTGCTGCCAGATCTCCAGGTGCTTTGCAGAGGGTTTCAGTTATCATTAGCCCCGTTTTACAGTCAATGTAACTATGATCCCATGCAGTGATGTTATTCAGACTAGATTGCCCCCAGACCAGCCGCAGGATCCAGAACACAGCTCTTCTGGACCCAGACCAACACTCAGAGCTGCTTATACCTCTTTTCCCTGTGGGACCCTTTTTTTTTTATTATTTTGGGAAGATAGGTTGACAGATATCACCAATTGTGTGCATCAAAAAGTGCTCATATCCTGGGAAACAAATGAAAACAAAACCACACATGGATGATTTTTATAGAAAAAGGTTTCAGCCAGCTCCATATCTGTGGCTCTGCATCTCTGTGCTCTGGTTCCTGATATCTTACAATGGGGAATGCTTCAGAGAAAGGCTTTTTGAACTGTATAAGTCACCAGCACATATATATATGCAAAATAATAACAATAGTCATAAAAGGGTGAATTCAGTGACCTGTCCTTCCTTTGTCATTCCCTTTATTTGTGGCTCCCCTCTTTCTGCACATCAATTTTCAATTCTTTTCTCATGGAGGTGACCAAGATTAAAGGTTTACTGTGGCTGATTATTCAGGAAAGTCCCACTTTCTAAATCTGCTTCTAATTAAAAAGGGGCAGGAGGGGAGGAAGGGAAAAAACCCTCCTTACTGTACACACAGGCAGCCTAATCCATCCTGCTGACTTTCATAGGCATGAGCTTCTATCATAGTATTAATAAACTATTTTCTGAGATTTATGTTTCTTAACCCTCTTCACCCCAGAGATTTTTTCGGATGTGAGCTGTAGATGTCACTTCAAGAAAAGATGGGCATCTGACTTTAGCCTGGACATCAGTTTATTTATGAGGGAGGGGGCCAGGAGTTCAACGCTTGTGTTCATAACAGGGCTAAGCAAACAGCTCCGATCCAGCTCTAAGCCATTCTAAATAGACGGAGGAGCTGGTAACCCAACTCCCGACCATTGCTGGAGTTCACGTTTAGGTTGTGATTTTACTCCATTCCCAAATGTCACTTTATCCCTGCTTTTCAGGAGCTTATTTTCAAGGATTTATGAAATGTGAGATGACAAACCTGGTGCAATAATGTTGTGGAGATTTTGCCCTTAACTCACCCTAGAAAATACTCTGCATGAATGGAGTAGAGGTAACTTCCAAGAACAGTCTTATTTCCCCTAGGAAAAAGAAAATCTGAGCTGTGTGCCATTAAAATGAAAAACTCAAAGAGAGTGGTAGGGGACGGAGACGGGCATTAATCAGAACTGGTAAAAAAAAATAAAATGCAAGATTTGTCTTGCCTGGGAAAAAAAAGACACAAAGATGGAAAAAGAAATTAACTTATAGGAGGACAGAACAGCTCTACCAGAATTTGCCCATGGGTTGCACAGCAGACATTTGCCTTTACCATACAGATAAAAAAGTTCCCATTACTTCCTTTTTCTCTATATTATCATTATTACTATTTGTTACTAATAATACAGAACACCTGAACTGTATGTACAGATTCTCCCAGCCACAGGAAAAAGGGTGCTAATGGCTTTTCTGTGCAAAAACTGTGAACTTCTGATCAGGCTTAAGTCAAAAGAATTACTCTTCTCTATGTAACTTTATTTTGAAGAAGTATGGCTTGATGAAGCTTTTAGAAAAGAGATATCATATGAGAATGAGGCAGTTTCTGCCTCAAAATTCCCAGCTGCCCTCCCACAGTAGTTTTCCTATACACTGCCCATTTTAATTTCTGCAGCATGACTTCCATTTCCTGTGTTAGCAGTTGACCCAAAGCAGAGGCTTCCAGAGAGAACAGAGGAGGTCCCCACATATGTGACTACTAGCAGAGGAGAAAAATCAAATTCAAGGAAAGAGATGGAAAGGAAAAAATGTATTATTCTTTTCCAAAGTAATATTCTTTTCCCAACTCATTTACAAAGGTAAATAACACAAAATAAAGCACAGTCACATGAGCTGTCAAATCTAATGAAATTGGGGAAATTACAAGGAAAAGTTGATTGCAGCCACATTGCCAAGAGACCCCCGTCTCACAGATTCTCGATGTTTTCCATCAAGGCAGATATGTAACATCCAGCAGTGCTGTCCATCTGCAGGAAATCTCCTGCAAAGCACTGAACACCAGTGAGGCTCTGGGTATCAAGCTGGCAGCTCATGAGAGCTCTTTCAATCTACGTTTCTTTCTACACCTTCTCTGAATCTATCATCTGATTTAGGAGAGCACTTTTGAAAGAGTGAGAAGGGAGACCAGATGAGTATCACTTGCAGCCACCCTGTCCTGCAGCAGACCTATACAGTCCTCAAAACAAACTTGGCCTGTGAGCCCAAGAACAGTCCAGAAGAGCAAAAAGTAAATACTGTTTGCTGCAGCAGGCAGCAAAAATTAAAATATCATCAAATATTTTGTCCTTCCTAGCAAATGGGGAGATAGAAAAAGGGGAGGAAGCTGGGATTTCTGGCCCACTGGATATCTGCTTCCAGGATATAGCAGAAATGGAAAGGTGATGCAAGTGTTCATGCAGGTACGTGATCTTTGAGTAATAGCTCCTCTTCCTTACAGACTGTAGCAGCTTGAGACACAGAAGAGCTTTCAGGAGTGCCAATATCTCAAACCTGGGGCAACAAAATTTTTTTTTAAATCAGTCATAGTTACATATCCAAGGTTTCTTCTCTTCTTGGCTCTTGCTATGCATGTATCATATGCATGTATCACTTTTTTCATAGTTCATCTGCTTATTTGAGTCTCAGATGCATTACAGTAGCAGTAGCCACTGAGGGCAGCAAGTATGCCCATGCCCTGTGCCACCTGAAATACCTGTGGCTGCAATCAAGCAGGGGAACCTTCAGTTACTGGAATTCCTTATGGAGCTCCATGCTCAGAACACTGGATGGGAGAACTTATTAAAAAATTAAAAACTACTGTGAATTATCACTAGAGTCAACACATGGGAGCACAGAGTGCAAACATCGGGCTTGATTTCTTTCTGATTACATGACAGGAAAAAAAAGGAAAAAAAAAAGATAAAATAATTAATCAGTAAGAATGATACCAGTGTCTTGGTTTCACATGTAGTTTATAATCTGACACTTTGTTTGATGCTTTGCTTATATACAACAGGCATTCTCTCCTAGCACAGTTACAGGGAGAAAAAAAATCTGCCAAAAATCCCTTTGCTATTACTTGAATGTTAATGTAGTAGTAGTACTGTGCAGCCTCTGAGGTCAAGGGGGTGAAGACATCAGCACAGAGGCATCAGAGTTGGTGGTTGCATTAAACAACATTGGACATGTTCATATAAAAACAACCATTGGGATGTTTTCATGCCACATATGTTTGCATAAATATCTGTATATATTTATAACCCACCTCTTCTCATAAAGATACAAAGCTATCTCTCTGGTGATTTACATTGTGTATCTATAATCTGCTGCAAAGTCAAAGCAACTGAACTGTGGTCTGTGGAACTACTCCAGATTTACACTACTGTAATAAAGATCAAAATCTGGCCCTGAATATTACCCTTTCTATTCACAAGCATATTTTTATGTTTCTGTTATCTTATGCCTTCTTACATTCCTGAAGAGTTTTCCTGCTAACATACTTGGACTACAAGATTTTCTCTAATCATCTAATCTTGGCCCTTTTTTAAGAGAAGGGAAAGCTGATAGCTGGGTTAAATTACAAAAATGACAGTATTATATGATTAGCAGTATCAATATGTAAAAACCAATCTGAGTATCAGCCACTGCTGAGCATCTAATTATATTCATGAAATCCTACAAAAGTTCCACTTCATTTTACTGTGAAACTAAAAAGGCAAATTATTCAGAGGACGTGAGGAAAACAAAAATTGCGCTTCCGGTAGTAGCATCAATCTGTGTTTGTGAGATGAATTTGGCATCCTTCAAAAACTAATAAAAACCCAAAATCTTAATGATCAGTTATTTATACATAATATAGCTGGGGGAGGTGGGGTGTGTTTGGGGGTTTTTTGGTGGGTTTTTTTTGGTTGCAGAGATGAGCTTGTTGATTCTTCAGGAAACATGATTTGGAAACTTTCTGCAGTAATTTTTCCTTGAAATCTGAAAGATATCAATCACACAAACATGGTCCATAAAGGAGAAAAGGAATCAAAATCAAGATTTTAGATCTGTCCATTAGTAAACATAACTCTCTCTGTTATAGATGATATCCAAGCAATAGAAGTGACATGCCCAAGACCCACAGGAAATTGGTTTCAGTGCCAGGTTGAGATTGCAAGAGTTCCCAGAGCCTGTGCACTCATCCATTCCTTCACCCATTACACCATTTAATTTAATCTGAAAAAACACCTATTCATACTCTAAATGTTATTGGAAACCTGTAACACACCTGATTTTTATAGTCCTTAGAAAGGTTTTAAGGAAAAATTCTGACAAATTAACTGCCATACATTATTTAAGAATATTCTGTTCTGTCTCAGCACAGGATGATCCTTTCATTTCACTTTTGCATGCTGCCAATCTGTCCATATGTAAGTTAAATAATTGTGAAAATCTAGTTCCAGACATAGCCCCTTTCACCACCAACATCTTAGCCATAGTTTAACCTATGTAATTTTCTTCAGTGAGAGTGTTTATGCTTCCAAACACCTACTGTGAATGCCAGCTGGCTTTAGATGTAAAAATTACCAAAGAAGAAGGAATATAAAAGTTGCAAAAGTGTTTTTAAAGACACTTCCCCCCACCTGAATCCTAGTGAAAGATGTATCATAAATACTAAATGAGTTTTTAAATACCTGACCTCGGGGATTCAGTACAAAAAAAGGAGCAAGGGGAAGCAAGTCAATTAATATAGCTTGATATAGTTCCACGGCCAAAGTGGCTGGATCCTCACAGGCTAATGTTCTCAGAGACACAACGAAATAAAAATGTTATCTCTCTTTCAGCTGTAATCTCTGATCAGAACGTTTAATCAATTAGCATTGCTGTTGTCAAAACTTGCTCCCAACAAAGGATGAGAAAACCTGCCGGAGGGGGATCCCAACGGCTGGCCAATTCCAAACCATGCAATAAGGTGGGAGACTCGTCCCTGCAAGAAACGTCATGTTTTACTAGGGTGCATCACTGACTTCTGTGTCGTGAGATGAGAACACTTATCTTACATTATTCATCTCAGAAGCACTAGCAGAATGTCAAATAACCCCAAAAAGAAGAAAAGCTTAATGCCAAGAATTGGAAGTGTCAGATTACACTAAAGAGGGTGTCTTTTTATTTTCCCCTTTCAGAAAGCAGGGGACTTGTGATCTTTGGAAAGTGGGCTGCTGCTTCTGTTTTAAAAAAAAAAACAAAAACAACACAACATGTTTGGAGGCCAACTGTGAAAAACTTGCTGCATGTTTTCCTTGCTCTATGAGTCACTTGGGGTTTAGTTGCTTAGAGCTGGTCATTATTGGAATTCCAACAAAAATGACAAGAATTCTTTTTTTTTTTCCAGTGAGGTTTATTATCTCTCTCATTAATCCAACCTTTGTGTTAGAGAGTTCTCTGAGGTCTGGGACAAGAACAGGATCTCATTGTGCTAAATACTGTACAAACATATAATGGCTAAAATAAACAGGCAGGGGATCGGGAGACAAAGGGTAGAAGGAAGAAAATACAATTGTTCCCATTTCATACATGGCAACTCCAGGCCCAGAGAGGTCATCAGACTTACTTAAAGCAAGGGACAATGTCCAGAGCTTAAAAATTTACTAGTGTTTCCTGTGGGAGAGTACGCAGCATTAACCACAAAATTACCTTTCCTTTTCACCTACCTATCTGCTTATGAATGCACAGCCTGCCATGAAACCCTTGATTTTCTCCTGAAATGCAGCAGGGCTTCTTGTTTGTCTCTGGTCCTCCATCAAAACCCTCCTCAGAGACTCCTGCTTTGCAGCTCATAAGCCATCTGCAGAGCTTGCCCATCCTCTGCACTGTGCTGCTGTAGTAAATACCCTGGCTCCACTATCTGTACCCTTGATTTATCTGTGCCATGGACATAGCTTCAATGTGGTGTCATCTTGGTACCTGTCCAGATGGGTGTATTAACTACAATATTTCTTCACGAGAAATTCAAATGTAGGTCATGGTAAACAAATGCATTTGAATGGAGATCGTTTGTTTGGGGACAGAGAGACATTTGGTGAGTTTTCAGAAGACTTTGTATGGGGCTTCTCCGTAAAGGGTAGCTGTAGAAAATAGATCACCATTATGGGACAAGGGAGAAAGTGTCTTCTTGCCTTAAAACTGCCAAGTAGCAGTTGGTACAGTGTAATCCCCAGAGCAAAGGAAAGACAAACCCAGGGATTGTTCTCATGTCAGAACTGCAGAGCAGCGAGATTTAATGTGTTGGTTTTTTTAATGAGTTGCAGAAAGAAGTGGACAGTGAGGTGATGAAATTTCCTGAAGTGCTGACAGACTAAGACGTTCTTACTTAGTTATGGGAAATGCTGGAATATGCATGTTAATTGGTATGACTGTTTAGGGTTGTATTCAAGCGTGCAGCGTTCTTGGAAAGAACTGTATTGGTTTCATGTGCACCTTTTTGATGTGGTGTTCATTCCTGAGCCACGACTCCATCTCTTAAGGATTGGAAAAGACAAACAACCATGGCAAATGTGGCAACAGCAATGCTAGAGAGGCCCAGGCTGGATTAAGAGGGGTCTAAAGGGAGTTCTTATACTTGTAGGGGGTCCTAGGAAAAACAAGAGCAGAGCAAGAGCCACCAGGAGCAGGAGCAACATGCTCTGAACCCCTCACCAGAAGGAGATGACAGCTGTCGTGCTCCTCTTTACATATAGCACCCACATTTCATGCTCAAAATCACAGCCTAAAAGCAATGGACAGAGATCCACATTATTTCCTACCATCATATCACTCAACTCAGAAACTCTTACGTACTAAAAAAAATTAATTAAAGACAGCAGTATATCTATCAGTCAGATGGAATGAAGTACTGGCACCACGCTCTCGGCTATTGCAGTGCAATAGCACAACTGGGACAGCTGGAGCTCCAGCTTGGATGCGAGAAACAGGGCAAGCTTGAGATATTATTAAATGAAAGATCAGCTACACAGTAGCATTCCCCAAACATACTTGAAAAGTGACAGCCACGCAAAATTAACCAGAACATGACGGATTAATGCAGGCTGCAGAGAGTACAGTGGGGTCATTCAGCTGTTCAGAACGCTTCACAACAACAATTTATGACATGACTGGCTGATTTCTGAAAAAAAAAATGAAATGTCTAAAACCATAACCAAAAGGCTATGAGAAATGGTGAAATTCACACCAGAAATACACACTAGAAAAATGGTTGGCTTGGTTACTACTTATTTACTATTTTTTTTTGTCAGGGTTTTTTTTATTTTAGGGTATTTTATTCATTCACAGTCCTCCAATTTCAGCTTGTAAATATCCAAACAGCCAAAACAACTCCTTGAATTGAAGATATTTTTGTACCATTTGCAAATTGAAAGTTAGGATCTCTCAGACTAGCTGACAGTGCTAGAGGAAGCTTTTTCAGAATTAGGAACCCAAAGCAGTTTTCAGGAGTGAATTATACTCTAATTTTTGCAGATTTCTGGGAGAGAGAGAGTACTCCTCAAAATCCAGTGTGGTTCCATCCTCGATTTATTTCAGGACTTAATCTGTGCAAATCTGAATTTACTGACATGTAACAAAGTTTGAAGAACTAAAGAAATAAACTGAATGAGAGTATTTCTGTTGTCAGAGTTAACAATGGATTAATAAAAGAGCCATAGTCAAACCTCAGTCCCATGCTTTACTCACTCCTCTAATAGCCAAGAGACTGTTGTGTTAGAAAAGGGTGCAATAAGGACACGTTGTCCTAGTCATTGTGTTTCCTAACATTTTGTTAAATGGACACATTTTTGTGGGTTAATAACCTGGCTTGTTTTCTGATGCTTACATTCAGTTGCAAAAGCAGCTGAGAGGGAAAAAAAATGCAAAGAAAGACTAGAATAAAAGCCAAGAAAACCTTCTGTGGAAGTGTAGGTGTTTGGACATGATAGCCTTTTGGCAACTTCAGATGTTGGTTGTGTTTTTTTTTTTTTCCTAGGTGTTTAAAGAAAAGCAATTACCTCTGTGATGACACTTAATATGCCAAGATTCAGCCTTGAGCAATTTTTTATGGCTGTGTTATAAACTCCAGAAACTACAGAGTACACTGGATCCACTGAAAGATGTTTCAGTGTAGCAGTTCTGACAGGAAAACTGTGGTTACACTGGCATCTGAAAATTCTTGAAAAAAGACAAATAAGCAAGCAAAAAACCAGTGGTTTAAGGGGGTGGAAATGCTGCATCATTGGCTAGAGAGGTATAATAAATGGGCTGAGATTCTTTGCCTTTTTGAAGCTTATCTTTAACTTTCGAAGCAGATTTTACCCGCTTTGTGTTTGTTTCAGCAAACATGACCTTCACCAAAGGGATAAAGGAGGAAAAGCAGGGGATGCTGGTATAGTCAGAAAGGGTTGTGCCCTGAGGTTTACAGACCCTGGGCAATAGCTCCATATGCAGCAGCAGCTTATTCCTGTTCCCGTGCTCAGGTTAGGATCAGGGCTCTTACACCCAGTCCCCAAGTCTGCAGCATGGACACCTGATACCTTCTAGAGAAGACACTGACCACTGCAAGGCTGGACCCCAAATTAATTCTGGCTAAGAGACCATTGGAAAAATACAAGTGGCTTGTGCTTCCTTAACTCCAGAGGTGTCTGGGATGGGTTTTGTTATCGGCACAAGCTGCTGGCCGAGGTGACACCCAGCAGCAGTCAGGACAGGACCTTTGGCAAAGCAGGAACAATGCAGACACAGATCCCAGCTCCTGCCACTTCTGCTTTCAGGGACTCCTGGTGCTTTGAGTGGTGACTTAGTGTGGTTGTAAGGACAGCAATGGATTCCTCGTGTAAACTAGGCAAAACTCAGAATTAAACAATATAAGATCACGAGGTTGTTTCCTTTGTAACAGATATATGGCATCAGGAGGTTTTTTATATTAATGAATTAATTAACAGAAATAATAGTTCAAGAAGATATATAGAAAAGCAAATAAATGTGCCAGGGCCTGAAGCATGTGAAATAGTGGGGAGTTTTCCTGTATTCTGACACTTACCCCCTCCTGGGTTGTAAACCAGAGAAGGGGAATCATTGTGCAAAATCCGGGTTAGAATAGAAATTCCTTCATCTCTCTGGTCATGACCCTGGCTTTCCCATGTATGTTCCCTGTATGTCTTGATCAATATTTTCTCTGCTATTTCAGTAACTGTAAACTGTCATTCTAAGAACCCACAAGTTATAACATTAAATAATGTTTTCAGATATGCTTATGTTGTTTATTCTAAGGATATGTCTAAATGTATCCTTCTAATTGCTTCATGGAAAAACAAGTTTACTTTATGGTTTGAGGGTGTAAGGCTGGGTATCATATTACTCCTGTATTTGTATAAGAGTGACTATTCAAATGGCTGTGATAAGCTACAAGCTTGAAGAGCTGCAATTAGATGTTTCCAGAAGCTTGTGCCCTGTCAGTCAGCACAAGGTGCTACAGATTTTGTAAAAATGCTACACTGAGCTACTTGGACATTTTCGAAATGAAATATTTGTTAAAATAATGTCCCTTTTCCCAGCATCAAAGTATTGGATTTTGTTTGCTTGGGGTTTTTTTCCAAAACTTTTTGGATGTTTTAATCTCACTTTTTAATAAAAATATGCTTAGAAATGTGTTGGAAAGTCGTATTTGATACTAAAAAAAATTTTTAAAAACACAGTGCGTGTTAAATTGTGTCTTTGAATCCATCTCTATAGTTAAAGTGATGAAAAAATCTTATTTTTAAAGGAGAACAGACTCAATGAAGTGAACAGACATATAGGTACTGACTGATTCTGTTGTTAAGAGAAATGCAAAATTTGAAATGAAAACTTGTTTTTAGCATTTCCAGAATTTGAAAAAGGAAGAAGTAGCTCTCCTTCCTGAAACCAGCCAGCTTCATAAAGGTGCTCTCCCAGCAGTGCAAATGAAGATGCTTATTCAAACTTGCAAACAAAATCCAGGAAGATCCTTTTGGCGGTTGGTATGAAACCATTATGCAGGTGATTAACCCATTAATTTTCAAATGTGTACGTTGTCAAACATGACAAAACAAACGAGAGGAGGATGAAAGCAAAGTTACCAATTACGATGTTGCACGAAGGAGTCAGCCCAGATTTAAGTGACAGACCTTTCTTTTCCCTTTAGGTTAATATTGCTTAAATTGCACCGAGCAATTTGCCACATATGATGCAAGTTAAATACCACTCCTGCAAACTCCGTGGAGAATTTTGCTGGCTCAAAGCACTTACAGGTGGCAAGACTGAATCAACCAACTTCAATTGAAATGTATATTTGACTGGATATTGCATTTCCTTTGACTTAAAATGCAAATTGCAACTAACTTAGACAGATCTAGCTTTGGATGTGGGAAATGTGAATCAAAAGTCATTCAATCAAATGGAAGTCAGGGCTCCACAGCTTAGTTTCTGTTTCAACCACTGATTTATAAAACTAAGGGTAGACAATAATCTTTTTATGCTCTTGTCTTTGTGTTAACCAGCTTTTAATTTAAGTCTATAATTTTAGGAATGATTTGAGATCTCAGCAGCAGAGATTCTCTTCTGTGTGGTTGCTATAAATACATGTATAGTGAGAGATGTACACACACATACTTTAAAAAAAATATTTGAGATCAGATCTCAAGGGTTCGTATGTTATTGTTTGATGAAGATATAATGCGGAGAATATAAAGAGAGTTTGTTTGGAGGTAACTAAAGAAACCCTGGCACTATCCATCTTTTAACTCATCAGCTATCTTGAACACGGATAATAAAACAAACATTTTCAGAGAACGGCAAATGATTTTTAAGACATCACTCCAGAGATACCAAACACGCATTACTCTTGATATCCAGAGTAAATTTTAGGGCTGAAAAAGTTGTTATCAGCTTCTGGTGTTCCCCTTTAAGCACAATTATGTTTCTCCCATTTAATCGGTGATCAAATTTTTTTCAGACCTCCATTTTACCAGTCCAGAAACTTCAGTAGAACAACAGCCTAAAAACTATAAACATTTCCCTTACTATTACTAACACCTGTACTCAAGAAAATGGAATTTCAATCATTGCTTTTTTTTTCTCTTTCTGATTTTTTTCTCTCATACCAAGCCATTCATTTTGCTTGGGTTGTAGAAGTCAAAAAGTTACTGTTATTTGCATTTTTACTTTTTTCATTCTGGCACCACAGAATTTGGGAGGTGGTAGCGGGGATTTTAATTATATAAGATAATTCTTTTAATTGGAGAACTTAATATCTCCCTGTTTATACTTTCTTACATTCTTGATTTCAAAAAAGAAATATGCTGTTTGTTTGTTTTACAAAATCCAAATTTGGCCTGAACAAGCCCATGGAAGAGCCAGTTAATAAAATTACTCAGTATTTATGCTTCTCCCTAAAGACTGCACAGAGCTAGCAGGAGAATACACACATGAAGGAGTGTCTGTCTCTCTCAAATCCAGCACTGGATGATCTCATGTTTCTCCTGCCTTTTTATATTGTTGTTGGAAACCTTTACCTAAAAAAAAAAAAAAAAAAAAGAAAAGGAGACAAGAGTTGATTTGCCTTTCTGATGGAGACACACACTCAGTGGTGGTTAGAAAATTCTGTTCTTCCCTCATCTCTGTAGGTTCTGTGTTAGTGTCATCCTTCTGCTGTGACAGTGGACAGTGGGCAACCTACACCATTCATATGCTACTTAAGAACCAGCCTATAGCCTAGTAGAAGGACTGAAGAAAAACTGTTGGAGTGAAAAGAAGTGGAACTGGATCTGAAGACTTGGAAGCAACCTTTCTGTTCCTCATATTGTGAAGCCAGCCCTTCAGTGGAAGTTAGAGTAACCTAGCATGGGCTATGAAACCAGGGTGCAATAAGGGCAGGAAAACACAAACAGGACAGATGCTTCTCTTGGGAGCAGGAGGGAAGGCACCGAAGAGGCAAGATGGGAACTCACAGCCTCTCCTTTCACACCTGGGCAGTGCTCCAGCGTCTGCTGAATCAAGCCCAGGGCTGGAGGCAGTGTTTAAAGCCAGTGTGGGGGCAACAGAGGTGAGTGGGGAGACAGCCTGCTCCCTGGCCATGGGCTGCTTGGAAGAGATCCTGAGCACTAGAGAGAGAGGGTGAAACTGTCCTTCTCCAGGTGTGCTTCCAGCTCCTCATGCTGTCTCATTCCTCCTTCTCCCTTGCCCATCTTGTGGGCGTGTAGCCAGGCCGAGGAAAGCCAGCACACCTCTGCGTACAGGGCTGCACTGCAGTCAAGGATGGTCAGAGCAGAACATGCACCAGTCATAGATCATTTCCAACAGCCTCCTGGGGTCACTGACAATGATCTGAGGGAAGGGGCAGCAGATGCCACTTTATACAAGTGTTATTTCATGTGGGCATTTACTACCTTAGTCTAATCTGCTTTTCTTCCCATGCTAAGACCAATGCAAAACCAAGAATGAGCCCTTTGATTTCTTTAGGACCCTTTGGCCCCTGCAGCACAAGCTATGCCTGCAGTGATGTTCTGCATTTGAATACAAGCACCAGTGGGAATGATGAAGGTAAATCAAGGACACCTATGCCCCGTGATTTGCTCTGTGCTGTTTGTAGCCTGCAGAAGCTGCTTTTCTTGGCATTCACCACCTTGAAAGAGAACACTTTGCATTTTGCTGCAAACTGATCTGCAGAAGGAAAATACACACACTCACACCAAAATCTGATTTTACATGCTGGCCTTTTTGCTAGTAAAGAAAAGCAAAGGGATAATCACCAACAATAATGTTACACTTGCAATAAGTAGTTGCTATGGAGAAAAGCTTCCAGTGTTTCCCAGAAGGCATCAGCAACTTTCATATTTATTGAGTATAATCTGTCTTTTGCATTACCCTCTTTGAATTCTACCACACCAATAATAACTCTAATCGTACCATTAGTAATTACTTCCAAGGTTTCCTGCCAGTTTCTCCTTTATTACTAAGTGGTAGATGTTCACAGCAAGGCATTTTCCCTCTTTTCCTGTAATCATGGATATACTTAATCTTGACCTATTTGAAACATGACCAAAGAAATCAAAATCTTACTGAGTAAACTAAGAATTTAAACTTGTGAAAGATGTATTTACACACAGAAAAAAAATGTTTGATTTAAAGCGCAAATGGAAGTGCAAAAGAGATAAAGGATACTTTATCTTTCTGTTTTGTCTACGTTAGCACAGAGATGTGTTGCAAATCTAGCTAGTACTGGTCATGCTCCAGTAGATCTGGTGGGAATTTTGAATCATGCAAAGCCTTTGTTAACATATTAGACCTTGGGCTGATTAGGCCAGTTATAATTGAAGTGAAGTTAGGTCATAATGAGGTTGGCTCTGATGGACCTACACTGATAATGATGGAGAAGCAGAGCCAATATTATCACTGCAGACCAAGGCTGACTAAACTCTTCTGATTGCTGTTAGTTCAAGATTTATCCCTCTGCAGTGTAGAAAACTGTTAACATAATTTTAAGATTATTTTCTTGGCCTATGTGGATCTGCCTTTCACTGGGCTCTAAAGAACAGCAGCCCCCTCCCTAGCCCTCTCCTTCTTCCCCTGTGCAGCATATGGCTCTGGAATCCAAACTGCTACAGATCCAAGGGTTGCCCAGGCTGTTATCTGTTGTGGGCCAAATGAAAATTCATTACTCAGATACTCCTGCATGCTGGAGCTCTGGTTGCTGTCTAAGTCTCTGTGTTGTGGCTGAGAACCATCTGGAGTAAATCAAATGAAATAAAACCTCTATTAACTGAACCTTAAATATCCAGAGCTCGCCATTATCACGGTCAAACACCCTGACATTGCAAAAATGTCTTTGCTTGATACAAATCAGTGTTTCCCACGTTTCTTCACCATTGTCACTGCTGTTCAGGAAATCGAGACTGAGCTGGTTGCCTGCATCCTGAAATATTTTGAACCACATTGTTATGTAGCTCAGTTGTGGAAGCTGACCAATGCCAAGCCACTGACAAGATCAGGGTCCAGCTACAAACCAAATCCTTAAATACTGAGAGCATCTCTGAGCATAGTGGTCTTGTTAGCACCACTTTGAAAAAAAAAACCAACAACCAATTGTTGAAAAAACAATTTGATTTGACTGTAGAGTAACTGAGATTTTTACAGATGAGGAACTGTGGGGAGTTACTGTCCAAGGAACTTTCCAGTGGAACCAATTGGGATTGTGCAGTCAGAAGAAAATGTAGTCTTTTAATAAAAAGCACACAAAACCTGAGTCAGTCCATTACATGAGGCAAAAACCCATATAACAGACTATACTGTCCTGATGGCAAACCCTTTCTGAAAGTGCTCCCTCCTCACAATCTCTGCAAGCAGCCACCTTGAGCTAGACTGAAAGAATATTTTTTTTTTTACCTTAGAGGCTATAAATGAAGTTGTTTAAAATTTATTTTGTAAGTGCATAGGCAAAGATAGTGCTTACATTGGAAAGATGGTTATTTTCCAGAGGGAAATTATGGAAATAAGACAGTGTGGGATATTTCTAATGACCTTACATAAGCAGCAATACATGCATAACAAGAGGGAAAGCTATACTAACAGGGATCGAAGGACTGCAAACTGGATGAGTTAGTGATTCTTCTCTGATTTCTGAGAGGCTGTGCAAAATAAAGCTGTAAAAAAATGTTGCATGGATTTAATGTCATCATTTGCTAAATTAACATCCTTCCAACGTCTGTTATATTCTAAAGTATGATTTGCTTTGCTTATTACAACTTTCCGTGCAAATACGTATATATACACAAATAAAAATTGTTGCCCTTCTTAAATAGACTTGGAGCTGATACAATCTACAGAGGAATTAGGAGCATCCAAATAAATTTCCCACCCCTGCCTGTCGGGACCCTGATGGCATTCTCTGCAGAGCTAATATCATCTCGAAATGCAATCAGGGTAATTGCGAACCCCGTGAAACAGCCCTGAATGTAATTAAATAAAGGAAAGGAAAAAAAATCCCTGTAACCTTGGAGGGCTGGCTGGAATCCGGAGTGGAATGTGCTCGCTCCGGCGCTCGCTGCCCACCCCACGCACATCCCGCACCCCGGGTAAGAAAGCTCCGGCAATGAGCTGGACAGGGCTGGGTGTAAAAGCACGTTTGGGCTGAGGGTTTTAGCTCTCTCCAGATTCCTGCGGGGAACCCCGTGGGTTTGGCAGCAGCCAGCTGTGAGCTCACACCCAGCACGACCGGCCAAGGACGGCAGGCGCGACACGCGAGGGCTCCGGCGCAGCGCCACGCGTGGGGGAGCGCGACGGGTTGGCTGCTGCGGCCACCCGGGAGGGGCTGAGCTGAAATCGCCGCTCTCTGAGGCACAGGGCTGGGTCCCACCGAAAGCATCTCTCGTCTCAGTCATCGGGCAGAACTAAAACTAGACTCAAAATAGCTTTATTAGATAGCTGCATGGATCAGTCCCCGCCTTCAGTCTACCAAATAAAAATTTTAAAAAAAGTCCTTAATCCCATTTCAATATTTTTCTTAAAAAAAAAAAAAAAAAGTAATTGATGAAAATTTAAGTTTTCTTTAAAGAAATTGTCCTTGAGAAGTAAAGAAATCATCCAGATGATCTCACAGAGTCAGGCACGCTCACAATCAATTTGTACCAAATCTAAGTCGGTAACCCAAAAGCGGTTTATTGATTGGTTTATTCTATTAGCCTGGATAATCAGAAGGAGATGGGCAGCTACGGGAGACAATCGGCACGATCGCAAAGCTGCGATCATTCAGGGGGCTCGGGATAGGTTTGGAAAATAAAGACGGGACGCTGAGTGGGAAAAAAATAACTGACAGCAGATAATTGTAATTCGAGAACTGCATCAAGCGTGGGACATATCTCCACACTGCGCATATACTGCATAAATAATAGGATTTTTATAGGAGCTCCGTTTGAACACAGAATAATTTAGTATATTTCCCAACTCCCACCTCCTCTATATTTCCTAGATTGGTGAAGGGAAGCAGGCAAAGCATCGAAAACGAATGTATATGAAAACTGACAAATAAAAGTAAAATGCGCATATAAAAATGAACCCAGCTGCTTGTTCATTTAGGGAGATGGGCGTGCGTAGGCAGTCTCTGGGAATAATCGGGTGCTTGAATCTAAGTCAGTGCAGGAGCTCTTAGTTTATAACTCTCCACACATAATTTTCCGCACTGGGGTGAATCATTTTCATGTATTCATAACCCAGACAAACAGGAAGGTGTGCGCGATAATTAAAATTCACTGCAGCAAGTTCGATAGAAACCGTTTGCAAACGGAAAGACAGAGCCCGGAAAAAAAAAAAAAAAAAAAAAAAAAAGTTTTAAGGTCATAGATCGTAATTTTTTTCCCCTTTCTCTCCTTCTTAAAAAAAAAAAAAGAAAAAAAAAAAAAGAAAGAAAGAAAAGAGGTCTGCGAAGTCTCGGGGAGTTCGTGCCGTCCGCCCTGGGGCACCGCTCTCAGGGGACGCGTCGCTGCGGCCCCCGACGGGGCGGGGGTTCGGGCCGACGGGGCGCCCGTCCCTACACTTGACTGGAGTCAACCCCAATGGTATTTTGCCCACGTTATTTTTTCGATGGCGGATTTGGGGTGTCCCTCTGTGGCGGCTCGGGACGGTCCGGGCTCCGAGAGGCACGACGCCAGCAGGTGCCCGGGGTTTCTCTCCTCGGGGCCCAATCCTGCACTCTCAGGAAGCAGCGGCGGCTGCTCTAGCTGCGAGGGAACCTGGGTCCGGCCCCGGTCTCCAGCACAGAGCGGGACACTCTGGGGCCCGGGGTCGCCTGAGGAAGCCCTGTCACCGCACACGGCCACGGGCACACCCCGGAGTCCCGCTCTTCTCAGCGAGGGGCTGTGCATCGCCTCCGAAAACCAAGTCTCCATCCGATCCTCTTGATCGCGAGTTTTCTGCATGTAAATATAACCTCTCTAACAGCGCTTTCCTCCCTCAAAGCTTTCCCATGTGTTTATTTAAAAAGTTATTACCTCGGAAAAAAAAAATCGTTTTCAATCCTTAAGGGCAAAACTGTTAACTGCTTTGAGCAGGAAGACATCTGATCTCTCAGAACTATCCCCTGCCTCTTGCCAAACAGAATAAATATCTGATCGTAAATTAAATACCTGCGTAGAGAGAGGGAGAGAACAACCCTCGGCGGGTGGGAAAGGAGACGCTCGTATTATGCAATAATCACGGTTCATTGTGCACTCACTGTCTTAACGAGTGGATGACACCGGTGCGATAAATAGGAACCATTGTCGGGTGACACAGAGGACAATTATAACGCGTGATTGCACTTACTGCCCATTTCCCGCACCGAATATAGCGCAACTTTGCTTCATCGCACCCACCTTCCCCGCGCATCGGGAGCCGGGCGCCGAGCGGGGCTGCGCGTCCCGCCGCGCAGGGCGGGCAGAGCCCCCCCGCCCACCCCGCGCTCCCGGGGCCGCGGGACATGTGTGTCCCCCCCGGGGGATGCTCCGGGGAAGGTCCCCCCCCGCAAGCCGCCCGGGAGGTGGCTCCGCAGCCAACAGCCATCAGCCAAAACGGCTGCAGAAACAGAGTCCGAAAGGCTCAAGAGGAGGATCTGGATGGAAGCGCCGGTAACCAGACCCGATCCCTCGGAAGCTCTGATGTTCAGCTCCTCTTAATTCCTTTCGAGCGTCTGGAGATAAATGCGGTAATATCTATGATCACACTGCCTTTCTCTTGGCTCCAGGTCTCACCTGGAACAAGGCGATGAGACAAAAATCTCCCAACCTCTGACACATCAAATATTACCTCGGCGTACACCTCGTTTCGGGGTAAATCTTAAACCTGATGCACACTCTGATTCCATTTTCCTGCCTTTCTTTCTAAGTCAAATCGGGAGCCTTATCTTCCTTTCCTAAAGGACTTCCACACGCCAGCCTCACGGTGACTCGTTAAAAAAACTCCTCTCTTTAGAAAACGGCTTATTAACCAAATCGATCATAAAAGGAGGGGGAAATGCTTGTGGGGTTGTCCCTCCCGGAGACTAAACGCTCTCCCCAATGCCCGCGGGCGTTTTGTCCCCGCCAGTAGTCTGTAAAGGACACGGGCTTGTGCTTTGCGTGGACTGGGAATACAGGACATCACTCGTGTAATGATCCGAATGGGCTCCCTCCTGATTTACACCGATTGGGGGGGTGGCTGGAGAAATTGGGTAGCCCTCCCCCCGCCCCAATTCACCAGCACCAGCTATCACAGACTAATTATCCTGCGGCATTTCGTGGTGAGGATGCTGCCCACGGCCCGATGGATACAGGAGCGAGGATGCTGCAGCAGTGCCGGCCCGTCGCCTCCCTCCGCCCCCGGGCTGGGAAAGGCGAGGCGGAGGTGGGCCGAGGGGCAGCCTGGAGCCTGGGGGGGGGGGGTGGGGAAGGGGGAGGCGGGAGGCGGAGCTGGCCGGGACGGGCCGTCGCTGCTGCTGCTGCTGGAGCCGGTCAAACGGCACAGCCACTTCCCCCAGGAGCTTCCCTTTCATCTCCCCGCTCCTGGCGCCTGCAAAACAGCCTCAGTTTGTCTGCAACGTCTCTCCTCCCCCTGCGCTCCCTCCCTCCCCGTCCCACTCCAGCTGAGAGCCCCAGGACCGGGGCGCCCCGAGCCCGCCCGGCTCACGGGGGCTGATGCTGCCGGAGGCGGACGGGGGGAGGCTGGGGGGTACGGGGGCTATTAGGAGCTTTCTGGGCATCTTTGGGAACCGGCCGTGCTCTGTGAGGCGGTTTCTGACGGCGGCTCGAATTTGGGGGGCACACGGGCGTGGGGCTGGGAAACAGCCCCAGGGAGGGGCCGCCCCGAGAACCGGGCGGTTCCCACCGATCCCCGACGGCCGAGCCCCCGGGACCGCCCTCCCCGGGAGCGGGGTCTCACCGGGGACACGAGGGGGGAGCCCGACGCAGGGGAAAGCCCCCGGACTCACGTCGGTTCCCCGAGCCGGGAGAATTCCCTGCTGGTCTGAGGCTGGGCGGCCGCTGTGAGATCCTGGGTAGGGGGAAAGCCTTAATTCCTAGAAATTCCAAACCCTGTCTCGGCGAGGTTTCCATCCCGGCATTCAGTGCCGTGTGGGGCTTCATTCTCCTATGTTTAACTCATAGGAGGAGGATGAAGGAGGGGAGGGGTGAGGGAGGAGAGAAACCTCCGAGTTCAGACTTTAGACAGAAAATGCTCCAACCTCACCATGGGCTAACGCCGAAGAGGGGAAATGCCATGAGCAAACCCTGCCACACTTTGCTATCTCAGGCGCCCCTCTAGCACCCGAAGCCAGCCAAACCAGGCTGGATGTCGCAACTTCTGCTCCGTGCTTCACAGTGTCGAGAGAAGCTTATACCTTGGTCGCCCTCCTTCCTCCAGCCTCCCAAAGGATAGCAGCACAGAGAAGCCACCCCAAGCCCACGGGGACAGTGTGTGAGCTTGCACACCCAGGCCACAGCCAGGCACCCAGGGAGACAACCTGCACCCAAGGGACGTGATCAGTGTCACTGTGACCTGCCTTCCTGTGAGCTCTCCTTCCCCAGGCGCCCTTCCAGCGGGCATTGACTTTGGGAGCACGGTATAATTATCTGTAGCATTTTCAGTAGCCCCACAATGGCTTTCCACGGGCAGTGCATTGTTCTTGACACACATGCATTGTTCCTGCATGTCCATCAATTCTCATTTACTTGTCACGGTGCAGGAAGCATGGAGAAGGGAAAGGAAGGGGAGGGGGGCAGAAGAGGGACAAACTCAACCCCACTACAGCCACAGAACTTGCAAGGCCGGGGCTGGCTGACTGCCGTCCTGTATCTCTCTGCGACTGTCTCTCAGTAGAGAGGAGCTCTGTGGGGAAGTAGTGGCAAACTGGGGATAGCAAGAGCAGCTAGGTACCATCTTATGGGATCAACTACTCTTTTCACACCTGAAGAAAAGCCTGAATCAGGGCCCTGTAGCCTGAAATGTTGCAGGCTGCCTCAGAAAGTTTAGCTGGGCTGAGGCAGTGAAAGGCATCACTTCTCTCTGCAGATCTTTGCTTTCCTTTAATCCTTAACCCATCGAGGTCTGCAGTAACACTGCTAGCAGTAAGTAATGAGTGTGCAAACCCTACAATTAGCCCCACTGATGAGTGGGGTTTTGTAACATGGTTTCTCGTACACGTCCTCCCACACTCCTTCCCACACAGCAATCACATGCCCCAGACCCAATTTGCCATCCATGGCACCAGGGGAGATGCTGTCAGGGTTGGGCTGACTCAGGTACTTGTTGGCTGACCAGGGGGTTTGATGACCAAGGCTGTAACGGGTCAGGGGGACCCCTGGGCCCAGCACAGGCTACTCAATACAGCCCCCTCCTCGAGATGCTCTCTGGCCTGGCCTGGGCAGAGGAGCACGGCCCAAAGAAAATCCGCACTGGACCAGTTTTTCTCCCAGAATCAGCTCCCAAACTGTCCTCTAGTAAAAGGTATAGTCACCCAGGCTACAGAGGGAGTGGGAAGTCATGATTTGTGTTAGCAGGACTGGGGACTTCCAAGTCTGATGCATGGGCCGTCAGGAAAATCAGAAGTCCAAATCGAGCACAAGATGAGCTAGTGAAATCCTGCATATTTTGTGGAAGGGATATAACCAAAACTGTGCAGGGAGCAGAGTCCTGCAGCCACCCAGGACTGAGCATGCAGCTTTGAGCCGCGCCTGAAGTCAGGGCTTGGGGCGAAAAGCTGTGGCACACAACCCCAGACCTGGGCAGATGCACAGCTGCCTTCCCAGAGTATTTTAGTTTTAGAGCCTCAGTTATAAATTATAACACCAAACCGGCTCCCAAACTCTATGTTTCCTGGACGTTTTTTTAAAAAAAAAACCAAAAAAACCAAAAAAAAACCCAAAAAAACCCGCCAAACAAACAACAGAGAAAGTTGTGGGCACAGCATGAAATAATGCCTGGTGTAAGATTAAAATAATTATGAAAAGAACAATATGTATTTGCTTTTATCCACGCGGTAATTAGAAACACTTTTTAAAGGATACTCCTTATTCATACCACTGGTAGGAAGTGAAAAAGTGACAGAATTGCTTTCATAGTACTGGTTTGATATGCCTCTTAATTAAGGGCTGCATGCCCCTAATTTATTAAAGCTCATCTATTCATCACGTGTGTAATTGACGCTGGAAAAAAATAATAATTACAGATCTCTGCAGAGTGGTTTTGCCCGACTTCGGTCCTGCTGCTGAGGAAATGCAAACAAAAAAACCCTTTTCGGATGAAAAATGAGCGGCGCGGAATAAGCGCCCGCGTTTCTCCGCGAGGGCGTTTCTCTGACCAGGGGTCCAGCGTTCCGCACTCCCTACCCCCCTGTTCTCGGAAAAACACCTCGTTTTTAGGGGACAGGGCCGGGGGCCGGGCAGACCCCGGGCCGGGAGGGCCGGCGAGGCTGGGGCGCGGCGGTACCCGACGGGGCGGCGGGGCCGCGGCTGGGGGGGCCGGGAGGAGCCGGGCCGGCGGCGGGAGGAGGCAGAGCCGCGATCTTCTAAAGTTTCCTCTTCGCCTAATCATCAGCCTTAATTACCCCGGCGGCTTTTTTTCTTGCTTTGGTATGATTATAGTCCTGGACGGCTCCTTAATAGCACAGCTCCGCTGGCTGCCCGTGTCATTAACTCCTAATTCATTTCGGAGGGGACGGGGGGAGGGGGAACACCCCAAACAAATAAGCCCTGAAAAAAAAAAAGAAAAAAAAAAGGTTTCTACCCGCCCTCCCGCTCCCGAGCCAATGGCATGAGTCACCCCGCGACGTCAGGCCCCAGCGCGGGCTCTGATTGGCCCGCGGGGCGTTTACTCCACTTCCCAAAGGAGGAAAGAGCCGGGGAGCCCCCAGAGGGGGGAAAAAAGGGGGGCGGCACCGCAGCGCCTCACTCGCGCAGTCCCCGCGCAGGGCCGGGCAGAGGCGCAGCGAAGCTCCCCGGGCGGCCCCGCTCCAGCCTCCCTCCGCACCCGTGATGGCTTCTCCTTCTAAGGCGAAGGAGGTTTTCTCCTCCGACGAGGAGGGCCCGGCGGCCAGCGCCGAGGAGCACCACAAAGTCAAGGTGTCCAGCTTGCCGTTCAGCGTGGAAGCCCTCATGTCCGACAAGAAACCCCCTAAAGAGCTGCCGCTGGCCGCGGCGGGGGGCAGCGCCGACGGGGCGGGCGTGGGCACCTCCAGGAACCTGCTGCTGCCGGGCCACGGCTCCCGGGACGCGCACAGCCCCCCCGGGGCGCTTACAAAAACCTTCGACACCGCCTCGGTCAAATCGGAGAACTCGGAGGACGGCACGTCCTGGATCCAAGAGGCCGGGAGATATTCCCCTCCGCCAAGTGAGTGGCCGGGGAGGCGGGGGGCTGCGCGGGGCTGCGCGGGGGCTGCGCGGGAGCCGCTGGCGGACGGGGAGCGAGGACAGGCGGGCACCGTGGGCAGGCGGGCCCCTGAGCTGCGCTGTCCCCCGGGCGCCGAGATGCACAGGAGCACCCTAGATATATACATATATATGTTATATTTTATATATGTACTTATATCTACGTGTGTGATTTTTATATGTATGTTACATATTTCTTCATATATATATTTATACAGTTCTATATTTATATATATTATTATACGTGTGTATATAAATATATAATGCTTTTAAAACCATAGAAAGATCAGGGACTACCGCGGACTGGCTCCTTTTCCCGACACATGGCTCTCCGGCTGCCAATTCGTCCACTTATGTTATCCCGTTGCCACGAGAACTGGAAATTCTCCTTGTTTCCTTCTCCCTTACCCCAGACGTTGCAGAGCAATCCCTTAAACTCGGGAATTGTCCCTTCCAGCCTTGCGCTCTTTCTGCGCGCTGACTGCCGCCGCGGTCCCTCCTGGCAGGGGGTTTGTTTCTCCCTCCCTCGCTGCATGCAGCCTGTCAAAATTCCCCGAGCTGGCCCTGACCCTTTCAGCCCCTGCGATCTCTCCCGGCACCGTCCCCACAGCCTTAGGGACACGCGATCCGGAGGTGACAGGTCACTTCTTAAACCCCGTTCGAGCCGCGCTGCTGTGTCTGCTCTGAACTGCATTTCGCTTTCGGTGAGATCGCTTTTACAAAAAGAAAAAAAAAAACCAATTGCTTTTAAAAAAATAAAAGCCCCAAACTACCTTCAGGAAAAGGTGAAAAGCGTAGCCGGGCAGCTCTAGGCTTTCCGCCTTCCCATCGCCAAGAGCCTTGGCGGCTGTACACCTGTATTAGCAGATCGATCCGCTCTCCTCCACGCATCCCTAACTTGCCTGATGTAAATTAAATGCTCTGCTTTATTTAAATTAGTGACTTTACAGACGCGAACTGTTGAGCCGGGCAGTCTCGCAGAATTTGCTCCTATAACCTAATATTGCAAGAAGGAAGTTTAGTGCTATTACAGTTCCTTTTTTTTTTTTTTTTTTTTTTTTTTTGACAATCGCTTCGATTTGGCTTTCAACCGCTTCCTTTCGTTTGCGATTACCCCGAATTAATTTGATTTCTAACGTGCTGGGAGAAGCACCGGGAGGAAAGCAGCTCACCCATGTCACTCCCTGCGCAGCTTCTGTTTGCGATTTTCATGTATGCTCAAGTATCCTGGAAAAGCATGAAGAGAGGAGTGTGCTCCTACCCGGACCCCCTTCTCTAAAGCTGCCCTAAACCCCAGACTTAGACAAGGCCTAATCTTCTCCCCATACCGGTTTTTTTTCCCTTCGAAAATCCTCCCTTTATTAAAATCGGTGTTTCGCGAGATCTGCAAAATAGCTTTGTAAAGAACTTCAGTAGCTCGAGAGTTCAGGTCCGGTGATTTCAGCGGGATTTGGGAAGAAAAATGATGATCGGGGAAGGGAAGGTCCTTCGGCCTCGATCATTTTCCTGATTTCCCACCTCCCGGTGCTCGGCCCCCTCGGAGCTGGTGTGACAGCAAGCGGCAATGACCGCTTCTCCCGCAAAAAGCCCGTCTGTCCGTGGAGGGTTTTGACATTAGAAGCAACCCCTCGGTTTATTGTTATTCATATGACGGGTGGGATGAACCGGGGAAAGAGCTGTAAAAGTTAGATTTTTGAGCAACATGGAAAGGGAACCGTCTCCAAGTGATGATTTTTGGCCGACGTTGGCCAGAAAACGGAGGATAAACAGAAATAAAACAGCGAAACAAATAATTGCAGAGAGTGCTTGAGGACTGGCAGGGCACAAACGCAGTTACAGGGTCTGCGGTGGCGACGGTCCCTGCTGCTTATCAGAGTCTGGCAGTCGCTTGGGGGATGGGGAGGGAAGAAGCTCATGAACGCTTGAGTGTATTCCTGGGAAAATATTTGTCCGGGATTTAATTTAAAAGCATGTTTTTGCGGTTTCCCCCGTGCATAGCAGAAGTCGGGACGGGTCGGGCTAAGCCGACAGCCGGGAAGGCGCTGGGAAGGGGGGGATCCCCAGAGTGACCATCGCCCTTGTGAACCCCATCCCTCCTAGTAGGACCCCCCCTTAGGTGGGTCTTCGGAGAGCTCCACTTCAAGAAACAGGTTGCCTTTGAAAGACGGAGTGAGGTAGTGGTGTGACCGGTAGTGAATTTAGGGTCGATTTAGTGTAGTTTGAATTTAGTGTAGTTTTAGGAGTGAACCAACTGTCACGGTGAGCACCTTAATTATTAAAATGCCCTCGTGTGATCATAAGATGGTATTTGACAAGTCTAAGAGGGCTTTATTTTTTGCTTTCAGTGTCTAGAAGAAGAGTAAGAAGAGAAACTTAACTTTTTTCGCTGTAGCTGTTCTCTCCCATCCCTTTCTGAACTTTCGAACACTTTCCTCGTGGGATTTTTTTAATTGCATGTTATGCACTTAAACAGCCTCGTGGTCCAGTTTATTTTTAAAAATAAAAGAGGAAAGTGAGAGGGGTCCAGAAAACAGGACGTGCAAGTACTGACAAGAGTTTGAACTAGACTCTACAGCATGTACAAAATTTAGCAGCCTCTTCAGAACAGACTGTGTGTCATTTTCTGCATCAAGCTGGGGAGCCAGGGTGGCTTGTCATATGCCCCGGGAGTGATCCAAAACATAGCCAAATTGCTAAGCTTTTGAAGTCAGCTGCATGCTTTTTAATCATTCTTTAGATTGCAAAATTATTAGCGAAATGCAAAATGAATCTAAAGACAAGTCAGCCATGTGCCATCCTGGGCACGTGTGCCTAACCTGGTTGGGGTTATAAGGCAAGCACAAAAGGTAGTAGATTTCCTGACTTGTATTGGCTACAGATGCTGCAGCTTTGTGGGTTTCTTTTTTTAATTGGCAAACGTCATAAAAGTTAAATGTTGAATGAAAAGTGTGCTCCTTTCTTCTTTTTCTGATACTTGTTGAAAAACAGAAAATACTCCTTGAAAAGTTATTAAGCAGAGGAAAAACTTGTTCTCAAAGAAGAAATTGCAAGAAAAATTCCCAGTTATCTAAACCATAAAAATTATCAGACCCACTTCTTCAGCTGTCAGAAAAAAGATAGGGTTGACTTGTTGCTCTTGGTGGAGAAATCCTGGAGCGGGACTGTGCTGGGCTTGGTTCTTGCACCACTGTTCTTTTATGAATCTTCTGCTTTTGCATATATGTTTGTCCTGTGCTTTGCTGGACTTACTCCTCCAGTTCTGCAGCTACCAAGACAGCTATTTTGTGTGCTCTAGACCCCTATGATGTAACTCCTAAAGCCATCTGCTGCATGTGTATCTGCAAATCCTATGTGCCCTGTTTGCCTACAAACTGTCCTTTCCAAATCAGAGGCAAAATTTCACTTCCCCAGCCATCTGCCGAAGTCCTGTGAACATAAGTTGGGCCAGAAAAATATTTTCAGAGCTACTTGCAAAAAGTGTCCCGTTTTGAGAGTATCACCTGGCAGGACGCTCCCTTCCCACCCCAGCCTTCTCAAGTGCGACATCTCTTCAGAGCACCCAGGTCTCCCTGCTTTTGTGATAACCGGCCTTTCCCTTCCTTGCAGGACACCTGAGCCCCACAGCCTGCACCCTGAGGAAGCACAAGACGAATAGGAAGCCCCGAACCCCATTCACCACTTCCCAGCTGCTGGCTCTGGAGCGCAAGTTCCGCCAGAAGCAGTATCTGTCCATCGCCGAGAGAGCCGAATTCTCCAGCTCCCTCAACCTCACAGAGACCCAGGTCAAAATCTGGTTCCAGAATCGGAGGGCCAAGGCCAAGAGACTGCAGGAGGCTGAGCTAGAGAAGCTCAAAATGGCAGCGAAGCCCATGTTGCCGTCGGGGTTCAGCCTCCCTTTCCCCATCAACTCTCCCATCCAGGCTGCCTCACTGTATGGAACTTCCTACCCCTTTCACAGACCTGTCCTTCCTATCCCGCCCGTTGGACTCTATGCTACTCCCGTTGGATATAGCATGTACCACTTATCCTAAGAAGATCAGAAAGACAAAGTGACAGTGAGAGAGACTTCCTGGTGGATCGTGTCCAACCCTGAGAAGGCAGTACCCCAACCAGTACTGGCCGTTCTTTCTGCACACTTCTATCCGCCATCCTGAGCGTACAGGAGTTTGCATTAGCAAAGCAAGGCATCCTGTATGCTACGGGTTGGGTGTCTTCTGAGAGTGCTCTGAGCACTCAGAGTCTGATCCTCAAAGAAAAAAAAAGTAAAAACAAACAAAAAAATAAAAAACATTTGAGCAAATGTAGGGGTTTTATACAGTGCACGTAAAACTAGAATAAAAAAGAACGGGTGGAAAAGCAATCTCATCTTCTGGAGGCAGAGATTTCCCAATGCCTTCCTGATGGGGCCAAACGCATGTTTAAAGTAAGAGGGGTGCATGCCCTAAACCCACACTCTGAGTTGCCATCACTTAATATGGGGGCAGGGGGGAGGGAAATAAAAAGGTATAATCAAAGTTTTGTTGTTTGGGTGGTTTTTGGTTGGTTTTTTTTGTTTTTTTTGTTTTGGTTTTTTTTTTTTTTTTTTAAGAAAGCAGAGCCCTTAGCTAGAGACACCGTGTAAATAGAAACTAGACCCAGTAGAGTCTGAGTGAAGTTCAGAGCCAGCAAGTTCCTGCATTTCTGGGGGTAGGGAAAATGTTTGCATCCCGAACCTTGACAGATGTTTGCAACAAGATGAGCATCAGGGCCCCTAAATGTAGAGCACAGCTTCATCCACCATTGGCTCCTGTAATGCCTTTATTTGTATAAATAGCTTCAGCGTTTGTAAAGCACTGTGAGGGGAGGTAAAGTGCAAGGGAGGGTGATTAGGCAGTCTGGTCTTTATCTCTTCCTATTGGCATGCTTAGAAATTTTTGGCTACAACCAGGTAATCTTGGCTCTGCAATGCTCTTTGAAAACCAGGAGAGAGGGAAGGAAGCTTTCTGGGGAAACAAGACGGTTGTTTCCACAGTGGTGGTGAGCAAAGGATTGTTGAACACTTCTGGGAGATGTTTGGGGTTTTTTATTAGTATCTGCAGCAGTCTGTATTAAATAGAAGAACCCCTTGAGTCTTCCTCTCCTTCCCTTGCTAAGGATGCCAATACAAGTGACTCATGCTTCAAGGCCTTAAGAGAGATCCAGGTATCACAAAAAAACAAACAACCCTACTAGGAGGACGGTGGGGTGCCAAGAGACTGCGTAACCTGTCTGTCCCCGTGGGAGCTCCCCAAGTGCTGGCAATATCTTCCCCAGGCTTCTCCTTATAACTATTGTATTATGTGTATTACTCTTGCTAAACTTTGTGAGAAAGTTACTCCAAAGGCTGTGGAGCACTGAAGGCAGAGCTTCTCCTGGATTTATTTTCTTAGTGTGTTGTTGTGGAAGAAAAAAAAAAAAAAAAAGAAAGAAAGAAACAAACAAAAAAGCAGAAAAACGAAAAGGAAAAAAAAAAAGCCACGAGGTTTTGCTGGTTTTGGTTTGTTTTGACCCAGGCACTGTCGCCACCTGGGACCCACTATAGATGAACTTCCCTTCTCCCTTCCCTCACCCCCAATCTTCCATTATAGGAAAGTCCCTTTGAAAGGGATGCCTTGTACAATTTTATATATTTTATTGAAGATTTATTATTTCTTATCTCTTATTTCGAATTAAATTAAAAAAGAAAAAACATGTTTAATCGCGTGTGGGTCTGTGAGTGTTTGGAGTTCTTTAAAAAGTAATTTCTCTCTGTGTGTGTTTTGCACTGCTGGGTCAAGTTCAAAGGAATGTTTGGGTTGCCTTTATGATTATTTCCCCTTTCTGAATCTGAATTAAAGCCAAATTTGCAGCACATGAAGGTGAATTGCAAGTCAACAATTCAAAGTCGAAAGCCAAACCTTTTATGAGGTTTCCTTGTTTTTAACAACCGCTTTTAGGCGCCTCTGTTCTTTACAACATCATACTCTGGTGATGTTTCCATCACTTTTCTTAGCTCGTGCCTTTCTCTGGTGCTCAGGACTCTCCCTCCGACTCGCCTTTCCATTGACCTCAAATCTGTGCTTTACTGGGAGACTAGTCTCGACCCCTGTGGTAGTTGAGGGTAATTTTGCCCAGGTAAGACCTGGCAGGGACCCTGCAATACTTCAGTACAGTTGCATCTCAGAGCTCCCATATGTCGTCAGACTGTCCCAGAGTTTTCAGGGCAGCCTCCCTCAAGGGACATGCTCCTGTGCTGCTGGGAGAAGAAGAAGAGATGCTGGACTCCCCCCCTCACCCCTGCTGGCCTTTCTGGCGAGGGAAGCTTGGATTTGCTCAGATAAGAGGGGTACCCGGGAGGTCAGGGGTAGTTTACCATATTACACCCAAGGCCCATGCTGGCCCAATGTAAATTTTGTTGTAGGAGGCTTATTCGGATTAGGAGTGACCTTTGGGATCCCAGCTGGAGAAGAAGGCGTATTTGCCTCTGTTGAAAGAGCCGGGCGATTTAACCCGGCCACGCTCCCAGCTGCGCAGAGGAGAGCCGTCCTCTGCTCCGGCCTTGCAGCTCTCCCGGCGGGCAGAGGCCCCCCCCCCGCACCATCCCCGCCCGACCTCCGGACCGGGAAAGCGGCGCCCAGCACCCTGCCAGATCGGGCCTTTGCTGTGCGAGAAGGAAAAGGGGGGGACGGGACACAGGACCCACTTCCCGAGCTGGGCTGTGAGGAGGGGGCTGCGGGCTGGGTTAGCGGCTCAGGGAACTCCGGGCATCGCGGATCCTGCCCTGCTCACCCCCCTCCCGGCTCCGGAGAAAAAAAAAAAAAAAAAACAAACCAACACCCTGTTAACCTTCCCGCTTCGCAACTGTAGGGAACAAAGCTGGGGGAATCTAATCTCCATGCAGACTTTTCAAATTAGCATTTACTGCCGCATAAAAACCGGAGACAACCGCTTCTTTCTCGGGCTCCCTCCTTCTGAAGTATTGCCCCCTCTAACTCCAAGGCAGGGTGAAGCCCCCCTCACCCCTATCCTTCCCCGTCCGATTGTCCCGAGTGCTTTCTTAGCTGGGCTGGGCCGGTTATAAATAAACCAGCGGTATTTTTTAACCTTCAGTATAAATCAGCTGTGTCAGGGATTACATCTAAATCTTTTCGCTGGAAATTCTTTGAGCGCAGGAGCTTTGTGTGTGTTATGATAGATCCTTAAATGGATACAGATTTATTGCAGAACACAAGGGTGTTGAAGGAAAAGCTTCCAAATCTCGGTTACAACCTCTGCTATGGGAAAGGCAGGACGGATCCGTGACACCTTCCCCGAGCTTGCGGATGGCATGACAATTCACCCTGCGCCCATTATTAACTTGTTCCAATTAAAGCCTTCAGAAAGGCCGAGTTAATTGAGTATTATATTTTATTAGGAGGGAGGTGTCAAGCTTTACTCATGAGACTTCATCATCGGCCTAATGGGAGCTGCCCCGCAGGCAGATCTGTAACTGAATAAATTACAGCAAGGCAGGGAAATCAGAATGCTACCATTAAAAGCGATGCACTTACTGAAATTCCTCCTCCACTTTCGCAAGAGGCTGTGGAGGTGTGGCTTTAATTAGTTATTTTAATGCAAAGTTAAATTGTTCCCAAAGTATTTTCTGACACAAAGCAGATGCGATGATTAGAAGTTGAGTGAGACTGAAAGGAGTTGGCATCTGTTCCAGGTACATCTATATATTTTAAATTTCCAATAGAAAGTGAAAAATAATTAGAGCAATAAATAATAAACATTAAAAACAACGCGATAAATTATCCCGATCCTTAAAATCCCGACTTGCTGAACGGCGGCTCAGGCCAGCCGGGTACAGCGCAGCTCTCCCGGGACCTTAATTCACGAGGTAGGGATTTGTTGACATAAACAGTTAGGAATGGGCTTGCTGACTCGCTACGGCCAAGCGTTCATTACCTAAAGCCACGGGCGCTCGGAGCCTGCATTTCATGTTGTCACGTTGCCTTGTCAAAGCCCGGAATTCCTGCATTTTATGGGAAAGGAGGAAAACTCGCTGGCTGCGGCGCGTCTGGGAGCCGGCGTGCCCGAAAGCGCCGGGGTTTGATCTCCGCCGGGAGCCTCGCTGGCTGCGCGGCCGCGGACAGCGGGCACCCAGCTCAGCGGGGCGGCGGCGACCCGGGAGGACCCGACCCCTCGCCGGCCTCCAGGGCCGGATCGCCGGGGAGGGAACCGCTCCCGGCCGGGCACCGGGTCCCGGCACCGGGAGAGGCTCCGCGCCGCGGGGAGTCCGCGCAGGAGCGGACACCTGCTCCGCGGATCCCGGGGGGGGTGGGGGGCGGTCCGGGGGGCTCAGCTAACCTCCAGGCCGGGCAGATTTGGGTGGCAAGCGGCGTCCTGCATCCCTCCCCCGGCTCCCAGCCCCCCCTCCACGGTCTTCCCGGCGCGGGCACCCGCGCACCGGGGAGTCACACGCAGACACGCACCGTGCAGGTACGCGCGCGTGTGTGCGCGCACACGCATCTCCACCGCGGTGAGCTGTACATTGCAGATCTCCATACGGTGCCTGGGCGTCCCGCCACACAAACGCCATAGGCACCCCAACGCCCGCTTTGCGCACACCTGGGGCAGGTTTTTTGGGGGGTGAGTGCTGGGCACGCACGGCAGGAGGAGGGGAGACCACGGAGGGCAGGACGGGGTGGGTGACAAAGGACGACCCATCCGCCCACCTCCCCGGTCCCCCCGTGCCGCCCCCGCGGCTGCGGAAGGAGGCTCCAAGCCACGCGCTCGCCCCCCGGCTGCGCGCAGCTCCCGCGCAAGTAGCCAGAGAGTCCGCGGAGCAGCTGCGGTGGATCCAGTTCCCACCGCCCCCAGGGCTGTTCAGATAGGGAAGTTATCATTTTGTTTTCTCTAAAGTATATTTCCCCTCTCTATTTATCCCCGGTTTAGTATCCTCGCAGACTAACGTGTATCTCTTTAGTAAAAAAAAAATAAAATTAAAAAATCGTTAAACGGAACAAAAAAAAATTCTCCACAAACAAACAAAACTCGACACTCCCTCCAGCGTGACTGTATTTCCCTCGTGCCTAGGATCAATAACCATCACGGAGATTTAAAAAAGCCTTTTCCAGGGGTCATTTCTCGAAGTTAACCTACTTTTGGCAGTGCCCATATTCTTTGCGTGGGATGTCTCTCTCGCAAAATAAAACCGAAGCGGTTGTCCCGACTTTTTTCGTTTCCAGAGCGGGGGCGGGGGTATTTTTCCAAGGAAAAGCATTAGGGGTCTCAGGGAAAGGGCAGAGCTCATCCCCGCACTGGGAAACCCAGGGACGAGCCGCTACACGGTTCACGCTCCTTTTCGGTGCCGGACACCACCGTGGAGAGGGGGTGACTTTGGGGTCTTTTTCTTTTGTTGTTGAGGTTTTTTTGGTTTGGTTTGACTCCCTTAGTCCCTCGGTGTGTGTTTCCCACCGTAATCCATACGGCGTTTGGCGGGTGCTACCAGCAGTTTCCAACTAGTTGCACGAAAGGAATAAAAATCTTTCCATCCATTATATTTCAGTCTTTTAACACCAGAGCAATTCTGTCCCTGCTGTTTTAGTGGAAATACCGGTCTATAAAGCTGCAACTGCAGTATATTTTAAAATGCTACCTTTTTTTTTTTTTTTTTTTTTTTTTTTTTTTTTTTTTAAGGGGATTGGAATAATTCTGCTTTGCTTGGGAAGGGAAAGTTTCAAGCAATGTATGTACGCTGAATGTTTTATAACACTGTTCAAGGAAATTAAAAACATTCTGTGATATTCTTACTGTAAAGGCAGGTCTTTTTTGGCAAAATGTTCTGTATATGTATTTCTTAGATTGCTGTGTTTTGAATAAGCAAGAATCTCGTAAAGAAAAAAACATGTTCCTTAAAAGTATGCGCTACCCGTTTTATTAAACTGATTATGCCAGCGTTCAACTCAAAGTTTGTTTTAAGTAGGAATATTTTCCCAGACGTGTAATGGATTGCTTGAAAACAGAATTCTTTGCTTTTTAATGACCTGTAATGGCCAATTCATTTCAACTGCGCTTATCAAGGTGCTGTGTTAAATAACAAACCGGTTCTTGAAAACAAAAAAGTCATAATGAAAAATAAGCAGTCAGAATAATCTCCCATCTCCGAGCCAAAAAAATGCAATAAAATTAATTTAAGACTGTCAAAACATCAAAGCTGAGAAAAGGAGCTGCTAAAATAATGTCTCTTGATAAGGAAATAATAAAAACACACCAAAAAATGTCTACTCAATAAACTCCACTGGATTTGGGGGTCTGTGCTATATTTTATTTGGTGATGAAAGCACTTTGATGTCACTGTATTCCAAACAATTATTATTATAATTTTAAACAACCTGGTGTTTTCCATTACTAACGGCTTACGCTTTGAAGTTACACCTCATAATTTCTTAAATTAAATAAATCATTTTAAGTTTGCACTGGGAGCCTTTTAATAGCAGAGAAAGGAATATCATTATCTTATTGAGAGGCAATTGCAGTGGCTCCAGTTTGGCTGTAGCTGGGGGCAAAGTGGTGCACTATAACAGACATACTTTATTAGCCTCCCATAACTCTTGAAAGAACATTTTTATATTTTCTTTGATTCCTCCCCCTCCCCCTCTTGTTTTAAAGCTGTCCCAACCTTTAATTACTGCCTAATATGAAAAGCATTATTTTTTAATGCTGTGTAATTTACCAGAGGCAATAGGCCAAGTTAACAATTGTTTATTAGGGTTGCTGTTTCACACAGGGCAAAGAATGCTGTTCCAAACCCAACTTTTCATGGGTGGTTGCACTAATTAATACAGTGTCTGAGACTCCTAGGGGGTTTTTAATATTAAAGCCTATGGGGCGGAACGGTTTTTAGAAGTCCAGCTCCTGCTGACGTCCTCCTCCCCTCCCCAATGATTTCTGCTGCTTTCAAGCTGTTTTGATCCGAGGGAAAAGTCGGCAGGCAGGAGGGGAGCGCCCTCGGAGCCCCCCCGGTGCCCCGGCGGGGGTGGCACCCCGCGCCCCACCGAGGCAGCGGCGCCCGCCCCAGCCCCGGGCGCTGCCCTGCGGGGTCCCCGCTGCCCCCCGCCCCCCCCGGAGGGTTTTCCCCCCCTGCCCTCTTTGATTTCTCCCGTCAAGTCGCTTTGGCTGTAATTTAGGATGAGGCGGGCGGTGCCGGCGCGGTGGCTCCGTGCGTACGGCGGGATCCCCGAGGTCTGGCACCGCGGACCCGGGAGCTGCCTGCGCCCCCCCTTTTCTGGTGGCAAGCAGAAAACTGGGCTGCTTCGGGCTGTGGGTGTGTGTCTTGGGGGTTGGGGTGGAAGGGGGGGGGGTGCTTCTCCGTAGCTGCTCCCGAGAACTTAACAGGGCTAATTCATTAGATCTTCATAGCGCAGCAGCCGAGAAGAGCAGCGCTGCGACCTCTCCCAGGGCGATGACTTGAACCTGGAGTATCCCTGTCCCCCAAAGCTCCGCAGGGCCCCTACCCCGGCGGGTACTAACCCCCCTCCCCGGTTGCAGGGGCAGGAGGATGCTGCGGACAGGGATACCCCTCGCCCCGCGCCGGGCTGCTGCCCCCCTTAAAGGAAGACACGGGACATCCATCAGCTTGATAAATGGGGGTTACTCACTCCTGTTCTCCCTGCTAGTTTATTTTCTTAAACTACCGGGCAAAAAGTGTAATGACGGAGCAGACAAACATACTAACAAACAGACGACAGCTTTATGGATGGAGCTCAGCTCCGAGGGCTGAGGGGTGTTAAAATCCGAGTTCCGCCGCCTTTGCCTATTCTCGCTCCAGCTCGGGTCACTTTAGCCTCTTAAAAAAAAAAAAATGGAAAAAAAAGGAAAAAAAAAATCAGCCTTGGCTGAGTTTTAAAGGAGGAGACACTTACGGATTTATTTTATGGGCTGACCAGGACTGTTCTCCCTGCTCCCTTCGCCGTTAGTGCAGCTCCTTTGCAAATCTAATCTGCTCGGCTCCTTTGCTATTTTTCATGTTGAACCCATGCGTTTCTCCTCTAAGCCTTTCTCCTTTTTGATGTAGCGAGTCAATTGAAGAATGTTGGTCTCGGTTATCAATCACCCAGCTGGGGCTTAAAGGGCTCGGGCTAATCAGATTTAATTGCTCATGTAGCGCCACTCCTGCCCTGGGCCACGACCGACTTGCTCAATTAAACCCCAAATACCTGCAATCAATAAATAAGGAATGACAACACGTTTAAGGGATTTATCCAGCAAAGGAATTGAACTGGAAACAGATTACAACAGAAAAAGGCCCTTTTATAATTAAACGTACACCTCTTACAGAAGGAAAAGTTATGTTTAAAAAAAAAAAAAAGTAGGAAAGAAAAGATAAAAAAGAGAGATCTTGTTTCTTGTTCCCTTTGCCTGGGGAAAGGAGAGATGCGGGCGCTGCCTTCCGAGAGGCCGTTCCCGATCACTATTTAGCTTATTTATAGCCCGGTAAATCCCGGAGCCCTGTGCGGTGCCGGGGCCTCTGCTGCGGGCAGCGCCGACGCCACGTCCCGCTCCGCGGACAAACCCTCTCCCCCCTCTTTTCCCGTGTCATCCACTGCAGCGTGCGGCCACTGAGTCGGCTTTCCCCTTAAAGGCGTGTTTTCTGTTCGAACGTCCTGGCTAGTGGAGTGAGGCGTCATCGCTTTTGACGACGTGAAAATGTTAGTCCTGATTGCCTTAAGGAGAAAAAAAAAAAAAAATAAAAGGAGAAGATTTGCACTTCCAGCCTCTTGCTTGGAACATAGTAGTAATTGACCGAGATCAAATAACGCTGAACGTGCATAAATAATAGCTTTTGGCATATTTGTCATTCCATTATTATTATTTTAAGAACTCTCTGAAAGCAGCAGATACAAAAAGGGTTTGCAGTTAATATCAAAACATGTTACTTCGGACCATCCAGGCATGCTCTTGTCCAGGGTTTCCGCACCGGCAGCTGCTGTCTTTTATTGGGATTAGGTTGTAAAATTGCCCCTTCAGCAGATCTGCTGTCAGGGCTCATGGAAAGAGCAACAAGGGAAAAGAAAGCGGAGGGAGAAGCTGGCCGCTAACCTGGAGGAATCCGAGCGAGGCGCTCCTGCTCTGCAGTCACGCTGCTCCGAGATGGATGTGTCAACGCTTGTGATTTGCAGAGCTTTGCTCAGCTCCGCTCCCAGCGCCTGAATCGGGGGCCCTCGGTGACACAGAGCGCTCCCTGCACCCCTTGGGGCAAGCAACCCCACTAAGCTGGGCAGGAAACCAGCTGGGACCACGGTTAGGTGGTGGTTTTTAGCCCCAGTCCCAGCGGGCGGAGCGGGTTCCCCTACACCACCCAACAAGCAGCTCTGGGCAGGATTTGAGCTGGGTGGACAGTTCAGAGGGAATTGTCCATCTGGGGAACTTCTCTCCCTCTGCACGCCCCATCCACTAAACAGCTCAACTCTGAGCTTTGCTCCAGTTAATCATGTCTGCTAATTACTCTGCAAGTGGTCATTTTCTGCACTAGGTGTAGGGGGTGATGCTGGCAGGACACCTGGGTCCCGTACTGGTTTCCCATGGCTCCCACTGGGATACAGACTAACCTTAATGCAAACCTGCCTGTAATGGTGCCACTCCAGAGTCACTTCTGCACATTCGGTGGTTGATCTGTAAGACAATCTTTGTGGGAAGTGAAGGTAAAAATCTTCATAGAAGTCAAGGTGTTGATTAAAAAAACCCCTCAACTGTCAAGGGAGTATTTCTGTAAGGACTTCTGTTTGTTTGTTCCTTAGCTTGGTTTCCTAAGGAAGCCAGGATTATATGATCAAACTGTTACGGCCTTTTGAACTCCTGGGCCAACTCCAATCAAAATTGACAAGGGGGCAGAGGTCTCAGAAATAATCAGGTTGCTGTGATTTTCGCAAAAATAGACTGCTGGATAGCAGAGAGACAGATCCTGTTAAATCCCTACTAAGGCTGTAACCAGAGCTCAACTCTTAAGAAACACCAGAGAAGCTAAATGAGAGTGAGCGCAACATTACAAACATCCCAGCAGTTTCTACCTTGGCTCCTAGAGACAGCAGCTATGAGGCACAATTACCAAAAAGTAGGCTCCATGTGTTTTGCTGCTTGAGGAAATACTTATTGGTTGTATTCATCTTTCTTTGCCACTTTCTGGACCAAACTGCCCCTTGACTTGAAGAGCAGCAGAATATCAAAGGGCAGATCTAGGCACTGGCAGAGTCTTCTGAGACAGTTTCCATACTGTGGTTAACAGCAGCATCCAGGGCAGCAAACTGCACAAACAACCCCCTCCAGGCTGCCTTGGAGGAAGCCCATGGCTTGGTAATGGCCTAGGAGATTGGGAAACGAGTGTCCATGAGTTTGTACAGCAGAGGCTTTGCCCTCATTGTTGTCTGTGTTATCTCTTTAAGAGTCATGTAGAAAACCATGTTACTGTTTTTAACAGATTAATCCAAATCCTGTCAAGAAAATTCTCCCAACTACTTTGATGAGCCTCAGGCTCTTAACATTTATTTTTTTTTAAAGCAGTAAAATAGATCAAGGAACAAACAGTTTTATTTAGACTATGAAACTCGAGCAATAACTTTGCCTGTAAGAAGGCATCTTTGCTTCTTGCACTCTCAGCCTAGCCTGAAAAACAATTCTATTAATTCACGTTTGATACAATTAATACTCAGCTGGATGCTACATGGTGCTGGCTTTCGAGGTTGGTATGTGCTGCCATGCTTCCAGGTTTAGGCAGATGATGCCAGTAGGAAGGTGGGTGGTACTGTAGACTGGCAAATAGACCCATTCATGGGAGACACTTGACTTCCTAGTCCAGAGAGAGCACGATTCATAACTGCAGCAAAGGGCAGCATCCAGTCATTCTACACTGCTACAAAAGCAATGAAACCTTCCCTGGCAAGCCAAGTGCAGAATGAGACATTTCCTCCTTGCTGATGCCAAGTTAAACTGGGCCAGTTTGGAATAGCTCAGCTAGCCAGATTGCCAGCTCATGGCTGTCTCAGAATCTGAGCTGTCATTTACAAAAATAAAAGCACAAATGTTTTTGTTGTCATTGAAAATACTCCCAGCACTGACAGTTCTGAAAATTAATATAATGTGAACAAGATACAAAAGATTTTCTGAGCCTGTAGAAAAGCCAGGTTCCTTGTTGAGAGAGAATTATTTTACTCTATGTCATTGGATTGTTAACTCTGAAACCTAAGGAAGGCAATCAAGCTAGCAAGTATTTCACCACCCACAGGAGTTCAAGATTTGAAGAATCTCATTGAATGGAATCTAACTTTAGCATCAGACACAGCTAAATTGGGGATAAACTAAAGGAAAACTTAGGAAAAATAGAACAAGGGAAAACAAATATGACCGGATTCCTTCCAGAGCACACAGCTGCCTACGCATACTCCAGCTAATCCCTTCTGGCAGATTTCCTTTTTTTTTTTTTTTTTCCAGATCTGACCATTTCCCTTCTTTTAAGACTTTTTGCTCTTTGAGGTGAGGGGGGAAGGGAAGGAGAAGGAATGAAAACAGGGAATGCCATGAAAGTCCGTTGTATGCAAGACTGGAATAATCTAAAAGCATTACAAATGCAAAGCAATGCATGGGAAGAGATAGATAGACGGAAATTCCACATGGAGCCAGCCAAGGACTGGCCTCACTAGGACATACAGAAATTGGAGTGGGAACCAGTTTGTGAAGGAGCAGCAAAGGCCAAAGATCAAACCCCACAGCATGAAGTGGAATCACCAATGAACTTAAACCACAAAATTTCCACTGAGTATCTGAAGCAGTCTATTTATTCAATACCTAATTTCTGTCCTCCAAGCCACACGAACAAAAATCCTGAACATATTAGAATCAGTATTGGATGTTCTAACTTGGACTTCACACATGTTCATGTGTGATGAAGTAAGGCCCAGTCTTCCCTCTAGTCTTGATCTTAAACAGGGAACTGAGAGTATGATATCTGCAAAGCGCTGGTTTTCTGTAGTATAGTCTTTGGCTGAAAGATTATGTATGTTGTAGGAGACAAGAAACTGTCTATAAGGCGATTTCACAGCAAGCATTTTTCTGTCTGGAACATCAAGAACATAAAGAAGAGCAGCTACTGGGAAGCACCATGTGATAATGTTGCCATAGAGGAGAAAAATGTCTGCTTAGAAATCTCAATCCACTGTCTTTAAGGGATGTAATTTACTTCTGGGAGCTGGGAGTTAGCTTTCTGATCTCTAGGAGGTCAGGCCTAGGTTCCCACCTCCTTGCTGCTCCTGGAATAAAGTTAGGAGGAATAAGGCTCTTGTATTCCTCTAAGCTCTGAGGATATTACTTATTGATTGTCTGAGGGACCAGGCAGTTCTTTGTCATCTTATGTGGCTGGAATAACAGCAAGGCAGATTCCAGCTCCAGTTCCCACTGACGTGATCAAGCCTAAGAAATAAAAAGTCCATTACTGGAGAGATGTAGAAACATTGGATTTCTTTCCACTGTAGTCTTAATCTCACCCTACCCTCACTTCTCCCCGATAGCATCCAGGCTCTGTGCGATGGAGGTGATTTAAGACGTTACCGCCTCCAGCTGTCTGCCTCGCCCCGCTCACAAAAGCTGGCAGAAGGTAACGTGTCTGCTTCAGCTGCTCCAGTTCATGGTCTGGTTTATTAGCTTAAATTGTTGAGAAGACCAGAAGTTGATTATGCATTGCCTCTAGGAAGGAAAGCACCAAAGGGAGAATTTAGTTGTCTCCTTTGGTGCTTTTAAGAGAATAGACCTGTATGTATATTTGCTTTGCTCTTTGTAAATTAAAATACATTAACCTTGAGAAATGCAAAGTAATTTTTACTCCTACAGACCTTCAACTGATGCTACTGCGCTTGCTTCTTTGTGATATCATGAGTGCATAAGAGTCACTGGGGGCTGCTAAGCTCACACCAGTATAGTAACATCAGTTCCTGAATTGATGTGACTGTGTTTTATGGGTGGACTGGTAACTCAGACATAACCTGTAACAGCTGAGAACAGATGATAGAAATGACCAGTGCATCACTGATCTCTCTTTGTTATTGCTCGGAGAGCATCCTTATACCACAAACAGAGTTCTTTTGGACTAGATTTAAGATATTATCAGCCAAGTGACATAGACGAGCACAGTAGAAAGAAAGAATATCTTCTTTTTCCAGAAGGCAGCTTAGGCACAAAAAGAATAAGGAATTCACCCCAGTCACATGGAAATCTCTGGCAGAGTCCCATCCGCTAAATCCTTGCTGGGCTAAACCTTTTGATGGCCAAACAGACATACAGTGACTCTCAGTGTGCAAGTTCCTGCATTCTACCAACTGGGAAGAAAACCTCATCTTTTTGCTTTCATTTCCTTTCTACAGAGATTTAATAGCTGAAAAGCTGTTGTGAGCCATCACATTAGTTAGAGTTCATTGCTTTTGCTGTAGTATGCACCAGCATAACACTAAACTCTAACCGTCCAAACAAAAATCATTCTATTTCATAAAACATAATCCCTTTCTAGTGTCTGAGGAGAGCTATCAATTCAGGGACTCAATCTGGTTCTGCCTGAAGTCAATGGCAAAGCTATTAATAATGGCAGAATCAAGTCAGTTCACTAATTTGCCAAATTCCCCATCATTAGTGTGAATTAATGAGATCCTACTGGAGCTGCCTTTTGGCTGTGGGTGAAATGGGACATGCCTGGCAGCACATCAGCATTAGAAGGGAGGCCAGGGAGGAGCAGGCGTGGTCTGGGGGGAGGGAGATGAGCAAATGGAAGACGCTTAATGCAGTCCAGATGGAAAAAATTGACCCTGACTTCACCAGTCAGGCAATGGCCATAGCCAAGCTGTTTCCTAGTGAGGAGAAAAACTAGAGAGGCTCAAGTAGCAGATGAGAAGTCAGCTCAGATAAAATAAGACAGCCATTCCCTTTGTCCCCCAAATGATCTTTTGCCCAAAACATGAAGCAAAGCGCATGTTTTCCTGCCTCTCCTCAAAGTTGTCCAGTGGTTTTCCTCTTCTTGCTTGCTTTAAAGCTTCTAGAAGCAGGAGTGCCAGTGCATGAAGTGGAAGGTTGTGCTCACTCTCGCATCCAGCCCCATCCAAAACTAAAATTATAACAAAAATTTCAGGAAGAAAACCACTTCTGCAAGATTTACAGTGCCAAGAAGGTCATATAAAGTTTGGAGAAGCATCCAAAGAGATGTCAAATGGAACTTAATTGAACTTGGCTGTCATCACAAAATAGGACACATCACTTTGAGCTTAATAGATCCTGCCAAGCCTAACAACAGATATTGTTGCTCTGTTCCTTGAGATGGTGATGGCGGTTTAACTGTCCATGAGTCACTGGGATAATAGCTATTGCTTGAAAAGAATGTGCAGGGAGGAAAGGATGTTCTTGTCTGAGGCATATGTCTGCTTCTGGTGCCATCACAAAGACAATGCCAGGCTAATGCTTGAGTATGATCTTTTAATGGTGGCAGCTTTGTAGAATTAATTGGGTAAATCAGCATATTTGCTTTTCTTTATTTGTTTTATTTGTACTGGCTACAGAGCCAAATGCATACACCTGCATTTAGGGCAGTCAGGAAGCCTGAAATTAATAGCTCCAATTAAAGACGTAAAGCACATGAAAAAACCTGGTTTGTTTCATTTACTGGTATGATGACAGCGATGCAGTAATTTTGATAACACCTTTACCGTGTTCAGAAAGGACCTTGGGAGAAATGCATGTGAGCAGACAGTTCTGAGATGGGAACTCAGAACTGCCCAGTAAAATCCCAGTGGTCTTTTTTTTCAGACTCTCTTGGCCAGGCATTTACTGTGTTTCAGACTTCTGACCAGAAATCTCCTCCTGAGCCATGTCTTACATCAAACTAACTTCCAACTGTGTGGGAACTGTGGGCTCCCCGAGTGGTGGATATGGAGGTGACCTTTGCAGTCTCCAAAGGTAGTTCAGCCCCCTCAACAGCTACCATTAGTGACATTAGAGCCATGACCGTAGTGAGCTGAAAGGGAAACAGCAGATTACAATATTTCATGATGGCAAAATACCAATAAAAAATGGACTGTCATAATCCACTTCTAACTAAATACTGACTGCCTGTGCTGTGCTCAGCAAGAGCAAACCTTAATAAATATGATCCAGACCCTGCCCTTTCTCTCCCAAAAAAGCAAAGACAAGCCACCAAATCTTCAAATACTCAGTGTGTTCCCTGGAAAGTACCAGAGGCTAATCTGGCATGCCGAGTATAAGCAAACACATGCTTTTACAGTTGTCCTATAATATGTAGCATTAATTCTCTTATAGTAAAAAGTGGAGCATGATGAGATACTTAATTTGGAATCTTACCTATTATTTTAAGCACTTAATTTGTACACCTGTGCCTGTACCCATCAGATTACCATTGTTTAAAGTGTTAGTCAATCTTCTTGTAGGAGGGAGAAAATACAACATGTTAATTTTATCAAAATTTTAAAAGGTATTATTAAATATCCTCTACTTAAAAAAAAGTCTCTGCAGGCAATGTATTGCACTCACTGAGATAAGAAATGCTTCCCATATACAATCCATTTACTTTGTAGTTCACTTCTAATGGGCAGTTTGGTGAAAGGTACTTTCCAACATGCATTTAAAGTGATCCATTCAAAAGATAAGTAAATTGCAGCTGTTCCTTAAACCCAGCACTTCATGTTGTGCTTCAAAAGTATATTTAACCAGGAAATGCTACTGTAGGCTCTTACTGGTTTTCTTTCCTCTGAGATCTAGAAAAAGTTATGATTCATCATCTGTTCCAAAAGTGTCTGAAAATTACAGGCCAACCATGATAGCAAAGCACTAAGGGCTTAGGGAAGTGAACACACCAAAGAGCATTGCAAACATTTTCCATACAGCTACTCTTTCTTGTTCCTGGTTCCTTTTGATGATTGTTTACAACACAAGCTTTCTTTAAGAAGAAACAAAGCTTTTGTACTGACACTATTGTACAGTCCGTGTGCTGTAACAAAATTACTAACTTTCTAGGAAGGGTTAAAGTAGGGCCAAACACAGAAGTGCATTGTAGTGCAGCTTTAAGCTTGCATGCACATGTACACAGAAAGCCAGAACTTATTACTGTTTCTTTAGACGTCATGGTCTTGCCTATATAAGGCAGCACTCTAAAAGTGCAAATGCTAATTCACACATGCAGAATTCTGCAGTCATTTTTATTTTCAGTCCCATTTTCAGATTCATGGAAACTCCACCTATCTTTCTGTGAATGGAGATGCTCAGCTGCCAGATAGGGCTTTTGGGGCAAACCAGTCAAATTTCTTGTATATGCCAAAAAAGAAATTCCCACTCTTGACTTCCAGTACACAAAATTAAGCAAGCACCAGTATTCTCAGAGATCACATAACATGTCTGGTGATATGGTGGTGAGAGAAAGGAAATATTTTTTAAGTTACTCAAACTCGAAATCTTGTCCTTCACAATGATGGAGACAATATTGTCCCACAAGAAGAATCAGGTACCCTGCTCTGCCTTGGAAGCAGGCTGTACACTACTCAGTCTCTTTAGGATGTGTGAATCACAACCCCCTGGCAGAAAACTGACTTTATGGCAGAAATACCCTTAATGAGAGGTGCACTAATGCCATGTATTCTCCAGTGGAAGACTGGGATTCCGCATGGCCCATATGCAAGTGAAGAAAAATTAGTGTGGGGGCTCTAATTAGAGGCCAGAAAGGATCTCGGTCCCCAGACACTGGAACTCCACAATTTCATGACTATTTCTTTCACCTTCTAACAATATTAACAGCAGATATTCTTGTTTCTGTAGAGTCTAGGCTCTTCATCTCTCCTTCCCAAAGCACAGAGTGATGCTACATTCTGGGAGGTGCAAATACTGATTTGACTGTGATAACTGTGGGTTTATTCTGTGACTGAATCCATATGGTGGGGCTTTTGTTCAGAACTTCAATCAAAGCTGGGCATTTTATAGACCATTTAACATTTAGGAAGCCCCACATTTTTCATGTTGCTAGGAGTTAAACCATACTCATAGTAAGGATACCTCTGAGGAAAAAATGGGGTTTTGTCTTATCTTATAAGCTTCTTTGTAAAGTTTTCAATATTTTTGCTTCTTGTTGAGCTTGAAATACCTTAGCAATCAAAGCAAAACAAAGTATTTCTGAGGATATTTCAGTATTTCCATTTCTATTTCCTGTTAAAACAAGGATATGCAGAGACAGAATAAATATGGGAAGTCAGCAAGAGAAAACCAAAACCAAAACAAGAAAAAAAATCAACCAAATTCCTATGGAACTTTTAAGAGGTGCTTGGTGCCAATTCTGGGTAAAGATGGCTCCAGCCCAAAACATTACGTACGGACCGCTCTGAATGAGGTTTTCATAAATCAGACTTTGGCTTGGGATCTATATTTCACAGCTGCCCTGTGTTATGTGTAGCTTCTATCATAGGCCAAAACAAGAACCCAAGCTCTGAACAACCCTTGGCTGATGGGGGAAGGGTGCAAGGTCAGGTGAAGACCTCAGTTTTGTGGCTTCAGCCAGGCTCTCTCAGAAGGTGTCTAATAAAAGATGAAGGTCCACAATGAGTCCCTACTTTATCCTAGCTGATTCACACATTTCCTTAATAATAATGAATCAGTGAAAAGAAAACTTGCTGAGAAGAAAGCCATTCATTTATGCTGTTCAGTGGTTAATGCTGCTGTCTGCAGCCACCAGTTCTGTACGACTTTCTCAGCAAGAATGAATTCTGTGTGATGACATTGTGTCTGCATACATCTTACTTTTTCTGCCTGAGTTTTGAATGTTTAAGGAGGTACAGAGCTGGAGAAACCATACTACATCGCATTTGGGTTGTATTTAAGCCGGCCACAATTCCCCGTGAGTACAACTCGGCCTGAGATAGCAGCAGTGGAGACCAGCACAGATGAGGGAGACCCCACAGTTAACATTTATGGGAACAATTTGCCCTTTAGAAAATGGGATTAGCAATGCACGTATGAACCCACAATGTTAGTGGCAAGGAAAATCCCTTTCGTTCATCTGTGGTTCTGAAAATGATGAAGCAGTTTAGAAGAACAACTGTATGATGCAAGACCAGACCTTGAGAAGTTAAGGTAGTTGGGGGAAGGGAGAGAGGGATAGCAAAGTCTTGTTCCCCAGTAACACCTTGCTATTGCATGCTTTGGATATCAGTTTGGCCAGGGAGCTGAGGAGAAGGGATATTTCACAGTAACTGAAGCTGTGAGAAACTTCTTTGCCTAAGCATTTAATCATGTGAAACTCAACTACTGTTGGAGTTTTGTTGTAAATTTTAAGTAAGCCTGCATTGATTCATAGGCTCACTATGATCTACCAGATCTAATGGTTTTGTGATTTTGGTGGGAAGTCACTGGGTTTTGGTCTCAACAACATGGAAGGTACATCATGAGGAGAGTACAGGTGAGGAAGAAAGAAGATAAAGAAAAGATGACTCCCAGTTACCCCTTGCTCGTATTGAAGAGATGTACACTGCTTTGTCCCATTTTGCTTTCCAGCTACCAACTTAGCCCTAATTACTGCATCTTTTGCATGCCCACTGGATTTTTGTGTAAACACTTTGCTCTTCACCACAGTCCATCAGAAGTCCTACCAGTTACTAGTGTATGGAGAAAAATCACTTGAGGAGCAATGAAGAAGGAAAAAAATAGACTGGAAGTCAAAAGACTTCCTTTGGTTCCAATAAACCATGATTACCATGAGCCCTCGTGCCAATTAAAACATCAGGTAGAGTATCAGCCACACCTGAGCTGGAGGGATATAATGTTATTAACAATATTTATGCCATCATCTGTAGATCATGTTCCATCTCTTCATAGCTGTTCACTAGTCTGCTCAGTTCAGGATAAACTGTAAAAACTTTGGCTCTATAAAATGCCAGCGCTAGGTGATAAATAGACTGAACACTTGGTCACATATATGGTACCTTCAATCCATTCACATTATGGGCCAAGTCTGCTCCCGCATGTTTGCATCTGTAATTGATTGTGGGAGCTATTAATCACAGGTGTGTGTGATAATGTTTAGACATCTCTTTGAATCAAGGATGCTATTAAGGAATTAGACTGTAGTAGGGTAAGAGTTTGTCTCTGCTATTAATTGCTCTTGGGGTTTTGCAATCCATGATCAAGTAGTGGTGCAAAAATCAAAGACTGACTTAAAAAAAACTAACAACCCAACAATAACCACCCCAACTCCAGAGTTATGTGTTTTATTCGTAGTCTACATATTGATGGCTGAATATTTCTGTTTCATATGTATAATTTGTGGAACAAATGTTCAGTGTCTGTTTTAGTTTCTGAGTGTTGCTGTTGGAGCTTGTAAAAGATATGATCAAAAATCAATAAGGTAATTGGAAGGACTCTGCCTCCCGGTAGTTAATTAGCTCTCCCTCCAAGATATACTTCAACAAGGACTGAAGACTGACTTCACGACTAGCTTTGGTCCTCTTGTGATTAGGATTCTGAAAAGATCAGAATTATTTAATCCTATTCAAATTCACCATAAATTTGGACTCTTATTACAATCAGAAGGCATCCCTGTAGGCCTGTGAATTTCTCATTTCTTAAGAGCTGGTATTAAGGCTTTTCGGGCTAAACCATTTTTGGGGTAGAAAGCTGGGTAAAGAAAATGACAGAAGAAAATATTTTTGAGTCTTTAGGGGTGACTTTTCATCTGGAGTTAGTCTCCAGGGACAGGGCTGGGAGATGCTTTGGTTGTAAATGAGAGGTAAACCAAAACTCTTCTCCAGGCGCACTTGGTTGTTTAAAGATCTTCTGATGTTTGACATGTGAAAGTATTAAATGCATTAAGCCAAGATGATTCTAATTCAGGCAATTACTTTTCACTTACCCCGAACTCCTCCCAGTTATTTAAAGTGATTTTTCAGACTGGAAGGTCTTTAGGACAGGAGCTTACAGCAATACTAGGAACAAATTTAATATTAGTTTTCTCACGTCCTCTGCTGATTCTTAGACATGGTTGCTGTCAATAACAAACTATTACCTTCTGTCCCAGAAATAGATACATCCCAGTCCAAGATGAATAATTTGGGTTTTTTTTGTTGAGTTCATTGAAATCAAATCCTAACACGTAAGTTGCTGTTGTTATGAGAAATGATCTTGCATTTTGAATGCCTTCTCCTTCTCTCTGGGGACGTTGCCATCAAGGTGACTGTACCTGCTTCCAGCACCAGATTAAGAGCAGTGGAGAAAATGGAACAAAACAGAGGTTTTCAAATTCCATTCTGATGTCTAGCTGCCAAGGGAGCCTGCCGCGCTCAATTCAAGGACTAATCCATGACCATCACTCTACTTCAATAATTGCAGAACATTAATGAGTCTGTTTCCTTATTACAGAGCTCAAAATAAGAGCATTGGCATTCCGCTTTAGCAGGGAACTTTTAAAGTCTTAGCCCAAGGATTGTAAGAGGAATGGATTTTTTTTTTAATTAACTTTGCATTCAAAACTTGTGTTAAACCATCTGTTCTCATGCAAGGGGTGAGGGAGGGGGAAGCTAGCCACAGATTTTCATCAGCGAGCTGTTAAATTAGTCCCTTTACTTCACAGGGCTTGTTTTATTCAATCTGCCTTTATTAAGAACACAGGTTTGATTCTGCAAGGAACAAATTCTTCTGGTTCTTTAAGGAAAATGGTTTTAAGCAGGGTTTTATTAGGTTGCATTACTGGATAAGCGATACAACATGTTACCAGCGTGAATCATCTGATTTAGAGTGACAAGAAAGGAACTTAAGAAATACCCAGAGCCAAAACATTGGCTGGCAAGGGCTAACAGGGCCAGATTTGATCTACTTTTGCGAAGTTTTTCTGTTGCAATTGGTAGTAACTGTCTAGGGCTTTTAGATATTTTGACTAAGTCTCTTTACCATCCCTAAATTAAGAAGGGGAGAAATTAGGGCCAGACTGTAAGTCTTCTAACCGGACTGAATAGTCACAGTGAAGTCAGCAGGGCTGCTGATGGAATGAAGCATGATCTGGGAGGAGATCTAGTACCATTTCATCCTAAGAGGAAAGCGACATACATAGGTCATCTTGCCTTCACAGTCAGGACTGTGCCTTACAGCATGCTTGTTTTCTTTCCCTGTCTCAGTCCTGTTAGTACAGCTTCTGTGAGCCCCCTGTGCTTGTCTGTGAGGAAACAGGCATTTACAAATCTCTGCCTTTGGAATGATGCAGCCTTCAGACAGACCAGGTGAACATAACATACCTGAGAGGCATGACTGAAAATCCTCAGCCTGTTTCCATTGTCTTCATTCTGATCCTTTTTGCTTGCTACAGTCAAATATTCTGTTGAGTGATCTGGCAGGTAACTGGGAAGAGGCACAGAGAATATTGATAGAAACAGAAATGTGATTTCTTAACAAGAAACAACAGGAGAAACCTGATCTTAACTCATATATTCAGCTATCATAAGGTCAAAGTGCATCTTCTCCCTGCCAGCTGAGAGCACCTCTTTCACTGAAGACAGATTGAAAGCGGTATGTGAAGATCTGCAAGTTCAAAGATATCTCAGGTAACCCAAAAAGGGAAACTGAAAATGTCATAACAAAATATAATAGTTTCACTTGCCAAACTTGGTAGCTTTTAGTCTAAGGATATGTTGACAGATCTCTATCAGTATTAGGGTCTAGCCTAAAATTAGCTCCTTTCCTATATTGAGGTCCTCAGACTGAAATGAGCTTTTAAACCTGAAGTAAACTTCTAAAAGAAGAAGGTCTAAAATAATGACTAGAATTGCTAAACCAAAATTCCCAGCTATCCAAGTTTTTAGGATGTAGCAAACCTTTCTGTTGAATTTTCAAGCTGTTCTCTAGACTATAGTGAAAACCCCTATCCCACAGTAACACCTATGTAGTTTCAGTCTTCTGACCAAACTGAGCTATGAAACTAGAAGGAAGAAACCTCCCTGGAAATCAATTTACAGTCTTAGAAATGTCCTCCCCAGCAGAATTTGCCCTGCCCATTCCCCCTACCTGTTCTAAGTCTTATTGCTAAGAACGAGTACTACAGACTGCTCTAGCTGTGAAGAAAACTCCATAAATACATTGTTCCTCCTTTAACTGTAATGAGAAGAATAAAAGGAGAAACAAGTTTTGCAGCAAGACTGTCCCTTTGGGATGCAATGATGAATGTTCATACCAGTAACAAGTGTCACTTGTTAAATCCTCTCATAACCTATTCCCACTTTGAGGCTTGGATTTTATGTATGAAACCAGACCGTGGTCAACCTATGGACTGAGAACTTATCACTGAAATTCTGTTGTGAGTCATCTAAGGGGAAAAAAAGCCTCAGTATCCTCTCCTAGGTATTTGGAGAACTCACTGATTATATTGGTTCAAATTAAATCAAATATAACACCTTTTAAATGCTTCTTTTTGAATTCCTGTAGAGAAAGAGCATCCTTAGAGTGAGTTTTTTATACTGATTTACATGCAGAAGATGACATGCATATATTCATATTTCAGACTCCATGAGAGGAAGAAAAAAAAAAGGGAAAAAATGGCAGAGAGCTCCCTATTGGCTCTCTACAAGGCTTGGATATTAAGTCTGAGCTCAGGAAAACAGTTTTCTTGCCATTCAGTGAATGATTGCTCTCTCAGTTTCATGACTAACCATCCAGTTTTTCTTTTTGGTGGGTGCTTAGTCATTTGGGATGCTTGAGTCTTCTGCATCCTTTCCCTCAGAGGGAACAGAAGAATCACATTACTGCATGCTGCAGTCTGTCTGTGCCAGCAGGCCAGGAGTGGCTTGGGAATTACAGTTTTGTCTTGCACACTATTATTAAAGGAGTGATGACTACTAATTCTGAGAAGTCCTGGACATTTGACCACGCTTGGGAATGAATCTCCACCAATTTTCTTCAGAGTATGTTGACCATTTTGGCATAGAGAAAAATCCTTAGTGCAGCAGAACTGAGCATCTTTAGTCTGAAATGGCAGGTTTGACTGGAATGTTTATTTTGGTAGCTATGGGATTTCAGGGAATTTGATGAGGTAGGGATCCTGTGTAAGACCACAAATCTATTCAAAATGCTGCTCCATTAGCCTCTTTCTCTGCCCCATTCATATCCAATGCAATCTCCTTGTTACAATATATAATAATGAAGGCTATGAACCCCCTGATTTTTTTAAATATCTATTTGCATGGAATTTGAACCTTGCTACAAATAAACCATAAAAATGACATTAATAAACACCGGAAAACAGTAATGATGTGTTATTGCCATAGGAGGGCCAGTTAAACAAGTTAAAGGCTGACACAGTTTTCCAGATGCAGTGTTGCACAACATGCTTGTTTACCTGGATCATTTACTCTTTCCCTTTCCCTCCTTAGACACACACATGGGGGTACCAAGGGACAACACTGAAGTGGACTCAGAAATGCCAAACATAGGTTACGATCTCCCTCCCCTACAGTTTTATCTGTAAGATCACATCTGTAAATATCTCTTACTTGTAAAACCTTTTCCAACCACAAAAAATTATCATCTTTTGATAAATAGCTTCTGATATTTGAAAATGAGGATACTTGTATCTCACCTAGAGTTCTAATACCCTTGGTTTATCCTCTTCGTACATATATATTCAGTTTATTTCTCCATTTTAGGTCTCATTCCTTTACCTTTCCCATGAACCATTAGAGTTGAAAATAAGTTTTTCTCTCCTTGACTTGACCAATCTATCCAGAACTCTTTTGTTCCTCTTCCCACTGAGTCATTTTAGCCCTTTAAATTCTACCTTGAAAGCTTTCCTTTCTCATCATATTGTGGAGATGATTTCTCCTCTTTACTTGTGTAATATAATTCAATGCTGAAGGTTAGGAATGTCCTTAGAAATGCAGTTGCAATTAGGAATAATGTTTAGAATGCCTGAAGAGGAAAACAGCAGGGCTAGGATTTATGTCTGATTGATCTAATAATTCTTATTAATGTCAATTCCTATGGTGCTCTGAAATCAGCTACTTTGAATGGTGTTCTGTGACCATGCCCTGAATTTTCTCTGTGTTTAGGAAACGGATCCTACAGGGTGCTAAAATCATATAGATGTATTCAAGCTAAACTAATGTTCAATTTATTTTTGACAAATCTAAAATCTATCTAATTCCTTTTTTAGAAAGCTTTTTCATTCTACTAGTGTGGAAGTGACAGAAATACTAAATGAATACAGCAGGAGTAAAGAAGTTGCGTTGGCTCACCAGCAATGGACTTACTTGCCTTGGCTGTCACCTCACATGCTTATAACAAGACAATTTCCTGGAGAACCTCAGTTAGGTTCAGATCCATACTTTCATATCTTGCCAGTTTCAATGAAATGAGGATAATTTAGAAAAGTATAATAATATTCTAACAGATCAAAAATGCATATATTAAGTTGAACTAATTGCAGTGAGGAAATTTGACCTATTTTCTTTGAAGTCTTACAAAAAATAAATTAGGTGTGCCAATCCCATTTGCACAAGACAAGTTCAATATTTCTGACAACACTATTGCTGCCAATGATTTTGTTATAGCCACTAAATAAATTAATTTTTGTTCCAGGATCAGGCAATTATTCGTACAAGGGATAGGAGTCCACATAATATCTCCTACTTCTGTCCTGATGACTACCTGAATCCAAGTATTCCTTTCTGCTAGTTGCAGTCTTGCTTCATGTTTTCTCCTACTGAAAAGTGAAGCTCTTGAGGTGGATGTAGATCAGCATCTCTGCACAGATTTATTTATTTATTTACTTACTTACTGGTGATGACATAGTGTTTAAGAATATACTATAGTTTACAGGATGCCCTCGGTACCTGGGTGACAAATGTTAGTCTTCCCTTCACAGACTCAAATGCAAATGTGCTGAAAAGAATGGGTGATCCTCCGCTTGGTGGTACCCACTTCTGTGTCAAAAAATGGCGGGAGGCTCAAATGGGAAAAAGAGCAACAAGATCATCAGTGTGTCTGTAGAATGGCTGATTTCTTTCTTGTGGATTTGAAAGGAGATTGAATTTATCAATCTGAACTATGTTCTCTGCTTTCTTAGATGGTAGTCACTGAATATGGTAGTAATACTATGCTACTCAGTTTCTGAGATCACCTTCCCTGCCCTTTTATGCCAGCTATCTTTGGAGTTGTCTTTCCTCCCTTCACAAGTTCTTACTTTCTCCTTAATCTTAGGAGCAAAAATCAAGTTTCAGCCCAGAAACTGTGTCCTTTGCATTGAAGCAGTGTGGAAACAGGAAAGGAAAGTAAACAGTTTCAGACGCAATGACCTATCTGGATTGTAATTGGCCATATCACCACAGTGGCTTCAGTCTTTGGCATTGTAGGTATGGAGAAAGGCAAAGACATGGCCTGAATCTTAACTCACATTTATACCAGAGAGGATTGGCCTTTAGTAGTGAGCATGAACCATTAATGTTACACGACTACAAATGGTGGTCCAGTTACAGAGAAAGGCTGTATCTCCCTCGGTCAAAAAGTCCATGAAAGTCCTTGCTCCTCCCATTTCCTTCTTCACCTTTCTTGTCTCCATTCCCTTAGGGTTCTCCTCCCTCCATTCTCCTCCCCTCCATTCCCCTACTGACTGACCTTTACAAATGCAACAACAATAATTATCCTATAATTAGACACTCTAAGTCACGTTGTTGCTAAAGCTGTCAGTGTGGGAAGGAAGCAAGCAGTGCTTAAGGTAAGAGTTTAAGACTCCTTCTTCATTGTATCACCAAAGGTATTTGTGCCAAGTCCTTGGCATTTCATTAGGTGGTTGTTGGGGTTCCCTTCTAATTGCTTCTCGTAAGTTAGTGATTGCTGTTCATGACTCAGTGGTTGTCTGTCTCCAGACCACATAGATAGAGAGTAAAGGACATTCAGGGTTACAGCAGATTTCAAGTTCCTGCTGCCATTATGGCCATTGACAAATTAAACCATCCAAGCTCATCACGGCATCCATATGGCATTAGAGGTGCACCTTGGTCTTCTTGTTTTCATACCAGAATCTCGAATGCAAAGGTTTGATTCTGACAGGTAGCAAATATGTCCAGCTTATGTGAAATCCAAATGCCTGGCAAATCCTTCTTGGCATTAGTAATACCTCTGAAACCATAATTTTCACTGTCCCATCAAAACAGGTGAGACATTGAGACATTCTTGTAGAAGTGTCCTAGCTATGACAAGGTTTGGAAGCCCAGCCCTGGATTGAAGACTTAGGGTTCATTTTATCCACCCTTCGTGACATTGGCACTCCACTTAAATTTCTTAGCAAGGCGTTGTGTATAAATACAAAGAAACATGTGAGTTCCTTATAGTTGGGATTAGTGATACTCTCACATTTTCCTTTTTTTCCCTGTCCTTAGTGTTTTCTCTCTTCAACCACCTCTCTAACTTGAGATGTGTATCAGGACTCCTCTGTCCACTCATTCTGTGGCTGTTTCTTCTTCCTCCACTTGCCTTGTAAAAAAGTTGTTTCTTTCCCCTCTCCCCCGTTTAATTTTCCCTGGGCACACTATATCAGGTGATGTCTGAAGAAATACACAGGACAGAATATCTGACTTTATCTCTTTGTTGTCCACGTTTCAATGTCTTGCTGCTTGGATTGGTTATCCAAACCTCACAGTAAAAATATTACTAATAAAATCACACATTCATATAATACTCTGCCTTGGTACCAAATTTCTTCTGGCTCTTACTTACGCTTGCATTATTGATAAGCATCAGGCAAAAGAAGGGTCCCTAGGTTAAATCTATATTGCTTTGAATTTCCCTTCTATGCTTAACATCAGACGCCACCAACACATCTTGAACTGATTTAAGGCCCTGGGGTGTTACTCAGTGCCATTCAAAACACAGCAAGCCACTTTCCATGTGCTGGGGCCACTAGGGCTCGTTAGAATGGCATTTTTAATAAAACTTAAGTGTAACTACAACATTTTGTGGCTCCGCTCTCCAGATAAACCACTACGTACGTCATTCCCCACTTCACCTCCCCATTTACACACCCACTAGACTTTTGACCAGCCGGCCAAATTCATTATGGGTGTAAATCTATTGCGATCAATAACATTCCTTCTGCTTGACACTTATTGTAGGCAAAAGTTTCCACAGGGTTGTTTGCGTGTGTGTCTTTTTTTAACTTCCTATAACAAATTAAGTCTTGAAGCAAAGCCCTGAATGCTATTATTCAGGTGAGGCAATGCAGGAGCATTAAAAACACTGTTTGCAGATGCAGCTGTTCTACGTTAGAGTTGTTTTCTGGTCCAGAAAAGGCTGAGCTGTTAATAATGCTTGAACATTTTCCCTTTCGTTGCTTAAAATAAAAAAAATACACTTATCCAGTGCAGTTTCTTCTAGGCAAGAATATCTTCAGGGTTCACAAAAGAACCCTCTGGTGCTAACTAGGATATGACAGGCAAAAAAAGCATAAAGCCTATGCCGATGGATTAACTCATTATATGTGCTACTGGACAAAATCAAATTCTGAAAAGATCATCTACAACTCACACAGACAATTCTAATCAGCTAAGTGAGGACAGTGTTTCTTGGGACCTTTCTCCATGGGAATTCGAGGGGAACTGGAGAGGAATGACCCCATCAGGAACTGCAGTTGCTGGAGCAGGAGCCTTTCCAGCAGGAAATTTTGCACTGTTTTGGCAGATGTTAAAGCTCTGCATCTCCTCTTCAGGTTTCCTCCTCTGATGATGCCCCTTAATGAAGCCTGTTTTGCTTCTGCTTTTATTTTTCTAGCCTTGTTATTAAGCTCTGTGTGTTACACATGGGACAAAAGAATCAATACATGGATTCTCTGAAAGTGAATCACTGTGTACCCTGTGGGATTTGGATAAATAGTCTGAATCACACTTTCTTTACCTCTCTAGACTCCCATTTCAAACACAGTCTACAGCCCTCAGATAGAGGACAAAATACTGCTATTCTCATGTGTTTTTTCACTTATCAGGAAAGACTTATGCTGAGATATTTTTCATACAAGGCCCTGTCTTATGCATCCTAATGGGCTCTTCCTTTACCTTCATCAATTCCTGGCAGATTCTGTGTAGTTTTGGTTTTTTGGCAAGGACTGCATCTTTGTGTGTAGATAGCTACATACGTACAGCTCCTAGCAGTTTTAAGTATTAGATTAATAAATATAAGACTGATGATGTGGTGGATGTGCTGCTCCCATCTCTTTTCCATCACAAGCTTCTCCTCCGCTCAGCGGCTCTCCTCGCTGTCTGCTGCTCTGCCACAGCTGACAGGGAAGGAAGGTATAAACTCCTGCGTGGCAGAGCATGCATCGAGTCAACAGCCGGCACCGTTGCTCCCAGCTTACACAGTTGCCACGCGATGCTGTTTAATACCAGACCAATGAGGTGAATAAAACCTACAAAAGTTTATAGTGTGTAAATTACTGTTGCACCCTGCCCTCTGCCTCCGCGCTGAACTGCCTGCACCAGAGATGTATAAATGAAAACAGTCCCTTTCCGTACAATGGCAGAAGGACTTCCAGGAACTGGAGAAATTACTGGGCAGTTATATGGGGATAGGAAGCAGAAGAAAATGTCTCAGGCAGTTCTGGCTCTTGACGTGTCATCCTCTGAGCATCCCACTCCCAGGTGTCTTTGGAAAGAGACTGTGCTAGAGAGCCTTGTCTCGAGGCCACAAGTCTCCTGCTGAAGCCTCAGCAGCAAAAGCCACAGGGATGAGCAAAACCATAGCTTTTGAGAGCAAGAAAGGAGGCAAAGCAAGTATGGGTAGCAAACAGCTAATTCAGGGCTTTGAGCAGAGTATACAGGTGAGGAAACCAAAGGGGCTTTGGAGGAGGGCTCTGCTGGAGGCTGTGCACCACAAGGACTGTTGTTTTGCCTCTTCTCGGCTTTCAAAAATGTCACTGTTGTGTAACCTGAATAGCTGCTGGCCATCCCGTATCTTACATATTTGAGAAGACTGGAAAATTCTGTTTCAGAGTATCTAAAACTACTGAGGAAACATGCCATTGTAGACAAGCATCTACAATTCAGATCAACACAGGAGAAGCACTGGCAGCTGCTGTGTTATCTTTGGAGCCATTGCATAGTCTGTCAAATTGAAAACATGACAAAACATTTTGAGTAAATGCTGAAACTTTTATGATCTCTTGGGGGAAAAAGAAGTTTCCGATAGTTTAATCTGATGAGTGTGGTACAGATGAAGAGATAGACAATGCCTGTTAGAAGATGCATATGCATGTTATAAAATGAGAGGATATATCTGGCTCCATGCTTACAACAAGATCTGTGAGCACAGATTCCTTTAACTATTCAAAATCCCATTACTGTAAGTAGGACTCGAGCAACAGATGGAGTCACTTTCTGAAGCAACCACAGGTAGTCTACATGTTTGGAACAAGCAGATCTTTTCAAAAGCTGGTGTTGACCCTGGGTGGTTGGTCTGCTTTTAGCAGATGATTTGCTTTGTATATGTTGTTTCACTTTCTGTGCCTCAGTTTCCCTGTTTGTAAGACAGATAGTAAAATCACTTACATCATCAGGTGCTTTGGTATCGAAAAAATGTTCTATCTACGACAAGTTTTGCTGTTCTCATATTTCTGGATGCGTAATAGGCCACTGCTAGTTTAAGGAAACTTTCTGAGGTGTTAGTTAAAAATAGTCAATGATATAAAAAAAAGTAACTCAGAAACATCCAGGGGATATGTTTTAAAAACAAATGAATACATAGCTATAGCAAGTAACAACCTTTGCCAATACTCTCTGTAGTGTGGTATTTCAAGAGCTACAGTTAGGGCTGGTCCTGCTGAATCCAAGGGAATTGTAAGTGCTCAACATGTTTAAGGATCAGGCCCAGGCCTCTTATTTTAGTGGAAAGGGAAGGAGCAACTTCCAGTATCTCATCAGCTCCTGCAGATGTGGTCTGTTTAATGGTGACTGTGCAAATGTACGTCTTGCACACAATCAAACAGTTGTTCTGCTGAAACTGGGCAAAGGCAGAGAAATATCAAGTTAAAGGTCATCTCAAAATCTCTCATTTTCCTCCTCTGTTCTGCTTTCCCCACAGCCCCTGATTTTTGTCTCAAGACTTTCTGGGAATCATGCTGGCCCTGTGCTTCTGCTGGCACTCTGGCTGCATTTTTCTTACGAGCAAAGAAGCTCGCATGCAGACACTTTGCACAGTCAATTAGTAAAGTAATTGAGTACTCTTTGGGATGAAAGGTATAATACACACACAGGATTATTCACTATTTTCATTACATACCATATCCGGGAAGCTGCAGGAATGCAATGCACCTAGACACTTCATGGTGAGGTAACTCTGAATGACCTGCTTTTCCTCATTTACATCTGACTCAGTATCATTTGAATACTGTGCTTTATGTGTGATATTGCTTTATTACTTTTACAACACCCAGAAGAAGACTAGAAGAGCCAGCAGGTCTCTGCCCTCAAGAGTTTGTTTTATCTGGGAGAAAATGAGTGGAAGGCAATACACAATAGGGAGGAGATGGGTGGAGAGCTTGAGATGGTTGGACTGCAGTATAATCATTATTATTAAAGTCCTTATGGATATCATGGGAGAAATTAGTCTTGGGTAAGGATTTGAATGGAATGAGACTAGATGCTTAGCAGGCCAGAACTGGGAAGCTGTTTAAGCAGAGAAGGGTGGTGTAGGGAAAAGATTGGATATACATCCATACATATACACACACACACACTTATATATGGCTATATACAAATTTTATATGTAAGGTTATATAGAAGATTATATCACCCAGCCCAGTCTGTAAAGACAGAGCTAAAATGGATGTCACACCTTCTTTTTGGAAACATCCCATCAAATCTCATCTTCTTGAGGCTGCTCATAAATTTTTAGGATCAGGTTTTCAGAGGAACTTGTTCTGCTGGGCAAAAAGTGGCAGTTTCTAAATGTCACAGTTTTGAAAACCTGCCCCTCAAACACTTGTGCTTCAGAACACATGGAGGCTGCCTGTATTGTGGGAAATGGGGAATTGTTTTGTTGTCTGTATTAGATGTTTTGCTTTGGTATCCTCAACATTCTTAAAAAGTGCCAGTTGAAAATACCGGGGTACTGAACTGCCTGAATCATCTGCCATGGCGGTGCACGACATCCAACACTAAAGCTCTCTCTTGTGGTCGTGATATGCAAATACATGTATTTTATTAGAGGTAAAAGTGGTTCATAAACTACTTCAGCAGAATACAAAGCTCATGAGGAGTTGAGAAATCATGTCTTAATTTTATGTTAACTAAGCTGACAGTTTCTACTCCTAATTCTAAATGGAGGATGTTTATTATGGAAATTATTGGCATGTATTACTCTTCTAATACCAAATCTGTTACTTGAAAAACTCCCTTCTTTTAAATAAGAAGTTGTATGTTTCACATCTATTGCTGAAGTATTAAAAAAGCCGATTCAGGTGCTTATAATCACAACTTTCTCACTGTGCTTGAATATCAAGCTTCCACTTCCAAGAGTCATTTTGCCCTGGCTAGCTTTGATTTCCCTTGCTGAAACCTAGTTTGCATTTGCGTGCTGAGCCTCTGCAGCCACGAGGGCCGGGAGAGCCTGGGAACGGCAAGAAAGTGCTGTACGGCACGATGAATATGGAAAACAACTGGACACCCATTAGTTTTGCAAAAGCAGAACCTGTTCTCTGCAGATGAAAGCTGATTCATATGACATTTTTCTGACAGTGAGCACTGTCTCTGCTGATTAAGAAATTGTCTGATCAGATAGTGAAAGTCGCGGCGAGCTGCTGTGTCATCTGCTGATGGTGCCGATGCTTCGTGCCGCTGGGAATTTGGGCTCATCTGAATCACTTTGTTCTGGCATCAAGCTGGGCTTGCATTTGGTCTTTCCTTGGTTAGAGGGGAACTATGAACAAAACTTTACTGACAAATCTGGATTAGTTTACAGATGCTCCCTAAATGCCTTGGGGTGGTCAGAAAGTCTCCAGGGGCTGGGAAGCAGGGGCTTCCCTACAGCTCAGTGGTGTCAGAGGTGAAAGTATCGAGCTACCCACTGGCCTGAGCGGTGCTGGTCTTATCAGTGGGGACTGCGTGGCACGGCAGTGAGGGCTGTCTGCCAGCCACTGGTAGGAAATGTCTCACTTGGCAAACATCCTTTTTGAGCAGTGCTGAGGCACTGCTGGATTCCCTTTTACTCCTGGTGATAAGAAAAATGAAGGGGCAAAAAAATCTTCCAAAGGCACTGAGCCACGAAGAAGATGTAAATGTTTTTTTCCAGTAATATAGCAGAGAGGATAGTGTAACTGGGGGATGAGCTAGGAGATCTGAAGAAGCTTGTGAGTCCAACCAAAGGTGCAAAGGTGCAAGAAAAAGGGCAAAAAGTGGCATGGGGGTCAAGCTTTTGGGTGAGGATTGAGCACTGGGGGGAAGCAAGGGACGTGTTTCTTTTCTGTTTGGCATATGGCTTCAAAATGCACCAGCCAGGTGTCTCCATTCCTCTCCTAGGTCCCTGCTACAAGTCACCCATTGACTCCAGTGACTGCTATAAAAAGCTGCATGCCCCGAACAGGCCCTAGTCCCAGACCAAGCAGCCTCTGTGATAACATTTTTTTCCCCCTTCTGTTTAACAGAAGAAAACTTCCACCTTTACAATGCATTCAAACACGTCTCTTTCTTTCTGAACATATAATCAATTACATGAAATTATATTTATACTATGATCCCAGCGGTTCTCAAACAGAAAATTTTATAGGAAGTTTTGAAAGCCTAAAACTCCTTGTATTCCGAGGAGTTCAGGAGAAAAATTAATGTTTTCAGTATTTCAAAAAGTTTTCTGAGATTTGGAATGCCATGGACTTAATACTTCATCTTCTTTTGTCCTTTTTTGTTATTCCACATCATAAAATGGATGGTGTTTAGATCATTTCCTTTCTCCTGTTTCACATTTGATGAATGTTCCAAATTTGGCCAATTTTGGAAAGTTAGAGAGTGGTCAAGTAAATAAAATGTCAATAAATAAATGAGATTATTTTCTTTCCTGATATTGGCAATGCAAAAAAATTGTGAAGGTTAGATTTTGACAAAGAAAACCCACATCTCCTGAGGATATTTTGGTTGTTTTCCAAAGGGTCATTTTAAATAGAAATAAAAGTATTTTAAGTGGAAAATTTCAACTAGCTCTAATTATCTAAACTATGGAGGGGTCACTTACCCACTAACAGAGTTGAATTCTTAATGCAAACCCAAGACTTAAGTCACTATGGCAGGATCAGGCTGCAGTTTGCATTACTGCAAAGCTGGTTATTAAAACTCATTTGATTTTGAACGAGGCTTTTATTTTCCTCATTGTTTTGAAAGAAACAATAAATTTTCCTAGACAATTACAAAATGACAATTCTAAAGGACTGGAAGAACGGGTCTGTTGAATAAATTCAGGCATACCTGCAACTGCTTTGAATCACTACTGCTTTGGTATAAAGGAACAATTTAAAAGATCAACATGCTTGCAGGGCTTCATCCTCTGAATCATTGGCTGCTTTTAATGGCAAGTAACAGCTAAATTGGGCTGGAGAATGCTTATTAAGAGTGAGGAAGCCCTGAGCCTCTGCCAGGGCTGGATCTTTTGTCTTGTGTTGATGCAAAATGCAGCATAGATGATCGGGAATGGCTTAACAGGCAGAAGCATGATAGTGGGGTTACAAAAACAAAGTTAACAAGCATGCAAAAGGAAAACCGGGAACGCTGCTGACTTCTTTTAAAAATTAAGGCAGAATGAAGGGCTTTCCTGATTAAGTTTCTTTAGAAGTTAATTTACCAAAACATTCAGTTAAGAAACAAAATATGAAAAAACGTGATCACCCCCCATTACTGTGACAGGTTTTTTTTCCCCAGACCTGCAAGTTAAAATCCTCAAAATAAAACTGGCCAAGAAAGCATCATGCACAGCACCGACAGAGTCCCTTCAAAACCCATGAACACCAGTGGACAGTCCTGTTCATCAGCTCTATTATCCTCTGTGGACTTTGGACAAGGTATCCGATTTAAAACAGTGACTTTCAGGAGACAAGGAAAAATGGGCTTTGAACTTCTCAAATGCCAAAGCATGTTTGTGAGCTGTGCTGCTCTGTCTTGCTGCTGTGATCACGCAAGCGCTGCTTTGGAGTGCTGGGGCTGAGACTGGCAGGCACTGAGCAGCCAGAATTCAGCATGGCTGACATGTTTGGAAAGAAAGTCTGCTGAAAAGCTTCAAAACCAAACCAGTCCCTACCCTGAGCATGGAGAAATGGGCAAGTTTATCTACTGTTATAGGATAAATGCATTCTGGTCCTGATCTGTAGCTGGGGAAGTCAAAAGGAGCCACCTTCCAGTCCTCTTCCTACAGTCACATTTTTAATGACAAATATATGCTCTCAAAAAACCCCCAAAGCAAAACAGAGCAAAGGAAAATCAAATCAGAAATCAACACATGCTATTGGCTATTTGTAAATATGCCTTTATGCCCTTGCTTAGAGCATTTTTCGTTTGTGATAGCAGAAAATCTCAAACCAGAGAGATCTGATTTTTACAGGAAGCAAGTCATTCTTTTATAAAGGACTGAAAACTTTTAAGTTGTCCCAAGACCTACTATACAATTTTTCTGGTAGTGTTTTAACTTGGAATTGAAAATGGAAATGATTATGATGGCAGAGTTAACAACAGAGTTACAAAGAGATTATTATAGCTATTATTAATGTATATATTCAGCCAGACATGTGTTTGGATAGGAGACCTCGTTTTTCTTCTTTGTCCTGTAACACCCCATGAACAACTCATGTGTTGGTGGATCGTCATCCTTGCTCAGAAAAATCCTTAGTTCATATTGAAAAACAGGCCCTTGTGTTTTGCCAGAAATGAAAGAAACTGCAAACAATCAACTCCAAAGTTCAGGAAAGGTGATCTAAATTTACCAGTAACAGTGTCTTCATAACTGCTGAAAGTATGAGAGGAATGAAAGGGAACATTTCCTTGGTTTCATTCCCTGGTGTCATTCCTCATCATAATGTAATTTAAGTGCTGCATTTTATATTGTTGCTTTGCAGGATGCCTATTTTTAAAGGTACATTGTCACATAAAATCAAACAATGCTTTACCTCTGCAATGAATAACACTTTCAACTACTAAAACTGATTGTTAAAATGTCATGTTAGTTCATTCCATAAATCACTAGTGAAATCCTGACCTTACTGAAATCAATGGAGGTTTGCCACCAGCTCCCATGGGGCCAGAATTTAGCCTCCAGGCTTGATGAATATCCAGAGTGAACAATATCTCCAATTACTTTCTTAGGTTGGGCGAGTGCATTCCTTGTTCCCATTCCCTTTCTGCTTTCATAGTCCCTTACATCTTCAACAGGGCACTTGGGCTGCTGGGCTGTCAGTCTGATGAACTGCCAAGAGGCAGTCTGATATATAGGTGGTGAGGAGCCTCATCCTGCAAACACTTCAGCACATACAAAGTTTTATCATATAGGTGGTTCCACTGGAGCCATAGGCCAGCTTTGTCATAAGTGACATAGCTGTGGCTGAGGTTATTACCCATTTTACATCTATGTGTCAGATGCAGAAACAAAGCACAAAACATTTTCTCTTTTCATTTACTAAAGGAGTGAGTAATAAGCTCGGTACTTATTTATGTTGCCTTAGACAATGAAGGGAAAATATTTTGCTCTTTGTTTTTGCCCAAATCATTCTAATTGCCTCCTGGAAAATCCACTTCATAAAAGGAAAACACATCTGAAAACATAGCTGGGAAGTTCATCACTTATAGATTGAAAAAGCAGCATTTGTTCCTCTAATCAAGCTTTCCAGGGTTGATGTGTTCACTACAGTATGTTTACTCATGCTTCATCTAATTTAGATTTAAATAGCAATCATATGTCTATTTAAGACCATTATTTAAAAATTAGAAATGAGCCTGAGAAAAATCCTCAGATCTTACCTCCCCATAGCTCTTGCAAGTTTTGGCCCAAACGTAATGACTTATACTCTATTGCACACAAGCTTTAAGGGGAGGAGTGAGAAAAGGAGAAAGCTGCACGTCACATCGGGGCAGTAACTATGGGTCTTCTCTTAGGACTGTCATTGTGGGAGCCAGGGAGCCAGGCAGTTTGCCTCTCTGCCTACCTCTGCTGCTGTTTAAAAAATGAGATGTGAGCAGCACCCTGCCTCAGAGTCATCTGGCAAGCAAGGTGCTGAGATGCAGCATTGTTGGGACTCCTGCAGGTATGCGGGATAGAAGTGTTCACTTTAAAATGCTTTTTGACACAAGTCTGCGGGCTTATTTCATTGCCGTCTCAAAGCCTGGAATCAAACACAGAGTGTATCGGATGTCTCCAGCAGCAACTAAACTCATGCACTCTTGTAAATCTCCCTCGTAATCCCCCTGCTGCTGACACTTTATTAGCCAGGCATTCCGGGCTGTGCTTTACTGGGGCACCTCTAAGTGATTGCAGATGGTATTGCTGTGCTAGGGTTCAGATGTGCTACCAAATAGCTGTCTTCATATTTTCCATGCTTTGCCTCATTTGTCAGATTGGCTTTAACCCTGTTGTGTTCAGGATGTTTCCTACCTCTACTAAGGAGCTGAAGGTGGACTGGACACCTAAGCAAATGCCGGGTATTTTCATGGCTGTAAGTCTACTCCTCTCTGCTGTACCAGGGAAACTCCTTGAGCTTAAAAACTCACTGCATTGGATCTCCAACAAGAAATGCTGAGCAGAGCGAGGAGACGTGCCAGTTTTCAGGGGCACATGAGTGCTGGGAAGCTGGGAATCGCACAGAGCTGACCAAAGCAGCAGAGATAAGGGGTAATGAACCTGTACCATGTAGAATCGTTGTCTCAGCCACAGCACAGTTCTGACCTTCAGCAGGTCTCATTAGTGCACGGGAAAAAACATTGGCTGAACTAGAGGAAGTTTCTGGATTAATAGTTCCTATTAATGCCATGTTAACATAAATACATTGCATCTAGACCTAAATCTGACTTGTAACTCCCAGAGTGCCTGGGTTTCTGCTCTGAGCTGCCCCACGTTTTTAGCTCTGGGTTGGTGCTGGAGGATGAATTGTTGTTTGCCTGCAACCCCTCCTGCCAAGATATCTGCAGTAAGGAGAGCACATACAACACTGTCTCGTTTCCCACCCAGTCTTAAACCAAGCATCTGCTGAGCATCTACAGTGAAGGATACTGAAAAATCAGCACTTTTATCTCTCTGTGCCTGTATTCAACAAGATGGACCTTTGATAGATACATTCTTGTTGAATACAGGACAGAGTTCTGGACTGCCCATCTGGTCTTTAAATTCTATGCTGCAAATCCTGCATAATGAGTATAAGGTCCATAGTGCTGGGCTGGATAAACTGTAATCTCCCACCTTTCTTAACAAACCGGAGTCAACAGTAATCACAGTGTTAATTTTGTTTTTCTGTTCAAGTTAATACCAAATTAAAGCTCTGCACTGCTTGTTTTTCTCAAATCATAAAATGTGACATGGAATGTGTTTTTATCTGTATATGATGGCCTTACTCATCTAAGGTAATGGAAATTGCAGATGGTATCTGCAAGTACTTCAGAATTAACAGCTATTTGTAAGGAATGGTCTTTTGGATTTCATGTTGGAGAAGCAATACTGGTTAAAGTGTTAGAAATTTTCTGAAAATGAACGTACATTCCCAGCAGTATCCAGGGAATCTGTTGTCCCAGCACTAGAATATTCAGCATATAAATAGCTTAAAGAAGGAATTTTAAAAATCAAGGCACAGCATTTGTGTATTTTAAACCATTAATTTAATTAATTGCTTTGCCTGAGAAATACTCGCCACAACCATTGAAATAATGTAAGGAAGGCTCATAATTGTCTAGTGAAACGTATACAAGTGTTTTTATAACAGCTATTTTATAGAAGCTCTGATTTCTCTGGTTAAATTGAGTGTAATAAAGACAGCAAGTCTGTGACAGACAAGTTGTGTCACCTGTGTTTCCAGATGGGATACAGAATGGGAAGGCTTGCTCATCTTGACTATTAGTTTAGCTCTATTAACCCACATTGCCCAGAGTAACTAGGTGCCTATCAAATAAGAGCTATGGGAATTTCACTTATGATTCATGCTTTTTCCATCCATCCAAACATCCCTGCTAAGCTGCTTTACTCCATAAACTGGACTGCACAAGTAATATGATGAAAAGCATCATAATTTATATCCTGAAGAACATATGTCTTCCATATTGATATGTTAGCAAGTCCCAGATTTTGGCTAAGAGGTTTGGCCAAGTTAGGCATATGTGTTACTGTGGTTAATATGAATTTGTTCTTTACATATGGGCAGCAGTCTGATCTCACATCTTGTACTCAACAAGACTTACTGTATTATCATGGATGATTAAATACACATAAATTAAACATGCAGCCAACAGGGGCTCTTTTACTAGAAGAACATTGTTTATGCGTTATTACAGCCAGATTTTCAGAAGAAATCAACTCCCAGCTAGACTCCAGAAGAAGCAGTCTGATTTTTAAAACAACTTGGCGTTTTGCATGCTGAGCTCCTGAAAATTTGGCCATGAGTACCATTCTACTCTACCACTTTCCTAACCATAGCTCATGGTAATATATTGACCATAAGATCTGACATTTCTTATGATCCTTTATTTTGCTTTCCATTCAGATATATTTCTTCAGGTTGAAAGGGAAAAAACATTCTCCAGTATGGCAAGAAACTAGCAAGCTGGTGGTATCTTCTGCTCTGTTCTTATGTAGGTATTTTCTGGGTGTTGTGAGCTGTGTATTTCATAGTTTCCAGTCCACAGGTTGTCCTACCAACTTGCTGGACCAAATATCTATTGTATAGCTGTCAAAGCATGAAAAGGACTGAAATTTTGCAGTGGTTTTCTTTAAACCGTGTAGGTATCACTGCCTTATGCTGCTGGTTAGCAGAATTTATCACTTGTATGTTAATGGTCCTTAACAACTATCAATCGCTGGTGATATTCCTTTAGCTGAAAAGGTACAGACTTTGTGTATTTGGTGCAGAATATTCAGCTGTATTTTTTCATATTACAAAGTTCTAGGTTGTGGTATCTTTGATACTACCTACTGGAAACAAATAATTTCTGTCAGGATGGAAATTTGCCCATATATGGAGCATCTCTTGGGAATTTGTCAGTGCAAAATGTGGGTTTTTTGTTTCTATACCATTAGCATATGATTATTCCAGAAAAAAACCCAACACAGATAGAGTTTATTTAGCTTGATACTATACTGATTAAACAGTTTAGTAGGCCAGTGTGAGTGGCATTTATTTCAGGGACCTTACAACTACAGCTAGATCTTTTCCAGTGGAGACCTGGCTTGACTTTCTCATTATGTTGATGAAAGACAGCAATGCAACATTAGTAATATTAGTAGGCTAAAGGAATAGTATTCAGATCTCTAAAAATTGATCAGCTCTGCATGATCTAAGTGAAATCTCTGCTCATGCATAATGTTGCACTTATATCTACATACGGCAGATAGGAATAATGACAGTTCAAAGTTAAAAAGTAATATCATCCATTTTGCTGAGGTATATTTGAGGCTTTGGGGGTGTGTGGGTGGGTATTTCACATGATTGAGCTCTGGTCCTGCAAGATATTACAAAGAGGTCACCAGCATAATGGATCTTAATAAATCTGTTTCCTTAAGATTTTCCATAATTATTGTTGGATCTACTTTTGCTCTTATGTCAGCAGAAAATGAGACAAGAAGATTTAAGTCCTGACGTACCTGGGAAACAGATGTAAAATTTCTTTGCTTATTTATGCAAGGTCTAATCACTGATTTCATATCTGAGGAACACTCTCCAAAGACCATCATCTGCCACATCAACAGGTCACAAAATGCCATGTTCATAAGGAAGAAACTCAGAATAGGAGTGTGGAGATATTATTTTCCACTTTTTTGAGACCTTCTTCTTCCACATTTCCTGCTTTCCCTTACCCTTGCGGCCTCCATTGAAAAACATTGGGTAATGCCTAACCTAAATGTTGCTTTAGTCACACACCACTAGTCACCCAGAAACCATCGAATGTTATTAAACTGCAGTCATTTCTCCTTGGGTTCCATCAATTATCAAGACTAATGGTAGAAGGGTTCAGCCAAGGTTAGAGCATGTGTATGTCTCTGGGCCATGGGGAGCTCTGTATCACTGCTCCGAGCAATATAGAAGGCACTGTGGATTTGATTGCTTCTGGGGCCATAAATCGAGGAAACATGCAAGTTCCAATGATTTCCCACTCTCCCTGTAGAAATGAGGAGGGAAGAAGGAGAATCACCAACTAATGCCAGCAAAATGCTTCTCAGAGCAGTCCACAGCAGCTTCTCTAATCTGCAGTACATCAGCATGTCTGTTGCTAAAAGAGTCCATTTCATTCTTATTTATTTGCTTATCATTTGCATTTCTCTCTTGTGTTTTCTTCTTTTCTGTGCATTTCTCCCCCATCACTGTCATGGCTCTTCAGTTTTTCACTGTTGTGGCTCCAACAGACAATCCCTAAGCCCCAGGACTGTGAGAGTCAGGAGGAAAGATGCAGATCTGGAAGGGCAAGGGCTGAAGGTGAACAAACTGAGAGCAACATAACAGTCCTTGTGTCAGTGCCCTTTTCAGCTTTGCAGTCCTACCATCTCCTCATCCATGGTACTGCTGAGTTTATGGCTTTGGTTGCACATTAAATCCATTTCCATACAACTTTGAAAAAGGAAAGGACTTCTTTGATGACCTCAGGTATGCACCCTCAAGGTATTAATTCTGCTGCAAGTGGTGTGGATTTTACAGTTAGTGGAGATTTTGGCCGTAAATTGGAAGGCGCTTCCAGATTTGCACAAAGAGAATACAGCTTCAACCAGGTATACACTCACCTGTAACATTTAGTCTGTAGAATTGTCAGCCTGTATTTGGCTGTAATCTGGCTTCTACCAGATGACTTGAAGTAACATATGTGATGAGATTTCATAGATTCAGAAGGTGAAGGAAACAAATACCAATTTGAAAGTCTTCAGGGACTGTCTATTATTATAATGAGAAAGTGGAAACCTAATTAAAACAAAGGTTATGAAAAGTAATTTCACAATTTCCTTTCATTTGTCAATAGAAGCTTTTAGATTATATATGACAGTCTAACATTTGTTCAAAAGCCAAAATCCAAATATCTAAATATGAAGATCTATTTGTAGAAAATGTTTAATCTCATCCAGTCTCTAAATTCAGATGTGAATCATGAATTCCAGCAAATTTCCCATAACAGCTGTATGTTAAAACCTTTCCCAGCTGTTATAAGTTTGTTCATTTTTCAAAGTTATTAAAGGATACGCCCCTGCTAATAATTCTCAGATCATGGTGAGACACAAAAGGTTTATGTATTTCAACAGAATGTTATTTTGCATTTACAGTTCTGCACAAGAGAATGGCTTGTTATTTCCCCTGAGGCTGATCAATACTAGCAGGAATAAAAATGGTGATAACTTAAAAGTGTTCTTTGAAAAATTGTCCAGGACTTCAAACCATGAACAAAACATAAATGTAAACTTAAAGTACATTAAACTAAGTAAAATGTGATTTTAAAACCTTAAACAATCACCCTTGCCAAACCCAATAAGCTAGTTATGCCTTTTTAATTTGGCTGCAGTGACTTTAACTGGATCAGAACAACAAGGAAAAAAAAGGATCCACAAAAATGAATTCATTTAGTACAGGAGAAGGTCCTTTAGTGACCTGTTTCTAAGCACAATCAGCTGCCAGTTCTTCAACCATCCCAGACTGCTCCAGAGCTTAAAAATGCAATAACCATTCTGGGGCATGGCAGTTAGAACTGAGTCCTGGGTTTTCTGATACAAAGGATACCTCTCCTAAGGATAGCTATATCAACCCAACCAGGAACATACGTATTTTTCATAGTTTGGTGACCAAAACCAAATGTTTTTCAGACAACTTCTTGCTTTGATAGTTAACCCTGATGAAACCCCAGAGCAATTCTATCTTGGGCACCAATAAGGCAGGTGTCCTGTGATCTCATATATACAGGACATGTGCATGGAGAACAGATCAAAATGCTCCTACAAACCGCAATGTTGTTTTTTCCTAATTTTGAGTGTTCAACTTTGTAGCTTTAATAACCTTTGTATGTGGGGAACGAAGAGTTTATTTTGTTTTGGCTAATTTCCTAGCTAAACAGAAAATGCGTGAAAAACAGGGTCCTCTCCATCTGAGTGGGAAGGATATCCCTTGGGCCCTGCCACCTGAGCCAGCAGCACCACTGAGAGCTGTAGGATTCAAGCATCCTTTGTGTGGACCAGGGCTAGCAGGAGATGAGACACTTCTTGGTTCCTAGAGGTTTGCTGAGAGCAGGGACCAGGAGTCGAGTATGCTTTTGGGTAAGGAGTGAAGGAGGACCGTGGTATTTCTGGTGGGAATAAACTCTTTACTTTATTCCCTCAGACCTGTCCCTTCAGAAGTTTAAATCACAGGATTATGTAGGTACGTTTATCCAAACGATGGGTGTTAACGGTCAATGAGTCACCTAATTGGCTCCATACGATTGCAGATATACATGCCCTACTGTGTTACAGTGGTAACAGCAGTATAGCCATGATGGTCTAAGGACATAAGCAAGTCAGGAGTGGTAGGTAGAGCCAATGTTTTTTATTAAAACAGCTGATGTAATTGGAATAATCTTTCAGATGCACATAAATGAGGTTTTGGATATCCAGGAACTGTTCCAATTGATTTAAAGTTGTTCAGAAATAATCTGCTTGATCAAGGCCAGAATGCTTAGCACCATAGAAAATAGATCCCTATCTCTGAAAATCTGATTACTGGTTTATTCTGGTTAGAACCTAATCCATGACACAGAGTTCATATTTTAACCAGAGGCACAGTCCAGCAGCTACTCTAAGCCTTTTATTGGCCTTGTTCATAATGCATGTATTTCACATATTTTCACCCTGTGACCTCCAGGTCAGGCAGTGTGGATTGCCTGTTGTTCATACAAGGTCTGGACTTCGGTGTGTGCTGTCCCTTAGTCCGTCTGTCTCCCTGCCACAGTTGTTCACTAAAGAGGAACCTGCCTGTGAAGTAACCTGCATGCAGTGTGAATGCCTTGGGGATGAAAAACCCTTAGGAAACAGGGGCAGCATCAGTGTAGAGAGTCCCCTACTTTCTGGAGCCCAGACCTAGTTCCTCTGATCCTTTGATGTGACAACAGGAGAGACCCTGAGACTTGTACGTCAAAGACACCTGCACAGAGGAGTTGTCTAACATGGCTGAATAGATGAGATGTGTAACTCCTACCACTCCATCTGTAAAGGTCTGGCTTAGCAGCACTGCCCCTCACTCCCAACCACCCATCACACCTTGCAATGAAGCTAGACGGGCTTGTGAGGCACTTCCAGTCTGGTGTGGCAATGAGAGATACATGAAAGCACCTGAAGTCCAAAGCTGGAACCATCATCTGTCAGTTGTGGGTTTGGACTTAGTTCTCTTTAGGCAGAAAAATTTTCCTAGAAAACCAGTTTCCGATGGATCTGTGTCCATTTAAGGGGTTTAAGGGTGTCCACTCTCAGGATCTGGTTTAGACTCACTTTGAATTGATTTACTGGTTTGATTACTAAACTGATACAGAAACAAACTGGGTACCAGACTGCCACTTGAAATTAATGGAAATTTGAGGGGAGTATGTTAAAAAAACAAGAATTTTAGAAGGATCCTGCATGGTAAATAGTTGCTCCTGAAAACACAACATTCTGTTCTGTTGTCAAGCTGACAGACTGAAACAGGCTCAAGTAATTTCTATATCAATAGCATTACACCAGTGTAAATGCTGCAAACTTCTTTAAATAGATGTCTGAAAGCAAACAGGTTAATGGAGCAAGGGGACAGGTAAAATGAGAGAATAATCTGGGATTACTGAAACAAGCCCTGTAACTGTTGAGCCCTGAGGAAAGAGAGAGCTAACACACTTCGTCTAAACCCTCCCATAAATAGTTTGGGTAATTAGAGGCTTAGATTTATTGAAAACAATGAAAAATGTCATAATTACCTTTACATATTTTTCTTTCTTTCCCTGTTAGAAAATGATCCCAGTAATTTGGTGTTCAGTAAGCAGGGCACATTTTGCATTGTTGTTCCACCACTGTGCCATTCTGAGCAAAAATGCTTTAGGGGAACCCTATTGAACAGGTCTGTTCTTTTCCTTTTTAAATCTTGTAGCAATTAGCAAGCATTTCATGGACCATTTTGGTCAAATAATGTAACCTGGAAAAACGGTGCCCAGCTCTGAAGGACTGCAAAGTATATCCTTGTTCCAGAAGGGGAAGGTTTGCTTCAAATGAGAGATGTCCTACAGGCTGGAATAAAATCAACACCAATTCAGAAGGAGGTTCACTTCTCAATTACTTTTTTTCCCAAACCCAAAGTAGGAACTGATACTGGTAAAAACCTCTGTTAGAAACCTCTGTGATAGTCATTGCACAGCAGAGGGAAAACTCACAAGAAACTTAATGACCATTCTTTTACATGAGTCGATGATGAAGGTGGAACAAACTAGCAAGAGCCCGTAAAGGCAGACATCCAAGGCCTGAGGCAGAACTGGGGCAGCCCAGCCATATGAGAAGTGGTCATATTTCAAAATAGGCTAGTCCAGCATAATCCTGTTTATGAAATGCAGGTGGAGTATAATTCAGAGTTTGTGGTTTGAGCTTTAAAACTCATTATGTTTTGGTTCTGCACTCCTTGGAGACCAACTGACTCCTTGTATGTTAACGTCAAGATGCTCTGATCAAATAGAGGGCTGAAGTTTAGAGCTCTGGTGTTCTGATAACTAAGCATAGACACAAGACAATTCTCCTCTCTGGAAACTGTCATCATCCTGCAGTCTGGATAACCTGAGTGATTTGGCTTTCAAGCCTTAATACAAGGCATGCCTCATTCACCAGGCATTTTATGACTTTGTCTTGAGTGAGAGCATGTGGTTTGCAAGATAAGATCAGACTAGGAAAGAGCAACCAAACCTTGGATATGACAGCGAAACTTAAGAAATGCTGACAGATTAATAAATTTTTTTTTTTTCTTTTTCAAAATCCTGTATTTTGGATTTGTCTCTGTACATGTAATTTCTTCCTGGGTAGCTTTATGCTAAGCAGACTGGCTATACAATGTCCCCTGGTCATGCTGACCTCCCTGATATATAAAGACCCCACCATATAAACATTTCTGGAGAGGTTGCCCAGAAATAACGGCACCATCAGACTTTCAGGGGCTTAGATTTTTTTAAGGGTTCACAACAGAGGTTTTGGGAAACTGTGACCCTGAAGAGCAGTTTCTTTGGCTGCCCAGGAGGCCAGAAGCAGCGTCAACTGGGTATGGGGGTAAGAGGAAGGCTGCAGGGGAGACACGTTCCTAAGCAGGAAAGTGGGGACTGGCTTTAGTTAGATGTATTGTGCTGATTTCTGCTGGGAGTTTTGTCTGTTGAGCAAGCTGTCAAGTAAAGGAATTCCTCTGAGGGACATCTCTAGGGTTGTAGGCTCTGTGGGAATCTACTGTCTTCCTTTTGAAAATGGCTTTTTCACTGTCCCTACAAAAACTGTCTTTCTGGGATCAATGTATGAAGCCTAGAACAAGCAGATTGCTCTTTAAAAAAAATCTCATAGGCTTCCATTAGAAAATAATTTATAAACATTCTTGAATGAAAGATGGTATCAACTTGACAGAAAGGGAGGGGCAATATCCCAAGTGTCAGATGAAGCTTTAACTTCTCAAAAGGAGTAGAGTCTTACAGACGTTAGTGTTATTAGCCTGGAGGTTTGGGTTATTTGTTTGGAGAGGAATGCTGTTAGTGGTGTATCAAAGACTCTCAATGACTTCTAAAAGCATGACTTGCTTCAGAGAGGTGCCACAGTGTACAGATTTAGGTCAGATGGGGAGGAAGAGGAGTTCTGGCTGCAACTTTGGGTTTTGTTCAAACTAAATGAGCTGGAGGTGATGTTTGCTTTCGGTTCAGCACTTGACTGTACTGTTACAGAGTAATAAACACAGCTCATACATAGTTCAGGAGATCTAAAAATACGATCAAGTTTATTACACTGCACAGCTTAGTTAAAAGGCTCCTACTGGACTACTTACTATTAGGCTGGAATAGCTAGTGAGATGTAGTGAAGTAATCCTTTTTCATTTATTTTTGGGTTTGAGCCTTTTGCTCCAATTTGCCTGCTTGCTTTTTTGTTGGTATTTGCTAGCAAAACTAATCTAGAGCGGTATAACAAAAGCAGTATGTGAACTACAGCACATTAGGAATCTTCCTCCTGGAACGGTGTAACCCTGATGCCCAGGGGCAGAGAGGTGTTTGTAGAAAAAAGGAAAAACTCACATCTGGTTTGATACTACAATAAGAGAAAAGGCTGTTTGCCACTAGAGGGTGTATCAGCTACAAAATTGTTATTGAAAACACTGGGATTTTGTTTGGAAGCTGATCTTTTTTGTTGTTCTGAAATTAATTTAAGCAGCCTCAATTATCTGATGTTTAGTTTTATAGACAATTAAGTTCTCAGCATCATTCAGCCCACCTGAACCAGCCCATGGTGGGTGGCTTTGTCAACAACAGATAATTTATTTCGGCTGTTCTAAGTTCACTTGCTTGTTGTCTAAGGCAGTGTTTGCAGAGCCCCGGGCAAAGCAAGATTATTTAAATGTGTAAGATACGAGTATTCACAGTACACATTTGTGGCATCAGAGCCACGGTGTCTCAGCTCCCTTTTCTCCTTTGCTGGTGGGAACAGATAAGGAGAAACAACCAATGGCTGAGGACAGAAGGTGAGACTGCTGAACACAACCCAAAATGAAGCAGCTTGGGAATTTCAGCTGGATTAGAGCACCGCCTGTGCTCTTGCTTGTCTCGCACTAGAAGGGACCTGGAGCAAAACATCCTGTCCTGTCTGCACCTCCAAGTGTGCTCGCCTGCCAGGCAGCTCTTCTTCATGCTTTGCTCTCTTTGTCCTGCAAAGTATGGCTATAAACACAAGCAAACAAGGTATGAAAATTCATCTCCTTAGGATGTGGGGATTCTCTGTCTCTCCATTGAGAGACACTAAGGACTTCCTTTTCAAATAAATTCATCATAATTGTCGGCAATTTAGCTTCCAGCCAGTCTGAAGGACCTGGAGCAGTTGTACTGTTGACTGGTGCGTGTTTCAGCAGCCACCTGTGCTTTAGGTGGGTTTGGATCAGTCCTTTTAGTGCACCTTGAGGCCTCAGGAATTGTATTTCTTGGAGGGTGGCATGTTTCTATTTATATGAGGAAAGATTATTAGAGCATGGAGGATTGAAAACAAACAGGAATGTTTACATTCAGGAAGAAGGCTTATGAAGCCACTTCTAGTTGTATATGAGATGTAAGGTCTTCCAGCCCAATCTAGTTCCCTGCTATTTTAAGCAACTGTGTTAAATAATCCTGTTCATAAAACAATCAAAGATCCATCTGGTTCTCTATACTGTGTTCCATCTAAAACACCCAAAGACAGACTGCAAATTTAATAGGGAGGTGGATGAAATTATTCTGGTTTGATCCCATTAGTCTCCCCATGCTCCTGGTTCACAGAACAGATTCACTAAGGGCACTGTTTGGCTCCTGAAAGAGTAATAGGTGGCATTTATGCTGTAAATGCAATTCTTTTCCCCTCCAATCTATTGCGTGAAGGATTATGCTCTTCCCTGAGAACTACAGATGTTATAAAAGTCTAGAAGCAACTAGGATGGAAATTGCCTGATATTCTGACAGCTTCCCTCCCTGTGAACTGTTTGATGAGGAGCACGTTTAGGTGGGAGGACAGTAAGGCTATAAGTAAGCCTTTCTGGCTTATTCTGCAAGTGCTAGGGAGCAGAGGGAGCTGTCTCTGGAACTGCCTATGAATTAGTTCATGGTGGGTGTATTTTGTGTCTTTTGTTCAGCCTTAGATGAGGTAACACAAGTTCTGTAATTGCCTGTCTTTTGTTCTGGGTCCCAGCACTGACCCCTTGCTGTCCTGGGCCAGACACCAGTAGCTGAACCTCACTAAATTAGTTGACTTGAACTGTCCTGTCCCTTGCATACACAGGTGGGTGTTGCAATGACTGAAGTGCAGTGACCTGACTCAGAGGAGACCCATCATTCTGGTTGGCTGTGAAAAAATTGATCTCTCAAAACTGCTATTTTTAACGGATTAGGAACACAAAGAAAAGTGGAGGAAGTGTGCTGACATCCTAGAGAGGGAAGAAGAGGTCTCGCAGGTCTGCTCTATGGGCAAATCTTCCATCAGTGTCATTTTTCTGAGTCGATATTTTCACATCTGGAAGACTTTTACCTGGTACAGTTACTTAGCCGTAAGCAGCGTTTAAGGGTCTGTGTCCAGAGGTGCTTAGCTTCTGCCAGGTCACAGGGTGCATAGGTGCAATTTGTGCTGCAGTTCTGTTTGAGTGTTAAAAATGATACAGAGGGGCAGTTCCACTGTCATCAGGAGCAGGTAGGACCCCCAGCTCCTCTTCTGAAAGCACACACTGTTAGAGCCGAAATTCAGCAGTAGATGGCACCAGCAGGATTGTAAAATGGGCTCTAAACACTTTCATAGTGCCTCAAAATTCCCCAAATGTTTCACAAGACAGGCAGACAGATAAATAAAAAGTCTAGCACTAGTTACTGGCAGAGGTAAGTCACACAGAGTGGAACAGGGTGTCCTTTTCAGCAAAGCACAGCACCATTAATGCACACAGGGGAGCAGAGGATGTGATGAACATCACATTACACCGAGTCTGCAGAGAGTATTTGTGCTGGCGGTTCTGCTCCAGGGAAAGCTTTGCAGCAAGGCGAAGATGGGCACCCTCTCACTGCAGCACAGGAGGGGAAGGGCTGTTCGTGTAGAATAAACTTCTAAGGCAAACAGGGAATGTTGGTCATCAGCTGGTGGGAATTTACTGCAAACTGGACTCCCCACAACAGCCACCATCTGCAAAGTTGGATGATGCTGTCTGGGGAGAAGTTCTCTTACTGTCTTTTCTAGCAAATGCATCTGAGTTAAAATTCTGTTTCAAATGTTGACCAGGGCTTGTATTTCATAGTTCATGTCTGTGGCAAGAGGGAATATTTGATATATGTAGAGCCCATGGGACCCTAGTTTTTAAGTGTTATGTACTACAGAACTGTGGTTTCAGGTTTTTTTCAAGAATATGCTATAGAAGGGACTAGCTAATGTAAAATATTGAAGAAACTAGTACTTAGATAAGCCAAGCCAGGACAGCTCATACTGGTTTTGAATGTGTGCTTTTTTCTTTCCTTTTGTTTTTGACACACAGTGGAAAAGAGTGATCACTTGGATCCATGTCCTGCAGTGTTTGAAGTGAAGGAGATGAGGACAAATTAACCAGCTTTTGTTCCTGTTCTTTCCTAATTCAATATGATTGTCAGGGCATTCATAAATGGTGATAAAAGGAGACACAGAGTGAGGATGCCTCCACTTTTGGATCAGCACAGCTACACTTTTTGGAAGAGCTGCTGAGTACAAGTTTCAAAGACCACCAGCAAGTTGTAGGACCACAGCATAACGTATTTATAATTTGTTCTTCAGAGTTATTAGTGGCTTTCATTTCAAGAGGATAACACAATGCAAACTTTAGAAAGAGGTGCAGATGGTACTAAAGGATGCTTTTAGCTGCAGCAGTGATGCCATCAAATAGCTTCTATTTAAACATTTTTTTCTTCAAAGCCTATCTGCCACCCCTTACACGCCCCTGTAACTTGTTGCTGAAACAAGATTTTCTGTGCAGCTCTTTAACCTAACACTGCTGTGGAGTGTAATTTCATTTGACAGAGTGGTCTGACCATCATGTCCAAAAGTTGCTTGATAAATTCTAATGATATACTCAAAAGGGTGGACACTGTATTTTGCATTGAAATAGTCATTAAATCACTCAGTTGGTAACCAGCTTTGCAGTGGAAGTGTTGCAGAGATAGTAGGAGGAATATTAGTATGCACAAGAAAAAGACCTGTTTCTCCAAAGACTGTACAGCAGGGGAAGACCTTGTTTTCTAGATCTCTTTAACAAAGGTGTTTTGAGAAAGAATTGCAAATGAACCACTCTTCCATGAAGGCAATTTGCATATCATTAGCCTTCTGGTTTTGTTAATTGTTTTCACCTAGAGGAGGTGGAAGAGTTCATTCTTTGTTTGGAAAATGACAATGCTTTCAGAATGTAGCACATTTTATTAGTGATAGATGAGACCATTTTTTTTTAACATTTTCTGTTAACTGCTACCAATTTTATGGAGATGATGATGCCCTTTCAAAAGAAAATTGAGACCTTTTCAATAGCTCACTCAAAATTTAATTTCCTTATATTACTATGTATGTGGCTTTTTCAAGTAAAAGAAATATTTTTCTTTTGTGTCTCTCTTCTCTTCCCTCCCTCCAATTTCCAGGGTAAAATGTAGCACCACACCCTGCAATAATGTTTTCATGATCACCTTTGTAAGGCTGTAACTTCACAAGAATTCAAAAAGACTGAAAATTCAAAAGTCTGTCTTTTTTTTTTTTTTTAATCTTGGTCCATGCTTGTACTGTTGTACTATTTGCATTTTTGTTTTTGCCACAGAAAAATGCAGAGGAAGAAAAGATCCATAGGCTCAGGATATGATGGAGATGACCCCAGCTGGTGTAGCCTACCCTAATTCATCACTTCCATTCACACGGCTCTGGCTCTGCTGGGTCTGTGCTGTCTTCCAAAGAACCTTTTCAAGTGACTTTATAAATTCAGGTCCAGGGGCTAGTTTGTGTGTAGCCAGTTTGGGTTTCTCTGTGCAGTCTAAATGTACTTCATGTGTCCCAGTATGTGATGCATCTTGATAAGCACAAGCTTGGGGTATGAGTTTATGCTTGAAATAGTGATTAGGGAGAGATAGGTAGGGAGATTCAAAGAGGCTAATGATGCAGTTCAATGGATGAGAAAGAAAACATTAAATTCCTGTTAATGTGTGGAGTCTTCTGATTTACATTCCTGCTTTTTTTTTAGTTTGGGAATTCTCCCCATGCAATCTGACCAAAAGGTTGTGTGTGACTTCGAAATAGAGACAGCACAACCTTAATTGTTTTTTTACTTTCTGACATTTGTCAGCAATGCAAATGATGGTGGATTAATCTTTACCTGACATTGATTACAACATTGTAAAACATTCAATGGAAGACAGTTGAAATTTGTGCCAGCAATTATTTTCACAACAACTCATAGCTTTTTGTTGTTGGAAACAGTCATGTCTTGTCTGACACCTCTTCTAGGTCCATTATCTTAAAGATAAAAAATGAGATAATAATGAGAAAATAATAGTACTGCCCTTTTGGATATATATTTATCAAAAGAAGAAAATGGCACCTGCACTCTCTCTATATATAGCTTAGGTGTCAAATGTTTCTCCCATCATCAGCCATCACAGGGAAAAAGTTTTGTTTATTTTATTTATTTATTTCTTCAACTGTTCAGTATCTCAAGAAGAAATACTTTATTGGTCTCCAAAGATCCATTGTAAAGCCAATGATTTTTTTATAAAGCTGACAGCATTAAAATCTGTGAGCTTTTGTCACTAACACCATTTGTACAAGTCTGAACTTTCAAGACTTTACTTCTTTTACTGTTCAACTACAAAGTTATTTGTTTCCATAGTCACATATGTATGACTTCATCGCAGTTCACAATTACATTTTCTGGAGATTAGCTCACTGATATATTGCAATGGTCTGTGCATTGGCTGCTTGGATGAGCTTAGTTTTCATAGCCTATTGGTCTGCTGGTGACTAAAAATTTGCCACAGTCATATGATTAAATATGGAAAACATCTGTTTTAAGTAGTCTGACAAAAATCTGAACATCTGGAAAATATTGGTAAAGAAGCTAATTAAGTTTGTCAACTTACAAATTGTTCTAGCAGGAAGTATTTAGGAGTAGCAGATAATTGAGATTTCATTCCTCTGGCCCCTTGTCCTTGCCTTTTATTTATTTTAGTATAACTGGAAGGACTATTTTACTTAGCTTCTCCAAATCCGCCCTCTGGACACAAACAGAGATAGTTATCAGGTGCTGTGTTGCGACAGGCTACACTTACAGTGGGGAAAACGAATGCTGGAAACAGACTTTCATGCCTGTCTCATGTTTTAACCATTTTGAAACACTGGTATATATTCAACTTCCAAACACACTGATGATACTCTCATCCTCTTAGCTAATGACTTTGCTGCTGTCGCTCAGGTCTTCAACAGTTTGCACATGGGCAGGGCAGTGCGATGTCTTTTCAGCAGAAAGTTTTTGAGAGACTCCACCTAGCACTGAACTTGACAGAGGCATCTGTGGGAATATCAAGAATATCACACTGGTTTCTATAAGATATCTAGAACTTGAGCTTTATCTTCAAGGTATTGCCTTGCTCAAAAAATCTAAGACTGACAAAGCACTTCTTTCACACAAAAAAACCCCTCTTTGTGCCAGAGAGAGATTTTCATGAGCCATGATGGGTTGAGACCTCAAGAATCATCACAGATCTTGGTATTTTTTGCTCCAAGAGCAAGAGACAGTTCTGACTTAGTTTCACAAATATTAAGTCATAGAAAACAACTGTATCTTAAAAAGTCAAACCCAAACCTTGATGTCCCTCAGATTACACCTTCTTCTCTCTAGGGAGACATATAACACAGTTCTGTGCAGTTATATTCCTCTATGGACTACTGGAACATGCTCAGATACAACGGTGACCATCACAGCATTAAAAACTACATGCATATTTATTTTAAAATGTCTGCCTGTTATTTTCCTCCCATTTCCTATAGCATTTCTGCATTTTTGGAAGGTAGTTATTTGCTCTACTTAAGTCTGACCACATCTTGCCTGACTTAGGCCCTTGGTGAAAATGAAGCTTTTGTCACTATGGGTAATTCCCCTTAGATATAAAGAAATTAAACATTAAGGGCTTTGCAGTGTTACTCATATAAAAGAGAAGGTATTAACGAGTAGGCTTCTTTGAAAACACCCTTCTGCAGCTAAACCTTTAATGACAAAGGGTTTCTTTGGACTTTCTTGCTGAATTATCCACAGTATATCTGTGAGCCTTCTGGCTCTTAAGAAAGCAGGCAAAATTTGACATTGAATAAAAGCAATTCCTGCATGCCTGCCTATCCTTCCCACCAAAAAAAGAAGAGACATGAATAAATTAAGTTACAAATGAATGTAAATGTCAAGTTAGTAGTTCAAATACACAGTAGAGGGGAAGAAATGTATGTATTTGTCTCCAGCAGCAAACGCCCTGGTGGCCAGATTTGACAGCAGCTAATTGAGCAGTAATTGTTATTAATGTCTCTTGTCTTTGCAGTCCGCAGCAATTCTGGCTGGGCAGAGCTTTGGAAGCAGTGATAATTTTTAGGCTCCTTGAATGGATTTGAAATGTTCCTTTCCCATACATTGAGAAATACGAGCTTTAAAAAAATTTAATCAATCACTAATAACAGTTTCTGGTTGACTGGAGCTCATCTCCAAAACAAACAGTGCTGGTGCATGATTCGTGACAATAGGCATTGACTGTCTTTGGTTTTCCCACCAGTGCTCTAGAGTGGTGCTGGTTGTGATTCTTTATTAAAACTTTTGACCCAGTGAAAGGGAATAGTAAGAAAAGTATAATGTAGTTTGAGGACTGTAAGACTGGCCATAAAGACCAGTGGGTCCTGGGAGAGCTGGTCTGTGCTGGTCAGCTGTGGTGCTGCCAGTACTCTTGTTTCAGGGGAGTTTCTGGTGCCACACCAAAGTTTAGAGCCTGTGCCATGCTCTCAGGTGTCTTTTCTGCTCACAAGAGCTTTAGGCCTACTGGAAGGGCATTAGGGAAAGAGTTGGGTACAGAACTTTCCACAAGAAAAACTTGCTGCTTGGAATGAGCTGGCTTGTTGGGTCTGTGTCTTGCAGGTTCTTGTTAAGGTGTCTGTTGCACACTGAGTTTTGATGGACGTGTTACCCATGGTAAAGACATTTTTGTCATCTCTAACCTATGCTTTATCTGGTGTCTCTACAATTTTTTCTCCAGTGATGAGATTGCTGAAGATTTCACTGGGTAGCCTGTTTGCACAAAATCAGGAAAAAAAAGGAATACCTTTCTGCTTTCCAAATTCTTGTCAAAATTGGTTTAATATTAGTCAAGGGCTTCAAAGCTTTCTAGGAGGCAGACACATATGCATGCACATGGAAGTTCATATATGCATTGTGTGATTGCATTAGCTTCGCTTCCATATGAAAACAGTTTGAAAAGGGTAATAGTCTGAATAATTCCCAAATTCTGAGGGATTAGAGTCAGGATAGTGTGTGGTTTACAGTAATGAGAGAGCTAGCTGCTGAGAGGAGAATTTTGACCTGGCGCTCCTCAAAGGCTAAAGGTATTTGAGGGAGATTTAGTTTATTGTTAATCTTTAGGTGTGCACAGGCATAATTTCCTTTTTTTCTATGCCAGCTGGGACTCTGCAAACCTCTGGTGCAGACTAACCCAGCCTTTCCTACCTTGAATCTTTTATGGACTAAGTGGCTAACGAAGAATGCATTTGAAATTATATGTAAAAACAGCACAAGAATCTAAGGAGAAAGGCCAGATTTGGAGTCTGGTCTTAATTGGGCTTGCTTTTCTCTGCTGGCAGCATTTTAAGAATGCAATCCAGCTTATTAAGTGCCATAATTGCACCTGTAAATCATGTCCAAGTGACCTAGTCTACATCTGCAAATAACTGTGGAATTGAAAAGAACAGGCAGTGTTTTCCAATCTGGTCCCTGGATCATTTTCACTTCTTTGGAAAAAAAAAAAAAAAGATTATTCTGAGACTTAATTCCCAAGTGTAAAAGTGAAACTCAAAGTGAACCTAGATGCTCCCTTTCTTTAAAGTCTTCTCAATAACTTGGAGAGAAAAAAATATAGCAAAATATTTACTCTTGTCTTTCAAACACTAAATTTCAAAACAAACATGAACCATATACTTGGTAAAACCAATTGCAAGTTGGAGGTCAATTAAATAAATTTAGGTTACATTTCTGAAAGTTTCGCACATGTATCTAGAAGGTGTATTTAATATGAGATTCAAGGGTTTATACATTTTCCATGTATATCATTGTGGCTTCTATGAGTCACATGTGATATATATTTTTTCCTTTTTAGGTTATTACTTGAAATGACTTTCTGTTTCTTTTGTTTTACTTCCTTTGTTACATGTGGATGTTATCCACTTGATAGAAACAGGAGAAATTGTTTTGGCTTTCTCTTGCCCTGTGACTCCTAATTATCCAATACTTGTACTTTTCCATCTGTTTTGTTTTTTTTTTTTTTCTTCTTTTTCCTCTCAGTGTTTTGGATGAGGAAGAACATTTCTATAAAAATCTGTTCTCTCCCCGGAGCAAAATGGCTCAGATACACTCCTGGCTGCAGATCTGACAAGGAGAGGTTTTGAACCATCAGCAACTTTTATAAAGCCAATATTTCCCTCCACAGTAGGGAAATACTTTACGCAAGGACTCAGGTGGTCAGCCAGTCCTATAGGTTTTTCCCATTCTAAATGTTGCATGTTATCTGGAAGGAGACAACTGAAGTGACCGCTTGTTTACTATGCAAATATGAGCCAAGACACTCAGCCTGTAATGTAAACTGGAAATGCCAGCAGCTATGACCTGCCTTTTTGTCTGCCCCTGGTGCTTACCCATGTCAGCTGGTACCAACAGAATGAAAATGTAGTGACTGTGTATGCCATGGTGGTGAGCAGCTGGGAATCCCAAGCAAATCTGAAACCTGTGTGGCCCCAGCAATCTCTGAACTAGCACATCTAAAGCCAGGTCAGGTGAGATCCTGTGCACTGCACTGGTATAACTTCCAGAAGAGAAGTTCTTGGTGCTTTCTGTGCTACTTAAACCCACTTAACTAAAATGTAGCAAAAATAGCCTCTCTTTCTCAGCTTCCAGGTGGTTGTACTCCTTGGACAATTGCTTGCAACTGTATTCATCTCACTCATTCCCAGCTGTGAGGAATTGGTACCTGAACCCTATAAGTGTGATTCAGTATTTGCTGAAATCACTGCAAAACTTTTCATCAGTCCAAGCTGGCTTTGGTTCAGGACCCACTCCCCATTAGAAGAACTTTATTGATACCCACTGGTGTTCTGAGCTCTTCAAAGACAATTGTGGGTTCCTGAAATGCCAATCTGAAGCTTTTGTGTACAAATATGCTTTCTGAAGAAGTGTTTCTCTTTCAAGACATCACAGATTTTTTTAATAATACCTCTAAACAGGTATTTCCTCTGCCAAGCAGCTCCCTAGGAAACTGGATGCTCAGTAGTGCTCACTGATTCAGAGCAGGAGCAATAAGTGTAATGGGGCCCATTGAAGGCTCTTTCCAAAAGGTTATTTGGTTTCTCATAATATCCCAGCTTGGAAACTTTCTAGTGTTTGGAGTCCAGGTAATTCTCCTTGCTACCAGAATACCCTTTCCTCCTACAGTCATCCACCTTCAGTTCCCTGCCAAGTAGTAGTATTTGGACTACAGGTTTATTTTTTTCCTTGCTAAGTTTTCAGGCAGATGGCACGAGAACATGCCAGCCAGTCAGTCTGGAGTTTAATGTGAAACATTTTTTCCTCCTGAGAATAGGCAGGCATCAAATAGCAGCAGTGTGAATCTGGACTCCACCAGTCTGAAGAAGGAACTGACTAACTAGGACAAATGTTTCTCTCTGCTCAGTCTCATCTGAAATCCCAATAAAATCAAAATGCAGACAGGAGCTAGAAATAAACATTTACATACCTTCCCAGTCCCACTGAACTCAATCTCCCATAAACACTTACTGCAGCTATTTAAAAAAAAATATCGTGTACTATCGGCTGATCCTCCCATAGAGGTTGTATCTGCCCATTTGATTTGAATTTCAATGCTAGTGTTTTGCGTGTGTTGAACTACAAAGAGAATAAAAGGTTTTTGTTATTCCTCTTCATCAACTGATCTAATGCAAGAGGAAAATTGCTGGTAATTATTTTTATAGCAATTATGCTGGCCCAAACACCATAAGTGCAAGCACATTCCTTGCTATTTATTACAGAAAGATCTCAAACCACAGACTGTTTAGAATGCACAGATTTTAATTCATGAACTTTGATGAAACTTAGTTTAATATAGCTTTGTTTTCCTTACTAAAGAACAAGAAAAATTAATTACAACAGATCTGGTAGTGCTTTAATGTAGTCAAGTTGCTGAGTATATTTCAGTAGTTAACTTTCTTCCTTTGGATATGAACAGCATGGCTGCTCCACAGGTGTTTTCTCAACCAATTACAAATCTCTAAAGCCTGAACTTTTATCAGATTTTATGCCTGAACATGAAAAAATTAATTTTTTCTCTTAGTTGAATTTATCTTAGTCTGCAGGGAGCTGGTTGTCTTTTTATAAATCTGCGTCTGATGTATGTTGTTGTGTACTAAATTTAATAAAGTTTTGAGATGAGAGATATCTCTTATTTTCTAAGGATGACTCTGTGGGACTTGTTCTGCTGCTTTGGGTCATCACAGTTTCTGAATTATGTTACCAGTCCATGCTGTGGTATGAGTCTGTACTACCTGCCTTTCTGATAATGTAGCTCCTGACTTACTACTGCCGAGCTGGATGAACACTGCAAACTCACTCACCACCAGATATGGTTGGAGTGCTTGAAAAATATCAGCTTTTATGTAGGAAGCTATTGTTCAGCCAGTTATTTTTCCCTGAAATATTTCTGCTTTGGGGTTTGTTTTGGCTGTCTTTCCCTCACTGTTCCCCCCAAACAGATTTTCCTCAGAAAAGGAAAATGGTAATGAAATTTCAGTCAGTATTACCATTTGGAAGTGCTGCCATGCTGCCTGACAAGAGCTGTCATTCATCTGCTTCATGTCCACACTCTCCTCTTCTGTGGAAGGAAACTACTGAGCATCATAGGCTGCTTGCTCCAACCGGAGTGCCTGAGGTTTAAAAACAGTAGCACAGTAGCCTGCTGGAACAGAGGTAGTTTCTTAACTCTGGCACAAAATGTTGGCTTTGATTTTTTTCCCTCCTAATAATTTTCCATGTAGGTTTCTTTATTTTTTTTTTCAAGTCACTTCCAGTACACATTTGTATGTGCACATACATATGCATGTGCTTTCCTGCCTTTGGTGCCAATGTCACCAGTGGACTCACAGAACAAGCTCTCAGAAGGCAAAGCATTGCGAGATCTCAGTCCCTGCTCCTACCGGGTAGCTTTTATTCCTGAAGAAAATTAGCGATACTGAATGCAGTCTGGTTTTAAACAATGCAACACAGGATGGGAAGGAAGGTTCATCCAGTCTTACGAGGCAGATTATGAAGATGAATTCACTATTCATATGTTAATTTTTGAAAGCTACAGGTCTAGATGAGAGATAAATATCTGCACTAATGTTTGGACATTGATACTTATAGAATAAACATTTATCTCCTGTTTATAGCATTTATGCTTCTCTTTTGGTCAAAACCACAATTTCTGCGGTATCTGAAACAGAATGAGCTCTTCCCAGAGTGCCTGTCTGAATACTACATTTCCAAATGAAGTTATGGGTGTAGTCCTGTCTTCCACAAGGATTTAAAATTTTGGTGAAACTTTAGGAAATGCCTTATGACTTCTGAATGGCTGTAGCAACATTTGTGATACCCTAGGTGTATTTTTGGAATAATTCTGTTTCTAACTGGTGATGTTTGCCTTCATTAGGACGTGCAATTCTACATTACTCCAAGGTAATAACCTCACAGACAGATTGATTTCTGGACGTTCTACTTGATGATGGGTTTTAAAAATAATAATAAATCTTTCAATATTAATTGTCTGATTAGTGATTTATTCTGAAACAGTTTTTATTTTTGACTTGTATATTTTAGACCAATGAATGAATGCCAGTAGCCATCCTACCCAGTATTTTACAATCTTCCCATGTACAGCTCCCCCTGACACATCTGTCTCTATCACTTCTACTGAGTAGGTACCAGTAACTTTTTCAGATTTGTTGGTAGTTTTTTTGATGTGTCCCAAGAGAGAATAGGATGAGAAAATCATATTTAACCCTGTGTCTGAAACAAAGGTTTTGAACAAAGGTGAAAGACTCGTTTGACTTAGTTCATCATCAAGCCTATACAAATTAAACTTCTACATTACTCACAGTATGACTTGCAATTATGTTGATTAATCATATGTTACTGAGAAAATGGAAACTCATTTATAGAAAGCATTATTAATCTATTGTGTCATTTTTGATTTCTTAAAGCCCTATCCCAGGGACAATTCCACTCCCTATGAGCTGGTTAATTCTATTTCTCTTCCACCTTATTTGTAATTAATTTTTAAAATGTTGTTTATATGAAACACAATTAATTTAACACAGTTCTTTAAAGAAAAGGAATATGTAAACTCATTTAGAAGTGTATTATTTCAATTCCAATACTGGAAATAGAGATGGTTTCCAAAGTAATATAATATGTGAATGTTAGCTGACCTTTGCTTTGTTTTATTGTAGCAAGTAATATGTACATTTAATTTTGAAAAGTATATTGACCTTCGAACCATCTTCTGAATAAAAATGGAGCTAATAATTAAAAGAATGCTATGGGAAACTATTTAGTTAGCTAGTAAAGAGGTTTGTTCATCTACGAAATGGCACCATGGTACTCTGAATCTTGGGAAACAGGGAAGTCATGTACAGTGACCCACAGAAGATACTTATAGCATCACTTTGGCTCCAGATTTTGTGGGACAAAGAGGTTGTGTTTTCTGCTAAGAAAACCACAAGCATTGTCTGCAGGATTGTTTCATTTTGTTTTCAATAGTAGTGTCCTGGTTTAAAATGAACATAACTGGTTCTGCATCAGGCAGTCTAAAAACATACAATACTGTGCCTTCAGAGAGAAAACCATCTAGTGGCTTAAGTTAATACTGACATGTGTAAAGATGTCAATGTAAAGTTAATACTGACATGTCTAGCTTTGAGCTCCAGTTCTTATGGGTTCTTTCTTTGAGACTTGCTTATGGTTCCCACCCATTCTCTTTTTGCTGTCCCTCTTCCTCTTCTGCCTCCTCAGTTCAAAGCTCTTTCCTCTGCAAGCGCCAAGCCTATGCCCTGTCCAAAGGCATGGATGAACACCAACTTGCAGGTATGAATCCTACTCTTTCAAGATAGTCTGGCTCCCCCAGAACTCACCTGGCATTTTGTCGGGAACAAGGAAGAAGCCCTTGGAGAAGGAACTACTGGCTGGTATTTTCCATCTGTCTTTCAGTTCATACTGGAATGCCAGAGTTAATGATGGAACCATTGTGTTTACCAGAAGTTGAATCTGGGCATCACTTCAGCAGGCAAAAATATCCATAAAACACAGTGGCTCGACAAGTTGTTCAGTTTCAAATTCATCTGTCTAAGGCAGTCACAGACAGCGACTCTATGTAACTTTTAATTAGTATATACCTACATGATTTTAATAAACTATTTACAAATGGATTGCTCTGTCGCATGGCTTTATCGGTTCTTTAAACTTATGTTGTTGAGGAGGTCAAATGTGAATAGCTCATTCTGAGATTGAAATAAAATATGCCAAGAGTAGTGCTTTATGAGGAGATGATTAACATTTTCCTATTCAACCTTGCTGAGAGATTGCTGTTACATCCCTTTATTAATGTGCATGTTCTCTTTTGCAACCAAGTGATGCAGCCTTTTGTAATTTAGATAATAAAGAGAGTTGTTGTTGTTGTTTAATAAAAAGAATGATAATTTATTGACACTTGGATCATATAATGCCATGAGTGTAATGAAACCGAACAAACTAATTTCATTCCTTACTGTGCACTCCATGCTAATTAAAAGCAACAATCAATATGGGTGTAGCATTGTCAACAATGGCATTAAAAGACTGAGCTGTGGCCAAAAGGCTGATGACAGTTTTCAAGGATGAGGCAGATGGGCGGAAGGTTGAAAAGAAACCAAAAATTACACAGAAGGCAGAAGCTGGAACTTTTGTTAGTGAGATTTTTGGACTTTCAGTTGAGTGTTTTATGGGTTTTCTTCTTTGCCTTTCATATTTTGTCCAGATGACCCCTTTGATAAAATTTGTTTCTGTGCATGGTAATGATTCTTATGCCTCTGATTTAAAAAGAAACTTCTTAAATCAAGGCACTAAAACCTGCTAGTGACACATGTGAGAAGGAGCTTTCCTGAATGCATCTAATTTGTGCAAACCCTCATGTCAGAGTTTCTTCCTCTGAAGTTAGTTGCAAAATTTCCATTGCTGCTGGTGGGATCAGGATCTTGCTGCTGAAGTCCCACTATAAACTTGTACAAGGCTCCTTGTAGAGTTCAGGGTGGTCTGACTAGCAGCTTTCCCTGATCATCATCCCAGAAGCCTGCTCAGGAATTTCAGCAATCACCCTGCTTTCGTCCTGCTTTCTGTTAAAATAAAAAATATGCAGTTTATCTTCATCTCCACAGATCACAGTAAAAATGATGGACACAATGAAGATGTTTACAAATAGCAGGGATAGGTTTTGTGAATACTTATGAATACACATCTTTTATGTGAGTTTTCTTCAGAGTACTATTTACCCATTTTTTTTATATGTATATATACATATATATAAAAGTATATATCCCTTGCACCCCTCAGAGGCATGCAGATTTCTTATTGAAATACAGAAGCTGGAGTGTAACACAAACAAGCAACTACATTTCAGGTATTGCCCAAACCCCCCCTGATAAATGATTTCTCAACTCTTATCCATTTAGCTACTCTCTAGGAGCTGAGTGGACCTTGCAGTTTATTTGCTGAAATTTGGCTTGCAAGCTCATTGAGGCTTTTTCCGGTGAGTATGAAACAAATTCTGACACGAGGGGGCTCCTCAAGAGTGTGTTTCCATAGCCATCAGCCTCTGGAGAGACAAAATCGGAGTGATTTCAGCTCCAGTAACTCATCTGATTCTGATTTCGTTAACTAATGGCCAACACTGGGGTGTCCCCTTTGGTGTTGTTGAGTTCAGTGGAGACCATAATGTGCCAGTTCTCATTTTGTGTCTCTGGGAGTTCTGTGGGTATAGATGTGTGCACAAATCTGAGGCATGGAAGTAGGAAAAGTAAAATAGAAAACACAGATGTCTGCATGGCTCTTTGGGAAGACATCCCTGTGGCTTTTATGAAGTTACATTAGGGAAAACAGATCCTGCCTGACCAGTTTTTGAGAGTAGATGAAATTACCATATATCCTCCTTAGACTCAAGGCTCAAAATAACACCGTGCTGAGGAAAGCCTTCAGGGAAGCCTCTGGAGACAAAGAGCAGAAGAAGGGGAAAACAGAGAGCAGATGGTTTTCTCAGGGAAATGATCAAAAGGCTGATGGCAGCCTGTTTCCAAATTGAGGGGTTGTGCAGCTGGACCAAAACATCTGGTCAGTTTACAGTGGATGAAAGATTAGTCACTTTTTAGCAAAGGCAGTGAGTTTGTAAATGTGTTCTTCAGGGACTGTGTAGTTTGTTAGCGTGTTTGCAGAACTGAGTTGCACAATCTACAATTTTGAATAAAAGGCTGTTGGGACAATTTTGTTACTGCTTATAAATCACAAGCTAGAGCCTCGGAGTGAACACGTACATGTCTATTGAGGTCAATGCAATTAGACTAAATCAGGGATGCAGCTGAGAACCCAACTTACTTACTTTTATTTAACCTTTTTCTCCCCTTCGCACTGTAGTGACCAAGACAAACTTCTTCAGGTTGAGTCTTCTCCACACACAGATGTCCCTTCCTCTTCTAGGTGGAAATCTTTACATCCTCTTACATGGTGGAAGAAAAGTGGGTGCTGAATATGACCCTGAGTCAATGGGATCCTCAGTACATTAGTAGTAAGTGTAATCACAGGACTGAGCTCAGACAGAGAGAGTGGCATTAACAGTCACGTGATTTGCAATCAGAGGAGTAATTCCTCCTGTTTCATTTGCAGATTGCTCTAGCTAATGGAATAAATGCTATTCCACTTATGGACAGAAAGAAGGAAATAGGTAAATTGTTTTTAAAGAAGCTGACCTTCTGATGCATGTATTTCACTTGCAGCAAAATGCTTGCTTGGAAAATAAACTTTATGGTTCAGTGGCATCCAAAAAAAAAGTTATTTCCTCTTGCTGTGTATTGATTAAAAGAGAGGTTACAGTTGAAGGGATTTTAATTGACTAGACAGAGTTGCAATTGATTTGCTCAGAGAAGTCATGTTTTCAAATATTTTCTTTAAATGAGTCATGGAAAAGAGAAACCTAGAGCTGTGTAATCAGAACAATATTTCTCAAAAATTTGTTGGCAGTCGAAATGAAATCACAACCAAAGGTGGGACCACTACAAAATTTCCTTCTCGTGAGAGTTCTCATAAATCTTGAGGTATTTTGATAGTAGAATCCAACCTTCATAAATGCAATTTTCTTCCTTAATATCAATTATTTTATACATGAAAATCCTAGTGATAGAAAACAGTTTTTAAAATGAAATTTATTTCTCTTATGGTTACTGTGTGAATTATAAATTCTGTGTGTGTGTTGTGAAAAGGAAATGAGGCTGAGCAGTGTAATTTTGAAGCCTTATCTCCAGTTCTGGTGCTCATTACAGTAATTTCGTAGTTACTTTTAAAATGTATTTTTCTGCATCTGAGGATGTTTCAAAGGTTGTTTTTATTGCCAATGAACTACACAGAGAGATAAATTCATTGCTTATGTTAAGGAGCTATATGCACACTAATCAAGGGCTGACTCTGAAAACCAAGTAAATATTTATACGGTGTTGCAAAGTGGTATTATACCTTTTTATATAGAGATAAAAAATTGCTCTGGAATATGAATCTACCGGAGGGTTGGGTTGTTTTTGGTTACATTTCCTAGCTCTGGGGGATTCCAATGGTCATAAAATACCTCAACAATTTCACAGTGCTTAACACAAGACCAATTTCTTCCTGACATTTTGGATGCTGACCTAGACTTTACAGTTGGCTTTACCCTCTGCATAGCACTCCGTGGCCCACTTCCAGGCTGTGTGATAGCTCTGAGGTTAGTCTGCTGCTCCATCTTCCCAAATACCGCTGACTGCTTTTCTGGGACGTCACTGTCAGGCTCACTTTGAGTGAGTTCTGCAGAATTTAGAGGGGATAAAGAAAGGAATAGGAGACAATCTTGGAGAGGGAAGAAGAGAAGTAGTGTACTTATTTCTAATGCAAAAATCCTGTGAAGCTGTGAATTATTCATACCACAAATTACTGCTGATGATTAGCGCCTTTTTACAAGAGGGCTTGAGTTCACTCTTCTCTACCTCTACCTTGATTGTGTTTCTATTATATGTTGAGGCAAATTGGCAAATCAGTCTTTGCTCTTCAGATAAACTTACCTCATACTGAAGATTTCAAACAAACATAAATTTCATCTGTTTGGAGTACTTCAGGGGGCTTATCTGACTTTAACAAATCACCCAGTTCCTGCCATCAGTTCTGTACAAAGTGGTCGTTAAGGTCTGTTAAAAACGAAGCTGCTTTAGCATCCTTTTGTCAGCCTCTGTGGATGTAACCATGAACGTTAGACAAGGTGCAAAATTCAGAAATAGATTGTTGCTTGTTTGTATGCTTTGACTGATTTAAAGATTGCTTTGGAAGGACAGTCATTGTGTGAAAGTATAGTGATGTCAACTGAGGGCAAAATAATGTTATTTTTACATATATAAAATAAAAAAAAAATAATTAAACCCTTTTACATTGGAAACACTTTGTCTAAATTCTCAAAATTCTTCTGAGGAGAAAGTACTATTTCTCTCATACTTTGCTTAAAATTACCCCAGTCTGCAAGATTAGTATTGTTTAATATTGTTTTATTATGTTCGTGCTTAATGGTGCACAAAACCTTTAAAACATTGTGAATTCATTTACAAGAAATACAGATCATCCTGCTTACAAATGGAATGGTAGCAGAGTATTTCAGACAGAACACAGCTCAACGTGATCCTGATCTCTTGTCCTTTTTTTAATACCAGTATCATTCCATTGACCTCTGTGGAGTTATTCCAGAGTTAATCCAAAGCAAATGAAATTACAATTGGGCCCACTGTTTTTATACTGATATTAAATGAATGGGCAGTTATTCTCAATGTAGCAAGGTCTGTTCCAAATATTTAAACTCTCCTGCATCACTTTTGATCCCAGTGGCTTTATTTGTATTCAATTGGAGCTTACGAGGTTGTTTGAAAACATTGTGAAATGCATTCCAATTGACTTGGTTTAAGAATACTGAGCCAAATCTCAATCTCTTGACATAAGACAAGGTTTGGCTCCTTTTGTTACATCATCTGTTCCTATTCTTTGATTAAAATAATACAGTTTGATTATTTTCAGTGACATACAAATGCTATATCCAATAGGAATGCCCAGTAAGGAATACCTATGTGTTTTCATATATTAAAATAATAAATCTAAACATTATCTTTATTGACCTTATCTTTAACAAAACTCTCAGTGTTTAAAGCTCTACAGGGAGAAAATAAGGGTCTAATAGATTAAACAGTTGGCAAAAGACAGTGTTGTTTAAAAATAGCAAAGCAATTTTGTTCTCAGTAAGTCAGTCAGTAACTAGCAGTGCAGTACAAAGCCCAGTGCTTACAGGTCTGAATTCTGTCTGTACTGATGGTGGCTAAATCTCAGTTAGTTCTTAAGGCTCCTTGACTTCTATCTTCTGATGGTTTTGGCAGGCATATATGAAATCATCAGTAGCCTTACATATTTTCTAGATGGTTGTGTTACAAGAATCCCCAATCACATAAACATTCCAGCTTTCACTTGTCAGAAACGCTGCATAAACCTAAATGAACCTGAGATCTGTAAGAGCTCAGAGACATGTTATCGTGGGTGGCTTTTTTGGTTTGCTTGACCACAACTGTCATCTTTCTGTGCTTATTGACCAGATGTCAGTCAATATATTTCTCTTTGCATTTTTTTATTTAAATACTTTGGCACCTGCATCTAAAAATGCATCTCAACATGCACAGTGTCTAAAGAAAAGCAAAGGCGTTTTTAAAATGATGTTTCCATTAAAGGCAGTGGCATATGTATGAATATTCATGGACAGACAAGTGTGTTTACTAGGAAACTTTCTCTACTTCTGGCTACCAGTTCATTTGTGTATCATAGACATGGCTGACACAAGGGAGGTGGAGAGATGCAACTAGATGACTTGAGGTTATACACAGAGAAACAGCCGGTAATGCTAACGTACCTCACTGCAGTACTTAAGAAGAACCAACAAGAACTACATATTTAAAGAGCTGTTGTGCTTGAAAACTTATCTGTTTGATCTAGTAAAAGGTGTTTCTCCCTGTAAATCATACCTCTCTTTTATCCTTACATTTCCATTCCTTCATCAACACAACTACAACTTACATATGAACAGGATCATAAAAATATATGAGCTTAATCTACATCTTAAAAATCAGTTCTGTTCTTAAACAGTGTTCCTCAGCCCTCTATTAAAACTTATGCCACCACAGTAAGTTTTAAATCACGTATTGGGACCTATGTAATCTGTATGCAGTTGATAACAGAGCTCTTAGTTTCACACTCAGAATATCATCGGTTTTCCTTTCCCAGATATTTATTTATATCTTGGGATTTGGGAAATTTCAGCAAAACTTTCCTTAAAAAATTGTTAGGGATCTTACGGCCATGTTCAAGTAGAAACTTCATGTGATCTCAGATACTGCTGCATAACAGTGTTAAGTGAAGTCTTTCTTATACCACTGTGTGAAACATGCTCTTTTATTTTTTTAATTTATACAGACTTTGGCAAGTTATTTATTCTCCATAGTTACAAACAAGAGTGGACCAGAATTGATTTGCTGGGCTAACCCAGTTCTACAGATGATTAAAGTTGAAATTCTAGATCTGGTTAATCCATTTGCACTGCTGAACAGATTATGTCTCATTAAAGACCATCAAGTCTATTGCAATTACTCACTGTCATTTGTGTAATGCCAGTAACTCAGCATGTTGAAGTGCTTGACAAAGAGCTGGGAACTGCAGGTGAGAGCTGGAAGGGGAAGAGATCCAGGATCTTCCCATGTTTCCATAGTGACTCAGTGACAGAGTCACGCAGAGAATCCCAGATGGGTTTGTGTGCTGGTTTTGGCTGGGATAGAGTTAATTTTCTCCATAGTAGCTAGTATGGGGCTATGTTTTGGATTTGTGTTGAAAATGGTGTTGATAATACAAAGGTATTTTCCTTTTTGCTGAGCTGCACTTACACAGAGTCAAGGCTTTTTCCGCTTCTCACCCCACCCCACCAGTGACAAGGCTGGGGGTGCACAAGACTTTGGGAGGGGACACAGCCGGGACAGCTGACCCCAACTGACCCAAGGGATATCCCAGACCATATGGTGTGATGTTCAGCATATAAAGCTGGGGGAAGAAGGAGGAAGTGGGGGACATTCAGAGTGATGGTGTTTGTCTTCCCAAGTCACCGTTACGTGTGATGGAGCCCTGATGTCCTGGGGATGGCTGAGCACCTGCCTGCCGATGGGAAGTGGTGAATGAATTCCTTGTTTTGCTTTGCTTGCTCATGCAGCTTTTGTTTTACCTATTAAACTGTCTTTATCTCAACCCCTGAGTTTTCTCCCTTTTTCTCTTCTGAGCCTCTTCCCCATTCCACCGAGGGGGGAGGGAGTGAGCCGCTGTGTGGTACTTAGTTTCTGGCTGGGGTTAAACCATGACAGTTTGGTTGTGTTTTGCCTGTCTATGACCGTCAGTCCAAGAATACGGTCCATTAATCTACTTTTCCATAAACGGCCATGAAAAATTTAAATGGCATTCATCTTGTAAAAGTACAAGTAAAACATACTTTCTGATATAAATAGACTTTCCATTTGTTTTCCTTCCTTTGCTACCATGCAACTTCTCCAATTTTGCTGTCAACCATAACCTGGTGAGAGCTGGAAATTTATGTTGAACTGGAAAAGAAACCAAATTCTTTGTCCCTGTATTTAGCATTCCCAAATGTATCAAATTTCAGACAGTTCTGTTTTTCTGTAATTTCTCCCTCTAGCAGCTGAATTGTCTGTCCTTCGGGAATTGTCTCCCCAGAAAGATGTTTGCTGCTGCTGTCCTGGGCTCTGCTGCCATCTAGCCAACTTCAACCTCAACTCTCAGCTCATCTTTCTTCCCCGGGAACCCTACTGTTTCCCTGGGGGCCGAGGTAGCACCTGTGAGTGTGAGAAAATATGAGTGGTCCTTTGTCACTGCTCCAAAAGAGGGATGACAGTGGTTATCCAGCTGTGCAGGCTTCAGTGCACAGCGAGGGAGCTGTTGCACTTACCAGTTGTTCAACTTCTGCTTAAGGAAATGTGTCTTTTAAACTCTGATAGCTTTGAATTGATAAAGCTTGGTCTAGCAATTTTGGTTCTTTTCACTGAAACATTGACAGATAGTTTATCAGCACTTAAAGCAGAGTCAGTCAATCTGTTGGCTAAGAAGACTCAAAAAGCACTGCAAGCACTTTTAAATCACAAACATACAAACTCCAAATAACAGCAAATAGCATTTCTGAGGAGAGTGCAGGTGCAAAGCTCCTTTATATAGCTGCTACTCCCTTCTTACAGGGCAGATTTTAAAGTAATAGGTTCCCAAAGTATTCCATCAGACAGCAATCAAGTGTAATGTGATCAGGAAAACACCCTCAATAAAACCAAACCAGAAAACAACTGAGGAAATAATATGGATGTAAATATATAATAGAAACCAATCATACATCTATTTATGACTTAAAAATGAAGTATTCATTTTAAAAGTTTATTTAGAAGTATTCTCAGTTCTCCAGGAGTCTGTTAATTTACCATTTTACATCTTTAGCAAAACAGACAGAGGGAAAAAAGAGGAAGAAAACATTCTGTGCAGAAAAGTGCCCTAGTTTAGCTGTAATAATCTATGCAGAAGATTTAGGATTAAAGAAAGCATCAAATCCACCAGCAACTCTTCTTTTATATCCTTCTCCTTCCCCTCCCTATAAGTTCAAAGTGGTGGGGTTTGCAGTGAGCCCTGGGTTTGGACCCCATGGGGTTACTCAGTAGCTCTTGGTACAGCTACTGCTGAGAAGAACCCAATGGGAGCAAAACCTGCACTGCTGTTACCTGGCTGATGCTGGGCCCTGCCACCAAAAAAAGGAGAGGAGGGGAAGACTTGCCCAGATCCTAAGAGCAGCAAGGGTTTTCAGGTCTTCCGCTGATCCTCAGCCCTGCATTTGGGGATTCTCATCTAGGAAAGCCACCTGGGAGTTTAATTTTGGCTTAACAAGCAATGCTGTCATGCTCTGTGTTTCCCTTTATACTACTTTTTTTGTGTTATCTCCCTAACACTGTGTTCTTCCTATATTTTATCTTCCATTTCTCAGCAGACTCTCACCAAATATCTCAAACCACCATAGTCTAGCAAACCAGAACAAATAAAAAAAATAAAGGCACGATGATTCTCTGTATTTTATTCTTCCCCATAAAACTGCCACTCACCTATTGTCATGAGCCTAAAACTCCTCTATAGCTGAGATGTATTTCAGGAAAGAAAATACCTGGACTTCCACTAGGTGGGGAAGTTGTAAAGCTTAAATGGGGTGAGCGAGTTCTTAGAGCAGAGAGAGACTCTGGGACACTGCAGAAATGAGGCTGGAGGGGGGTGTTGCTGCTTTGGGAGTTTGCAGGTTGCTCATCTGCCCCCCCGCACCTGCGGAGGGGAGCAGCGGGGCTGCGCCGGGCGCATCCAGCAGTGCGGGCACAGATTTATGGGGCACCACCGAAATACAGATTTTTTCTTATCTTCCAAGTGGAGAAAATGGTGACTCAGAAGATAAAAGGGAACACTAATTCTGTGCGTTGTTTCTTTAAAGACCTAGTTTATTAGGAGAAGAGTAATTTATCCCACCAGGATTTGTCAACTGTTGCCCTGATCTTATAAAGAATTTGGGTTTTAGACAGTTTTACCATCTGCTTTAATTTGGGGGTTTTGGGTCTTCTTTTGTTGTGAATAATTTGTACAGTGCCAGCACTTAAACACTGGGAGAAATAGGTAGGAATAATTATTTAATTATTCTTTAGATGAGCATAAAACAACAAAAAGAAAAGCATGATGTGAGAGACAAAAAACCAGGCCTGCGAGAAACACAGACTGAGAAAAACAGCCTGAGAAAGAGATAAAAGTTGAGGCCCTTGTCTCCCTCATCTGAGTGGGACATGACACACCCCACTTTTGTCAGGGTCATTAAAAGAAGTTTGCATGACATTAGGTTTCCACTGAGATTTTTTTGACTCATGCAAGTGAAAGCAAGATTTAGAAAGTTTAAGCTTGAATTGCCATTCGAATTTGTGAACACAGGCCCTGAAAAAAGGAACTTTATGAAAGTTTCATGAAGGTCTCACACTTTGTTTCACATTTAGAATGAAAATACAGAACACCATCATTTTATGTAGGTTCTTCATTTTGTTAAAATATAGTTTATTTCTCCACACTTTACCAAGAGATCTGATAGCACCCTTTTTCCACTCAATTTTCTGCCACTGAAAGAGCATTTTTGCATCTCCACTGTGTATAGTATCTATTATTCTAGTTACTGTTTAAAGACATAAAAAAACATTATGTGTAGCAAATATGCATCCAACAGACTATGCTATATAAGCACTGACTATCACATCCTACAGCTGAGTCTACTGCTGGTCATTTACAATGTTTTGGAAGCAGCTTTCAAATAAACTGAAGCCCCCTCAACAATCTCTACTGTCCAGAACAAATCATTGAAAAATAGAGATTAGAGCTCGCTCCATCACCCATTTTACTTTTTATTGCATGTAAAAGCTGCTCACACAAATCTCTGCAGTGATCCATGGGCTGAGTGTGGTGCAGGATTTGATTTTCCCTTTGAGGTCCTGCATGATTCTTGCTTCACTGCACAGATTTTCCTTTGGCTTACTCGCAGTGTGGCTTGCTGTGTGCCTGCATGCAGTGGGAAGCACGATGCCATGTACCACCTTTTCAGACTTAAACACAGCAAGAAATTTTGTTGAAAGAATTGGTGTTTGCAGTAGTAAGTTTATTGAAATATTCAACAATATATGCCTAGAAATGATTGGTTATCTCACATCCACTACAAGTATTTGCAAATATGAACATTTTCAAGTTATTCAGGACAGTATTTTATTAATGAAGTGGGAGATTTAGTAGCTTCTCAGCCTTTTGAGTGCATGTTGCAATTAGATGATGGCTGATCTTGAATGTGGTTTATCTCTTTTCCTTGTGATTATCTGCAGCTATTAGCTGTAGCAGCTCATTGTCAACACAGAAAAATCCTAAAAGTTAGATACTGAGACACTGTGCTAAGAGACAGTCCTTTTGTCTTGCTTACAATCAATATTTTGCTTTTAAAATTTTTAGAAGCACAAGTCATAGACTTTCATGTTTCTCTTTTGAAATATATTTGAAAAACTGCACAGGAAATTTGGGTCACAGTCCTTCTGTGAGGAGACCCTTTCTTCCCTAATATCACAGCAACAAAATCAGGCAGAACAGAAAAATATCCTAAGAAGCAAAGCTGTATCTCATTCTCATCTTCCAAATTACTCTGTTCTTTCTGTCTTGCTTTGGGTGTAGAAGCCAGGATGTGTGAGGGTGGAGGGAAGAGTAATTACCAGTTTTGTTACAGTTTCTTACTTCTTTCACAGCAATTTTAGGCACAGAATGGAGATACCTGGAGAGACAGATTTGAGCTGAAGTAGTGCTTCTAACAGAAATGTTCCTGCATAATCTCCCTGTTTCTAACAACGGGATTATGTTGAAGGTGAAGTAGATCTAGCTCTGCTAAAAGTGTGTTTGTGTGGGGTCTGTTCACATGGGGAATATCACTACCACTGTCACTAGGCATGGCCATTGCTTAGTCACCCTACTTAGCCTCTTATGTCTTGGTGCAACTAAATATAAATAAGAAGCCCTTGACCCTGCTAGCCCTTTAGTCCATCTTCTCTGTACAACAAGCAAGCTGCCTACAGACTTGCCTTTCTGTCTCTCTGCTCCAAGGCTATCCCAAGTTGGCTGCAATCTGGCTCTTAAAGAACCATTCTTACAAGATCATTGTAGCGTGTCCCTAGCTGAACCCCCTCCATTTAAAGCCTCTTAGGTTTCTCAGTGCTCTTAAATTTACTGACTGCATGCTTGTTGTTGGAATTGTCTTTCCTGCTCTTTCCCTCTCCCTACTGCCCAGTCCCTGTAGAACCATTATGTTCTGTTCATCTACTGTCTTTTAATTCAGGTTTTTTTTCTCCCTCTAATTCCAGACCTGTTTCTATGCACCCTATCCTGGATGTCAGCCTTTGTCTAAGAGATCTCACCATCATTGCCTGCTGTTAATTTCTATTTAAAACCTATTTTGGTCAAAAATGAATCCTAGATTTAGTTTTTTTTTTTTTTTTTTTCCCCTACAAGTGACAAGTTATCCAACCTGTCAGTCAGGTTCTCCACAGTCTCTTTGGAACTTTCTCCTGCACAAATGAGTGAGACCAGACCTTTGGTGCTGCCATTTCCTTCTAAAGAGTTTTTTCTTTCTCCCTACAAAATACTCCTCATCCTCAGTCCTGACATCTCCCTGACAGTCAAGATCATCCCCTCCAACTGACCTATGAACAGAGGATAACTGCATCATTCACTCTTGTGTCTCTGTGTGTGGTACATTCAGGCAGTCTGAAGCCTCATCAGCGTCTGGGACTGATTCGAAGAGAAAATGACCTTAGGAAGGAAAGAACAGTTGAACTGGGGTAGCACTGGATTGTCCTGACATTCTGATGCATTGCCCATTTAACTTTCTACTTATCTGTGGCTATTCTGTCTACATCAGAGGATTTTTTAATTGCATTCTCAAATATATATGTGAATACCATAGCAACTTCTCCTCGATGCAGCAAATCTGTTTCTTCAGTAATTATTGCCCTAATTAACTCTCAAAAGTTACCAATGCTCATTCTGCTGATTAAATTTCAATTGAATTCTGTTACTCACCACAATTAGAGCTGGATTCCAGACTGGTGAAGGTAGTCTCTAAAATAAGATCTATTTAATTGGTCTTCCCTGAATGTTCCTGCACAGAAATGTATATACTTGTATTTCTATTCATTTATGAGCATATATCAGTGTTCTGCCACATAATGCCTGACATCAAAAGTTATCCCGGTGGAGCTAGCAGGGTTCTGTAGGTTGAATAAAATACTGACTATGAAAAACTTATAACTGATTTGCATACATCCCTCTTTTTTGGGCCCATCTTGCTCAGGCAGCTCTTCCATCAGATGCCAGCATCATAATTAATTTCTCTGCCTTCCATGTTGTCCCCTCTATGTTTGATTTCCCTCCACTGTAATTATAATCTGCAACTGATAGGATGTGGTGTCTATGTCTCCTATATTCTTTGCAGGATGCAGGAAGGACAGCCCTTATTTTTCTGGTTGATCTCTGTTTGTGCAAGCTGAGAGAACTGCACAAGGTATGATGATTAATATAGGATGGGGGGATTAATTCACCTGAGCTTGTCTGTTGTCTGACACCCAGAAGACTTGGACATGACCAAATATTTGGACAAGGAACCATTTGGGAATTTTAGTTACCATGGATGAGACAAAAATTTAAAATATTTTAATATTGAATATTATTATTATTAATGTTGAATATTAAAGGAGATTTAAGATTGCAGTTAAGCCAATATAATTTCCAGCTGCTCTTGAAACAGGTATTTTCCTCTTACACTACCCAGCCCATATGCACACTTCCACCCTTTCTTTTGCACTGGTAAAGGGACATAAATTTAGGACTTTAATTTTGGACATAAATTGGCAGAACACTGATTGCTTTCTTTGAGAAGAAGGATAATTTTCCACTGCTTCAACTTGGTGAAGTAGCTCACCAAGAGGTCAGCCAAGCCTTGGCAGGTGTGCCAGGGAGGCTGGGACCACACAGCCAAGGGCAGGGAGCAGTCGGGACACATGAGACAGCCTCTTAGACAGGCCCAGCTGTAACATCACACTGAACCCTTGTCCCACAGAAATGGAAAGAGAAACACTTTATTTAGTCCCATCATCACCAGTGTATTGACAGAATTTTAAAAACTGAGGAGTGCATAGACAAAAGAGGTCATGGTACATGATTATTGTCCTAAGGCACCACTGGACCATCAAGAACCTTTATTTCTTCCAATTAAAAACTTGCATGCTTCCTTTAATAATGTCTGGTTTTTGGAGAGGAGAAAAAAATTGAGATAAGTTAGTTCTTGTTTGCGGAAACATTTCATATATACAAAATTATTTGCTCGGGTTTTTTTATGGCAAAGTGAAGGTGCTTTTGTGCAACCATCTTGAAAGGTCTGTGTGAGCCTAAACAAAACAGAAATCTCATGTGATTGATGAGGAATGACAGATCCTGAACAACAGCTAATGAATTCAGTGCAGGAGTCATCTGTTGAAATTTTACCTCTGTGCAAAAGGCCAACGCAGGTCTTATCTTTTATTTAAATCTCACGTTGTGACTGCTTAAAATGCTCACACTTGCACACTTCCTCAGCACAGGGCGAGATTTTGACACTTAGGGAATTGGTTGTCAGCAATCCCACTGAATTATAATAATAAATGTGTGCATAACTATTTAATTGAAAAATGTAGAAAGACAAATTACTTTCCAGGAACAAATGCCATCTCTCAGATAAGCTGCAGTTGTTTCCTTCCAAAAAAAAAAAAAAAAGAAACTAAAAAAACCCACAAAACCAAATGATTACCCAAGAGTCCTCTGGAGAATGCTTCTCAAACTAAAAGCCTGAGTCATGAAACCACCCAACCTCTTCCCCCAGCAAGCCGATGGTTAAAGGAGCAACGGGAGGTACACACAGCCTGTCTCTCCACCCAGTATCTAATTGAAGGAAATGGATGCCTGAATGGCTACGGAAAACTGTCTTCAGCTGTTTCCAACTATTTATCATCCTCCCTCCCCTCAACACCTTCTCTAGATAAACAGTAAAGCCATAATGAGTCTAACAAAACTGACAGCGAGTTCTGCCTTTATAAAAACCAAGCCAGGGATAATGTACAGCTACTTTAAGTCTTGCCTGTTCTAGCTAACTTTTTCCCTCAGGTGACAAACTGTGGACTTTAAATCATTGTTTTTACTGATGTTTGCTCTCCACTCCCTTTTAGTAACTCCAGGCAAGTGATTTAGGGCAATTATGCCTTATTACATATATTTATCCTTGATTCTTACCTGTCATTTTGTGGCCTCTATCTACTGAGTCATTCTCAGAGGTACAAAAAGCCACAGTGTAGAGATGGCTTCTATGGAGTCATGTCCCAGCTTGAGACCATAACTTTGTGAGCATGAAGTTAAATCCTCAGAATTTGAGCTCAGAAGCTCAAATTCAAACACTGGCAATAGAGATTTCAACAGTAAACTCTGAAGAGAGCACACCAGTACCATTTAGTCCTCTTTGGACTGCTCTGGAGGTACAAGCGGCGCTTGAAACTGAATCCTGAGGGCAAGTGGGATTCCTTCAGGTCAGCGTGTTCAGGACAGCGTAAAGCACAGGAGGCACATGAGCATCTACCCAGGCACTGAGTGCCACGTGGGGATAATCCACCCCACCAAAACAATACTAATGGTGATAAAACCAGACCCATGTTGATCATCCCTGAGCTTTGCTAAGGCCTGACAGTTTAAGACCAAGTCTCCAGGGCTGGAAAAAGAAGATGGAACAGCTCTGTGCAGGTGAGCTAAGATTCATGTCAGCACCTGGATGTGCAAGCCTTTGGCTGTTTTTCTATATGTATAACCTCTCTTAAGCCCCAGACAGTGTGTTATGTAGTGGCTTTCATGAATACTTTCAAACTCAAGTGCTGTTGAAAGCACTTAGATTGAGGGATCTGCTAGATTCTGCAAATCAAGGCTCATGGCATTGGCCTGGTTGTGTACTCCCTTCTTATGCCCTGATGCAATGGGATGATTCAATGCCCTTTCCTCTTTGAAGGGGTTATGTCAGTGAAGGGTTTCCTGCATGACCACAGATTTATTTATTTGTTGTTAATGCTATGGTAAATGTGTTCTGTTTACATGTGCATAGTTAATGGAGCAGTAATAGTGCAACAGCAGGTTAGAGGAAAGAAGAAGAAGGCTTATGTGAGCCTCCTAACAAGGACTCAGTGCTGGAATTGCAAATGGGCAGGTGACAAGAGAAGCTGAGATCCCATGTAGCAAATCTGAACTGCTGACATTCTCCCTGATTTCTGCTTCATGACTGCAAGTGTTTTCTCAGGAAAAGCTGCTCTTTAAAAAAAATTAATGATCATATCTTTCTTAAAAAATATATCAAACATTTAAAATGTGCTTTTCACTTGACATAAATGTTACAGTGGAAACATTCTTATGTGTCATTATTGTAAAATGAAAAGAAAAATGTCAAGGCTAAGTCATCGCTACCATTTATTTGGCCCTGGCTGCTTTTGAATTGAGAGGTCCCAGCAATGGGATGTTGTAATATTCCCGTTGCAAGTTTGAGATCTATTTATCACAGATTTTGGGAAATATCAACCTTGTGTATCCCCCTAAACCCCTTTAAAACTGTTAAACCTTCACCTAATGCTTACCTTACATTAGAAATGAATGTACATAATTCCCACGTTGTTATTTCTCCACTTGATTCTTTTTAATTTCAGTCTTTTTGGAAGGAGTAATTTATTAAAAATCACTATTTGATAAACCAACTGTACTGAATGGTATCACTATTTATCTGTGAACTTCAGATCCTGCAACCTTTTACATGGGGTCCTCCTTCTGTAACTCCTTCTCCTTCATCTTCTAATTTCTTCCTACTGATTGCTTTGTTAGATGATGTTTACAAGAAGGTAAATGTTTAACTGTAACTAGGAGAGATATGCAGCTGTGTTTTTTCTCTTTTGGTCTGACATACTTTATGTTCCTTTTTTTCCTTCATTGTTACGTTAATTTTGTGTAATGAACTTCTGTGGAGAAATAGTTATGCCAATGTAAGTAAATTAGCCCTCATGAAGCCCTGTATAGATGCCACTAGGTTTTACTACTAGTTACCAGGATCACTAGTTAGTTTCAGCATGTTTACATTGTACTTCAACTGATTGGTAGTGAGACTGAAAAATATTGTTGCAGTTTGGTTATACTGCTGTGAGACAAAAACAAGATCAATTATCATTACGGTATGTTTAAGTTAAAACACCAAACCAAACACCACAGACCTAGCAAAGTCAGAAATTAAGCTACTCTTAAGTTGAAATATTCTAAGGTAGGGAGTGACTGGCGAAGATACAAATAACCTTAACTGTCCCAGAGTGCCACGATGCACTGGAGGCTCCAGCCAAATCAGCTTAAGGTGTTACTGAAGATGCATTGCATTACTTTAGCCATGCTTCTTACTTTAGCAATGCTTCTGTGGCTGGCAGTATTACAGCACAGAGTTGAATTTGCTCAGCTGCCTAACACAGTTGCTTGTTATCTTCGCTTCAGGGCTGGTGTATTTTCCCACAGGGAGGATTTGCTGCCCAGGAACCTGATGTGTGTTGAGCCTCAGCTCTGTCCTGTGTCCATCCATAAGGCTCATGCCAATGTTATGAAGAGTAGCAATATCCAGACACTGCTCTACCATTGTGAAAATCTGGGGTTTTGATACATATTTAGAGTCCTCCAGTGGCTTTTATTTCCTTTAAATTCATAACATCCCATCACACCATACTGAGAAGTTGGCAGGGAATCTGGTGATCCAGTTCAGCAAGTGCAGTTGGAGGTTTGCTCAGGATGTTTAAAGACAGGAATAACCCTTTTATCTCTTATCAAATCTGTTGTGAAATGGCACCTTCAGCAGTCTACAAATGCTCGTCTCTCTGAGATGAAGATGTTGAAATGTTGTTAACAGTGACAATCATGCTGTTTAGTAAAATGGACAGGAGAAATGCTACATCAAGAAATAGTCTTGATCCATCTTGTCAGCTCCTTGTTTGGAGGGTGGACACTATTGGACGTTTCAGAAAAGGATGTGCTTATCTGGTTCACACTGAAATATATCAGTATGCCACAGATTGTAATTCTGTTTGCTTTCCCTCTTCTGGAATAAGGACAGCAGAGGGTATGGTCACAATGTGAAGCAAGTCACCCAGTGCTTTATTCCATTCAGTGCTTGATGATTGTCCCATTTCTTTGCAAAGAACACGAATCTCACTGTGACTGAGTCTTCCATTTTTTGTTGTTGTTGTTGTTGGGTTTTTTTGGTGTGTCTCAAAATTGGAGGAAATGATAGTGATAAGATTAAGTCCAGGAAACATTAGAAGCTGCCAATCTGTCTGTTGATGGATTTAAGGTGCATGCCTCCAGAATGCTGCTATTTGCATTTGCACATTTTGGTACCCTCTCCCTGACTAAACATCTGCAGCCAGTAGAGCAGCTGATAGCACAGCATGAAGTTATGTGTCACTTGTAAATGGATGATATCTAGCAGCAAATACCTTTCATAGTCATGATAAACAGTGTTTCACCTGAGAACCTGTAACCTCAGACAGGTCGATGGCTGAAGGAAGAAAGCTCTCTGAAGTTAAATGTAGGTTATATTAATGGGAGAAATAATAAGAAATTACTGGCTTACTTCCACCATGATCGAAGGGATCTGTCCCTGTATTTCTGAGTTGTGCTGTAGTTATATTCTTGAGGACCCTGCATTAAAACAGCTCTTAGAAACTCTTCTCCCCTCTCTCCCTGAAAAGGGGACTTTGTGACCTGCAGACCTCACCACAATAGTTCACATATTTGTAGCCACTTATTTTACTAGCTGCAAAACACTGTACACTGAGGATGAACTGAGAGTTCCTGATAAAGAATAAAGCTCTTGGCCTGCTTGGAAAGAAAAGTCCACTTGTTTCATCCTAAATTCCTAGTCATGACATTTGCTTCCCTTTTGAAACACCAGTTGAGACTGGAGCTCCAGACCTTGCATTTTTAATAAGTTCAGTTCATTGGGACCTTATTTAACTCCAAGACCTCTTTTCCCTCTGAGATGTTGATTCAACATGATAAGTGCACTCTACAGGAACGAGGGATTGGTCAACAAAGCACAGGAGCTGGCAGAAGCCGTGAGCTTGGCTACTCTAGCACCAGGCAGCTGCCTGGAAAGCTCATGCTCATGAGGACTCCTGATGCTAGACACTTATCTTTTTTTCCCCAGGAGGATCATAAATTATAAACTTTGCATCATAGCTTGCTTGTGATTAAACAATACATAAAAAGCTGCCTGTATCCTCATGGAGATTCAAAAGGACAGACACTTTAGCTCTACACAGTGTTTTTAGAAGGTGTACAGCTCCTAAAGCAGTGAGGTTTTAAAGTGTATGGAGCTGTAATTTGAAAGGTTGGGGTTTTTTTTCTGTTTAGAAGATGATATCTGGCTCTATTTTGTTGAGTTGTGGGTGTAAACTAGCATTTTAGAACTGTGGTGAGACAGATATAGGATGTTTAATGGCTAAATAAATGGGTTTATATTAACTGCTGAATAACTGGACTTCTGGAAAAAGAAAAAAAAAAAAAAAGAACAAAGGTAAAAGAAAGCCAGAAATGTAACAGTAGTTAAGAGCTACATGCAAACATCCCAGACATAAAGGTCTTACATCTCAGCCTCACAGATCTTGCTTGAATGGGGAACAGATCAAAGAGAATATTTAAAAACACTTAAAGTACTTAATTTTAAGAAAAGCAGAAATCTGAATTCAAGAGACAAATACCTCCAAGTGTAAAAGCACACATGTGTTTGTGATTCCTCTGCTCCAGAATCAATGTGTTTTTTAATTCCGCCCCATAGAGGGAAGCACTATCAATGTTTAGCACTGCAGCCAGACTGAGTTTACTTCCTGCTGCCATGTTAGAAGGACTGGTGTATTCCCTTCCAACTTCCCATGTTTTTCTACTTATGCCGTCTTCACCACAGCTCTCACAACTCCTTTTGCCGATAAGCTCTCAGACATGAGTACTCATCCCTGACTAAGTGAAAACATCTATGTAGCACAAGACCCAGAAAACAGTTGAGGAGTCTGCACAAGTAAGAAGGGGTGACCTATACCAGACAATGCTGAAAGCAAAATTTTCTCTCTACCAAGGCCCCAGGAAGGCTTCCACCCTGCTCAGGGCACAGCCTGTGTTACTGCAGGCAGGTCAGCGTTGTTGTGCAGAAGAGGAACATCTCACTTAAAGCAGTCACTGCTCCTGCCTGTGTGGCGTTAGATAGCCTCCTCCACACAACCCCAGTTTCCTTCCCTTCTCTCCTCTGCAAGCCAAGAGGCAGTTTGGCTTTTTCACTCGAAGATTTTAATTTATGAGATACACAAAACTTCACCCAAGCAGATAAATCATGACTTGTGTCTGGAGAGGCTATATAATGAATTCCAGACTCTTTAAAGGATATGACCAGAGTTGGCCCTGACTGGAGAGAACAGTGTGTGCTTCACCATATATCTTGAATTTAATCCTGCAAGAGTAAAACCAAGTTGTTCTTGGAACAGCTGGACCTCAGAGATGTGTTTAAGCAAAGATGCTCACTCTGGATGAGCCAGATCAGGCTCCAGAAGGTTGAGCTGTCTTTCTCCACAGAGAGAGGCTAGCTCGCTGCTGAACCCACTGACATTTTCTCTGAGTCAGTTTCTGTTCCTGGTAAATGGCTTTGCTAATTGGAATAATTTTTTCAGCAGTTTTCCCTGCTCAAGTTCTTGCTTTGAAAGGTTCACTGAATACTCCACATTTTTCCTACATTATAAATCTGTAATAATTTGCATATTGACTCATGGGCCCTTTAAGAAATATGTATATTTGGCTCCGAATTGTCACTATTTGGCCAGTTGATAATTAGTTTTGCTCTGGGCCACAATATTTGCACAGTTCCCTTGTTTTTACGTGTGTGTGTTAGACCACTCACTTCTATAAGCAAGAAAGTCCTGTTTTTCAGGTGTAATTGCTCTGAAGACGGCAATGCAATCTTAATTATTTGCAGAGAAGATAAAAATTTTGAAACCATGGCAACCTCCAAAATTCCAAACTGATGCCCAACTTTGCTCTTTTGAGAAGTGCAACGTGTTCACTATGCACAAATGAACCTAAAGCAGATGTAGCCTATGAGTGGAGGAACTGGCTCATAACAAACTAAAAAATCCAGCTACTCTGCCCATCTTCTCAGCTGACAAAAGTGATTTCCAAGGTAGCCTATTCTTGTCCATTTGCATCTTTTCTAGATCCAGCATCGCCACAATTTCTTTTTTCTTCTATGAGTCTTCCAACAAGTTTTCACACCCTCTACTTTTTTATTGATGTATCTAAGTAGAAAGATTCTGTTACAGATTTAGTGGCTCTTTTTTGTTAAATTCTGTATGTTGTTCTGTGGGGGTAAATTCAGCCAGGAATATAAAAGAGTCTGGCTCAATATATTTATCATGTTTCTAGGGAGAATATGCAGTTATGCATGTTCATAGGTGCATAGGTTCAGCAGCACAAGATAGATGACAAACATTTTTGTGTAGTTGAGATTTTGTCTATCAACTCTGGTACATTCAGAAGGCTAATTTCCAGGCACAAGATATACCACAGTTCACAGTTATGAAGATCAAGTGAGGGATAAATATCTGAAGTTTATCCATTGAGTGAAAAAGAGAGGAGCCTGTTTCAGACATATCAGACTATTAAGTTTTAACTGTGTACAAATTGTTGGTTGCTCTTGTTCTAGTGCTTCCTTTCTCCCCTTTCAGCATTGTGTGACCCAGGCATAATCTCTGAAAACAGCAAAACGCAGAGTGCATTAGTGTCATTTCACTGTTAATGTTGGAGGAATAATTGCCACTGAATCAAATGCTAAAATGAATCCTACATTACATATTCACCTCTAAGGATGCCTGTTGATGGCTTCTGTCAAATAACCAGCAAGAGCCTGTCATTGGAAAGCCTACATACAAAGTCAGACTGAGATATCGTCCTCCTTCCCACTCCATGCTGTTTATATTGGGCCTTGTAATCAGTGTGTTTATAATGATGAATGCATCTTTTTATTCAATTTATTTATAAAAACAGTTCAGTATATAATAAATCATGTGCTGAACATTATGTGCTGCAAAGCTGGCTCTTTTAAAAGGGCTCCTTCACAAGAAGACCGTACAAGTCTTTCAGAATACACCACAAAAATAACAGACCAGAATTTAGCTCTTTCTATGCTCCTATCTGCTCCCATCTCTGCTATTTATTTTGGAATGTGAAGAACAGTGAGTCCAAGACAGCAAGAGAAGAGGGAATTGTGGATGCCCCAAGACAGTTGCGCTGAAGAAACAGCAGAAAGCCATGTTTCTCTCCCTAGATCTGTTCAGCATTTGGAGCATGCCTGTGGTGGGGCAAAGGAACTGATTCAGTGTATCAGCCTTGCACTGCTGAGGACTGTATTCTCAGTAGCCCTGTGTGAAGCTATGCCATACCATATAAATATAATTTATATGCAAAAAGAGAGAGATTTAGTGCTTCAGAAGAACAAATGCAACAATTTTCAGTTTGATTCAGCAATCTTCCACATGAATACTCACATCATACTGCTTTTGTTCAACCATTTCTGTATCTGCTCCAGGACCAGTCTGCTGTCATTTGGTGATGTTTCTTGAAAATTTCCCTGAAACCAAGAGGTGTTGATAGGATGACTGACACAGATTTTGTCAGTTACTGTTCTTTCGCACACTATCCCTGGAAGGGACCACTTGGGCTGTGGGATTCAGTGGTCTCAGCCAGCCAGGTAATGACATTTCATCTAGAACATGTCCACACACCATTCGCACCATATCCCCATCACGTGCCAGGGTCCAAAATCACCTCTTAATATCTTTTAATAAACCTAAGACCTTTAATATGGTGTGTCACAGGAAGAGAACGAAAGGCCAAAGGATCTGCAGCTTCAAAGCAGGAGCAGCTTTGCATTTTCAGAAATATAAGCCATGTCTGTCTGTTTAAAAACACAAAACTGTAAGATAAACACATCTGCAGCTAATATTTCATATTTTTTTCAACCCCAGGTGCCCTTTCTTTTCCAGTTCCCCCTCTGTAAAAAACTTGTTTGCCTCTGATTTTTCACAGTCTACCTGAGGATTTGAGTTTTCAAAAAAAAAGGGAGTATAGGGGGCTCTAAGGAATAAACTTTTAAAGTGAAAATACATTAGTTAGCAGCCACAGAATGTAGGACCAACAATTTTGCTCTAAAAAATCACATGATAAAAAAGTGCAAATAATCATTTAAGTGATAACTGTTTCCAGGTGCAATTTTGGCATTGAATGAAATTTTCAAGAATGAAAATTTTGACCTAGATATTCTTGTGTGAGTAAGGGCTGCTAGCCAGATTTCAAACTCCCCTGCAAGTAGGAGTTACAGGACCTGAATCCAAAACTGGCGGGGACACTGAGGCATTTTCTTCTAATTAGAAATGCTTGGTACAGATAAGTCAGGAAACTCAGTGTGGGACTCAGCTAAGGCCCTTTATCTTTTGTTTGCTTACTTGTTACTTTTGTGTAATAAATTAATGATGAAAAGGAAACAAAGCTCCTATTTCTCAGTCAATTCCCCTATTACAAAGGTTCTTGGTCCTGATGAGTAGTTTGAAATGCCTCTATTTTGGGATGCCTGGTTAGAACTGGGCACATACATCACCACAAGCATTAGCTCTTGCCCAGTCTCCCTTTCTCCAAACAGTCTCATGATGACCACTTGAGCATTATGACATGAAACATGACTTGACAATGCTAAATATTTGACTGCTGGAAGGGGAAATTGTTATCTAAATTAATCTCTGAGGGCTTACTTGATCTGTACTGAGTCTTTGGTGTCAGTAAGACAAACTTTTCTCTTTTGGAGTTATGATTTCCATAAAATAATGGGCTGATGTGTCAAGGGCCAGCAGTGCTGAAGGAAAATGGCTCAGAAATTTTGGAGGTGCCAAATAACAGCAAAACTTTAAACACCAACACTCAATCTCTATTGGTCACCAAGGGATTGTTCTCTTGAAAATTGTTATCCCTTGAAGATGCTGTTAGTTTTCTTCAGATTCTAACGCACAGAGTTAGAAGCAATATTTTAAGACAGGTTGAGTTATGACTAAAGTTCCTTTTTATTTTAAAGAATGCAACCCACAGACTGCAAACAGAAGAGACAAGATGGGAAAAGGGTGTCTCAAGACAGTTCTTTAAAAAGTTCTAGCTAATGTCCTCCTTATTTCTTCTGACTCAAAAAAGATTAAATGGAGATCACTGATAGAGATGTGACTGACTGACACTTATTAATCTTTGCTGTGTTATTAGAAGTTTCTCAGCTAATTTTTCAGACAACACATAATCCATACCATCTTCATAAAGGATTCATTTTCCAAGCGATAACAGCTGAAGTTTCTGTCTATGTTTACAAATAGAAAGTACTGTCTGCTGTGAGTTGAGCAGTACCTTGCAGCTAGACAGTTCACTTTAAATTCTGCTTGAGGATAGGTTATTTAGTAAACATAACATTACCATTTCCATAAAGCTGGTTCAGTTACAATTGAATGTCAGTCTTGGCTGAAGGCCTCTGGTGAAACACTTCCTTAGAATAATTGCTATCTTTTGAGTCAGGCTGATTTAATTTACAGTGTGATAAATTCTCTGAATTCTCTAGAGTTTTTTGCAATTTATCCCAGCAAGAATGAAATCAGCATCTGACCCTTTATATTTCATTTTAATAAACAACTGAGAAAAAAAGGTCCACTGAAAACTAAATGTTGATGCATTTCACTTTGCATCATTAATGAGGTGAAATTGCTTTGTTAGACTGTCCCTAGACAATGAAACCAAACGTCTCACATAGACCAAGGTCTACCAAGAAATGGGCTTCGTATATTGCTATCACAATTAGTTTATCATTTTAGGGTAGCCTGATGAATAACTAGTAGGAGAACACAGGAAAATTCAGATAATGCTTATGCTGCAGTAAAGCAACAGAAGTTTGAAAGCTATAATGGGAATCTGAGATTAGTTATGGAGATATGATTCTGCACCACAGATTGCTGTCATATTCAAATCAGATCATCCACTAGGAATCAAGCTAATACACTGGATACAAACAGCAAATAAGTCAATCAACACTAGTCAAAGAAGTTATGAAAACACTGTGTACTCAGACATATGCTGCTTCAAAATTAAATCATGGCTTCTACTGCTAAACAAACATATGACAAAAGAAAATGCCCAACACCAGAATATTAATGAAATAGATGCTTGGAAAATCAATACTTGCCTAAAATAATGGCTGTCCTCTGGAGGTGAAAGAGCCATGCATATAGAAGTAGTATGAAACAGTAGTAGAAAATAATGTCACAGGGTCAAAAACTGGGTTTGGCTGGCCTGGCTGTGATGGCCTTCTCCTGTTGTGCTGCTGTGTCTCTGAACCCCACTGGAATCTAAGTAACAGAGTGAAAAAATGATTTGAAAAATGATGAATATGATACAAATATGGATGCTGTTACTTAGATGATCTGCTCCAGATAACTAAATGACTATAACTGCATGATGAATGCGGAGCTGCATTAGAATAGCTCAGAGCAGCACTAGAATAAATGGTAAGAATACCTATTAGCTATTCAGATAAAGGGTGCAATAATAAGAAATTAAGAATAAAATTAAAACCCATAAAATATGGCAAAAGGAAGTGAAAACTGTGCTTTCCAGGTAATAGCTGTTTCTTTATATACACATTTATAAAGGTTACTTTGAAATCTTTAATTTCTGTAGCAATATGGTAACATGCTTGTCTATGCAGTGTTCTGATTTGACTCTTAAAAGTAGGAAATACTTTGTACCTACCAAAATAAATTAGCCACTTTGCACTTAACCACTGTTCAGCCCACAGTTTACAGAACATTTAGACTCAGTGTAATCACTTGAGACAAACGTTGCTGATGTTGTTAGCTCCAAGAAAGGTAATTGAGTAACTAAATGCTAAAAATTATTAAACAAATATGGTGCCTGTGTTGTATTCCAAAACACAAGTTGAGGGAGAATTTATTAACAAGGAGACAAATGCAGAGTGCCCTGAACTGTGTAACACAAACACAGTCTTGATCCAAACCCCATTAGTGTGAAGGAAGTCTCTTAATGACTGTAATGGCTTTTGAACGAGGCTTGTATTGATTTTATACTAAAAGTAAGAAAAGTCTTCGTCCCAGAGTCTAAGGAGAAGCAGTCTAAATCTTGACTGGAGAAGTAAATTAGTCAGCAGCAATTATGTAAAGGAAGAGGTTCTCAACACTTTATTCACCTCTGTCTTTACCAGCAGGTTGGGTCCCAGGCCTTGGGAACAAAAATCCAGGTCAATGAAAACACAGGCCCACCATCAGTGAAGGAAGAGTTGGTATGCAAACTATTACAGGGGCTTGACCCCTACAAATCAACAGGCCCTGACGTTATCAATCCGAGGGTGTTAAGAGAGCTGACTGATGTCGTTGTGAGGCCACTCTCCATAATCTTTGAGAAGTCGTGGAGATCAGGGGACTTTTCAGAAGACTGGAGAAGGCTAACGTCACCCCTCTCTACCAGAAGGGCTTAAAAGAGGATCCAGGAAATTATAGGCCCATCTGTTTTACTTCAATCCCTGGGAAAGTTATGGAACAAATCCTCCTGGGGGCTATCACAAGTCAAATGAAGCACATGATTGGGAAAAGCCAACACAGATTCACCAAGGACAAGTCATGCTTGACAAACATGATGATCTGTGACAAAGTAACCTGCTTGGTTGATGTGGGGCGAGGGGTAGACATCGTCTACCTGGATTTCTCCATGTTTTTTGATACAGTTCCCCAGAGCCTCCTCCTAGAGAACCTATATGTTACAGTTTAGACAGGTGGTCCATGCAGTGGGTGGGGAAGTGGCTGACAGGCCACAGCCAGAGGGTGGTGGTAAATAGCTCTTTTTCAAACTGGCAACCTGTCACAAGTGGAGTCCCCCAGGGATCACTATTGTGCCCAATGCTGTTTAATATATTCGTAAGTGATCTGGATGATGGGATCAAGTGTACCCTGATGAAGTTTGCTGATGATACCAAACTAAGTGGGGAAGTGGACACTTTGGAAGGGAGAGCCACCCTGCAGGAAGACCTGGATAGGCTGGAAGAGTGGGCTAACAAGAACATTATGAAGTTCAACAAGGACAAGTGTAAGGTCTTGCACCTGGGAAAACACAATCCAGGAGTGCAACACAGGCTGGGGTCTACCTGGCTGGGAAGCAGCTCTGTGGAAAGGGACCTGGGGGTCCTGGTGGGCAACAAGCTCAATGTGAGTGAACAGTGTGCTGCAGCAGCAAAGAAAGCCAATGGGGTGCTGGGTTGCATCAACAAGGGCATCAGCAGCCGAGATAAAGAAGTCATTATCCCACTCTACTCAGCATTTGTCAGGACACACCTGGAATACTGTGTTCAGTTTTTGTCCCCACTATACAAAAAAGATGTGGACAGGCTGGAGAGGATTCAGAGGAGGGCCACAAAGATGGTCAAAGAACTTGAAAGCCTGCCATGTAAGGGAAGGCTGAGAGAACTGGATTTGTTCAGACTTGAGAAGAGAAGGCTTAGGGGAGACCTTATCACAATGTTCCAGTATGGTGGCTACAGAGAAGATGGAGACTCCCATTTTACAAGGAGTCACAATGGAAAAGACATGGGGTAATGGGTACAAGTTACTCTTGGAGAGATTCTGATTGGACACAGGAGGAAAATTTTTCACAATGAGAACAATAGCCACTGGAATAATCTCCCCAGGGAATGGTGGATTCCCCAACATTGGACACTTCTAAAATTCAGCTGGACATGATGCTGGGCCATCTTATCTAGACTGTGCTTTTGCCAGGAAGGTTGGATCAGATGGCCCTTGAGAGTCCTTCCAACCTGGTATTCTATGATTCTGTGATTTTCTTTGCAAAGGGTCAGTTTAAGAAAAACAAATCACATTTCCCATTTTATAGAGCAACCTTTGATGGAAGTTTTAGGGCAAATTCAAATTATATCCTTGAAAACTTTGGAACTGTCGAAGAGCCAAACAGGTGTTTACCAGAGAACCTCATTCCATGAGCAATTCTATGGGAGTAATTTTAGGAAAACTGATAAAAACTGATTCTCAAATACTTAGCTAGATAGCTGAGGGTTATTTTATTCCATATTCTATAACCTCCCTGTCCTAGGTGAACAGACATAATAATGTTTGTTTTTTAGGTGGTATTTATAAAACATTTGAGTTGCAAATTAAACAGCAGCTCTAATCCAAAGAGTTCATTAGTCCAGTACAGATATCCTCTTTCTCCACTTACTCACATAGATATAGCACCACAAAAAAGACTGCTGTAATTTTACAAGTAATTTTATTGAGCACCTAAACATAACAAACCATGTGTCTGCATGTGTATGTCAAAATATATAAAATTTTAGACTTCTGTTACTGTTAATAGAGCATTTATGCGTATTTTGTCATTTACAACAATGTAATCACTGAGTCTAAAGGTCCATATCTTTAAAATTGTAGACAACTGTCAACAATTTTTTATTCTGTAGAAAAATGCTCGATGGTCAGTTCATGAACAACTACAGTAACCTTTGCCAAATATGTATTGCAAGTTGTTTGCATTTTTAAGTTGAAAGAGTGACTCCACACTGATTCAATGGTCAGACAGGACCATCTTTAGTGCTTAGAAATCACTCTCTTCTAGCTGAATATTTAGGATACATCATTATTGTGAATGCACACTCTAAATCTGCTGAAAAAATACTAGCAGGTGTAAAGCCACATTTTTTCATTCATTGTTTTGCTGTAGTACTTTGGGGAAGATATCTTCCTTCCCTGGGGAGCAGGGGATGTCTTCAAAAGCTGTAAATACTTGACAAACAACGTGGGAAAGCTGCTCTCATGTTAAAGCCAATCTGGGAGAAGAGTTCCCTGATTAAGATGCAGATCTAATGTGCAGTGAAATCTGTTCTTTGTCACATTTTCAGCTTGTAAGGTTCATGCTGCTGTCACTGAAAGCTGAATAACATTTGAGCACAGTGGCATATTTACATATTGGTTAGAAGTGTCCTGAGAAGGAAGTTTATAAAATCACATTAAAACAATGCAAAGAATGGGTTTTCTTGGGTCAGTTATTAGAAGAAGAATATGTTCTGTATATGAATATACACAGTTACGTAATGTTTGAAGCCTTGGTGCCCAGATGTCTTGTGTTTTCTACCTTTTTTTCATTCAGGACACCTTCTGTGAACATCTCTTTTCTCTTTTTACAACAGCAAGAAATGTAGACAAAGAATTCTTACCTGTATTATTTTCAAAACACAGGTTAATAGAATTTGCCATAGAAATTGCCTGCCATGTGGATAATTAATTACATTAGTTACCCACAATCACTCTGATTTGTTTGTTGTTCTTGACATCCATAATGAGCATGTACAGTGACAGCTCTGAGAATTTCCACTGAGAAATCCATCATACAATCTGTTTAGTCCAAGGGCTGTGCTGCCGGAAGTGCCAGTCATGTTAGGGATGATGAAAACAGACTGATATTATGCAAGACGTGGCCTCTTTCTGCTCTGTTGCCTCAACCTACAGTAGACATGTGGATACGTATTGTCATCCAAAGGCTTCCCATGAGGCAGTGCCACCTGACACATATCATAGTGAGGAAGACTGTGTTTTAGCCATTAGTGAAACAGTCCACAGAAGTTCCTCTTGAAAAGTCAGTGCTGGGGGAAAGAGACCTCCCTTTCCTTCTCGGAGTGCTTTTGTGACACAAGAGCACTAGATCAGAAACCTACTGACCACCACTTGCTGCTGGGCTGTGTAAACACATAGGAATGGGACACTGCACCCATGGTGAGAGCAGCTGAAGGCTCAGATCCTCCTTCCTCTGGGTTCCCAAGAGGGAGCTCACCCCTCTTTGCCCAAAGAGCTGCTTGGTTATCCAAGGAGAGAGAAAATGAAACATCTTACCCCAAAGATTAGTGAGGGTGGAACCTCTGTCTCCCTTTGGTCACAAAGCCATGCACATAATTCAGTTTTATATTTTTCCAGTGATTTGTGGTTGTCATACACACTGGAAATTTCTGTTGTTACAATAGCTTTCTCCATTCCCCAGTTTCATTCTTGCATAAAGACTAGTCATGTCGTACAACATCTAGTCCAAGTGTGCTTGTGTTTTCTGTGTTTGGAAGAAACTGTTGTAAATTATTATGCAATCCAGAGATCATCTGAGCAGCAGTGGTACTTTGCCTCCCACCAGAGAAGCTCTTGAATCTCCTATGAATCTCAACCAGATGACTGATATTTTTTCCTGTGCTTACTGTGCCTCTGTAGGTGACATAATAACCAAAGAGCTTATCCAAGACAAGCTTAAATGCATGCATGTCTTAAAATCATATGAAAGAGAGGAGACAGCTGTTCTGAGCTGACCTACGTACAGCAAAAACTTCCCACACATATCTCTTGATGCTGCAAACAATTCTCTTCCATCCACAACATCTTCATGTGAGTATCGTGTGTATTGGTCAAATGTAAGTGCACAGCTTCACTTATTGTGTAAAGCAACAAAACCAACCTATCAAGAACAAAAGATGTAAGAATTGTAAATAATATGAAGGAAGTTTGGACCAAGCCTAGATGATGCCCTGTAGAATGCCAAATCCTGCTTCAGTTAACCTCAGCCAAAGATGTGGCTCAGCTGTTCAGTGTATTCCAGCTGGTTCTCCTCTCTTTCCTGGGAGTTAATGCTACACTTCCACTGATATTTCATGAAAAAGCTCTCCAAAGACTTAAGAGCAGTAATCCTCCCAACACAGCTAGGTAGAGTACAAGAACAGTGAGAGAGAAATAATGGGATTCTTCAAAACAGCAAATTTGAATGAATTTCATTAGAATTTATGTTCTCACGTCTCACGGGTCCTTTTGAAAATTATTTCCACTTAAGGTGAAACTAATCTTTCCTAACTATCCATGTGGAGGGGCAATATATCTCATCCAAGATAGATAACATTTTTATGATGCAATGAATTGTCCCCTTAAGAAACATTAACTTAAAACAGATGCTAAGCTAAAATTTAACAAAATTAATCTTGAAGTGATCTGTCCATGACCACATTTTATCTGAGCACAGAATAGAAGTCTGGCTTTTTCAGATTTTGATATGTACCATTCTAGGCATTAGATTCCCTGCTTCAAAAATAAGTGTGTACTCCTCTGACATTTACTCCCCCACAGAAGGATACAACAAAATTTTTTAAAGTATAAAGTTATGGGATGTTTCGTCTCCTCAACCTTAAGTTCATTATGTGTTCATGCTGCTTGATTTCATAGTATTAACTTTCTGGATTTCATTCAGATGAACTTCATCTCATTACAGAATAAACACATTCTAAATCTGGAAAAAAAACCCTGAAATAAATTTTGTCAGGTATCAGAATTAGCGTAGGCTGATTTCTTAGTTAAAAATATTTTTTATTTACATGTGAGTGGATGTGCAAGCAGTACCTAGTGCATTTCTCAGATCTTTCCTTGGACTACTGATATTTCTTAACACTGCATGAAACTCTGTAATGAGCTAGCTCCTTTTATATTTGAAACCCTAAGAGCTCTACATCTTGACTGCATTATGTTACCATTGACCTTTCACAGAATGAGTAATCTTTAGTAATCTTTAAATGTTGTATAAATCTCAGAATATGTACAAGTATGCATTTGTGTGTGTGGATGTAATAGGGCCCTTCTTAGCACATCATTAATGTTCCAGTCAGTGACAGCAGTTTGCAAGCTTCATCATAAAGTACACTACCAATAAGCATCATCTCTGAAAGAAATAATTTCTTGCAGTCTTTTTTGGAGCACTTGTTGGACTTTCTAACAGTGAAGCAACTTCCACTGCAAACATGGACAAATTCTCAAAACTAAGCACATACATATGCCTAAATTTCAAGCCAGGAAATCAGATGAATAACACATGTTTTAAAGTAATTTCATTGCAACTCTTGATTTAGGTTTTCTGGTGGGCACAGAGACTACGTTGCCAGGTGCACAAATAGGCAAGTTTCCCTTGAGATCTAGATAAGCAAGTCAGGACTGACACTACTTCATGCAGGACAGATGGAACAATTTGAACTGGAGCTGCGGCAGGTGAGGCAGACCAGAATCTGAATATGTGCATGAAGGTCTGGAGATGGAGAGAAACTTTGGGAAGCTCATTATTCAGATCCTTCAGTTTTGTGAATCTGCAAGTTAATTATAAAATTTAATTCTTGACTAACAAGGAAGAGTGAATGTTTTAACATAAGGTGCCAGATGTTATTACAGGAAAAAAAAGAGGAACTGAATTGAAGCTTTCTGCTATTTCTCCAAATATGTTATTCTTTTCTTCTGAACATTTCATTAATTTAGACAATACTTTCTATCTTTTACTTTTTTTTTTTTTTTTTTTTTTTAAGAAAGCGTCCTTTGAAGAGTCTTCCTGTCCAAGATAAATCTGTGAATCTTCTCTGGAGGAGATCTGGATTTATGAACTGCATGGTTCCACAACTGGAAATTATGACATGTAGAACAGAAGTGACTTCTTGTCACTTAGTTTCTTAGAATAAGTCCAGAAGACATATTTGCTCAAAGTTAAAACTCCTTTCTCATTCAATTTTTCCAACAAATTTGGCAACAGCAACTTCTGACTTGAACAGGTGCAAACCAAGAAAATTTTCCTGAAATATAGTTAGAATTTTGTTGCATCTTTTAATGAATAATAAACAATGTGCATGGTAAAGGCCTAGACTTTATTCTATAATGAGTTTTGTTCTGTTTGTCTGAAGTTTTTATAGCATCTCCTCTTAGACCCTCCTAAGTGTGTTCATATATTGAATCCTTCACAAGCTTAGAGATACCATCTCTCCTTCCCTTAACAGAGCAGGGTATATTGCAGACATACCTTTATACTAGAATTGAAGAAAAATCCACACAAATGTTTACAACATGAGGGGCTTGTTGATTACAGATATAAATATAGTTCTGTGCCTCAGTTCTTTATAGTTCACATGCTGGAGGAGCACTGGCAGAGTGTATGGCTCATGACCTTATTAGCCTCACTTGGAAACAGGGTTTTCTTTTCCTGCTTAGAAAAACAGTTGTTTTGTCTACTTTTCTATTCCTCTAGCAAGCTGAGGGGGACACTAGGTTTTAACTGGTTGTGCTACTCAGGATTCACTGCCTGCTTATTGCTCTGGCCATTGGCAGATACTGCAGTTTACATCTGGTCCAGTTGCTCCTGAGCAGTGACCCACCTAAAAGGAGGCAGCAGGGAAAGAGAGAGAAATTATGTAGATGAAAGTTGAAGCCAGACTGGGGAACAGAGGACTAGCAGCAACATTAAGCCTGTTTCTAGGGAGATTCTTAGAAGACAACATGGGCATGATACTGTCCTTTGGCTCCCAGCTAGTCAAGATAAGTCACCTTTAAAGTTCTCTTTGTTCCAGGGAAATTCTCTCCGGTCCAGAGAAAATTCCTCTGTTTTAGTGGAAGACTGACATCAGACGGAGGTTGAGTTTCTTGTTATGACAGAGTTTTTTGTGGTGGTGATGACTGTATCTGTTGCCCAGTAAACAAGTTGCCAAGCTCTTCTTAAGGCAAAAAGAAGAGTCTAAAGGTACTAAATGTGTTATCCCATCAACAGCACCCTATTATTTCACATTTGGATGTGCCTCCCCTGGAAATTCCTCAAGTTTCAAGCCTGTTGCTATAACGACTATGTAACCTTGCTAGTGAAACTGAAAACTTCTAATTAATATTTCTTTAAGTCCACCCCACATTACATAATTTCTCCATCTTCATTCTGTGCTTCCTTCAAAACACACCATACATGTTCAGAGGTCAAAACAGTATCCTGCTCCCTTCCGCTTATTTTGGGCAAATTAAAGTCTTAACCTCAGGAAAGATCAAACCAGTGGGTGACATTTACCAGTTGAGAGCTGCTGGGAATCCAGAACAATGTGCTGCTTGGCTTGCTCACAGGTACTTGCACTATTTTATTTCCAGGGTGTTCATGAACAGAAACCAGTCTTCAATATTGTTATTTCACAGAGTAGAATTTGCACAAGTGAATTTGACAATGCCATCTTGCAGCTTTTTCCTGTATTGTTTGGATAATTGCATTGTCAAGAATTACTTATCATACATTTAGCACTTAATACCCATTTATTATGAGTTCATGTAACTGCTATTTAAAGAATAATACATGCTAACTCCTTTCTACGCCATTTGATGCCACTTTGATTCTGTAATTGCTGGTTTCCTAGGATATTATGCCACAAAACCTGAAGAAATAATTGGTTGTTTCATTCCAGACAATACGTTTTGGAGTTGCATAGAGTTTAACTGGCAGATTTGTAACAGTGCAACGGAGGCATAAAGGGAATGAATGCTAACCACGGAGTAAGATTGCACAATGTAACTTGCGTAGCTACTGGTATTATGCAGCTACAGTTAACGTGGTTCAAAGGAAAAGGATTCTTTATGCAAATATTGTAAGTTTCATGCCTTTGGGGGATGCTATCTGCAAGAGTATGTCAGTACTGCATGTCAGCACAGGGTGGAACAAGTACCAAATGTGATGTGAAAAATAGGTGACTAAAAACCACAGCTCTTCTAATGCTTAGCTATAATTATTTTTTGTTTGCAGAGTACATGCTGAAATCTGCAGAAATAACTGCTGGTTTTGTGGGGGATTTTTTTTGTAAGTACATAAAAGAAAAATGAAGGAGTATCTTGCAAGTATATTTAAAAAGCACTATTTTAGCTGAACTTTTGTCACTTGTTAACTCTGTTATCAAGTGGTGGTAAAATGCTAATATATGTTCTTTTTCATCACCTTTATAGTCTGCATTTGTTTTACAGAAAATCCCATTATTTGATTAGAAAATGTTGCTACATTTATGTGGTTTTAATTTGTTTATAAGCTTATAATTAAGGTTATTGTCACTTTCCATGGTAAGATCACACAGTTGTTGCATAGAGTTTTATTAGACTTTAACTAACCGGTCTGAAATTTTTCACAGCTTCCAGATTTGTAAAGTGGGTTAGAGACTAGATAGAAGATCATGATTCTGGTCATTTTTTCTTTGAAAACTGTCAACATGCCTCCCATGGCAAGGACTGTCACCCTTGAGTGGCTTTACATGCTTGGTGCCTTTAGGAAAGCATCAAAACTAGTTTTAATAAGTTCCCAGGTTGCTGCCTGACTTACCCAGAAGTCTCTGGTGGGGTTCTGGGATGGAGCCAACCTGTAGTGAGTTCTGCTCAAGGGCCTTAGCTACTGTATTTTTATGTAAATATAGTAAGAAACAATTGTCCTTTATCCAACACCTGGATGCCGAAGTATCACACAGTTTTGTACTATTACAGCTGTGGCTTATATAGGAACTTGCCTTAGTGTACAGCACGTTGTCTGTGAAATCTAATATTTTTCTGCTCAAAATCATTCTTCACAAGTCTTTGGGATGGTTTAGAAGAAAGACTAGGTTCAGTTTACTTCTTACAAAGCTTCCCATCAGCTCAGCCTCTCTGTGTTATTCTGGTTGGGCACCTATGGAGTTACTTCCCTAAGGACAGCATCCAAAATGCAAACAGCTTTGCCTGAGCTATTCACCTGCAGGTCTCTTCTCGGGCATCAGAGTCAGAGCAGTCTGGACTGCAATTTATCCTGTCTTAAAGTAGATAATGAAAACAGACCACTGAGATGTAGTCTAGAATTGTCTATCTTCTCACTGTAACTATACAGAGAGCCTCAGCTCACTAATTCAGGTAGGAAAGTCCATCTTGTGCATATCTAAAGGTGGTTGTGGTGAGTGCCCCACACGAGTAATGATCACCTGAGGTTGTAGACTCAGGGCATCACTAAGGTTTAAAATAGAAATGGGACAAGCTTGTGATAATGGCTGGCTTGAAAGCGAGGAAAGGGAGTGCTAGATCTGTAGCTGACATTTTTTTCCCAATGGTGGATGTAACAAAGTGGTCATTATTTTAATGATGAGCTGTATTCCTGAAGTATGTAAATATGGGATAAATTCCAGATGCATATAACTACTGGTCCTTTTCTAATTGGTGTGTCCAGAGATCTGCAGCGGGAGGTGGTATATACATCACTCCATGTATTAACTTATTAATGATGTCTCTGGGTGGTCTGACCAGAGACTGACTCATCATTAAATCCATCTTCTGATGACAGCTAGAGAAATCAAAACAAGTCTTGTAGATTATAATTCAAGTTTGAGAACAGACTATTGAGCTTTATGGTCATCTAATTAAACACAGTAGGGCTACCATCATCTTAATTAAAAGAAACTTTCTCATTGTATTCAACAAAAAATAAATTACACAAGCAAATAAAAAAGAAGTTCTGTAACATGAATTGTAGTGCTTTCATGACCTGCCAGAAAAGTTTGTTGCTTCTGCAACCTACAATACATGCATCTCAGCAAGGATCTGTAAGAGAGGAACCTAGAAAAATGAAATCAGATCAAATCTTCACTGGCAAACCCCAGCCCACCATTTTGCTTCATTTCTGTGCCTCTAGTCTGGTTTCAGAGCAAGAAAGAAAGTATGGCTACACCCCCACCCTGAGGAATGTGTTTAGGTGCAGGATTAAGGCACACAGCTGTGGGTATTGCAGCCCAAACTGTGTCACGTACAGCAATTAACAAGGGCCATTCACAATTAATATCAAACCCTTATCTCAGATCTTTGGTGCTAGAGAGGATGTAAGCCTATCCATCTCAATAAGGTGCTGTGGAGGTGTTTCAGCTGCAGCCAGGACCAGCATTGCTAATGGATTTTAAAAGGCAGCAGTGTCAGCCCCCAGTTGATCTGCTGCTTCTTGGCAGCTGTAACTGTTTCAGCAAGCATGTTAACCTAAGGCACTCTGAATGGGCCTTTGCACTGAAAATAAAAACCATTACCTGCAGACAGAAACTTGCAGCAAAAAGGTAAATGTTCTGCATGGGGTATGTAATGTGGGACTGGATTTTTGGAAGTGGTAGAGTAAATTCAGGACCAGTGGTAGACTGATTCCTGCAAAGGAAAACACATTAATTTAAAATTGACTTGCTGGGTGGTAAACAAAAGGGTCCCAGCATGAAAAGCATCTAAGAGCATTAAAAATACTAACCACCTCCCAGAATTTGGACTAGATACTTCAGACCCATTCAAAGTGACTGGGTCATAGGTTATTTTGATGTCATTAGTAAACTAATAATAATGTAAACCAAGTTGAAAGATGTGTCTGAGCTTCAAGTGCGTAAAATGCACCTGCATAGTGTGCATGTGATCTGAAAATCAAAAGCACATGCTTGACCCAGCATCAGATAATAATGCTCTGGAAGGCAGCCTGCTATATATAACCCAGCCAAAATATAGCTGAATTCACCCTTTTACAGCCTGCATTCAGCAATTTGCCTTTATAAATTGCTGATGGAAAAGCTGTCTTTATTTGTTGTTTGAGACTTCAGATTGCAAGTGTGAATTGGATCGTTAGTAGACATTCTTTCTATAAGCAGCATTTTCCATTTTTCTATAATATGTGGCAGATTGCTAATGGTTTTAAAGTTCATTTGTGTTTACGTTCTTGACATACATGCACAAACAAGGTGCTTCTAGAAAACAAATAAGAATTAAATGAGTTAGATATATGCAGTCTACAGTAAAGCTGGGTCATTGGTTACTGCAAAAATCTCAGCTAAGGCTGCAGAATTCTCCAGGTTTAGTCTAATAAAATGTCAATAAAATCTAATAAAATGAGCCCACTGAACCAAAGGGGAAGGAACAATATGAAAGTGTTAGTTTACAGAGGCAGTATTTATTTTTGTTTAATGCAGTAATAATGACCAACTTGCACTAGTTTCTTGGCTGTTTGGGGGGGTGTCTAAATTCCCCCTTTCAGACTTTGATTTTTCAAGAGCTTTTGTTTGAGTGAAATTAGAACTGAATCAGAAACATCTGGGGTTTTATTTTCATACATTTAGTTCTAGTTCTGTCACATTTGGGGTCTCAGACCAGGCAGCCACAGCAATTCCTTGCACAAATGGATGTGGATCTCCAGGTGCTTGTGCACATCTGCTCAGTAGATGCCAGGCTGTGTTGTACCTATCCATTTCTACAACTGCAAACTCAGGCAGGCGGTCAACAATCTTGAAAATAGAGGTCTTGATCTGCAGCTATTTCATGGCTTGTTCAAACCAGGCCATGCTGCTCTTCCAAACTGCCTGAGACCTATCTCAGAAACAAGAACTGAGAAAAATCACGTTCCTGCAAGTGCCACTGACATGAATTTTGAGGTCCAAGCATTTCCAAAAAGCTCTGTCTGTATTTGGTGAAACATTCCAGAACCATGCCCAGAATATTAGAACTGATATATAATAGGGGTAACCATCCACAGCAGTTCTGCTTTTGTGCAAGTTGTGAATGAATGTGGGTGTACACTGGGTTGCCACCCACTAACATTATGGAAGGGGGCTCCAGCACTGAATAGTCCCTTTGCTTCTACTCCCCAAACACATAGCTGCTGCCAGCAGATACCATGGTTGCAAAGCAACTAAACAGGCACAGAGCATGTTAAAGCCCATATTTAAAAGGATCTTGCTATGGGAAATCAGCATTTTCATAGTATTGTAATGTCACTCTACTTCTCTTGAGTACCTATTATTAATGACATGTAATCATTAACTGTATAAGTAATAGTTTTCTTAATAACAGGGGAAACGGAGGTATTCAAAACGTGTTCAGTTTGGCCAGGTGACATTCCCACCTGATTTTTTCATTTTTGAAGACAGCAGTAATATTGAATAGTTTATTAGGGCTTTTTTCCCATCAGCAGAATGATGTTGATGAATGTGTCAGATACAGAGGACCCCACTGATGTCTCTGTTTGTGGTGATGTTATAAATCTTTTCATGATACCTGCTGCATTTCTATTGACATCGTGCATCTTGATGTCCTATTTTCTTGATTTTTTTCCTGGAAGATAAAGACCAGATGAGGTCGGAGAGAATCAGAAGCTTTTGCAAATGTATTTTGTTTTCAAAGTTCTCTATATGGCATCATCTGTGTTTAAAACAAAATGTATGGCAGATGCTCTGCCTTGGTCTCAGTAGATCTCCCCTCTTCCATGCTAAAACAAATTAATTTGGAGTTTTCCTCTGTTTTTCTACAGAGCTTGTTATTATTAAAACATTAGTTTGTAGCTGAAAGTTTCTATCTACCTTGTATGAATTTTCACTCCATGACCGCCCACCGGGTAGCTGTTGCAGTGTTGTTGCTGGAAACTAGTTGCAAACAAAAGTTCATGAATGCAGTTACTTATGAAGACTGAACACGGATGATTTTTATTTCAATGGGAAAAAAGGACTTTTATTTGGATAAAAAAATATCTGAAAAGTATCAACTGATGATCGAAGAACACATACAGAGGCAGCGGGAACTGGGTCTATAAAAACTGAATATGTAAGCAGTAAAAAATAATGGATTATCAAGAATTCCATTTGCAGAGTTAGTGGGAACCTCAAAATATGTTATGCAGGTGTGCAGTCACTGATGTGAATTTGAAAGGAAAGGTGTAAAGGACAAGAAAAGGGACCCCTTCATCATTATCTGGCAACAAAACACTTTTCTGTAATTTAACAAATTTTGTATTAGACCTGTTTAACCAAGGCTGTAGATGCCACTGGAATTCATTACCTGCCAGCACATTGCTCTAAGCCTGAAAAGTTGTGTTGATTTCCAGCAGTTTGTACCAGCTTTGATTTGTTGGTTTTTTTTTTCTTAAAATTAAAGATACAGGTTTTTCTTCCATGCAACAAGTTTGTAAGGCCTGAGAGAGGTGGAAGATCATCAGGGAGCTGTTTGGCTTCCCCTCTGGGGACCATGGCTACAATCCTGGTGCTGTCATAGCTGCCAGAGGCAGTGCCCCTGTGGCAGGGTTCATGTGACAGCACTCCCAGATGTATGGAAGCCCTGTTCCCTCGTGTCCCAGCCAGACAGTATAGCCACCGTGGTGCCAGCGGTAGTATTTTTTACTGTGGTGGAAGTATTTTAATGTAAAGAGTACAAAGAAGATGGGGAAAGTATTTTACTCAATGTGATGCAACTAGGACTCTTATTTTTTGTCACTCTTCAAACTTTCTTCCTATTCCTTCCAAGGAGATAAGCCTGGCACTGTGCATACAAGAAAAATGCAGCATTTGAACCCAGAACACCATTCGCTTGAGTTTGTCCTCATGGCACAGCCTCCGGCTGATTTATGAGGAGGGGGCTGATACCACCAGCTGCCTCATGAATGTTGAGTGTAATTTGTTGGGCTTGTATCTGAGCAGACTGCATTGTCTTTTCCAGCCTGGGAAAAGTTGTTCTCTCTCTCCATACCCACATCTCAGAGGGAGCTGGGAGATGAAAATATCTTTCAACAGAAACAGATGCTTGAGGCTTGATACCTAGCAAAAGTGAGCATGGTTTTCTGCGTTTTACCCCCTTGCCATACATGTGTATTGCATCTGGATTGTAACAAGTAATTAGATAATGCATTGAGCTGATATTCATACCTTAATTGCAGGTTGTTTCCTGTTTTTTCTCCCTTTAAATAAAAATAAAAGTTCACTCTTTCCAGCATTCTTGTCCTCAGGGGAAAGAGCCAATTAGTAAACCCTAACCTCTTAACATTGTAGCTCAGTGCTCTTAATTATGAGAAATAAGAAAAGGCCCCAACACTTCCAGGGTAGAGCCCGTGGGCAAAAGGAAAGTTCTAGAAATTAAAGGACTGTTGGGCGGCCATTATTTAAAGAAGAAAACTGCATGACTGGGGACTGCAGGCTGAAAGGACTAGCAGGGTTCTGCTGCCTTCTGAGCACAATAAAACAGGAGGCAAATACTAACCTGGAACACATTAAGAACTGAGAAAAGGGTCTTTGCTCTTTCAACTATTGATTTTATTCTTGATTTCAAATGCAGAGTCTAAAACAAGCCTACAGCAGAGTTTGCCTTCATTTTTCTTGGTTTAATGATAAAGAGCTTCTTTTGGCTGGGGGAATGTATCTGCCTGGGCAAATCTTTTTTCTAAAAATGAAAATGTGAGGCTGGTGTTGAGGAAAACAGAGGGAAAGCAAGCTACCTATCACTTCAGGGGCTAGGGGCCCATCTGTCCCCTCTCCTCAGGTGCCCGGCATGCCAGGACAAGTTGGAGTGAGGAGGGAAGGTCCTCGAGCAAGCTTTCCCTGTGTTCACACTAGCGCTGATGGCCGCTCAAAGGGCACTGCCAATTCCACAGCTCCCTTTCTAGACAGAAAAAAACCCACAGTGTCAAGGAATAAGTGACTGTTCACTTCCAGTGCCTGACACCTTGCTTTTTGGCAGCCTCGGCCATGTACAGCTTGAGGCCTTTGGAACAGTAATATGGTTGTATTCCCACCTTATTTATAAAGCTACTTTATATTGCCATTGCAATGTAAAGGTGTTTGTGTGCAACCTGCAGCCAGGAACATGGAGGTTTACTTTCCTGGACTTTGAGTCTTAGACGTCAACAGGCAGATTCTTCAAATTCTTATGGAGGAAAGTACAGTGTCATCTGGTTTTGTAACCGTGGAAAGGGGAAAACTGTATGTCATCTATAATAATATTTAAAGTCTCTAAAATCAGTCTATGGGACTCGGGAGCAATGCACGAAACTGCCATCCAATCTTAACCCACACTGCAGCTATTTCTGGGGAAGCACAGTCAGGAGGTATTATGTTTGTAAGAGATTTTAAGTCCTGAGTGTAGCAGGTTCACGTGTCTCTTGGTGGATAGGTAGCACACCTGAGTATCCAAACCGGCATTTTCACATCACAGACTCAGTTTTGTTAGGCTGAAAAATATCTCAGCTTGTCTTCCCCCAAGACCTGCTCAGTTTCTAATACTGAGTTTTATTAGACTGTGAAACAAATTCATATGAGAAGTGGTGGGACTGGCTTAAAAGCAGAAACTTCAGTCTTCTGAACTAGCGTCCCTGAGAACACATTGCAGGAAATGATCTAGTGTTGGTATGAAATGGAAAAAGTGGCTTGAAATTTTTTTAACATCTTCCTTTTAAATGGAGCCAATGTCAAAAAATGAGAGGTTCTGTGATGCTATTAGGCCTTAAAATGGAGTTAACAATAGTTTTGTTTGTCATTAGTGGCAATCTGTCTCAGACCTTGTGTTACCCAGACTGGGCTGGCTTGTGGGGCAGACTGGATTTACAGGGAACAATGCCACAGTTCTTGTGATTTCAGACACTTGCTGGCACTTAGGTTTTCAACAGAATTTAAGAGATCAACTTGGCAAAATCTGTTGAAAATTCAGCTGTAAGGGGAACCTCCTATGAAATTCCCAGTACCAGTAAGTGGCCCCAAATTCTTGGCAGGTTCCAGGAGGACAGAAATCCTGTGTCACAGCCACCACCAGCCCTCCCTGACTCATGTTCCACTGCACTGCTGAGTGCTGGCTGGCACAAGAAAGGATGTCATCAGCAGAGCAAACTTCTCTTGGACCATTATGAGTCAGGGACATCCACAGCAAACCTGATACCTAACCAGCTATCCCAAGACCCTGCAGCACGGTGTCAATATAAATTCACTTCTCCAGCTATGCTGTGTGCAGGTGTGGCAAAGCTCTCTCCTTGATGACTTACTTTCTTAGATATCCTCTGATCTCTCAGCATCACTTTTTGTTCGTGATGAGTCATTTGGGAGGTATTTTTGTTCCCTGGCATTTGCATTTTCTCTAACAGGTTCCTTTATGTGTTCTGATCTTTTCTGCTCAGCAAGCATGTCCAATCGTATTCACTCTGCAATGAGTACTGACAGTTTACGAAATATCTACACAGTAGCTGCTATTAGAAGATATGTTGCATGCCAGGGATTCAGCCCTGTTTAAACACAAAGACAGCCATCTAAAAGAGCTCAACCTCACCATGTGGTTGATTGAAGAGCTTATTTGGTGAACTAGAGAGACAGCCTTGTACTGCAGTTTCTATGAACGTTTAAGTAAAGCTATAGGGTGTAGGAGATTTGTCTTGTGTTCCAGTCCCTTTCCATTTGTGTCATACAGTTACACCAGGTTTATAGATAGCAGTGTTAAACTTGGTTGCACATACATTGCCTCCCATATTGAGGCAAGAGAGCTTTCTCAAGCCAAATATTAATATCATTGACAAATTGGCATCCTGGAGCAGAAGTGCCTCTTTGGTGTACATTAGCATGCTCTGTTAATGTAGATGTGTGCTTTCCAAGGAGCAGCTCAGCTGATGACTTGAAGAAATTTCAAAGTGCTTACAGCTATTACCTGAACAGACTTTTGCAGGAGAATGGAAGGGAAGTTGGTAACCAAATGCCATTCCCAAATTACCCATGTCTTCAGGAAGATGTACACTGCTTCAGAGAGGGTTTCCAAGGTGGAAGTATCCACTTGAGCAGGGACTAGAAAGTTTTCTGTAGATGTGTGGACAACAGTCCCAACTGGTAATTTCAGGACTTATTGCTCTTCATATCTTTCCAGAGGTTTGTGATGCAGCTGAGTGAAATTTGCTTCAGTAGCCTTCTGGAGTTACTCTGGATTTACACTGGTGTTACAAAGAGATGAGTCTGGCCTATGTCAGTGACAGAGGAAAAGATTTGATTTCAGATGTTCCTAGCTCCAGAACAGTGGTTAGATTGGATTTCAGTTCCAACAACAGAAACATGGATTCAATCAATTAATAAAAACAGAGCAAATTTTATGTTGGCACTGGTTTCTGAAAACTCTGAAAACAGAGTTTGGCAACAAACGTGTTTTATTTGTCCATTATATGAATTATCTGAAGCTCCTGAAATTTCCAGGTTTGCTTTGATGTCTTTAAAGATGATTTATCATGAGATTTTCTTTTCCCAGTCTTTCTCCTCTTTTCTCCTCTGTCCTTGGATATTTTATTTCCAGTCCTTGATGGATCCTGGAAATATAGAGGAGAGACTACAGAAATACATATAATTGGAGAAGTGTCAGGGTTGGTAAAATATAGTTAAGAGAAACCAGATATTTTGTGTGTCTCTGGGAATATTATTTGCATTTTGTTCTTTGCGAGGAAGGCAATCTTTTATGTGTGACACTCCTATATAAACCTAGCATAGGAGAATCGTCCTCTCCATTTCTTAGCTATTTTTCCAACTAATTTAATCTCTGTTCTTTAGCTAGCCAAGTGAGATTTCTTTCTAAACAATATTGATGTCTGAAAAAGTATTGGTTTCATTACTTTTTATAATGGAATTACACACTGTCTTTTGTGCATTTAAAGTCAAGCTGTAAATTAGGCAGAAAGAACATTTGACATCTGCACAGATGTCTTGATTCTGCTAAAGCTTTAGGATCTTTAAAATGTATTTCTGTATTCGTTGGTCCTAACACTTCACTGTAATTTGGGAAATAATGTTATCATAAATCTCTGGTACAGGCTTGTACTTTTACAAAATGACTCTCATTATTTTCAAGAATTCCATACTCTGGCTATAGGGTCTATCTTCATTCAATTCTCTCTAAATGGCTTTTATATCTGCACTGTAGGTATCACAGGAGTGACCACTAGTTTGAAGACAGTGTAGATTAAGAAGTTTTCTTATTCTTTCAAGCGCTCAAACCTTTTTCAAAGAAGTTCTTTCGGGCCTTCGATCTTCTTATTTACAGACCCAACCATAAATATTTCTGCCTATGATTCCTAAAGGTTTCAGCAAGCTTTGGACCAAGCCTCCTATTTCTGAAAAGAGATGACCTGTGAGCATCGCCTTTCACCAAGCACTTGTTAGCAATCTTTGATTTCTGCCTCTGCTGTAGTAAGAAATACTCTCCTTGTCCTATGAGAAGGTGAATATCATTTCTTTGCTGGAAGGGATCCCTTAAAATAGATCAATATATTAATGTAGGAAACATTTATAATCCATGATACTTACAGAGCCTTTTTAACTTACTGACCAAGAAACGTAATGGCATTAGATCATGACACAACAGGTCTTTCACGACTGCAGCATATAAAGGTATTGTATAAGGAGTCATGCATCTGTTGGTCCTTCCTAATGTACAATAGGAGCTCATTTATCAGTATTTCATGTGCAATTGTTTTTAGAACTCATACCAGAAGCAGGGAATTTAGATTATGATGTTCAGCATGTTTAATTCACGCACACAACACGCTTTCTTTTTTTTTTTTTTTCTTTTTCTTTTTGTTCAGATATGTACCTTGTTCATTTATTTGTTGGTTGAGGGAATTTTTTGAGAAGAGAGTTTTGAACATGTAACCAGAGAATGGCTCTTTTTCTCCCTTGTAAGATATTTAGCAAGTTTTGGTTGTGATTAAAATGCTTCATTTGAAATGGGTTGTTATGAACAAGAAGAGACACATTTAATGCATATTTAAAGTACACAATTAAACAAAAGGAAGTGGCATATCCCAGTGAGTTTACTCATTGACCTGTGTGATAAATGACTACTTAAAGTGTACTTCTCAGTAAAAAATGGTGCAAATCCTTTTTTTTTTTTCCTCAGACTCTGCACACTGGCATGTGCAACATTCTTCTTTGTATCAGTCCTTCACAGCATATTGACAACTCATCTGAGATGACTCGACCAAGGACCCTTCAAACTATTGGTATGATCATGGTTCTGAGAGCAGGATTATGTGAAGTAGATTGAGTCTGATCTGACACCAGTGAAGAACAGCAATAACTACAGAGAAATCAATGAAATCTCACTAGGGTTTTGGCAGCAGAGTGTGATTGCAAGCAAAATTTTGTCTCAATAGGCATTGAAAGTAATAATATCATGCTCTGTGCTGGACTACAATCTGGGGGAGGTGACCTCATCTACAATTATAGCAGACAGCTTTCTGTACCCTCCCATTCAAATAATGTAACATAATATTATTTACTCAAAACTAAATAAAATAAAACAATTAATTTCCATAACAAATGAGGATCCAAGATATCAGGAATGCCAGAATATTTTAAACCATAATGTCCAAGGAAAAATAAAGTTCTTAATCTTCTGCAAGAAAATTTTCTGCAACTGTTGGATGTAACTAATTACAATTTATTAATATTCTTAATGTTTTTGCATAGTTATTTTCTAATAATGAGGACTACATTGGACTGTCTTTATTTGTCTTTGAAAGAAAAAGATAAGAACATTAATTCCTTATGCCTTCATACAAATTTCAACCTCAGTAGTGAAGGCATTATATTTGTTATAAAATAATCCATTTTTTAGAAAATAACATTGATTTGTCAATTATGTTATATTCAGAACCAAATCCATTAGTCCATTTCCTTTTACTTCATCTATTTAAGACTCTGCTGTTTTATTTCTAAATAATTTTGGGAGGTTAATCTGTTGCAAAAAGTTTAGGTGACATACTTAGATAGAAAATCCTCCCTGCTGCACTGGAAAAGCTAAAAAAAAAAAAAAAAATTATATGAAAAGAAGCTCTCCAGCTGTTGAGAGAAACAGAGCCTTGACAAATATAGCAAACAGAATTTCTTAATTTAGCAAGGGATTGAAAGATTATACTAGAGTCATGTAGCCAATGAGGGAGCCCTTTTTATACCCATAAAGTGACAACAAATAAGTGGCTTATATACCCTTGCATTGGAAAGAAGAGAAGAAAGGTATCTTTAGAGCCACCCCATAGCTATAGTTTTACCACTTTAATCTGATAATTCTCCATTAATTTTTCTCAGTTTTTGTGATAAGCCACAGAGCTCTGAGAGGCATTCAAGCAACATAATTTGCAAAAACTGGGGGGATGGTCTTTAAAATAATGATAGAAATAAAGGGTTTTCTTCCAGCATTATGCAACATCATAAACAACTCAAAATTTTGATCCATGCACAAACCACAGTGATGTGTCTCCTTATTTATAAGGAAGCTATTGTGCAGTTCCTTGAATTTTTTAATTTGAAACATCTTCAGTAATATTTTGTTCTCCAGCAACAGATAAAGGTCTGACTGTGACTTATTATCGACTTGTACTTCCCCAGCTGAACAAGACAATGGGTAACTCAGGGAGGCACGCTATGAAAAGCTGAAAGTAGATAGATGTGAAAGCTTTGAATCATTCACGTGTGCTCCCTTCCTTACAACATAAAGCAGTTTCACATGGAGTCTTGCCCAGCTTTTTTCACCCAGAAATTGGTATCTAATAGAGAGATCACAGTGGCAAATCTTAGTGAAGGAGAAAGTAGTAAGTGAAATCATCTAGATTGTGTTAGGGGTATGTGACTCACTAGTGGGATTGAAAGAGATTTTGCAAATGACAGGAGAAAAACCCTGGAATAGAAAATCGTCCATTGGTAACTGTGCCATTGCAAGATTATTTAAATGTAATGTAATAATGTCAATTAATAATATAAATAAACACTGATGAATATTTGAAAACCTCTACTTGACATGCAATTAACACAAATTACACAAGCAATTATATGGGGAGTCAAATTATTTAGCAATTTTAAAGCTGTTTATCCTCATGCTAGACTTCTCTCTGAATAAATAAGCCAAATTATTGTAGACTGTTTCATTTATATTAACGTAATATTTGCTTGCTAATATAGCAACAATTACAGTTAAGGTACCTCCAGCACTAAGTGTATCAAGGCTAATGCTAAAACGGCGAGATTTTGGGAGCCTCGGTGCAGCCTGTGTGCAGCTGTGACGGAGTCACATCAGCACTGAGTTCTGGAATAAGACATCATTTACCCTGTGAGTTATTGGCTCTTTGCTTTTGCTATGACACATATATTTTTACTGCTTTTTCTGTCTGTTCTGTTATTCTTTCATGCTCAGGCTTTGATCTTTGTTCAGGCCTTCAATCCCAGTTTGCACATCACCTAACTGTGTGTGCTGAGAGCAGAGCGCTGAAGTCAATAGGATGTTCATATATCTAGGGCCTCAACTCCAGCTGAAGTGCCATAAATCAAAGTCACAACATGTGAAATTAAGCGTGAACAGATATCTTTGCCAGCCCTTGACTGCAGCATCTGTAAATTCACAGCCTTTCACTCTGCCTGTATACAGTCTGGACGTGATGGGACATCAGCCCTTATCAGAACCAGTACCTTCAGGGTTTGGAGACACTTTAACCAGCTCTGTGCAAGATAAGCCCCACAGTGCCACAGACCACGTCTCAGAGAGCCCCGAGCTGGATCTGACTATGGCTCAATCTTGTACATTGAACAGAAACTTCTATATTGCAGATTCCAAGCTTATAACCCTTGTCAAGCTTTATCTCCTCAGAGGACTGTTCTTGGGCGAGAGCTACGTTGCATCCGAATACCTGCCAGAGACGTGTTCTGATGTCCCTGGGAGTTTGGAGACCTTGTGACTTCAGTTCAGGATGGCCTTCGTGTGTGCTTACCCCATCTTTGCTCAAGAAGGCAGTTAGTTGGGCAAGTGCTTAAGTACTTTCTACATAAGGACCTTTGCTTTAGGGATGTTTATTAAAGGTAGCAAAGGGAAAATCAGATAAAACAGAGCTGGTTGGGTATAGCCTTTGTTCTTTGCACTCTGTGAAACTCTTTTGTTACTCAGTGATTTGAACTGAACTTCTAACATGTAAAGCTTCAAGCAAACATAATTAAAGGAATTATCTCATATCACAAAAGGTTCAAGTTCCCACTGAAATTTTGAGTCAATTTAGCTGTATGCATTTTCAAAACATTTTTGACACAAATCATTGAAAGAACATCAATCCCTGTCTCCTTTTAAGAATAGGTGAGAAAAACTTTTGTTAGAGATAGGGAAAATATGCTTGGGATCTTGCTTCAGAGTGAGAGGGTTTTGAGCTGCTTTGTGGATCTCATGTTCTGTTCTGTGGATTTAGGAAGGTTTTAGATATTCTCAGATGTTTCACAGAAGATGATCAAGAAAAATATATATGGATTCTATATATAGCACTCTATGCCTGAGATGTTTCTAAAGAGGAGCATACGTCCATCGGAAAGTGTCTGAAGTTTTACAGTCTCCAAGGCGGCTGAAGACCACCAGGGTTAGATGATCTTTTCTAGCCCAGCCTTCCCACAACTCCAGAATTCTGTGTATATTTGTTTTCAGTGAAGCTGCTTCTGCCACATTTGTCTGGAGAGCTTTCTTTCAGAGGTGCCATTAGCACAGGTTCCTCTGAGCCTTTAAATCACCCATAAGATTTATCAGCTTCCTCATAAGAAACGTGGAATGGTTTTTCTTTAGATGAAAACTTTGTCATATTTTTATTATGATAAAGGTGTAAATTCTGTTTCAGTTTCTCTGAGGGTTGTTCTATAAAATTCCCATGTCCAGACACTATACCTCTGTTATAAGACATTTATCCATCAAAACTTCAGGTCACTTTCTTCTTCACCTCCCTCCTGAATATAATGCACTAGTCATTACACAGGATGGTTGTGGTAATATTTTACTAAACAAATCTTCCTGCTGATTCCTCTGCCTTCATCCTCCTCCTCTTGAATTACACAGTGAAATCAATGAGAGTGCAACAGATCCTGCATGAAGAACTGCACACTGGCTATCCAGCATCAGCTTCACCATTTTAAAATAACTTCTCCAAGATAAGCTTCCTCGCTGCAGTTTTACAGGTGGGAAGGCTGGCTCATGGAGAGGAATCACAGATGAGCCAGGGAGCAACACCAGAGATTAAATCCAGCCTTTGCTTTTCCAGCCCTGAGGCTTGGCTTGTGAAGGACAATCTGCTACAAAAGAGATGGGCCTGTATCCCATCCACCACAACGAGCATACAAAACAGACCAAGGAAAGTTTGTGAGGATCAACAATGACATGATTTTAGGTTTATTAGAAATCTGTAATGTGAACCAATCTCTGACCATTTTTTCTTTCGTTCAAGAAACTTCTGAGTGAGCCCAGATCCAGGTTTAGCTATCCAAAGGCCACATTTTGAGGGAGTCTATGTTCATCTTTTGGCCATTTTGTGAGTCATTGAATGTTATTTGTCTGCATTTTTGTTTTGCTGTCCAAACATTTTTGCTTATTTATTTTGTAGTCCAGATGCTGTATTTGCAGCATTCCCAGACAAAAATGGCTAAATATGTACTTGAACTCCAAAGCCACATGAAAGAAGTCTCAGCTATAATCCTACACCCCAGCAGTGAAAAAAACTATGAACTACTCTCAAGCTTCTTTGCATACTCTTTGCATATATTCTTGCATACCTCAGTGTTAGCAGTGTCAAAGCTGGTTTCTCACTGCTCTGGAGGCCAATGAGCAGAACTCAGCTGTTCCCCACATGCGTTCAACCTGTGCTGCTCATGGAAGTGAGGAGCCTTCAGTGGGTAACCAAGGGCACCTTCAAAGCAAAAAGTCAGGCAAGGCTGTAATTCTGCAGTAAAGTGCAGGCTGGTACCATCTGTAACCCCCTCCCCATCTCTATTCTTGCACTATTTAAAAGCAAAACACTGTAAAATATTGAAAACATCCTTGTATGTCTTGTTGACTGCATTTGTTTCAGATACAAGCTGAAGCTAAGTAAAGACTTGGATGAACAGCACTAAAATGTAGCTATATTTAGGTCTCAGCATGTTAATGTTTCTATTTGTTGCACAGCCCTAAGGAATTCTTCAGATAGCTTTTATGGCATTTCTGTTGCCAAGGAAACGCCTCGTCGTGTGTGTGTGCGTGTGTACCGAAAGCCTGCACAACCTCCATCTCCACTTGCAGATGTAGAAATTCGTGTTGTGTTAAACAAGGCAAGGACACAACAAAGAAATAACCTTCCACATGTATAGGTAAACACAAAGGGAGGAACTGTGCTTATAGCATCTCTCCTGTGACTCACGTCTGTCCCTCCAGACTTACCCCACCTTCCTGCAAGCACTTTGGGTTGACTGTGCTGCTTGCTCACAGCAATGGGACAGTGTCTAGATCATAGATCAGCTGATTAAGAACTTTAAACCTATTGTGTTCACTGTCCTGTAGCAGCACAATCAGTGCCCCTCATTCAATTATTGTTTGCTTGATAGGGTCATTCACAGGGAGAGAGGTAAAAAACCATAAAGTGGTCAGGAATGAGATGAGTGAGTTATTTTTTCCCCTCCCTACAGGGTTTGCTATATTAGAAAGTCACAATTCTGTGAAGTGACAATCATGGGAAGTGACAACTATCTGGAAGATTGAAGCATCTGTCTTACTTGGTCTGTGCCCCCTCGTGCCAGGAGAGAACTGACATGACATGATCAGAACAGAAGTTTGGACTAAATCTTTCACAGTCTGTTAGGGCAGGCAGAGATGGCTATTGGAGGATTTTCTTTAGTAGGATACCATACAGTCAGCTTTGGGAGCAGGGAGAGGGCAGGCAAAGGAGGGGGAAGAAGAAAAAAACCACAAAATATTTGCATTTTTAAAAGCTTTTCCTCGCAGTGGTTTCTGAGCAAATGTAGGTCAGCTGTAGGATCCCTTTCCTACGGGGCTAATAGGAAAAGGTTTTCCTGGTGCTGCCTTTCCCTGTCCTGGTTTAGAATCTGTGCAGTTTTTTCTAAAAAGACATCCAGCTGCTTTTAAACTGCATGCTGTGGGTGAGAGGCTCACAGCTAGCTAGATTTGGGAAAACTGGTGACTGCCTACAACAGTTCAGCTAGGTCATTATTTCTTTCTGTATTTAGGCTTTGCACCTTCAGTTTTTCATCCTTTCTTCGCTCTAGATCTCAGTCTTTTGAGCAATTCCAGATCATGCACACCCAGACTCCCATGGAAATCTGTGAATCGTGAAGATTTTTGCTGACCTTTAAAATGTTACTTTTTAGTTTGTCATGTTTCTTGTGAGTTCTCATTAATTTCAGTGAGAGCATTTTTTTAGTGATATGGTGTCACCGTGCTTATCTCACTGAAGGAATGGTTGTTGAACAGCAGCTGAAGTTTTGGCCTCCTGAGAACTTATTAGAGAGCATAAGACAAAAACAAACAAAAGCCAGTGATGATGTACAGAAGGAGCACCCATGATGACATGTCTTTTATATGAACTGAAACAATTTGCGCTTCCTAAGTTTGACTCAAGGTCTCAGCTTGAAATGTTTCTTTTCACATCTAATAGCCGATTCTGCCTCCCTGTGCATATTAAAAGAATGTAAATATAAGTGAAATCTAGAAGATATAGAAATGGGATAGTTGCCTTTTTCCAAATAAGTAAATTCTGCCCTCCACGTTTGCATGTCAGTTTTGCTATCCACTTTTAGATATTGACTGCCTCCTCTGAAATTAAATTCTCATGGCTGTGGCAAAGCTGATAGTAAAGGAAGATGGAAATGGGTTCAGAATGCCACAGTGCTGCATGTCTTGGAAATTATCTTCCTCTTCTACAGGACATCTCTCTCTACTAGCGAGTTTGGGATTGTCAGTTTGGATCAGTACTTTACTTTTTGCAGTGGGATCAAAACAAAATAGACATGACTTTAAATCACCTTTGAGTTCCCTGAAACCTGGGACAGTTTGGTTCATGGCATAATTTCCAGAGGGCTTACATCTCAGGCTACTCTACATCATATTGTCTCATGGGGATACCTACCTCATGACACATCTGTAGTCACAAACACTTAAAACATTGTGTCTTCTCTGGAAATATGCTTTTGAGTACAGGAAAAGTAGGGGAAGAGAATCAATCACTGTGCCTCAAGATTCTTCAGGACACCATATCTGTCTGACTTGGTAGTTCTTTGCACCAGAAAATAAAAGCAGCCAAGTGGTGCTGAGAAATCAAGTGGTGCCTGACCAGTTCAATTTCCACTAGAATCTTACTTCAATGTCTCTGAATGCAAGTTTGTACTGAGGGAGAGCATTTAGGTGGCCGTTTTGTGCCTGAAGCCAAAATTACAAGATTCTTTCCTATAGCAACCTGTGGCAGGGCAAAGCAGAAATGTTTGCTTTTTTCCCCGGTGTAGATATTACCAGTCTCATCATGTTGTACCCCAGACACCTGAAATAAATATCATGGGTGTAGGAAAGCATAATAAAACACATTACCTGCCTGATTTTATCTTTCTGTCTCCATGTCAGTGCATACATTTGTCATATTTGTGTTTAAAGACAGATACAGTTTTATAATATAGGCACAAACATCAATGCAAAATGATTTAGGTAATTGGAAATTTGCAAAAGAATTAATTTAAATTTTCATCAACTGCAAGAAAAGCCTGCTTCATTTGCTGATGAAACCTTTGTGCTTCATCCTTTTACGGGAGAATAGTTGAACAGGTGCTGCTGAAAGTAACAATAATCATACTTTCCAAGAGGATAAGCATTCACTCATTTATATGTTTCTTTCTTCAGTTACCTTAACCTGAAAAAATGGGTACATCTTAAAAGAATCAAAAAGCAGAAAATGTTATCATTTATTCATTTTACTTCTATTCCCATGGCTTTACAAAAACATCCTCCACAGCTGAAGAAAGACTAATCCCAAAAGTAACCTTGAAGTGTCAGAAAGTTTCATAATGTTACTTAAGAAATATCCAACAACCAATTTGCAGTGCAGGAAGGGAAAAAAGGAGGGTGCTATATGATGAAACAGAGGGAATATCCAGCATATCACAAAGACTAATGTATGTAATGCCACCCATTACAGAATCTTCATACTTCACAACTAAAGGCCATGTAGAATTGCGCTAGGTTTATATAATCACCAGTCTTTTTGCAAGGAGGACCACAGACTGCTTGGGACATCTGATAATGCTGCACAGTTGTGAAAATGTTACCCATGAGGGTCTGAGGACCCGACTTTCTTGTGTGGAATTAGATAGGAAAAGCTTTAATAGTCCAGGAGCAGCCAGATCTGGGACAGTGCTCAGCTTGCAAGCACAGAAGAAACCAAAAAGGGGTTCAGCCAGCCCAGGAGAGGAGAAATAAATCAGCTCTGGATGAATTCTTACAGGGGTCAAGAGAGGGACAACAATATTTACTTGAAATTTGCATATACCTCAAAAAACTCAAGGAATTCGTTTTGTTTTACTTGTGTTCTGAGTATCTTTTTCACACCATTATAAACTAGGCAGCAGTATGCAACAGAACCTCAGCAGAAGGTCTTTATGAGAGGACAAAGAACCCTATCAGAACAAAGTACATTCAAATGCTTTTTCTTCTACCCAGGCTTATACTGAAATTGAAGTTTTCCAAATGTCCTCTAAGAATGATAATTCCTAAAGAATGTGAGCTCTATATTAGAAATCATTATTTGAGCAAAGAGCAATCTGAAAGCAATTCATATGGAGAAATTGGGATAAATGGGGAGCTGAGCTAGGGAGTTATGCAATACCTGCTTAATGCTACAATGATAAAGGTTAATTTTCCATTCCATAATCTCTTCTTTTACTGCCTAAATTAATTTCAAACTTTTCTACTGGATCTCAAATCTCCACATGGTCTTGTTCAAGCCAACACACCTCTTCAGCCTCTGCTAACTCCACATTTTTTATCATCTCTGAACTCCTCTGTGCATTGTTGCATGGTTCTCCTGCACCATCATCACAGGTTCTCCATAGGAGCACTTGTATTTATTTCATAACTGCCATCTTCTTGCAAGAAATTTAAGAAATACCTATGATGATACAAGAGGTATACACAGATGCTCTCCATCCATCCTCCTATCTATCAGGCATTTTGACAACATTTGAGTGGGACCCACCAAGCAAGGAAATAGCTGAAAACTTCACTGGGAGGAGTGAGGACAGCAAGGTGAGCATCTGTGCAGCTGGACTCTTTCCCCTCCCTAGGATTTAAATCTTTTACCCAGCATTAACTGAGGGGTGGAGGACCTGTACCCTTTTGGGATTCTCAGCCTAGAAGCTATATCTGAAGATATGTGCTTTGGCTTTTCTTCCAAAAACACAAGTCTGTCTCTCTCTTCTCAAATACATATTGGAGAAGGACACATGGGAGAACCACAGCAGTTCGACTTCTTGCATGCAGCCAAAAGGGTTCAGGCTCTTATCCCTCCACCTAGGAAACCTCAAACTACTGTCTGGAGATCTTTCTCTTGAAGCTGGTTTCTAGTTCAGAAAAGACTTCAGGATGTATGGGGCAAGTCTGACCCGTGTAGGAGCCCAAGTCTGATACAGCAACATAGTGTGTTGCCAAGACTGTCCGGATTAGAGGTTCCCACCTCTCCTCCAAGAACACCTTATATATTTTGCCTGACCATATAGAACAAGGGGATGTGAACTAGCAGTTTTCACCAATTTGTACCCAACCACCTGAATGACATCTGCTTTTTCTTAGTCTGCAACGTCTCACTTAGTGTTGTAAAATGGATGCAAATTGTGCCACAGTACTATATAAACCAGGTTCAATGCGCATCAGGGACTGCCAAGGAGGGAAGATATACAAAAAATAAGTGTGCATTTAAGAGAGTGTGCACTTTTCAGATGCACTTCTGTGGTGATAACACTGTGCAGCAATTACCCAAGGGGAATTTGCCATTATAACCCTGACCAGTACAGTAACTGGCAAAAGTATTACAAGCTCTGTGCCATTAACTTCAGCAATGACAGCAAAGTTGCTTCCCACAATGAAAGCCCCAACCATTGACCTAGAACATCTTGTGGAAAATCATAGAAGCATTAGAAGAGAATCTAAGTGGGATATGGGAACTGAAGAAGCACTTCTCCAATCAGATTTTCTTAGTTTAATTTTTTACAGTGGGGAGAGAGGTTGTCTTTTAAGCATGATTATCTAAGATTGCTAGCATAAAGGACAACTGAGAAAAAATCACCAAAGAGGAAACAAAAGCTAAACTGGTAAAGGTGTTTCATTTGAAGCCAAACCATGTTGTGGACAGGATATTTCATCTCAATGACCAGCCAGAATACTATGTCAATAGGTTTAGAACTGGAAAGTCCTTTTCTGAGAAGGAGAGTAATTTAGATGTGCATCTTTTGCATGTGGCTTTGTGTGTACTTTCTAGGTAAGTCAAACTAGACACTTCTTTTTAATATAACTGTTCTGCTGTGAAGACATCAGTTATTACAAAGAAATAGGAGGCAGCTCTTAAATTGCTTTCCAGCCCCTTTCTTCCAGCCACGACCATGCTGAAAGGTGAAACTTCACAGTACCACTTCAAAGAACATTGTAGGTTGTCTTCAGTAATAGCATAATAGGGGAACATCACAGAAGTAAGTGGCAATAATTATACATTTCCTTTTTTGTCTTTCAAAGGTCATAGTTAAAGTCACAGAAAAAAAGTTTCCTTGGTATGACAAAGAGAGAGAGAAGAATCACTTCTGAGTATTGAGAAAACAGTCATTCTCCCTCTGTCTCTCTCCATACATGACTATATGTACCTTTATGTATCTATTATAAATTACACATACAATTTAGCTGGGAATGCAGAATCATCTAATTTCTGAGAAGAGCTGGCTGTGATGTAGGACACTGAAATACTGGGGAACTATAATCAGCAATCCTGGCTAGTATGTGTAGGGATTTTCCTTTACCTGTTCCTTTTAATGCAGGAAAACATAAAGACAAATTTATTTAGTCCCAGGACTATACGAAGTGCAGATTGTAGATTCCAGGCTAAAACTGTCTTTACTTCTGTATGAAGTAGATTACAGAAGCAGTGGCAAAATGGATACTGTGACACAGACATAAAGCAGTACTTTACATCTGCATGTCTTTGTGGGACACAGCTAGAAAAAAAATCACTATGAGGTAGACCAAAACTGAGGCTGGTTTATCTGAAATACTTAGATCACAAACTGCAGCCAGCTCAACAATTCTGACATTTGAGGTGTCCTCCGTGCTGTTTTGAACGTTTGCTGCAGTTACTTCCCTCTCTCCATTCATCTTTTAAGGAACTTTGAGTTTCTATCATTGATCTCTGACTTGCAAACAGATAGTATGAACACCACTGAAGCACATTTCTCTGTGTTACAAACAGAAGACAGTTTGATCTAGAAAAGATCCTTACATCATGCTAAGTAAAAACTAACATTACTTAAAAAAAAAAGGAAACTTAATATTTCAGTAGCTATCATATTCTATATTCTATATGGTGATAGAAATATGTATATACATAAATACCTAACTTGACACTATTCTTTCTATGCTATTAATATGACAGGTAACAATTTAAAATTTAGCATATTTTTAAAAATTAAAATCCTGTTAAATAAACTTCTAAAGAAAATGTGAGGATTTGATATGTTTTCAAAATTTTCTGACACAAGAGATATCAAAATGACATTTCAACATCTAGTTTCTGTTGTGAGTTACTGTTAAAACCTATGATTTCAACAAAAAAAATCCTATGAAGAAAGTTTTCTTAAATTGTTTCAAATGTACATTTTGAGAAGGCATTTTTTTGTCAAGCTTCTGAAGTAATATTACCATTACAATTTTTAATACCAGTAATATATTTGAATTCTGTTATTCCTCAGGCTGAAATCTTGTTTGTACAGCAGTCACAAGAGTGTAGACTTAATGATAGCAACAGTATGTAAAGGCAAGAGAGAATCACATTGCAAGAGGGAGGTCCAAGGGTTTTATTTGCATTCAGGATTTTTGTTCAGGCTTTCATAAAATGTTTGCAGGACTTTCTTCTTTATATTGCCTATCCCCAAAAGGTACAAATTTCTAACAAATCAAAGATTATGTGGTGTTTAAACTTGGGATTTTGGTCATACCTTGTTAAAGATTAAAAAATTTCAGCAATGTCTTTGCTTGTTCTTTGTACTAGCAACTGGTCTACTAGTCAAGCACTAAGATCTATATGGAAGGATAACCTCTCTTCTCTGTAAACATGCAGCACGGTCTTGACAGTTTATCATATTGACACTGGGATAATTTCAAGTGTAGAAACTTAAGTCATCTAGCAACACTCTCCTAAGATAATTATAATTATAAAAATAATGATAGGGTTCCATAAAACATCATTAGTGTTGTGTGTATAGTATTGTACCCATTTTTTTTGCATGTCACAAATACAAATCTAGATGAAATGTATTTGTTTATTAGCATTTTGACATGAATTGACTCAAGGTCAGAGAGGTTTGACAGCAAATGAGATTTAAACTGCTACCAGCAGCAGCTCAAAGAAGCTAAAATCAAACAGTTCTCAAGGTCAGCACTAACAAACTAGGTGATCCTTGTGAAATTAAGCAAAGGAGAGCACGAAAATTAAGCTCTCCCTCAGAGGAATGTTTGAAGCCTTTGGCTAGCTCCAGAGGAGGTTTTCTGTCTTTTGAGTGCACTGATACTGAGTCTGCCAGTTCATCAAACTGTGTCTGCCACTACTGATGTCAAGTTTTCCTCCCATTCATTCTGCCAATGGTCACCAAGTTCATATATTTGTGGTGGGCTTTGATGTAGATGAAAGTCTGCAATGGTCTTCACATGGTGTTCAGTGGACATACTAGTATTGATGTGGATTTAGTAATTAAAGCTTTGATCATAATTATACTTTGTAAGTGGATCTCACGGCTTCAAAACTTGTCTTCACTCCTTGGTCTCTTGTTTAAGTTTTCCACTGAGACATTATGAAATTAGGACTATTTAGAGTTCTACTGTAAAGATTATTCTTACTTTCCAGTGTAAAGAGATTTTCAGGTCTTTTCCACCTCCAGTGCTTGATATACCTTAAATGTACACATGATTTTTCAGTTTAGTTTTTTGTTGAGATGCTTATAGTAAGCTGTTAAAGCAAGATTCTGTAATTTTGTAGTCACCCAATTTTATTTCAAGATCCCTTTGCTACTCTTCCACTGAGCGTTATTGTCCTCTTCCCTTATGGGTGGAAGTGGAATGTAAGAGAAATGTCTATTGTACCCCACTTTCCACCTCTGTTTTGATGGAAGCTGAGTCCCAGCACAAACATCTTCATTCAGAACATTCCTCTACATGGCATACTAGTAGCACACTGACAGGACACACTGGATACTCACTGAGTGGCAGGTAATTCAGGTAGAAAACAGCATTTTTGTCAAGGTTGTCCACATAAGTCTTTTCAGTTTCTGCTGCGTTAAACCTCTCAAGAGGATAGATACTGTTGTTATCTGTCACATAGCCAGAGACCAGCTCTGATGACTATGCTCTGACAATATCATCAACTAAGAGGTGACAGTGGTCAAGAAGACATCAAAGTAGAGAGAAAAATACTCTTCAGCGTATTTTTTATCATTCATCCCTATGAAATTAGGTCTCTACCTAGATATATGCAGAGCAAATTGTGGATTTTGAAGCTCTGAGACTTCTGAGTTAGAAGTTTTTGTTTTCTTAGAAAATTGGGAGTGTTGTGGGGTTTGTGTATGTACGTATGTGTGAGAACAGAAAAGAATGGGAATCTGGTCTTGGGTGGCTGTAATTCTGCAGTCTTGTATGGCTTAAGACTCTGCATTCTGATGAAACATGGAATATTTTTGATATTAATATTACTGTGCATTTCAGGGTCAGACACTGCCTGTGAGAAGATGATGAAGTGGGTAAGCAATTTCCTACACTTCTGTGAATGCAATGACTCTGTTTATCTTTTAAGAGAGGTGGTTTGCTGCCTCTGCTGACTGGCACATAGATGCTGTGATGCCCCTTTCTGGTCGATTCTTTCTTATTTTATTGCTTTCTGTTGTCTAAAGGAAACAAAAAAATTAAGAGTAAGTATGGTATGGTATGGTATGGTATGGTATGGTATGGTATGGTATGCTATGCTATGCTATGCTATGCTATGCTATGCTATGCTGTGCTGTGCTATGCTGTGCAATGCTATTCTATTCATGTGTGGTGCTTTGTGTATGATAAATGGCATTTCAGAAGAGAAAACTCAATAAATTTGTCCTAGAGGAGTGAAAGAAGCAGGCAGCAGTAAGTGCTTATTGCCCATCACTACAGATAACGCAATGCAGCTTGAATTCATTGGAGATTACCTGAAGATGTATTTTATACGCTGTGTTCTTTAACTCAGGATTTGCTCTTGACAACAGGAATAATAGGTGAGATGTACTTGTTGGGATTTACAACATGTAAAGGAAACCATCGGTAGACCTGTGTACCTCATAAATCCTACTCATCCAGCAATTATTTTTACCTATTGGCCCAATATTAAAATTCTCTGTCAGTTGCTCTATATGTCTCATAAGCAAACCAAATTCTTGTTAGTATGTTTGATCCTATCTAACTCCTCAGTTGTCCTGTCATCCAGCACCATGAGGAGTAGCTTCATTAGCTGCTGGAGCCATCTGAACTCTGCTGTTACACAAGGTTTTGTTTCTAGCAAAGAACATCATCTAGTTCAGAGACTGGATCTCTGCCTGGCTTTGCTGGTAGCTGTACTGGCAACTATGCTGTTGTTCCAGTTAGCTCTGAGTGCTGCAGTGTCATCTGCCTGACATGATTTAAGGAAGGATGCACAAGGTTGTACATTAATTACACCCTAAACAAAGCTTTGTCTGGCTCTTGATGCATATAGAGAGCACTGGGGAAACTGTTGGGTAGGAAGATGAAGGCAGAGTGTGAACAGGCTGGGGTTTTTTCTGCCTATCTATTTGGCCCCAGCAGGCTATTTTTATTTGGCCATGATCCCAGGTACCTGTGGAAGGCAAATCTCTGCTACTAAACTTTTGCTGAAATGTGTCCTTCAAGTCTAGTGTTTTCCCCATGAAAGGCCATTCAGATGTCTTGGTGCACATTGTCTGGATTTCCACATGAGTAACTGCTCTTTGCTTCTGCTTTTTCTGAGCAGCAAGATGAATGAGCTGGGACTGAGCACAACACAGCTAGCTTACATCTGGCCCCAAAGCTAGTTTTTCTATAGCTTGTGTATCTGTACCTAACAGTGTAGTTCCACAGTAAAGTCAGATTCCTGTGGGCAGGTTTTTAAGGGTGTTTAGTATCCCAAGACTGCAGACAGATTGGGAGTAGTGCCTATGTGGTTGCCTTCAAAAACAGCAAGGTTTTGCAAACAGTTAGCCTTAAGTCTGAATTTATCCATTTTCATCATCTTCCTTCCTGTATGGTTCTCAGAAGTTTTGTTCAATGGAGGGCAAGATCCTGGCTAACTGGTTTTTCTACTGCACCTGGTAGAGTGCTGAGAGAGAAAGAGATCTTGTAATTTCTATGGCTGGAATAACAGCATTCACGTTGCTTTCTTTTTAAGGGAAGTAGCTGAAAACTGGTGCAGTAAAATACTTTTCTATTTTGCTTCTAATTTAAGAGAAAATGGTAAATGACAAAGATATTAAAAAATGTTGTTTCCTGCTCATTTTTATTTCTTTCCCCTAGCTTAAGGTAGTTGGTAAATGCCACAGCTGCAAATTGAAACAGGCTATGAAAAGTAAGCTATCAGAGATATCACACCTTGAGTCCATATGACCAACATTTAGTACAGTGGGCTAAAGTCAAGTGTTGTCTGTGTGTTCAGTATGAAATCTTGCTCAGGGATCCTCATAACAGCAGTGTAAGAGACACCAGGGACACAAAGTGCTCTGTGTTTCTTCTGAGCTGCTTGATGGGATTTGTAGTTTCTGATATATTAAATATGGGTTGAAGCTCCATGGGAGATGTTAAAAAGCACTCTGATAGCAGCCTTGATTTTTTCACACCAGTTAGTCTGTCACAGTTCAGAAAAACACATAAAAAAGCTTGAGTTCATACTGCTTCAGAATAAACCTGGTCTTCTCCTTTATCTGCCATCTGAGGTTAATCATTCTGCATTTATGACATTGTATTGATTTCTGGAGCCACAGCTTGTGTTGTGATACTCAGGGTGATGATTGCTGTTTAGTGAGTATCAAGTATGCTTAGTGTACTGAAGAAACAGAAAAGAAAGTGCAGTGCACTCAGAGGTGCTTACAAGTCTGCTCTAAGATGCAGTTCAGAAACAGAAAATACAATGGACAAAGAGCTGCCACCTCCAAGCAAAGCACTTGTGTTGCTTTAAGCAGGTCAGCAATCCCACAGAAGTCAAGTGCTTTGTTGGATCAGAGCTTCAGAAAGTTTCACAGATAAATTTGTCTTATGGAGGCACTTGAACAAAGAGAGATCATTTAAGGAGAGACTGCTTGGAGAGGGAAAATGAGAAGAAGAATGGGAAGGAAACAGGCTGCAGTCAGACTGGTACAGGAGCATCAGAGGGAGGAAAGCAGCAGCTATCAATAGAAAGGGTGAATTGCAAGGGGGAGGAACAAAACCAATAAAACCAAAGTTCTTTGCTGTGCTGGTTTTGGCTGGGATAGAGTTAATTTTCTTCATAGTAGCTAGAATGGGGCTATGTTTTAGGTTTGTGCTGAGAACAGTGTTGATAATATAGAGATATTTTCCTTTTTGCTGAGCTGCACTTACACAGAGTCAAGGCTTTCTCTGCTTCTCACCCCACCCCACCAGTGACAAGGCTGGGGGTGCACAAGACATTGGGAGGGGACACAGCCGGGACAGCTGACCCCAACTGACCCAAGGGATATCCCAGACCATATGGCGTCATGTTCAGCGTATAAAGCTGGGGGAGGAAGAAGGAAGAGAGAGACGTTCGGAGTGATGGCGTTTGTCTTCCCAAGTAACCATTACATGTGATGGAGCCCTGCTTTCTTGGAGATGGCTGAGCACCTGCCTGCCAATGGGAAGTGTTGAATGATTTCCTTGTTCTGCTTTGCTTGTGTGTGTGGCTTTTGTTTTACCTATTAAACTGCCTTCACCTCAACACATGAGTTTTCTCCCTTCTACTCTTCTGAGTCTCTTCCCCGTCCCACCAAGGGGGGAGTGAGTGAGTGATTGTGTGGGGCTTAGTTCCTGGCTGGGGTTAAACCACAACATTTGCTTTTGCAAGAACAATGTTGTCACAACCATTGGGGTTCTGTTGAAAAGAAATGCATAAGACAAATTGTGACTTCTTCAATCAATTTTAACACCACTCTTACACAGACACAATCACCACTGAAGCCATAGATGTCAACATAGTATAAATTAGGTATATATTTCTATCCCGTACAAAAAGAAAGTTTATAAGGGAGTAAAATTGCTTGCATGATGAACCAGCTGCTCTGTAAAAAGAATGAAAGAACAAACTGTATATATGGGATTAAAATAAATAGTGCTGTCTTGTGCATCTGCTTCTTTTAGAGCATCGACATGAGCTGAACAGTTGATGCTGCAAAATTGTCTTAACTGGCATAGACATTTGCTAGTTAAGTGACTGCCACACTCCCAGCCCCACATTTACACTCTCTATTGGGAGTACCTCATAATTCTTGCCTGGATTGTGGTTTAAATGGGCATAGTGCAAAATAATGAACAAAACAACAGTGCATAGGGGCAATTAAGCTACCAACAGAGAGTGCAGGAACTGACATAAGGAAAAGAAAAAAAGCATCGCACAGGGAAGCTAATACATAGATTTATACCTGCTCAACATGACTAGTCCATGAGCTGCACAAGACCTGCCTGCTTTTATTTTTCACAGCCAGTGGAGTCATTAGTGTGGCCTCCTAATGCCTTTCTGCCTTCTCTGAGAGTCATTGGGGTGCCATGCTGTGGAGCAGGTCCTGGACCAAGGCATGCCTCATATCTATGATAGATGGAGGTGATTTTCTCTGTCCTTTCTCATCCCACCAGGGATTTCCTACAAAACCAGGCAGATGGACCTCCCTGCTTCCCCTGTCCATTCACTCCTGAATAATGAAAGCAGAACCAGCCTTCCCCAGGGCCAGAGTAAACTAAATTCTTTAAAGCCTTCTGTGTAATGTTACTGTTTTATCTTTTCTTTCTCTGAGATATTGATTTTTCTTGGGTCTGCATCACTAGCCCACAGAGAGCTTATTCCTCTTTTTTTACTGTCACAAAAAGAACATTTTACTTATGCTGCAGTGAGACAGGAGAGGCTACAATTGTCTCTAGGAAGAAGGAAGGTTGTTCTCTTCTAATGCATTAAACAAGGGCTAGATCTCCAAGTTGTTGTAGGAAAATTGACACTTGGTTTGAGCCTGAAGACTCCAGTACCTCTATTTTAGAGAGGTTTTGCTCAAGCCCATGAGTATCCACTACCAAACTACGGTAAGACTTGCAATCAGGCCAATCATTTCCACTGTTTGCCCCAGGTGAGTCAACTACCAAGTATGAGTGATTACCAATACTAAGTATAGTGTATTTATTCTTTCACATACCTCTGCCAGCCTCCAGGTTCAAAGAGATTAGAAAGACAAGATTAATCTCCCAGTGCCAAATAATAGCACTTCATTTGTAATCAGTTGTCAAGTCCATACATATTTAGCCGTTTGGGCATATTGCTACTGCTGTAATTTCCTTGCAGAGAGGAACACAAATGGGTCTTTTGGGTTGGGGGTTGATTTGTTAGGTTATTTTTTCAAAGTGGGAGCAAAATGAGTAATCCAAGAGCAGATGTCCTGAATTTACTATTTAAGACATAATAAAAGTCATGCAGCTACTAAAGATCCACCCAGAGATGGCTCTAGAGTAGCAGTTTGGAAAATCTGATTAAAGACCACCCAACTGACTAAAAGGCACTGATTCAAACTAAGAAGATTAAAACAAATTAAGAAAGCAGAACTAAACTGTCTATGAAGAAGACTTTTTTGACAATGGAGCCACCATGAGTGAAATCAGTAGGGAGGGAGTGTTGACAAGTAGGTGTCATTCCCCTTGTGTATGAAAATACAGGATCCTGGAGTGGAGAATGACATTATATTTATCCTCAAGATGTTGTTTGCTTAATGAATGGAGGTGCAATGGCAGGAAGAAAAGCCAAGCTGATGAATCCCCTCCTCCTTGGAATTAACAGCAATTGCCTCCACTGACTTCAGCTACACCTTTTTTTTCACCCTGCAGTAATGACACATGCGTAATTCAACCCAAAGTGAGTTAGGGTCTTCAGTTCAAACCTTATTTAACAGCATCCTGCTATTAAATATTCTGATTACGAGTTTAGAAGATAAACTAAGCCACTTTGACAGACATCCTTCCACTTTGTTGACTACCAAAGGTAAGTCTCCCTGGACTCATTTATTGTTTTTATCCTCATTTACTGTTGTTTCAGCATGCTCATCAACATCTACTGAAGTTTGTTTCCCCTTGTCTGTTTAATCTCACAGGGCAGCAGCTCTGAAATGCCCCTGTGCTCAGAAATGGGGCTCTCCCTGGGCTAGGCAATGGCTGCTCACACCATGAAGGCTGCAAAATGCAGACACCCCTCTCTTCTAGCAAAAGGCTGTCAGCTGGGTGAAGAAGTCCTCCAGATGGATTCGATCTGCCAGTAAGCTGCAAAGTGGATAAAACAGAGACTTCAAGTAGTAGACATGTCCTGAATGAATGGAACGTAATTGGAACATGTCATATAAGGCAGCCAAACACCACAGGTAAGGCAAGGAAAGCTTAAAAAACTGAGATATTTCAGTTCCATAACTGATAATACATTTTGAGCTTACAGAGGCTTTAAAACCAAATATAAATAAAGGTCTAGAAACAGGCAGTGATACTGTCACATGATAGAAAATGAGGCAGTAATTCAGGAGAGCCTCAAACTTGGGCACACAGCACCACTTTGGACACAGATCCACTGTTTGAGATCTCTACTCAGGACTGGCAGATAGTATCTAAGACCTAGTGAGATTTCTGAAGCAACAGCAGAAAACAAGATAAGCTACTTTACAGCATCTAACACAGCACCCGAGTTGCTCCCCTACTGTACAAATTAGGAAATTTATTTTGAAGGGGTAGTTACTATTATCAGAATGGCCAAATTATATTTTACCATGAAGGAGTCAGCTCTGCAGTTGGCTAAATACATTCTTCATCAGTGGCCAAGAAATAAAATTTTCCACTGATGATATTTCTCTCACTAGTTTGCCAGCTCTAGAGTGTCACCTTATTTCAGAAAATGGTACAGATTCACAGATCACTTGGCATCAAAGTGTTGCTAAGAACTTTTGCTATCACATCACAAATATTACAGGAAGAAGCAAGGAGACCATTAGTGGAACAGTCTGAAAGGGACCCTAGCAATAGAGACATTCAGTGTAAAGCACCTAACTCCCAGAGGAAGTCCTTTGGGCATCTTTCTGCATCTGAATAAATAACACCTGAAAAATGCATACCAACAGCCTTGTACTTCTGCACACATTGCACAGCACTGCTAATTAGTTTAGCATCAGATTTACTTCTGAGGGAGGAATAGTGGGTGGGAAACTCTAGGCAGAGGAATGTACAGAGGAAAGAAACAAATCTTAAAATCTGAAAGAATAGAAAAAGAGAAGAAGAAAAGAAAGAGCTAGTAAAAATTAAAAAAAAATCCAACATTACAAAACTGCAACAAATAAAAATAATTACTTTTATATGGCAAACACATTGTCTATGGAGTTACCCCTTTTCTTTGGGATCTGTGTCATTTTATATTCCAGCTAGATAGTAATCTCTAGCTAGAAGTAATCTAGAGGTACAGAATAGCTGAAAAGCAGATGTGGAATGAGCTCAATAGCCAGAGACCACAGTGAGGCAAAACAAATCTGGTGCATGTTTATAACAGAAGTTATCCCAGTTTTATTTCTGGCTTTAGAAGCAGAATTGTATCTCTGATTCAACCATTGACAGTTGTGAGATGTTGAGTAGAACTTCCAAGGCATGCTGCTGAGTGCTGGCTTCACAAGCAGTGGCTGATAGCTAAAGTAGCAAAATCAAAGGGCTTGGAGTTAGTTCTCTGTTCTTGTTCAACAAGGCTCATGTCCTTTATGATGACCATCCACAGAAACTAGAAAGTGTGCTGTACAAATCCATAGCTAGGAGCAGATATACTCCTTGATAAGCTGAGGAACAACCCATTAAGGCTGACTGCCGAGTTCCATGTGTTTCTTCTGTACTTTGTCTTTACCACACATTACTCAGAAGTAGTAGATGAACCAACGAACTAGTTTTAATCCTGCTGAGACATGTCTTGTTCCTCAGTGTTTCCTTTGAAAACAAGAACTATGTGACATTGCTTTTCAGCAACCATCTCAGGCAGAGCCAGAACACACTATGCTCCAAGCATACCTCCCATCTATACCTGAGTCTCTAAGGTTGCCCACATAATTATCTGTAGGAGCTTGCAATAACTGACCTGAACTTGCCTGCTGATATTCTTAGTCACTCAGCACCGTGCTAATCCCATCCCAAGCTAGTGGATGTGCTAAGGAACATGGACCCTCTCACATACCACACAGCATCTTGGCCCATTCTTCCACGTCCATATCCTGCTGGTCTGCAGGTATCCCCTAAGACAAAAAAAACCACGTATGTGTGTACTCAGTGTACTCAGTTACAACATTGTTCAGTTCAGGAAGATGTGGAATATCATGTCCTTTTACTGACTCATTTGCTTGTATTAGTAGAAAATAATTTCATTTATAAAGAATTCAGATACTGGGTCATAACTTTCATTTAGCAACCAGTGAATCATGGACATTTCTTCCTGCAAAAACTTGTTATACGATAATTTTCTCCTTCATTTCCTTTATATGAAATGTAGATAAAATGCCACTATTATAAGAAAAGAAATGGGTTTAATGTCAATATTGATTGCTGGGGAGATTATCTTTAGCTCACCAGTTGAGGGGAGGTATGTGAACTTACTATACACAATTGCCTCACATAACAACATAATGTGTGGCTAATGAAAACAAATGTCAGCTCCTTGTCATAAAGTATAAAGTACTACACACACATTTCCAGCTGGGCATACCACTATCAATGCATTAAACAGCTTTTTCAACTGAAATGATTTATCAGGCAATTGAATGATCACAGCAGGCAGCTATGAACACCAGCAAGAGCAGCTCCACTTCTTGAATAAGGTATGAAAGATGCTGGCTTTTCTGGGCTGAGACTGAAGTCCCCACAAGGTTTGGGGATCACTGTACTTCCTGGAGTCAATGGAGAATGTTAAGCACGTTGCACCATGCACTGCATCTTGAAGGACTGGATGATCTATTTACAGAAGAAATCTGATTATCCCTTTTTTAAGTGTAAAGATATGAATATAACTGGATTTAAAGTGAATCAGCTGGCTTGATCAAATCAAAGATTTGACTCTATAAGCGTGAGGCTCTTCAGCTGGTTCAATCAATAGGATCTGTAAGGAGTTCACTTGCCTGATTCACGCAAACAATCCTGTAGGGCATTTTAGGCAAAGTGAGCAGCTTGGTATAAAATAAAGGCCATTTAGTCTGAAGATACGTAACAATAATGACTCTCTTAGTCAAGGCTTTTTTGATTTCCAATAATATAATACTTCAATACATCAGTCCATTGCCAGCAGTTTTTACTTTCTAACTGGCAATTCAACCAGTGTATGCTTATGTGTGTAGGCTCAGGGCATATATATAAAACCCCCAAACTTTTATTGCTATTGTATACTGTCACTGCCACCCCTGTGTGTGTTTTAAATAAAGAATGATCCAATTCTTTGTAGTATAGCTTTCCACAGATCAGCAACGGAGGGTCAGCTTCACATACAGAGCTCAAGGACCTGTTCAAGGCTTTAACAAATGGAAGTCACTGCTATATTATTAATATAGTACATGCAATCATCAATATATGCCACACTGGGAGAGCTAGCAACACTAATTTTGTTGAGCAGATAATAAGCAAGAACAAAAGTAACTTTAACAGAGCAGGAAATAAGAGGAGTTTTTTTCTTCAAACCACTGAAATTGTTAATACATTGAAATGCCTAATGATTCACTGAACTCTGATTTGAAAGGCAGAAAGTCTAAGAGATTTAAAATACTGTTCTTTCTGAGGAGCAATTACTTGTGATTTAATCAGCTATGCATTTAAAAAAAGTGTAGAAGCTATTTTACGTAGGAGAGTAAAATGACTCATTAAATGAACCTTCACCATAGGGAAAAAATCTGTATTACCATCAAAGTAGTGAACGTGATTCAAAGAAATCTGCAATGAGTCTTGACAGTGAAGATTTGAGGGACAGAAAGTCACCTAAGTTCATTCTGTAGCCTTCAGCCAAAAGAAGATTTAAGACTTGATTTTACTGTCATAGAAGATGGGTATCTCAAAGTTTCTTGTCAATAAGAAGACAAGCATAGCAGAAACATGTAAGTCCCTGTACTAGCCTCTCTGTTTTATCCACCTCTCAGAGCTCTCTGTATTGATGACTACTCTCATCAGCTTTCACAGTAGTCACCTACTAAAATAAAACTGAACTGACAATTAAGTAATGTGAGAATTAAATTAAATTAAGTAACGGAAAAGAAATCTGATCAAAGCAAATATGTATTACAGATAAGAAAGTAGGAGAATACATGAAGTATCTGCAGTGTTGTTTTTTTAATTTTAGGCAAAAATTACCTGTAACACAAGTATGCATGTATATAAGCGCTTTTTTATCCAAAAACACCCAGACTTTGTGCATACAAATGTACAGTGAATGTTATATAGACCTATATATAGACAAATAAAAATCACACTGATTCTTAAGATGAAACAAAAGTTACACCCTTTTGATGTCATTCTCCATGACTGGAAGCCCAGGAAGTACTTCAGTACAAATAGTACATGAGTAATAGTGGCTGTATTCAAATATGTAGGAGGTCTGAATGTCAAGTACTCTTGAGTAGACTAGCTAAAATTTTTAAGGTTTTCAGCTAATTTCCCAGAATGACCCAACAACTAAATGTTTCAACTATATGAGTTTATGGGATAATGCAATAACAAGGTTTATGGCTGCATAAAGCAACATTTTTTAAAAACTTGTTTTAATGACTAAATTGAAATGTTATGATAAAATTATTTTGTCTAAAAGAAAATACAGTTTTGAGAGCTAAAACCCACTAAACAGTCACCTAATTTTTGTATGTACTGCGATTTGTATTTCAGATAGTTTTAATTCTCTTGAAGGAACTAAAAAGACAATTATACATTCACAGAGCATTTGCAAACGTCTGTCCCAGATCCACATGCACTTGATTCATCTGTGTGCACAAATAGCATGAGTTTGATAACAAACGATCAGAGCTGGTAATTAGCATAGACAGCTCCCTAATTTGCACAGGAAGTCAGCACAGTTGCTTAAGCTAAGAAGGTACCTTGTTGCGTGCCTTGATCACAGTTGGAATTATTTGTGTCAGTGGGAATCCAGTGTATTTGAGGAAATACTGTAGATTTCTTAACATTCTAGAAAGGAAACAAATGGAAGAAACTTTTCTTCAATTCTCAGAATAAATCAGTTTTCTCTTTCAGAATGCTTTGAAGAAAATTTTTTTTACAGTGTCATACACTATATCATATGACTCATCCCAGTAAGTAATAGGAGGCACATCCTTTAGTTCTCCTGCCATTCTGTTTCTCAAGATGATCACAGCCTAAAGGAGTTATGTTTGGGGAATAAGTGTGGGAGGTCATATGGGGCATCCTGGACACTATCTACCAACCTTGACATTAATGAATAATATCTGGAAAGAAATAACGAGAAAAAGATGGTGCCTTGATTTCTCACACTTGCAATGTGTAGCTTAAAATTGTGCATAAAACATCGCCCCTTGCACACTTACTCTGCTCACCTTGAGATACAGCTTCAGAAAGGCAGCAGTGGCATCTTCCTCATCAAGGGACCAAAGCAAAGAGGCTTGTGGTGATGTACCGGCAGATGTCATTTGCAGATGACAAAAGCAGACAATTACTTCCCTTACTCACCTGGGGGCCATATACCTTCAGGACTAAATGGCAATGTGAAAAGTGCTCACTTGCTGATGGATGGGCTGTGTTTTTATCGGATATTGTGCCTCCTTAGGCTCACTGTTTACTTTCCAGAATGCCTTGGAGACTGCAACACTGATGCTGGAACATGTGTTCTTACTTTAATAGTGGCTAAAATGGCACAGAGGAGCCAAGATTTCTAAGATTAAATCCATTGCCCAGAACAACATCTTTATGTTTCATCTTCAGCCCTCTTGATATTTGTGTACTAGATATCAGAAAATGCTGCTATTTATTTAAAAGAGGTTTTTTCCTCTATTATTTCCTTGCCCTTCTGCTTCCAATTCCATTTCTAAGCAATAGACATGAGCATGAACATCATCATTCATCTCCAGAGTTTTACAAAGTTCAGAGAATACGTTCATCTCAGTTCCATAACCCTTTCTAGGGCAAACTTACTGTTTTGATCCAAAGCCAAATTTATTTGGTTATCAGGCTAGTCCAGATCCAAGGTCTTTTCTTAACCATAGCCTAAACCACACTTGCTTGGTGGACCTATGAGTCTACATGACTGTTGTAGCTTATATTGCTATGACTGATGCAAATCTTGAATTTTCTATATTTATTACAGACTAGATCAGTGGATCAGAAGACAAGCCCAACGTGCAGGGCAATGACTAAGGTTTTGAGGGTGGGGGTGATATAGTTTTCTTCTTTTTGATTGCCATGGTTTGTTTGTTTATTTTTTATCAGTGCCTTTTGATAAAATTTTGATATAAATTCTATCCTGGATGTGCCATTTTCTGACATTAATGGCATTTTTGTCCATCAACATGTTCTCACCCACAACACACTCATCTCTAGCTTTTCTCTCTTCTATTCTGTCACTTTGCCAAAAAATGCATTAGTACATACTTGTGATATGAAAAGGACCCAACGGTCCATTCTTGTGTTCTGTCTCCATTGGGTTGTTCTTGAATTATGAACTAAAGAGGACAAACCGACTTTCGAAAAGGCATGTAATCTAATAATAAATGTCTCAACTACATGTATATTGCTGGTAATTCTGAGTATCACTAAAAAGATCGATTTAATGATGTAAAATAATATTTCTATGATTTCAATTATTAACCTCCTGTGATTCTCACAGTTATTTTTTGCTACAATTCACCTCTCAAAACAGGTGTCTGGTGCTCAGTGGCCTACATTAGCCTTTCCAAGGGTGCATACTCAACTGATAAGATATTTACAATAGTTCAATACCTTTAAAGTAATGGCTGCTACTAGATAAGAGGGCATGTACTAAAAAAAGTTCTTGCGAATAGAAAGACTGCATCAATTCACAGAATCATGGAATCATCAAGGTTGGAAAAGACCTTGAAGATCATCTAGTCCAACCACTGACCTAACACTGACTGTTCTCAACTACACCATATCCCTAAGCGCTATGTCTACCTGACTCTTAAACACCTCCAGGGATGGGGACTCCACCGCTGCTCTGGGCAGCCCATTCCAACACCTAACAACCCGTTCTGTAAAGAAATACTTCCTAATATCCTGTCTAATAATCTAATATCCAGTCTAATAATTCCAGTGATAGACAGACTCCCTCCTGGCAGCACACTGGAGTCCTGCAGAGGCAACAGACTGAAGTGATAAAAGATTTATTACCAAGGAAAGGCTTCTTGGTCTAAGAGGATGAATGCTATTCTATCAGAAGTTCAGAGAACTTTTGTTTAGCTAAGGAAGTCAACACGGGATGTTCTTCTCTCTACATGACAGGTTGTTTTACCACAGCCTCCCTTGGTACCAAAAACACTCTGGGTCTTCATCACTTCACCATGAGTCTTATCAGGCTTTGGGTAGCATTATGGGTAAATGTCAGAATATCTTACTCTGGCTTATCTTTTTCTGTTCATTTCCATACAAAATAATGCTACTACTAGTTCAAACAGTCTTTCTTCTTAAACTTTTGTGTAAATTAACCATTTAGTGTTTCCTCATCTCATTATAATTTAAGATGTAAGACTTTTAAAAAAGTCTGTATCTTAAAAAATTTCCATCTCAGTTAATACGGTAATACTATACAAAGTATTTTTATTACCCTAGTTCCCAGGTTTTACAAGGAGAAAAGTAATAAGTAATAATACAATTGAATTCTTTAATTCCATAATTGTTTTCAGACTGTAAAAAAACTACTGAAGGAAGCTGTTAGATGACATATCTAATATCTGCATGTTCATAAGCATTAGGTGAACTATAGATATAAAGGGACTGAAGCTAAAATATTGCATGCGAATTTCCTATTTTAACTACTTAGCCCATATGAAGGGCTGTGACCACAGTGCAGTGAGTAAGAGAGTTTTCAGTGGTAAACACTGACTCACCTGCCCAGCGCTCTGGACAAATAATCATTGGTGACAAATATAAGCTATTTCAGACATAACCCTGGACAACAAAAGTTATATAAAAGCATGAGATATTTTGTCCCTTTCCAGTGGCAAAAATACCACAAGTTCAGTTCAACTCAGTCATTCTCTGCCATTTGCAGCCAAGTCCTCGGGAGAACAAGTCCTGAGGGCTTTGCACCACTTTCTGATATATCTTCCTTGGTATCGGTCCCCACTTCAAGTCTCTGGTGTTTTTCCTCCCCATTCGGCATGTCTGTCAGCACAAGCAGGCTGCAGCTCACAAAGTATAAAATACTTCACAGGGTATCACTGGATCCCAAGTGACTTAGCAGAAGTGCTCATCGCTTTGTGAGGTTGAACACTTTGGCGTGTCTCTAATGTTAACCTGAACAGCAGGAACAGAATGGAGTCACTTTTTCAAGGCCTGAAGATATTTAACAGTGGAGACAGGGTAGGGCATGCAGGTTGTGGACATCAGTAAGTGTCCATTCAGATAAGAATTAGAATACTGAAAAGATACAGCTTTCATGTTTGTCAGCTGTGGACAAAATCCATTATGTTCTCCATTAATTAGATGTTACCCATCTTTTCCTAGCTCTACCACAGAAGTGCAAGGACAGAACATTCTTTATATTCTCCATAGATGAGCAAAGTGTTTACACTATCCTTTTGCTAGCAGCAAAATGCTTTTTCCACCAGCTGAATTTATCTACCCTTTATAATTGCTCAGACTAATTAACACTCCAGTAAATTGCACACCGGCATTATCTTCACATCCCTACGCATCTGCTCTTCTGCACTGATGCTGTTGTTGTTAAACCATTAAAATGTTTCTGAGCCGCCCAAGTCTTCCTGGAGACCACAGAACACATGTGTGTCGTGCTTTTCCATGAAGGATGAGGAAGATGCAGGCTGGCTCAGAACTCTGTGACCTGTGACACAATCTATTTTTAGAACCCTTTTTTTCTGAAAAAATAGTTTTCCCATGGGAAATAAGTCCTTGGGGGGAAAGTCATTTCCACCTCATTTGTTAATCTAAAATATCTTTGCTTTTGGCTTCCTGCTACAGAGCACAGAACTGCTGCATCTAGTTAATTTTGCAGTCTCGTTAAATGACAGTGAGATTTATTTAGAAGGAAACCAAATTTAGTCCCATTAGATCGTGGCAACAGTTACATGAAAAAGAGCTAAAAAAAACCTCCCTTGTTTTAGTCTTGGGAAAACTTGGTCCCTGAAACCACCAAATTATATATATATGAAAGTTAATCAAAGCACCTACCCCTAGGATGCCATAAAAGATATGGCTGTAGGGGAAATCCCACAATGTCTGGCACTCCAAAAAGAGGATAACATCCTCCATGAAACTGAATCATTACATACAAAGAGCAAGCAAAAATCAAAGTTTAAGGGAAACAGAGTTGCTGTTAACATGAATCTATAAAACCCTGCTGCAACAAGAACTTCAGGCTGCTGCTTAGAGGCTGTAAGTCTAAAATTATGGATGTGTTCCTTTAGTTTCCTATTGTTCTCTTCAGTATATTCCCTGTAACAATGGACACTCTGGGATCATTACCCTGTTGCAACATATATTCATATTGACTGTACTGGACTGTGCACATTAGAGTGACTGTGAGTGTAGCTATTTATACCTTTGTTTAAAATAACAGACTGGAGCTAGACTGCCTTTGGTTGTAAGGATGAGCTCTCCCAGTAAGGCTGGAGATACCATTTGGTGTGATATGTGATGCTATATCTCCAAAAAAACACTAGTTCAAAGTAGCTCCAGCATAGCTCCTAAACAGCCCAGCTCCCCCTGGTCTATCTCCATGCAGAGGTGAGATGGGAAAAAAGTAGTACCTTGGCACCATCTCTCTACTGTACGGAGAGAAAGAAATGAGCCAGGTAAACCACGGAACCAAATGCCACCATAAAGAAGATCATAATAATTATGTTCGATGAATGACAATTTCCCTCTTCTCACTCTTTCCTAGGAATAATATAATAACATTATGATGTTATCAATACAATATCTATTATATCATATTCTATTCCTATTTAGGAATATTAGGATTATTCCTATACTCAGGGGCTGTGTGAAGGCTGAAGTTAGTTCAGGTTCCATGTTTTGTCCAAGTGTATTCTGACTGAATAGGCATTGCTAGGGATACAGTATCAGTATTTAAACAGTAGTATAGCCCAAAGGATAGGTTAAAGAAAGGTCAGACTACTGTTACTTTAAGCTTGAGACACAAAATTCACAATGGGAATACTTTATGTGAGTTTTGGAAGGAAAATTCCCTTGCTGTTTCACCAGAGATATATGTAGTGGACATGCTATTAGTATCAATGTTGTTTCCAACAGGAACTTTTCTAAGGTTATTTCCAGGGAAAGAAATAGCTAAAATAGATGACCTGAAATCATCTAACCATGTTTTGACAAGACTCCATTTTTCTGTGGAAAAAAGTCATGATTCTGCCTGGAAAGAGAGCACGCTTCAGAACCAAAAAGCCGTCAGGAAACAGAACTGCTATTTTCTGCCTGTTCGGAGCAGTCACGGACTCACTGCACGACTGTGGCCAAAAACCTTGGACCAAATTTTCATCAGTGCCCACAAATTTTGCTGCCTCCATCTGTGGGTCTTTAAGAACCAAGATCCAACTGATGCTGGGTATCTCTTACTCCAGATCATGGCTTTGCATACGCCACCACTACATCACTACTTTGGTTGCAACACAGCACAGAATTATCCAAACGTAGCTTTATCTTCAGATGTCTATAGCTCAGCTGCTGGTAACAGTCCAGTTCCAGAGACATGTGTGAGCTAATGATTTACAGTATTTACCCTCAAGATAGGTTCATGTGAGGCAAGATTAGCTATGCATGGTGATTACAGCATAAGCAAGTCATCCATGTCCCTACCTGCAGAAAACAAGGATAATGATGAATAGTCTCCTCCTTTTGAGTGCATGGAGATCTACCAAGGAAAAACTCCATAAGTCTGTGTATTTTTATCATTTATCAATATTATTGCTCTGGTCCTTTTATTCCCACAAAAGTGAGCTTTGATATGAGTGAATTTATATGGCAACATTCACTAGTATACCCATTATCAACCTGTTTTATGTACAACTGAAAGCTCTGGAAATTAATGAGGAAGTTGTTGTCCCTGTTACTTTAATTAGATTTTCAATGTAATACTACAAGCAGATAACATGAAGCCTGGAATGATGGTTTTGTTTGGATTTGATTTGTATTTTTTTCATCTAGCTCTGTATTTCTTTCTTGTCTGAAGTATGGCTAACTTTTCAATAGGTATAAATGTAGACTTCTGTATTTACTGGTACATATCCAAAAGTCTATCTTGCTGACCAATCTATAGTTATGATATAATGTATATGATTGTCACAGACCAGGAAATTAAAGCATCCAGGCAGAGAAACGCTGGAGGAATGAGGACTTTGGGAGACCTTTACCTGGATATTTTCTTTTCAACTACATGAAACTTGAGCGATCAAAATTCTCCAGGGGTCGATGTTAAATGGGAAAGATGTTGGTTCTACCCATGTTAACAAAATGATCTGTAAGAGCAGAGGGAATGGGAAATGTTGTGCCATCTAAATAATTATTTAACCATTAGATGGGTCTCATTGATTACAAAAAGTGTCAATTTCAATGAAATCTCAACTGGATGCAGAAATCTCCGAGAAAGCATCATGCTCAATGTGAGCTGTATCTTTATACAGAAGCATCCACAAGAAAAGGTCCCTGGCTATCTCTTTCCACTGATTGCTTTTGAACTAGCAGAACCCATGTAAATAGTGCCCACAATAATGTACAGCATCATGGCTGTGCCAAAGTGGTGAGGATTGAAGTTTGCTAAAAAATCAAAAGATTTGAGCCAGGGACTTAATCAGACTGGTGTCTGAATGATAGCACTGGTGCCTCTTTTGTCAGGAAAGTACAATTTGGAGACGTATAGGAGGATTTTGTTGCTTTTATCATGAAACTTCAGCTGCCTAGAGAGAGCCAGGGACAGGAAGCCAAGCTACATAATGAAAAATGAGTCAAGCAAGAGTCTGTGAAGGGAAATGAAGCAGCTCTGTGATTCATGCCAGCTCCAGCAGCTGCTCTGTTCTGATATCTGTCCACCTAGACAGGCCATCTGGGTGACAGTGTCAGATGCTCTCCCCTAAGTCATTGTGGTACATGGGTGACCTACTGGAAATGAAAAAAAATGGAAAATTCATAGTGTGTCAATATCTTCTCTGGAAACATTTAACTGTCTTAACAAAAATGCAGGCAAAGAGAGTGAGTCTTGCACCTGCATTTCTATGTGGGCTTCATGATATTTGGGGCTTTTCTTCTTGATTAAAGCTCTGGAAACCAAAGAGTCATTAGAAAGGTTCTGCAACTGTTAAAAAAAACCAAGCAGCCAAAAAAACCTCTTCAGCTTCCTGAATATGAAAAAAAATCTGAAGTGTCCTAATGGCTTAGAAAAAAGAAGTAAAATGATACCCCAAAATATTACCTATCCTGGTGAAAAACTCATCTATTCCAAGTTTGTCACATCCGAGTCCAGATATGTGTCTCTTCTCTTTAAAGCATGAGGTTTCACACATCCAGAACTGCTTCCCTCATGCTTCATAAAATTTTTGAAGCAAAAAAAATGGAATGGTAAAAAAGCTGTTGTAAATTGAAAGTTTGAACAGAAAAAAAATAGATTTGGGACAAGCTTTCATTTTGATTTCAACACGTCTTTATTTTTAAAACACATTTCCTTATAAATAGCTTACATTTTGAAATGAAAGTTGTTTCAAAAATTGAAAACCAAATTTCCTCATTTAAGAAAATCTTAGACGATTTAAACAATTCAAAGTTTTATAGAAATTAAGAGTGAAGAAAGTTGTCAAAACTGATCCTTTCTTTTGATTAATATAATTACAAATATGGATAAATCAACATTTTCTGATGAAATACGTTTCAGAAAAATACCCAACCAGGTGTGATAGGCATAGGCAAGATTACCAATTATGTCTTACTGAATATATCTGATTGCATAGAGGTAGCATTTCACTGTCAGTTTCTCCAAAACGAACATCTAGAATTATTTGCATTGACAAACAGCTGAACTGAGATGTTAGGTCTCAGCAACGAAAGTGCTCTTGTACAAGCTCTTTAAATAACAAGAGATTTTTCTCCTTTCAGATTCCATGCATATGAAATAAATATAAAATGAACAGTGTGTGTAACTCCTGCAGTGGGAGATAAACACTATGACAAAAAAAACCCTATTGTAAGTTAGACAGCTTTTACCTTCTTTTCTTTCCCTACCATACTGTATTTCCATAATGTTCTCTGACCCCATCATCATCTTGTACTTTCCTATTTATTTTGCTGCTGAAATGTCTGAGCAGACCTATCATTTATTGCCTTGTCCCTCTTATGTGATGTCCCACTGTATGTTTTTCCTTTAACAAAACTACATTTTACAAGTTTCTTGCCTCTCCTAACAGATCCTTAGATATAATACTTCACTGTCGACAAATATTTATGTGCACAGTACGTAACTAATACAAGATGTAGGGTATTTCTTAAATTAAGTTACATCTGAGAATGAGAAAAAGAGATCCTCTATTCTTATGCAGAATTGGGTTTACATTCGCCTGAGTGAGTTCATGGTGCTCTCAGGTCCCCATATCCCCTGATTCTGAGTATTTCATACATTTGATGAATTCAACCATATTTAGATTCAGTTTCAGATATTAGTTGACACAATAATCCCTCATTTAACTTCATGCTGGCAAGTCTTTTTCTTACTGAATTGGAATGCATACAGCATAAATAATAAAAATGACCCATTAAATCATCTAGAGCAATCTTGTGCAGCTATCAGACACATGCAGCTTGATTTCCCTCTGACTTATCCTCCTCTTGAAAAGATGAATCTCAGTGATTTCAGCGTATTAATCTTGATTAGCACTCATTAATTTACCACATATTGTATTTAGTTTAACGTATTTAGCCATTTCAGAACACAATCGCTGTCAGCTCTCCCCACAGATAAAAAGGAGAAAGAAGATTCACATCACCCCTTGGAGAGGGGGGTGTCTCCATGTTCTTTAGGGTAAGAAGAGCTCCCAAACCTTCTCTTTCATGAGTTGTATTGACAAATTTCCGTTCATAGACTAAAATAGGAATTTAGACATCCTGCTCACCTGTATAAACCTAAATGGAGTTGCCTAAATTTAGTTGTCTCCATTTTATACTGAATATTAACAGAATTGAATGCACACTACAGCCTCTCACTGTGTATACAGCTAGGGTGAGATGGATCCTCCTTTCACATGAAATACAAGGAGCTCCACTAAGCTTGTCTCTACATATCTTCACCAATGCCATGAAGTTAATTTAATGATAACAAAGGCCCATATAGCTGCTCTCAAATGTGAAGGAATTGATTTGATTCAGCACTGCAGTTTGTTGTTTCCTCAGTACAGTGCCCCGGGCTGCAATGCAATCATTACTGCTGTACTAAATTTCAAGCTAGATATTATATCAACAGAAGATAAGGGGTATCATGCAGAAAAACATCAATCTAAATTTAGTGTGTATTCATTTTACCAACAAACTCACTGTAAACCCTTAATTTCTTTTGTTTCAGTGTTGTCACAAACATGTAAAGTACAGATAAAATCAAAAGTGGTACCAAACGGGAGAAAGACAAGGCAAAACTTGATGGACCACAAAGCCATATCCATTGGTATTTTGCTTTAGACTCCCAACAGCAATAATCTGCTCTGAACAAGATGATAATTTACAAAGAAGGATGACTATGAAGTACCTCAAACCTGATGGAAAGCCAAGCTGAATAAGGAGGAGAACTTGCCAGGGATATCTGCCTGCACCACCAGACTTGGACCAATTCAATCTGTATCTTTCCATACAATCTGTTTTTATGCCAGACCCTGTAAAAGGAGAGACACGAAAGTTTTCCAAATCTGAATCTTGAAAACAGCAGAGTTGGTATCCTATTAATAGATATTGCCTCAAAGACATAACGTGATGTCCGCCAGCCCCCATATTCAAGGAATACTTTAGGTCATGCAAAGAATAGCCTGACTGCTGTCACTGGAAGGCTGAGTTATTGCCCTGTTTTTAGAAGCATATCTGTTACAACCCGGACTGGGAGTCCAGGGTGTCATAAATGTTTCATGATCCCCTCGGGTTAAATTAAGGTGAAATGACACCAAACAACTGGTTAAAATCTTTTATTTGTGGTAGAAACAACTTAAACTTGGAAAAGGATAATAAAAAAATGTGGTCTCTTATTGGGGAAGGGAAGGGAAGGGGAGGGGAGGGGAGGGGAGGGGAGGGGAGGGGAGGGGAGGGGAGGGGAGGGGAGGGGAGGGGAGGGGAGGGGAGGGGAGGGGAGGGGAGGGGAGGGGAGGGGAGGGGAGGGGAGGGGAGGGAAGGGAAGGGAAGGGAAGGGAAGGGAAGGGAAGGGAAGGGAAGGGAAGGGAAGGGAAGGGAAGGGAAGGGAAGGGAAGGGAAGGGAAGGGAAGGGAAGGGAAGGGAAGGGAAGGGAAGGGAAGGGAAGGGAAGGGAAGGGAAGGGAAGGGAAGGGAAGGGAAGGGAAGGGAAGGGAAGGGAAGGGAAGGGAAGGGAAGGGAAGGGAAGGGAAGGGAAGGGAAGGGAAGGGAAGGGAAGGGAAGGGAAGGGAAGGGAAGGGAAGGGAAGGGAAGGGAAGGGAAGGGAAGGGAAGGGAAGGGAAGGGAAGGGAAGGGAAGGGAAGGGAAGGGAAGGGAAGGGAAGGGAAGGGAAGGGAAGGGAAGGGAAGTTAAAGAATCTGGATCACCACCCCAGGTTCCAGCATTGTCTCAGGTCCCATAATCTTGGGTGGTGGGTGGACACCCAGCAAAGTTTTCTGTCAGCTTTTTAAGTTCATCTTACCAGCTGATTTGTGTACTAGACAAAGAGAGGCATGTATTTCACTAAATCATTTGCATAAGAGACAAGGAAAAGGTGGAGCATGGGTTCTGTGTGTTTAGAAGGAATGGGGTGCATTAACCCTTTTGTCCAATTGAGTCGGTGTTCATGATCTCCCCCTACCACCTTTAACTTTTCCTCAGTTTTTATTTTTAGGGCAATTATCCGGCCATTAGTTCCATCTGGTGTCTATTGTTTTCTCTCTTATCAATCTTTTAGCCCTTCTTTGAGGATATACTTGTAAACTATATGTAGGCATTAACCCAAACATATGGTTTTACTCAGTCTATGTTTCCCCCCCTTTGAGACTTATCTAGGGAGTTTGGCTGTACAACTGCAAGGGAGCAGAGCCATGCACCCTTCCATACACTCCACACTTCCCTGGGCAGGTAATTCGTTTCTTAGACTAACCATAAAGGCCACAATTTGTCCCTGAGGCTTTCTGTGTCGATGAATGTTTGAGGCATTAACTCCTTCAGTTCCTCACAATATCATACCCTGTAGAGAAGGATTTATTGGTTGAACTAGAAATGCATCCCATGTCTTTTCTTCCTGGCATGCAGTAGAACTTTATTTTTTCCAAATTTTTTATGTCTTGACAAGCTGAGAGACTTTTCTAGTTGCACAGAGCAAGAATTTGTATCTGGGATACTGCATCTGAAAAGATTAATGTCTTTTAATTTAACATGAAGGAACAACTCAATTCTCCTGGGATTCACAGTTTTGCAGCAAATGGCATGGTAACCCTCATTTTTAAAAATTATGTCTTAAAGCAACTATACGACTTCACAATGCAATTTTAAATGATAGAGTGACTTCAAACATTAAGCACAACTCCAAGTGGTGTTAGCAGCAAATTTTAATAGGAGTCAAGTGGTTTCATTTCAGGATTTGCCCTACATTAATTCATCTAACTTTTCTACTTCAGTACAACTGGTAAAACTTCTGAGACCATGTAGTTCACAGCACTGGGTATTACTGGATAATCTGATGCAGTTAACATAATAAAAGCTAACAGCTTCCTAGAAAAGAGGGAGCAAAATGTCATCTATATTAACATGAAATACTACCAAATATAAGGATCTATTTAACTTCAGAGTCTCCATTTTATAATGTTAAAAAAATCTCCTTTCAATTCTATCAGGACAAAATGTCATGTATTTCCAGACATTCAGAGAGAATATCCTCATCCTCAAATATTAATCTTAGTGATAATAAACTGAGAAAACACTCTTCCTGGAATGCCCTGTCCACACTGGGTAGAGGAACAGGCTCTGGTAGGACAGACCAGCAAGTCAATATAGATGGTCAGACAGGAATCCCCAGCATGCGAGCAGGTAACTATGGCTTTGTACAGGGCAGAGCACAGGCCCATAAAACGTGTCACAAATGTAAGGCTGAAGGTGCAGAGTTCCCCTGTAAGGGTAGCAGAAAAAGATCCCTCTCCCCATTCTGCTGAGGGAATGGTTTTCTGGAATGTGAATTGAATGGCAGTGTGAGAAAAAGAAGGAAATATTTTGAAGCAATAAAACACCACTCCTGTCCACTGAAGAATGCTTCCTGCTGTGCAGTCTGTAATTATATTTAACACAGAGTTGAAATGCTGATGTCTTCTGCTGTGAGACCTTCTCAGAATTATGAATCTCAGATCTGATTATAGGGGATGAGGGCAGTTCAGCACGGGGGAGTGTTTGCTCCCAGATCCACCATTTCCCCTGCTTCACTCACCTCCTTATGATTTTTCTGTCCTGCATCACCTGAGAAGGCAGGAGAAAATGAAGGCTCTGTTTTTTGATTCTTTCTGATAACCCTAAAGAAGGATCTGCTATCATGATCTTTCCTTATGCAGCAGAGTCATACTGCTTGGAGATGTTTTTATCCCAGGCTATGGAAGTTATTCCAGCCTTCAGGGGCACAGTTCCAAATCTTTATTCCTTAATTTTGTGTGAAAATTAACCAAGCTGCTTTCTTGTCCTGTTGCCCCATAGACAAATGACTTCCTGTGTGAGAAAGATCTACTTATTTCAGAAGTTAGACAGCTTGCTTTATTAGTGCAGAGATGTGCTGTACAGGATCTTTCTTCCTGCTGTGCCTAATTTCTGAATCCAAGGGTATTATTAAGAAGGAGGAGTAAAAAAGATTAGGTGTGCTTTCATCTACATACCCAAATGGTACCAGTTCTCATTAGAGAGCAGCAAACATTTTTTAGAGAATTGCTCTTTATGGCTCCCCCCAAATCTTTGATCAAAGGTCTCAGAAATAAATTGATTCTGTGAACATCCATCTATTTGACGTGCAAATTGTGCACTTAAAAAAAAAAAAATTTAAGCCTTATACTTGTCATCTCAGTATAACACTTCATTCTTTCCTAATCCATTTGAAAGAGCCTTGAATCTGACACAATGCATTTGAATTTACTTAAATTCTACATTCAATTGGTGCAGTAGCATGGTAAGTTAATGACATTGCAATTAATGAAAAATACTTTACAGTTCCATTTCTCCAGAAATTAATTGGTGTCCAATTCTTAACTATATTTAATTAAATGACTGTACTCCTGTGCAGCTCTCTTATTTGTTCAAGAACATTTTCCTGTACATGACAAGGAATAAATTTTAAACTGTATTTTTAAATTGTGATTTATATTCCTCATATATCTCACTCATTCAGGCACCAGCATTCACTGTTAATTATGTCCAGGATCCAGCTCACTCACAAATTGTCCTACCTGAAACCCTCAAAAAGCTGAAATATCTGAGTGAAAAGCCAAATACATTCCAATACAGCAACCACTAGTTGCAAAAAGACAGACCTTTCCCCTCTGGCCATCTCTATAAGATCCAGAGAAGCACTTTGTACCTGGGTCTGTTCCCCAGGAATGGGTGTTAAACTTGATCAGGAGCATTTTGCATCAGCTGCAGGATCTGACTACCTCTAGCTCCTTCTCTCAAGAGAGGCAAAGAATGGGAAATTTCTTCCCAGTTTAAACACATAGTTCCTAGAAAGCAGCAAAACAAATGATACCTTTCTCTCTGCTCATGTTTTATCTTTCAATCAAAACACCACCTTTTTCAAGTATTTTAGAGCAATTTTCTAGGAGGAATTTTCCAGGGATTGTTTGTTTTTTTTTTTTTTTTTAAAAAAAAAAAAAAGCAGTAATAAATTGTGTCCTTGAAACTGGCCCCAAGAATGAGAAAAAGTGAGTTCCAGCAAAGCTCCCACCCAGTTTTCTTTTAAATACAGATCTTAATATAGTCGAGCATGTATCAGACCATTTTAAGATATAAACTAACTATAGTAAAACTGTAATAAAAGATGCATGATCCAAACGCTGCCATAATCAATTCAATACCGGAGAGCTACGTCTGAGTCTAAGCATAGCTGATAAGCTCATAAAGACATCCATCTGAGGTTAAAAACATTTACATTTGAAGGCCACATTTGAAAAGCTCTTTAATTGGTTTGTGGAGATTGTTTTTTGACCTTTATCTTGAAATTTTGGAGAATCATGGTACTTACATCAGAGATTATGACAGAAAATAGTCTCGGGTTGTTAATAATGGATCATGAATACATTATGTTCGTATTGATTATCTCATTCAATTAGATGCATTCACTCTGTTAATTTTTGTTTCTTCAAGCTTCTGCTTCAGGAAATCATTCTCAAGAGAAATTAAATGGGAAAAGTTTGTAGTCTAAGATCTGATTATCCTGAAGAAAGACTAGCAAAGCTGGCACTTGGAAGTGTTAAGAACATTATCGCTATTACCATGGGATTAGTGTCTTTCAACTAAAGAAATCCTCGCAGTGAAACAAAAAGTGAAGGCTATCAAAAAAACCTTACAAAAAAACAGAAAATCGAGCTAAATGACTGACAGCTAATTTTTATTGTAGAGTGTTGCTGCAAATATCCCTAGACAGAAGAGCACTTAACCAGATCAAAATGTTGTGGCTAGCTATTATTTTGTCAAGAAGATACAAAATTCAGAAGAAATAACATATATGGACCGTGCTACCTTTATCATTTGCTGAAATTCCATTACTGAAATTTGACAGCCTAAAAAAGCCAGATAATAAAGAATACTGTATATTGCATACTAATATAGTACAAAATACATGCCATACAGGACTTTTTTAAGGCTGCTGAAGTACATAGATCTCTCTCATTGTCTCTGCGTTTCATTCCCTGTCTATGGGTGAAAGTATAATCACAGTTATATTTGTAATGCTGTGTATCCATCTAAACAATCTGATGATTATGACATATTATGTGAAAAGAATCTTGTCTGTGCGTGCAAAACCAGAGCAGTGATTTTGGAGATTGCTCCTGAAATTTCAGTGTAATGTAAACCCCACATCAGTCTGACATTTGTGCTAAAAGTGGAGAGTGAAGGGCGAGGGCTGTCTAGTATTGTAGAATCAGAAAGCAAAGCTGTGTAGATGTCAAATGTCCTGTCTGCAACCAAATTCTACACCTGTGGGCAAAACTACTTCAGCTTTGAATTCTAAATATGCACAGTGAAGTACTCATTCACAAACAGAAAATGCAGAGCTGCTTGCTAAAATTATCCAGTAATTGCAAGTAGTACATTTGGGAAGAAATCTATTTTTTTCCATGAAACGAAGCAAATAAAAGTCATTGAAGAAAGTTATCTGCTATCAATTATTCAGTGAGCTGGACTGTTGTAGGGATATGTTAGTATCAGGTTTTCAGAGAAAACAGCTCTGCACAGTTCATCGTATTGCAGAACACTTACACTTGCTTGAGTTAAACAGGGGAGATACTGCACTCTGTTCAAGTAATGTTTTAGAGAAGATGATAAAGGAATACTTCCTTTGGGTGATTTTGAATGCTTGGTTATGATTCTGATTGAGACCTACTTTAATTGCAGTAACAGAATTCCTCCCTATCTTTGTCTTTTTTGGTAGAGGGGTACTGAATTGTGCATAATGGCTCTAGACACATAATCGGGGCCATACAGTTCACATGACAAACCACAAACAGCTCAGCATTGTGCTGTCTCCTGGAAGCTATTAACCAGCGATCTAGATGGACAGTCTTTTATGAGAATTCACCTAAAACCAGATATCTCTAAGGGTACTTTAAAATAATCATGTAATTCTGTTTTTATTTCTCTGAACAGTAAAAAATTGCTTGAGTTTGATTCTGCTTCTTGAATGAAAATTACAGGGCATTTAGGACACACTAAGAAAATTGTTACTTAAAATGTTGTGTGAAGAAGACTTTGATGTACTGGATTTTTCTGAACATTTAGATAAATGTTATATTTAGAACAAAAAATACCCAGGCAAAAGTCACTGACCTCTCAAAGTAAAACATATTGTTAAAAATACTGCAACGTCCTTCCTAGCAAAGCAAGTGACCCAAGGCGAATTTTTTCCAGAGCCTGTATTCTTGGAGATCTTTGCTTATCAGGGCAGAAAGATAACCAGTGGTGGCTTTGAGCTACTGCTGACTGATTTAATCACAATGATCTGTACTATAACTGGAGTGGAATACTACAAACCAGAGTGCAAATGCAGAACAAAAATTTTCTTCGATCCCCTCTGTGTTATTTCATTCTTCTAGAGGAGGAAGCAAGCCCATACTCAATCTCGTTCCTTAGCTTACTACATGGTTACAATGAACAGTCATTATTAAGGACATGTCCTGTCAAGGTCTAATCCATTAACCTCTTGTAGATGCTTTTGTAGTGTGGGAAAAGATTCTCTAATATCGGGAAAGGCTGCAAAAGTGAGACCACAGCATCATGGTAGTGGAATTTTCTGGTTTTGCAGCAAACTGAAGGCTTCTAAGATTTGTATGATCCTTAATGGTTTCCTACTTGTCTAAAGCCTGCTTTCTAGGCTAAAGTAATGAAATATAAGATCTCTCCATACCAGTAGAGCACAATTTTCAGAAGACACAGGTGCTCTGTGCATAGACTGGGACATCACTGTACCAGGTGCTCTACAGACAGGGAACAAAAAGAAAAATCCATGTTCCGAATCTGTCTAGTACAGTAACTGAAAGAATAATGCTCATGGCTCTTACCCTAATCTAGATAGGAACTGTCATGAAGTAAGATTTAGAAGTAAGGAAAATTTATTAAAAAAATGTAGTGGTATGGGACAAAGACTTCACTTCCCATTACAGATCTGCCTGTGTGGAAACCTTGAAGCCTGTGCCCCCTAGAAAGGGAGTTTACTTTTATATTTATACTTTTATATATATATGTGTGTATGTATAAATATTCAGTCAAGTTTATGTGATTTATATCAATTCTTTAAGTCTTTCTATTTCTGGGCTTGTTTTTCCCTGTTTGTCTGACTTCTCCTTACCATGTTGTTTATTTCCTGACTGTTCTTAAGAATGCCAAAAAAAAATGTCCTGAAAATTTTTTAGCATGGTACAAAATCCAGTGAATCAGTCACCTATACTTCTCTGGTCATGCTTCCTGACAGTCTTTGTGTCTTCAGACCCCTCCTGGACTTCCAACCGCTTTAAAAACTGCCTGTTGAACTCCAGAAAGCCAAGAACAGATTACTTTTCCCTAAACTGACTTCCTGATGCTCCCCACATGGTGCTTCTACAGCACCATGAAATCAACACCTAGAAATACAACACCTAGAAATCAAAGTGGGTTCTAATTCTTACTGTGATGCTACCAGAGGAGATGAACAGACATTTTAATGTTAGACTGACCTCTCTCCAGTGGCTCATACCTGCCCAGATGGGTATCCATATTTAATTAGTCTTTTCTTGGTTCTTCAACAGGGTTTGTCTAAGCTATAAGCTTTGTGGCTCAGTCACAAAATAAGAAATATTTATGTATTCCACTTTGTCCCAGTAAACATCACAGCCTAGTCTATCAAAAAATGTAACTACAATCCCTGCCTCACAAGAAGGCACCTCTCCATGTACGTCCAATTTTCATGCATAGACTGAGTGATCTGCACAGAGGAACTGTAAGAATTTATTGCTCATCATCAGATGCTTTTAAACTTCATGGGAACATTTTTGTTCACATAAAGTTGTTATTGCCTGCTACCACTGCTTTATAGTTGGCTTATTTACATTATAGCTACCAATATGTTGGGTTGGGGGGATTTTTTGTGTATGAACACTTGGTATACAAGAAAGAAAAGCCATGTTTTATTTATGGATCTGCTAGTATACAGATAATTAGGAAGTACTGTGCTCACTAAAATTAAATTATAGAATTTGACTAAAATATATACCATCATTTGAAACAAATTAATTCATTCTCTGCCTGTCTTTGATTTGAATGTATTCAATTGCAATTTCTGTATATAAACCTTTCTCATGTTTTATACATTCTGCAAATTCTTATTATTTTTTAACATAGGCATCCATTGTTCAAAGGATTTCTATGCTTCCTAATTCTTCCGGAATAATTATATTGTCTGCTAGAGAAATAAAGTGACAGTTTTGAATTTGAAGCTAGTGGAGTTTCTCAAATAATCTCTGTGCTGTGTTCTGAATATATATACACACACCTGCTGGCAACATTTATCATACCTAGCCAAAATGACAGGCGTGGTGCATAACAGTCTATGGGATGGGCAAGGATGGTGGAGAGACTTTCTTGACAGTTGTCATCAAGGCAGCTATCATTAGGACTTGGCTTTTGCTATGTTAATAACACACATGAGAATCACACCACAGCCAAGCCCAAATAAGAGCCTGGTATTTGGGAAAATTAAAAGAGTAATTGGAAGATGAGCTGAATCTTGATGATCACTGATTTTTATCAATTGAATGGTGCCTCCTGGAGCAGGTTACATGAAGTTAGAGCTCAGACTTTTCTATGACAGCTCATTATAGCCTTTACTCAAGGAAACAACCAATCTACCTGAGCTAGAAGGTTGTGGTTATACCCCTAATTATGCCGCTCATGTAACAGGTCATGAACTACATAGAGCATGGTTTGGTTTGGGACCTATGGTATAGTGGTTCTACAAAGTGTTTTAAAACTGGAGGTGAAAAATCAGTAAATAAGTCAAGAATGTGCAGATAATACTATGAAGAAATAAGAGAGAAATTATAACACATAAGATCTAGATGCAGTTAGACGAATTACTGTATCTACTTACAAGTGAGGAAAAAAGTGGGGTTTTTTCTTCTGTTGGGTATAGTGGGCATAAATGTTTTGTATAGTTGCATGAACATCTTTTCTCCATCTTCTTTATCTTATGATCTGGATTTAACTTTGACAAATGCTTAGATAAACACATTTTAATCATGCTCATTCATCAGTTTGCTTTCCTTCTTCTGTTTATGGAACAGAAAGTGCAGCTTGATTCCCACAGTAAACCAAACAGGGAATTTACATTGATTTATTTGGCTCTTCCAACAGCAGAAATAAAATTAGCATTCCTCAGGGATACATATTTAAGTATAATACATATAAAATCACAGAATCATAAGGTATGATCTGGTCCAATAAAAATCTGATATAACAACTTTTATTAATGATTCAATATAGTTTGTGTTATGACTACATATTTTAGTGAAAGATAAATTTATTTTAATGTCCTGTACCTATTTCACCTAAGGCTTTGGGGAGACTGATACCACTGTTCGTACCTTATTAAGGTATGATTTTCACTAACATTGCATCTTTCAACAGTTAATATAGTCATTACAGGGCTGGCTGTATTCTGGAACAGGCAATCTGCATGAAATATATTCCCAGTTAGGTCAAATGCGCATTACCCCATGGAGTGTTGGAAACAGAACGTCCCTTCAAATCACTTTTTTTGTGTTTGTGACAATGTGAATACAAGAGAAAATCTGGAGCATAAGGCACCATCAATGACACCATCTATGGGAGAATACTTTGGATATTCATAGAATAAGTTTGTGTTGGAAGGGACCTTTAAAGGTCATCTAGTCCAACCACCCCAACAATGAGCAGGGACATCTTCAACTAGATGTATTTTCTTTTAAGCTAGATGTGTTTTATTTTAAACACAAGAAATACTCTCTGCTTCCAGGGATGAGGTACCATCTCAGATGAAACTCATCTGCCTGGTCAGCACTTCAGAGTGGCTGGCTGTAGCTTTTAGAGCTGGAGGCTAAATCCCTTTCAAATGAGGCCATTGGTTTTATTGCAGGAGGTTTTAAAAGGGAAGGCATGTCAGGAATAACAACAAGTAATCACCTACTGAATATTTATAATCTCAGTACCTACTGTCCTTTTTGCTGTGGACTCTTCTCCAAAGGATGCTTTATTGGCTCGTAACCACAGGCAAAACCTACCATATGGAGAGGGCAGTGACATTATGTAATAAAGGCAACAAAGGTCTTTAGAAAGACCTGATATTATGCTCTAAAACTGTAATTGCTATAAATAACATCATTTAAATTCTCTATTTACTCTCTTTCAGTGTTGTCCACACAATATTTATGTGCCATATTTCCACACAGTATACCAGTCAAAAGGGAATTGTGCTTAACTGCTTGCAGAACAAACTCATTTAGGGACACCAGGAAAAAAAAAATAATCAATTTTTCTGCAGAAAAATCTATTTTTCTGCTTTGACTATCAGCCATAAAAATAGCAGTACAGTAGTCAGAGCCTTACCTGGTAGTTTGACCAAATTCACGAGTAAAGCAAAAGAGATAAAGAAGACAGAAAGGTTAAGTAGGCTGAGAAAGCTCCTACCATGTGGTCAGTTTGCCAAGGAGAATCACAAGGCAGAATATAAAACAATGAACTAGGCTCTCACTTGGTGCATTTGGTATTGGTCCCTGGGCTTCAGTGCTACACTGGCTTGCAGCCACTGAAGACCTGGCTCAGAATTTTTATTTTCTTATATGTGTAATCTATGCACACACTGTGCTAAAAAGGATCCTTTTGTGGCAGCTAAAATCAGGTTGGCACAGTTAGACAGCTGTAAAGGTGGACACTAGGAGTCCGCTTGGCCATCCAGATATTACAAACTCTTGCTCTGAGCTGCTCAACATCCCATCGCAGGTTTGAAGTTAAAGCTATTCACTCACTATAGCACAATCTCGTGAGGGTGCTGGGGATGGAATTTGCTAAACAAATTAAACTGTATACTGGTTTCTGCTTTTCTACTCCTAGAGTCATAACTTTATTTTAAGAACCTCCCAACACATCTTCAGTCACAGAAACAGCTTTATCCACCCAGCCATGGGGTTTGGTTTAGTGATCTGTGTCTCTTGGCAATAATTCAGCTGCCAGCACAGAGCTGAACCAAAAGGGGCCATTAAAACACCTGGAACGGATTTCAGGAAAAGCACAGTGAGAATGAGAGTTGTGTCTCCCCTTGCCTCACCTTCTTTCACTGCCAGCTTGTACCATCTCTTCTAGAACACTGTAACAGTTGAAGGCAACATGTTACTGCTTGGCACTTCTGGTTTTATATTAAAAAGTGTTTCAGTTGCAGCAAAAGAGTAAACTTGATGGCAGATTTCAATGGGAATTGCTCTTGGCTCCATTACAGCAAGATTTTATGTGCATAACTTTAAACACATGCATCATTCAGTTGATTTCAGTAGGACTCCTAAAGCTTAAGTACCTTGTTGAATCAGAGCATTTATGCATCAGTGGCTACAGACTCAAGTACTGATATTCAAATATCATCTGTGGTGAGTCGCTGGCTTTCAGATGTCAGGACCTCCCCCACTGGTAAATGCATCCCACTCTTTACTGAGTTTTCAGTCCTACCATGCTGCTACTAAACTCCCTCTAGAAATTTCTCCAGGCTTCAGCAAAAAACTTGTCCTGCAGAATAACATACATCTTGTATTCACAGGGAATGAAATCTAGAATAGTCACTTAAGGGGCAGCCCAAATCCCCCACTCTGGTTTTGTCTAGTAAGTGAGGGAGAGAGGTGCTCTGGGTTTGAGGACCAGCCTTTAAATGCATAAACAATGGTCTAAGCTTTGCACCAAGTTTGCAGCCAAGTCAAGTAAATAATCTCCTGAAACATCCTCCCATTGCAAACTCTGGTTTTAGCTTCAGTTCTACTATGTGCAAAAGGCAAAGCTTACGGTTGTCTTTTTGCACTGTTAATTCTCAGCTGTATGAACAAAGGTGGTAACAGCAGAGGATTAAAAGGCTGATTTATAAACCAGTCAATTATTAGTTCTATGTTACACAGCAAAGTCAGGACATGCAAATCAAAGCTGTTTGTTAAGAATCTACAGGAAGGATTTAAAATATAGTGGTACTATTTCAAATCCATTTTTGGATATGTTAATACTTTATTAGGGATGTAAATTTATATTAGGCTGTGCAAACCTTTTTTTCAGGTTATGCAAATTCAATTTAAGATATGTTAATTTGGTTCCTGACATAGATCAGTAGAACATCTTAACCAATTCTAATGTTAAAAATAATAATTTTAAAACTTCATGGTTACATGTAGGGCTAGATTTTACAACACAAAGATAAAGATTATATAATTGAGACTCTGACCTAGGTCCAGATTTGTAAAACAAGCATATTTAGCTGTGAGAGAATACATTTGACACTAAGCCATTCTGTTTCAGTCATAAAAGTGGTTATTCTCTATATTTTGCTTCTACTGTCATATCTTTGGTGGATACTTTTGAAACTGTTACTTGTACAACCTTTATATACCGAGGTTTAATAAAGTTCTTAATTCCCCATTTTCTCCATCTTCCTCCTTGTTAAGACCTGGCTGTAAAACAGATTTTGATCTCATGCTACACAAACTGTCTGGTAACAACAGTGTAAAACTCTGGGGGAAGAATATACCCAGATGAAGGTTCATGCCATTACTCTAGCAGAGTGTTTCTAAAGGTGTCAGGCATTCACAGCTGTGAAACTAAAACATTAAAGGTTTTACTGCACTGAACCTTTACCTTTGTATATCTAAGAATTATCCCAGTTAGCAGATTTAGTACTTCCTCTAGACCTATTGAATCTCAGGCCAACTTTAATTTTATTCTCTTTTCAGCACTGGGAATGCTAAACCTAATGCTGACCAAATATCCCCCTTCTCCTACTCCCCTCCAAAGTGAGTATCTTAAAAGTTAGGGACTTTTGGATTCTTTCTATGTCTCATTTTGTTTTCAGTGTGGTGAGGTCTTCAGTCATATTTTCCACTTTTTCTCTTTATTGTTAGAATGGTTACTTGTTTACCCCCCAAAGAGCAGAGAGGTGGCTACTCACTGAAATTTGCACTGAAGTTTTAAGAATTGTAAAGTAAGTTAAGTGAATAAAGTAGTAAAGTAAGATTAAAGATATGTTAATGACCTATCAAGTCATTTAAGAAAAGACACAGTCACACTTTGTGACAGAAATAACTCTCACAGTATCAAAGACCCAAATACCCTGAATTTTGGGAAAGTTCATATTTGAACTTAAAGTTTTTCCCTGGAGCCAGTCCTCTACTTTTCCAATTTAAGTTATAAAATCATCTTAGATGAGATACAATCATAAGAAAAATATGATGCAATTCAGTCTTACATTCAAATCACTTATCACATTACAGTGACGGAAGTAAAAATCAGGGACTAAAGGGTCACATTCATTTGATATTCCAACCATGCAACAATATACAGGGATTTTCCCCATGGATGGAAGTATCTAAACAAAGGTGTTTCCTCAGAACTTAATGTGTTCCTAATTACAACTAGATGCAAGAAATGCCCCAATATGCACAGTAATTAAATCCTACTTTTCAGTCTCCGGAAGGTTTTATCTTCATTTTGATTCTGACTTTGATCTAACATGTTGGTTTTCAGTTCATTTGGGATTTCTTCTCCCAACTCTATGCTGTTATTCTGAAAATGCTAGCCTTTGTGAGAATTATAGATATTTTTTCAGCTATTCAGTCACAGGAAAAGTTACTGGAGTATCTGAGAAGGAGAAAGCAAAAGCCTCCAGGACTCCTCAAGTTGTCACCATCCTCTGAGGAGCCACAAGTCACAACCTACAGCAAAAGAAGTGCTTGTCAGAAAAGGTGGGGGATCATTAATTCTGGATAGTTGCTAAAGAGGTAATGATTTATTCATGTGAAGCTCTTCTGAGAATTCAGTGTACCCAAATGGCAAAGGTACTTGTCAAGCTTGCTATCCAGGGGATAAAGACTGCTGTCAACTCTTTGTAGGAGAGCTTTGGTTACAGTAAGCTGGCACTGCTCTGACCTCAAGGGAGCTATTTTATTTAATGAGCAGAGAAGCCGCTTTCCTCATTTCCAGCTAAGGTTGAAAAAAAGCCTGTACATGTTTCAACTGATCATTTTCCCATTTGTCACGAAATCCCAAGCCATAATTCCTAGCCGTAACCACACACAGCCGTTTAAGTGATCGCTCTCTCCCTTGTAATTCAGCAGAGGAGCCAGCTGCGATACTGCCATTCCCCTTCCCAGGGCTTCGGCCAGGGACCAGCCATCACCAGCCTTTACTGTCACTCTCCCTTTACTATCACTCTCCTAATGCAAAGCAGCACCACAACTGCTTACATTGGCAGCCTTCACATCAATTTAGCTGCTCTCTTTCAGGATAAGCTACTTTAATTTTGTTGCCAGAGAGGGGGGAAAAAGCTACTAATATGATAGAACAGTCATTGGATTTGACTTGATTTAAGAATTTGATCTCTTCCACATCACTTTCCCATTCAATTCTTAACAATCTGGGTTTGAACAGCAATTTAGCATCTGATAATAAACAAGCTTGTTCATGCTCATCAGCCAAGTGACTGCCATAGAGGGTTAGTAGGACAGTATTTATTAAACCAGTTGCATGTGACTGTTATGATGATGGCTGCAATGGAGGGAATCAGCATTTGATCTTTCAGAGTTTGCCCCAGGGTCAGAGCAAGGCACTGATTTTTCCTCAAAGCTGATTTGTTCCAGACAAGAGAGGAAGGTGTCTTCTTTGACAACAAAAGTACACTCTAAGTGGTTGGGGAAAAAAACCAGAATAGTGTCACCAAGTGATATTCCTTACTACTGAAATGATGGAACTTAAGTGTAAAAAAAAAAAGGTCAAAAGGGAGGATGAAAATTTGCTCTAAGAATATGTGTGCATATGTGGATATACACAGGTGAAAATGCACAAGAACAATGTTCATTTTTGTTCAGTTCCACTAGAAATTCTTATCATTTTGCTAATCTAACTTTGTGAGCAAAGCCTGTGACAGAGTGGAAAGCAGGGTCTTTGACTTGAGTTTGAAATCAATTACAAATCATTTTTAAAGCAATACATTTGAATTAGGTTTTCTAGTCAGTTAATTTTTCACATTTGTTCGCCTTCACTGCGTCTTTAGCTCAGGCTAGCTCATTTTCACACTCTCCTGCAGACAACCCATCAGCACAGAAGCCAAAATGAATATGACAATCTTATAATAAGCAGATGTAATATAAAACTAATGAATGTGTCTCCACAATAAACTGATTACAACATCAGAGAAAATACTGAGAGATAAGGGGTCCCTGACAATGCATGTGGGAAAGAAAATACTTGTTGCACCTGGAGCATTTCAAGATGGGGAATCTGCTCCATCCTCCTCAAAACTCATTTTCTGTAGTGGAGTGCTCACAGAGAAATATTAAAAGTGAAAAAAGTTTCTGAAGATTAAAAAGCACTGTTTTAACTTCATTTAAAATAAAGGGGCTGTGGGCTGCTTCTGCCCTAGAAGAAAATATCTTTCATGATTTAGACTTAAAGTTTCTGGAACTCTAAATTTGAAACAGCACATTTAAAGGCAGGTGGGTGGATGGGTGTGGAGGTGGGAAAGTGAAAAGACAAAGGGAAGAGAGCAGGGGAGAGCTCTTGGGAATCTGTTCACGGAGAGCTCTCAAAAATTTTTGAAGTTGAGGAGATATTATGTTAATATAAGTTCTAATTGCTAGGCAATAAACAACACCCACCTGCTGACTAAATGTCAGGACCAAACTTATCTCTAAATCTGCTTTGAAACAATGTCAGTCAGCGCTATTATCACAAACAGATTGAACCCTTTATTTTAGTGTTTAAATAAAAATAATCCAGGATTTTTAATTACCCGAAGTTAGAGACCTCAGGTATTAAAAAAATCTAAACAAAACCCCAACCAATCTGGTAGTAGGAGGCAAGAGCTGCAGTTAGTTGTGACTGTTTGTGAGCCAATTATTAAATAAAAAAATGCTTAACTGAATCCACGTGCTGGTAATGGATGCACAGCAGTGCAGAGAGCGGGTGAGACCAGGAGCATGCACAGCAGTGGGTGATAACATGGTGAAGTCTCCCCTGAGCAGCATTTCCCAGGCAGAAAGCAGGAGGGGAGGAAGCAAGGTGCTGCCAGCAGCCCAGGCACCCTCTGCGTGGGAAGGAGTTTGCATTTCCATCCACAGGCAGGAAAGTCCCCGCAGATGCCTGTTGTGTGTGCCAACGGGAGGTTTTGACCATGCAGAAACTACCTACACATTTTGTGCAGCTCAGCATTGGATGAAGTCTTGAGGATCTGGCAACTGCTAATATCGCTAATGCTGATATGCTAAACAAAATCACACATTAATGACAATATTTGGAAGGAATGGTTATTCCTATATTAGTAATGCATCTGTAAGCAGGACAGTCTCTACACACAAGAATATACCTCTAACCAAAACACTCACAGTAACTTTGGAAAACTAAAAGAAAAAACCAAGCTCAAAAAACAACCAGCCAACAACTGTGGACAAACCCCTCCTGATATATTCAACCTTTGCCTTCCCTTGACAAAGTGGCCTACAATGGGTAGGCTTCTACTCACATGCTCCATATACATTATGGACTCTAAGCCAGGAAATAGTAAATCACAACCAAGACAGGGAAGCAATTCTGAACAGAAAAAAGGTAAAGCAAACTCCATTTCAAATAAATGAGATTACTTCAGCTTCACCTTTTCATTGCATTTGTGCCATGAAACAAAAAGAATTAAAAGAAAAATCTTCAGAGTTAACAAAATGCATTGGCATTTTGAAATTCAGTGTTTGGTGAACTGATGTCTGATCCCTAACCTCATCTTTGCTTGTGGGGTTGTCAGCTCTCTGTAAGATGCAGAAAAACAGGCCCCCTTTGCTCTAATATCAGATCTTGGACAGCAAGATGAAAGGAATCTTGAACCTTCTGCTTGCTTAGAGTAAAGCAAATGGATAAGCAGATCAACAGAAAATTAAAACTCCATCTAATTTTAATATTCAGTAAAATGCTATGGAGTTTTAACTCAGTCCATTATTGAGTTGGAAGGGCAATGTTTAATCCTGAATATTAGTTTTGGCTGCCAAGTTTCTCTGTATTCAGAAAGAGGAGTTTGTGCCTTTATTTAAAGAATCCTCTTTCTATGCAAATGCAACTCCTCAAAGAGGAAAAGGCACAGGGAACACAAGATGATTTAAAACAGGCTATTCAATATTTTCTTAAAAAAGAGCAATCACAGTTGTTTAAATAAGATTCTCAAAGTTATTTAAAGTTCATGGGACTTATGTACCCAAGTGCATCAAACCTCTGATAATCTGAATCAAAATACGACACTGAACTTTCCTCTACCTTCACTGAATGTGAATGAGAACCTGAACTAATACCTACATCATAAAGCCACATGGCCAGTCACTGTCAGGAAATAACAACTTCAGTTTACAAGATCCATCAGTGTTGTTGTGCAGCTGAGTCACACCTGACTGGAGGATAAACAGAATTATGATTTAGCAGACAGGATTAGGAGCTATAGGCTTTTCATGGAGTAAAAGGATGACCCAGCAGCGACAAAGCCATCTTTGGACTTGGGAAAAGTGAATTCATCTTTCTGTTCTACTCCAGCCCTCTTGCACAATCTTGGGAAAGACACCAAGGGTTCTCCTTCCTCTTAGGAGTGTTATGAAAATAAATACATTATAAACTCAGAAGCACTCTAGTACCACTGCAGAGGGGACCAGAAAAGTATGTAAGTTTTTGCCATTATGGAAGGGAGCTTGGAAAGCTATTTCATATTTAATTCTCAATGTGGACAACATTTCACAGCAAGAATACATTTATGCAAGTTTTCTTAACCAATTTTGGGAGTGAATTAAGTGAAACCTGTGTGCAGGATGACAGTATCCTTGCAGGAAGCTAATGTGAAATAGTTACTTTGCTCTAAATTCATGTTCTGTCTTGCTGTGCAATAGCTTTCCTGTGTAGATAAACCATAAAAGAGAAAGAAATGGGCAATATCTATTCAGTAATTTTAGTAATAACCAGTTTAGCCATTATCCATCATTGAATTGGGAGTTACCTTTAAAAGCTTTTATCCTATTAGGATAAACAAAAAAGAATTAGATGGTAAAAAAATTCACCACAAAAGGCAATCAATTGACAAATGGAGGGAAAACACATTTTAAAATAATATATTTGAGAAGGATCATGAAAATGTACACTTCTGTCTCATTGTGGACAGCAAAGTGTAATTTATTGGGCTCCCACAGGACATTTAAGTACCATCTAGCAAAAGGGCTAAAATGGAGTTTGTGGAGAGAAGTAGGTAGCCAAAGAAAGCAGATGCTAAACTGAGATCTGGAATATTCTGAGCCACTAATCTAATAGAGAAAGAACTATAACTTGTGGAAAATCATACAGCTGAAGCAGGAACAATTGAAAAGCAATGACAATTATATGCTCCCGGAGCAGCAGAAGGTAAAAGTACAAAAGTAGTTGTGAAGCTATAACCTAGTAATAGTAAAGGTTGTTAGAAACAGCATGGTTATTTCCTTCAACTTCAGTCCCAGCTGAAGTTAGTTTTCTATTTATAAAAGATACTTGGTTTGTTATAATGAAACATTTCTTGTGTTTATAGATCTCTTAGAGGAAGCTGAAGAGTTTGGGTTTCTATGAGAAATATATATAACCTTGGAGTCTTCAAGAAAACTATCTTTATATTATACTTTATTTTATACTTTATATCAAGAATGATTTTATGCACTTAAAACCACTAAGTGCCTAAAGATGCAGAGATTTCCTGATTGCTCCCACTGATTTCAAGACACTAGGCACTTATCAGAAGTGTTGACTACCTCATTGCTTGTATAAATTTGGCCCAACTTTAAGACACAAAAGACTCTTCTTATGCTGAAAATAATTCTCACCCAAAGAATTTGCTGGTTTTCTCAGCGTATAGGGGGAAGATCCCTCACCTCTTGTGCCACTCTGGTTCTAAAAGAGGCAGGAGCACATGACAAAAGGAATATTGCTGGAGTGTCTATCAGATAACCCTGGAGCTGCTAATTCCAGCTGCACAGTGGAGCTTAAGAGCTGGCAGGGAGCATCTTTGACTTTCTAAAGTGGAATATGTGTTTTCACACACACAGCAATGCAGTTACTCCTGCAAGCACAGCCCCAAGAGCTATGAACTTCCACTCTTTATCAAGTTAGATATACCCAAAATATTAAAGATTTTAAATCGGAGAACTTTATTTGGGTGCATATAGGCTTGTCCCTTACTATTGATAAGTACCTGCCCTACTGCTTGGCTAGTAGTGCATGCTGTGATGCAGGGGGCTGACCAAGAGCTAATTATAGATCAGAACACTCTGCCTCTGTAGTCCGTTCCTGCTTCAGTCTATCTAATAACTTTTTTTATTTATGCCATATGTGATGAACAGGTCATGAATAGTTCCCAGAGTTTGCATAGCAATCCCAGTTCACCTTCTGGAGGCAATGAAGAATGGCAAGTATTGGAAAAACACAGTGAGTTGATGACTTACCTTGTTTGTGGTAAAGGTACTGGGGAGCTACTGTGAGGATCTCATTGAACAAATCAGTGCAGAAGCCCCAAAGCACTTAAGGTTTACAGATCTGAGCTTAAGCTAGCAGTACTCCCTGCTTCTCAAAGTGAGTATGAATCCTGGGATGAGGACCAAATCCTCTTAGATTTGCTTGGGATGCTTCCTGTTAACAGACTAATGGGTCCATGGTTACAAAATTGGGGAGCTGCTTTGTGATATTTCTAAGAGTACTTCCCAAATTAGGCATCTGAGACTGTTAGAAATATTCCCTTACATCACCCTTCCTCACCTCACACTTGTGCTTGCAAGCAGCCGGCTACAATCTGGCCCCTAAATATACTGTTACCCCCCAGGTGGTCTTAAGGGCTGGATCTGAAGAACAGCTTGAAATGTCACTTCTCAGCCTGTAAACTTCCTGTGATTAAACAGAAGATTTCTTGTTCATGTGCTGTTACTCTGGCACCTTCCACAATCACTAACTGCAAATTGGAAGACTAAAGTGAATGGAAGAACAGAAGAGTCAGTGTTACATCCATCTGCATCGGGGCAGTCAGTCAGCAGAGGGGTGGTAGCTCCTCTTGCTCTCCTTGTTCTCTGTGCTGCACTGCTAGGACATCTCAACTGTTCCCACCTAAGCTGTGCAGAGATGAACAGATGGTAGTGTCACATCACATCCAGCTCAGGAGCTAGCACTTCTCCAAACATGAATCTTTTTCCTTTTTAAATTGTTTATTAATGTTTTCTCATCTTCCCTCAATTGCACAGGTTCATTTACTAGCCTTCCCACAGATACATCAGCAGACTGAAGGAAAGTTTTCTGACACTTGAATCAGTTGCCTTACTACCTAATTGTCATGTCCTCTGCATGGTGATGACTTCAAAGTCATACTGAGAGCAGTGCGATGATCTATGGCAGAGAGGCATGCAAACAGTTTACAGTCTTAGTTTCTTGGGTGAATAAAGCAAGTGTCCCATGTACAAATCAGTTTGCAAGACAATATTTGCAAGTGAGTTGCACTGAGTCCTGTCTTGGAGATCTAATCCTCCCTGCTTCGGGGTTTTCTTTAAATCCTTTCTTTAAAATCTTGCTTCTGTTTTACATTAATTGAAAAGATGAGGACTGGTGTCCTTAGAGTATGCCTGATATTTATTAAATTCATTAAATAATGAGCAGGAAGGTACCAAAATGTCTAGCCAATGTATCTGTTCTGTTTGCATCATCTGCTATTTCAATGTCATAAAATAATAACAGTGGAGTCATTGAGGCATGTTTCAGCAATTGCTCTTTGGAACTCACATTTGCAAGCTGCTATGGAGGCACACAGCCTACTTAAGCTTAAAATAGGATGACACATTTCTATGACTAAGAATAGTATCATCAATCATAATAGCAAGCATTAAAATACAAGGATTCTTAGTCCTCACAGTCCAGGTCATTGGATACTCCCTGAACGGGCAAAGGATTGTTTGTTGGGGTTTTTTTTTTTTGCCATTATTGCACACTCAAAATTCTGGCTACTGCACCAAGCTGTAGTTTCTGGCTTCCATTAGACATAACTAGTCTTGGTGTTTATGCCATAATAATGCAAAGTGTATCTTTATGCCAATTCTCATTGCCAGCTCATTTTTACTTTATTTTCAGCTACTCTGTGAAAAAGAGATTAAGATATTTTGTAATAAGAGAGCAGGATTTCAGAATATGAAGCTCCTGTACAGCCTAGCTTCAAAACAACCTCCCACCACAGCACACCAGCAAGGATCCCTCAGAGACTCAGTCTGGGAACGTGGAGGGGGGAAATATAGCATAGAGGGCAGCTGGAACCATACAAGCTTGTAAGAATAAGTAAATTGAGATATATTTCATACCCAATAAGTAGTTAGAAACTTAGGCTTTTCTGGTCCCAGTTAAACCAGAAGTCTGAAGTGACTCTACCAGTTTAACAATGGCACCCTTTCAACCAGTGAACTCAGGAACTCAGAAGAAACAAAAGGAGGTTTTCCAAAGCTATATGAGCTGATACAGAAGAACTGTTTTATACACCTTTCACACTCACATTTCCAAATTCTGATAGTTGTGACCAGGAATCCCTAAGACTGAACATTTCTCTTCCACTAACATTTTCTGGAAGTATTAAGCACTTGCATTTCTAAGCTGATGCCTATTTTTTCTTATTATCATTAATTATGGCTTGGCATGGAGCTTATGTTAATTTTGTTGATTGCAGATTTTTTCATTTACAGCTTATCTAACTGTACTTGCATCATGGTGATTACGGGTTGGAAAAGGGCCCTGACTGCTCTCCCACTGGCTGAAGCTGTCCTGCAGGCAGGTACTCTCTGTGATTTGTCTCTGAGGATGCTGCTGGGGTACACAGTTGCTTCCTCCCTGCCCATGCGCCCCACATCCACCCAAAGGCCACTTCTGGTCCATATTATCTTTTATGCACTATGGCACTTTACTCTCAAAGTTCAAAAAAATAAAATAGTGATAATAAGTGAAAGACAGTAGATAAATAAGTGAAATTAAAATACTGAAAAAAATATCTCAGCATGCTTTGTTTAACTTACCTCCCTTTTCTCCATTAAACACCAACACCACAAAAAAAACCCCTCAGTTCTTCAATATGCCCATTTAAATGATCTATTTTGTGTTTTAGTTTCTTCCCTATATTTCTTGCTATCTCAACATTATTTCCAGACAAATTCTGGGAAGCTTTTAAATCAAGGCTTTAATTGCTCACATGTGCCCCTCATTAGTATTGCCTCCAGCAAACCTATACTTCTTTAAAAGGTCTTAAGAAGACTCTAGTAAAACTGTTTAGTGTAAATTAGAGTCATTTTCTTGTTAAAATCCTGGGCTGAAGAGAGAAATTATTTTAGAAATTGAGAAAAGAAACAGGCAGTAAGAAAATTATAGAATATAATGTCATACCTATTCTTTCAATCTCACTTTGCTTTACATCTTCTGTTTACATTCTTGTAGACAGGTAGACTAGTTGCTATGCACAGAGCTAATGAGTTAAGAAGGGCTAATAGAGAAAATGAAAATACTTACTCTGAAATAACTGGGGATTTAGTATTAGAATAGAGAATTTATGTGAACCAGAATCCCTCCACAGCAGGTCAGTTCATACACTGCCATAAATGCTTCTGCTTAGGTGGGAAGAGCAGCTTTCCTCATCTCTAATGGCAGTTCATTCCTGAGAGAGCAGAATCAAAGGCTTTATGTGATCACAACAAAATGAGTAAATAACTTTCTTTTCTCTTGGCTCCAATAATACAAGATGAGTTATGCTTTAATCAAACCAAAACACTTCACCACAGTTTCTGAGGTTTGACATTTATTCACTACTCAAGAAATAAAGCGTGCATGGGATATACATATGTATGTGCATGGTTATATTTACCTGTAAACAAACTGAAAAGTTTATAAAAAGTTTATATATCATTAAGGAATGATTCAGGTTCATAACATAGAGTAACTGACCTGATCAATGATAATTTCTCCTGTACGCCCATCTCATTGAGTTTGCTGTTACTGCACATTGGGCAATCAAGTTTCTGAAGCCAGAAAAATCTATTCTTAAGTAAAAGTTAACAAAGAAATAACTTCTGGACAGTTCAAACCACTGAATTTATCAGATGAGAAGTCTAAGTTCTCCTCTTTACAGACAGAGCTTTAGTTTCAATTAGTGCCCAGGTGTTTTAAATATTACATAAGTGAAGATAGATAAAGCAAGTAGCCCAGCTGCATTTAAAGACCTCTCCAGTTGTTGTTAGACCGGCTCTACAATGCACTGCAATACACAGCTTTGATGTTTTGACTGACTCTTGGGGCTGAAATTGATGCCTATTAACTCCAGAGTCCTCTACTGAAGAGTAAGAAAGAATAAAAATGTTCCCAACTCTTTGTCTATTCCAAAAATGCTTTCAGTGGTTGGAAATGTGGTCTATATACATGAGGCAAGGTGTTGGGGGTTCTTTCAATGCTCTCAGATACAGTGTCCTGCTTTGCATGGTAAAAACTTGACAGTAACTGTATCAAGGTCATAACCATTTTTGTTCTGTCAACCCAACACACAGATAACCAAACCTGGCCAAAGGAAGACAGCATTTGAAGTGGGGTCATTTCTACTCTGATTCCAACAATCTTTTTAAAGAAAATCAGTTGCACAGTAGGAACCTGAAGGCTTGATTATGTTTGCTTGTCCCAGTGTATACGCGTAAATATTTAGAAATGCTTTCTGACTGCTGTGTGCTGCTGTAAATTTTAGCTGTGCATGCGACATAGTCCCAAAACAACTCAATGAGTTCCTAAAATAGACTCTCAAGTGGAATGAGACAATATCGACCTGACAGTGTCACGTGGTTTTCAACCCAGTGTTCGCTAACAGAATATTGGCATAATCAATTCTAAGCTTTGTAAAGGATGACTCCAAATGCAAGAGACAGACTGCAGGAGAGGGGAGAGCCAGTCTTCATATCAACAGATGGCTAGAGGTAATGAAACTGAAGTGAGCCTGATTGATTATCATTAGGTTTTAAGAAAGTGATTCATGCGGAATCACTTCAAGGCTCTACCCCAAAAATGAGCCTCTCCCTGAGCAGGAAGGGTGTATTGTAGCCAGTGGCCATGATTGCATGGGATGTAACCTTGCAGCCATTCAAACAAAAAGCTGCAGGGCTTGGCTTGTATTGACTGAGCTCTGTTGGGTAGTTTGTTGTTGGGTTATTTTTGTCCAGTTTGCAGTGTGGCAGGAAGGAGAGTTTCTCACCTGGGGAGTCAGCCTAAAGAGAGTGTAGACCTTCTGCTTAGAGGTTGGTCATCGGGAAGGATGTGGTTTAGCCTTGTTCCTGGCCTGAATTTTGCACAATCTTCAGCAGCCACGTTGACTCCCTGTGCTTCAGTCACCCTCCATTTTAGAGTGATAATCACACATTGCTCTGCATAACACACTTTGAGATTAAGTGAATAAGAAGTGATAAATAGATGCTAATTATTGGTTATGACTCTATAGAATGGCTTGTTGTAAAAAAGAAAAGTTTTATTTTTCTGTTTTCTCTTTAGAGTTTCATTGACTGAAAACTTAGTATCCCATGCTTACACACATTTCAGATTGAAAGCAAATGAATTTCTTTAGATCTGTCAGAACCAACTTAAAGGAACAGTTCAGAGGTGGTTAGATGCTCTAAATTTGAAAATCAAGCCTCTATATTGTTGCTTTCCAGGAAAATCCTAGTAAAACTAATTTCAGACAAATCTTATGATTGTTTCCAAAATCTTAAAACCTTCCAGGGAAATAACTTTCATCCTGGAGTGTGCTGATGTTCCAGTACCTGAACCTTCTTGTGAAATTCATGGTCTCAACACCTCATTTAGAAAAGGAAGTCTGTGAAATGAAAATGCAAAGCCACTTCTTCATCTGGTTCAGTTACTGATACTCAAAGTTCAAGCTACAATTTTTATCAAAGACTGATCCTCCAGTCTATCTTTGCTCATGCCTCTGAAAACATCCTGTTCACAGAGACATTCCTCTGATTTTATTCATTTGTCCTTTCCCTCCATGACACAATTCCTTTTAAGCTCTATAAAGGAGAACTGGACCATGGACAAAAAGAAGGCAAATCCAGAAGTGAAGTGTACTCTAACCTTTGAGGACTGGGAGATGAACTCCTGGATTCAGATCTAATTCTGATGCCAAGCATATAATCCATTCAGTTATTTCCCCCACGCCTGAGCATCACAGGCAGTCTCCAGGTCTCAGAGGGGAACCTGAAGGGTCCTGACTAGTTCCCTCTCAAGTTTGCCTTTGTCACTCCTCTGGGTTAGATCGATCCTAAACAGAATTTGATTGCTTTGAGATATACATGTTATTTGAGAAGTGAAGATAAAAAGGCAATAATAACACACTCTATAAGGCACTTTGTGAATGACATTTTCTATTATCTTATGTGACATTGCTAAGTAACCCAGAAATTCTCCAGTGCAAGCATGTGATAGTTCAGCATAATTTCTGCTGTCAGTGAATTCAAATGCATTAAATTCCAGCTACAACAAGCAAGTATTACAAGTAAACAGAAAATAGATTGTTTACACCTCTTGCTCAGTCCCTGGCTGTCAACATCTACAATGATTTCTACTTCAAGGAGCTCTGCAGCCTGACTGCAAGAAAGGAAGGAGACAACTTTGTGTATCAGCTTCAGAGAACTTGATGGGGACAGTTTCCCCACAGCTTCCTTCTTAGGAAAAAGTTTAAAACTACAAGTCATTACAGTAAAGCTGGCCATGCACGCTCCAAAGAGCTCACAGCTTGAATTAAAGTTCATTCTGTTGACACATCAACTGTGGCATTATCTACTGCTGTGGGCAGGTGCAAGTGGCACCTGATAAGTCCTGATAAGGGGCAAGGGGATAGAGGAGATCATGAGTCTGTTTTTCGCAGGCTGGGCTACAAAACAAATACCAACAGTCGAGGAGCACATGCATACAGAGACTGGGCTTCGGTAAGAAGCATGCCCTTCTGGTTGCTAGGACTTCAGCATCTATTCCTGATCAGACAAGCAGAGGAGAGAAAGAAATCATCCACCAAGGCCAAGTGCAGCTTTGGGAGGAGAGGAGAAGTAGTTGGACTTATGGCCTGCTGGAGATGATCTTTAATGACTGGTTTTGCCAAACTGGAATGATCCTGCCTCTACATATCACCTGCTCTCATTGCAGGAAGTTATTTATTGCATTTTCATCTCGAGATTATTTCAGTCTTTTCTTTTAGCTGAGGCTTTTTTATCAGGCTATCTAGACAGACACAGAACACATATAGCAAGCTTAGGCATGTATCTTCTTTGTAAGAATGCAAAAATGTATTATGCAATAGTATGCCTGATGTATCTGTCTAAGAATATTGCAGCAAGGTGCTTCATCTTTATGGTAGATGGAAAGAGACAAGAGTTGTAGTTTTTATGGAGTGATACAGGAGCAAATTGTAGCACTTCCTTCTCCATTCATTTAGGCTGTATTCATCATTCCTACTTCTCATTCCATGCTTTTCCCTGGTGCATCATTGCTGGGGAAATGTCATTAGTGAGGATATTGTTCAATGTAAGTCATAAAAAAAAAAAAAAGATGACTGCAGCCTATACAAATCAGCCTCAGGGAAGTCTTCGGGGGAAAACTGATATTGCTGAGTAGTTTAGAAAGCTAATGTTGTCATTCAGAGTAAGATTTGAAACTAAGGATAAAATATGAAAAAAGAATGAGGGAGAGTTGATAGAGGTAGCTGGGGAAATCTTAAATGGGGAGAAGGCAAATAAATTTTATTTACCTGACTATCACTGCAGCTAAGTATGAATAACATTGCCTTTCCCTTTCACCTTCCCTCCAAGGTGAAGCAAACCTGAAGTAATTTAAAAGTACAGACATTATTATGCTTGTTCACAAATAAACCCCACGCAGCATTACAAAAAATCTTTCTGTAATGTTAACCCAAGTAAATCTCTTAAAACTCCCTTGTGAGGGGAATATGACGTGAAAACCAAAGTAATGCCTGTCTTTGACACTACTCTCTCTGAAACTGTTTGTTTCCAGTATTTTTGAAAAGAGCTGTAGATGGCTGGTAAAAGACATCTGTGGGGATGTTTGCAGGAATACTGAAAGTTGTTGTCATGCTACAGGAGAGTCCAGATAGGATTGTCTAGATAGGATTTTATAAAAATAAAATTACACTTGTAATTGGCACCTTTGAAGCCATAGGCTATTACAGCCAGAGGCTGCCTCTCGGCATGTATCATAAAAATTGACATAGCACATCTTACATATCTTTCTTTATGGACCTGTTCTTGTAGAACTAATCCATAAGGTCTCCAAATACTCTTCTTTCTAACACCCTCCAGGCTGACAAGAGATGTACCACTGGGGGGAAAGGAAAGCTGAGGCAGGGGACAAACCTCAGGAACTCAACAAATATGTTATCAGAAAACAATTCCTCATATGCATTCATTTGCTAATCTAAATTGGTGTCCCTGTGTATGGATGTCTATGCGCACATACACAAAGCATATATATTGTTTGTCTCCCATTTCCAAAATCTTGATTGTCTTGCTAGGCTTAATGAGGTTATTCAGAATATGTAAAGAAAAGCAGGGTGCAAGTCTCATGTATTCAGAACACGTAGAGAAAAGCAGGGTTTGAGTCTTCACAGGAGCAAGGCCAAAGGTTGCATGGAAGCTCTGTGGTGAATGGAGCACCACCAAATGGGTGTCTGTAAAGCACAAAATGAAAAGGCACTCGTATCCTGACCGAAGAATGGGACATCTTTTAATAGAAATATAAATGATACAAATAGGATAATAATTTTAGCTCAAATCGCCAGCTGTCCAGAGATGAATTTTGCTCATTCACTGAGGAAGAGAAGCTATGTCAAGCTGAAAAGTAGCTTAAGCAGTGTGTAGAAGATACACATACCAGCATACATGCTATATTCCTTATAGATAAAGTGATTCGCTAGTAAATGAGACCCTTGGCCTCCATAAAACCTGGAGATACTTTATCACTGCCACATCAACTGTGAAAAATTTATCTTCTGTGTGTTCCACAAAAAAATCTCCAAGTTTTTCTTGAAGGTGGAACAACTTGTTCCACTAATGATCTTCATTTTGTTCGTTGAAAGCTTTTAACATCTCTACCAAATCCGTAACTAAAACCAGGCAGTCACCAGACAAATTGCGAGGATTAAAACAGCAAAGTGCTGGGAGGCTCCAACTCTCTTCAAATGAGCAAGGAACACAGCAAACCTACCTCTAACAATAGCAAGATCCTGCTTGTGTGACTCACTAATTCAATTTCTTTCAGTTTAAACTGAAAGTTAAATGCTCTTTTATGTTAGGAGTGAACACCCACCCCAGCCCCCTCCCTTAGACAGTGACACTGTAATGATTTGGGAGTGGATTACTGCTGGGACTGGTTTCCAGCTTGCCATTACCACATCAGCTTCCAGAGCTCCACCCGGGGAACCAGGAACATGAGAAACACTGCACACTACTAGGCAGGGCCTTTTGCTCTTTTATGCACTTAATCTTGTTTGCAGGATGTGTGATCAACAAAGCAGGAGGTGTGCAAGCCTGTGTTTTCAGGTCTTACATCTCCAGGCAAGTTAATAAACTGCTTATAACACAGCTGCTGTGCACCTCGTTCAGGCTGCCTGATAGACCGTTGCCAGGATGAGTGTTCAGGTTTTCCAGCACAAGACCTAAACAGCTTTTTCCTCCACTTCCCTCCTGTCTCTCATCAACCTGTGGCTAAAGTAGGCAATTTTCTATTTTTTACCACTGCTACTGGTTATATTAGGAAGGATTTTTGCCAAGGTTTAAGCTGTTAAGAAGATCAGCTTTACATAGCTGACAAGGAGGACAAATAAGGAAAGAGTTCTGATAAATCTTGAGTGGTTTGAATAACCAGATATTTTAATGTGAATTTGTAGTGGACAGACTGCTACAGGAGTGGCTAGTTCTTTTGGTGTTCCAGCTGTTTTATTCCCAGTTAAATTCATTCAGGACAACATATTTTCAGAATTCTGAAGCACTGAGTAGTTTGTAAAGAGTCAGAAATAGTGTTGTTTTTTCAGTGCTGATAGTAGCACAGATTAAAAGCCCCTAAATTAGACTAAAAAAAATTAATTTCCCAGTTGTTACCTCTCCAATACTTCACTTCACGTATCAGATGATCAGCATAAGAACATAAAAGTCAGTCTATGTTTTCAAATGTGCTTTCCTCAGGTGACATTTTCCCCTACTCCCCTCCTGCAGTGAAGCATCCATGATTTTTGTGAAAGGTTCTGTTTTGACATTGTTTGAGGCAACAAGAATCTGGCTCTTATTTTCTACAGCACTGTTCTTAATATCAACACAAATTAAAGACAAAATTTACTATAAACTATCTTCTAGTGAAGCTCAAGGCCTGTGTTTAAACCATGTCCAAATACAGGGCCAACTTCATAAAAAGCAATAATCGAAGCAAGTGTTCAAAATACGTTCATCTTTCCAACATTGCACAGTGACCATGTTCCATTCCAGTGTAAAAAATTGGGGAAACCCTCATCCTGATTGGGGTAGGGGGCACATCCTAATGGCTGAGGAGAAATTAGAGGGAACCGATGCTCCAAGATCAAATTAAATGAGGTAACGGTCATTTGCTGGAGAAAGAGAAATCCTGGGTACCACTTGCACCCCTGGTAATATATCAACACCCCCAGCTTTCCTCCCACACCTCAGCTATCCCCAAAAACCTCCCCTGACCCCACCTGGTGTCCATCCCAAATGGCCTGAAGTTCTGTTCAGACAAAAGAGTGCACCAGCATAAGAGATTTTTAATAAAACAGTCACATTGGAGGTTCAAGATTTTAGGTGTCAATAAGAGGACAGCAAGTGTATGAAGATAAGTGGGCCTTGGATATACTTTTAAGAACAAAACATGAGACACAGATGAGTATGATCTGAGCCTGTTTTGTATTCATACATCTCTCTGTAGGACCAGTGATGAATGCACTTACTGTACCCTGGCATCAAAAACTGTTTTGGTTCTGTTGGTGTTATTTTATATTTAGTCTCAGCTGATAAATGAATTGAGATTGGCAGGAATCCTGATTTGCATGTTTAGAATAAGGTACTAGGCTGTCTGAAGTGTGTTGACTGAGAAAACATGCATGTAATGAGAAGTTATGTAAAAACCAATATATCTCATTTTCCTATCAGCTTTACCTGGAGATCTTCAGGCACCTTATAACTTCAAATTAGTAAGATCCAATTGATGTACACCCTTACTGAATTACAAAGAAATAATATCTCAGCTAGATCCTGTAATCCAGTCCCCTATACTAAATAAAATTCTGTTTTCTATATCCAAAATAAATACACATCTGTATTTAGGTATAGTATTTATACTAAAGCATTCCTACAGGCTGCATATGTTAATTCTACAATGTCTGTAACATGGCATTTGCATTGGGAATGTGCTTTCCAGCATGTATAATATGTAGGTTTCAGGCTATGTATGATTTTTCAATATACTGCAAGTCAGTGAGATAGCTACTTCATTAACAACAAAAGCCAGCCGTACTACTGTTTGGCTTCACCTTTATTATTGTCATCCTATTTCTTTTCATGAAAAAAAGATTGCTAACATGCATAAATATTTTCAGGCAGGACGTACAGCACAGCAGCTATTGAGGCAGGCTCCCCACTCCATTAGACCTCTATGATTTGAAAGAGAGCACTTGTGAAAAATTTCTAAATTCAGTTGACCTAGTTCTTGAATCTTTTACATGGGTATGACTACATGTAAGTCAGCAATGCTACTCTTGATTTATAAGAGTACCTGGGAACCAGCTGGCCTTGATATATGTAGACAGGCAAAACCAAAGTAGAAAATTACATTTAGCCAACTCAACTTCTCCCGTATTTGTTGGAATAAAATAAAAATATTTTTATATAGTTCAGTTGATCTAAGTGCAGTGAAATATTCAGATGCAGACAACAACCTTAATAAAAAAAATTATTCTACTGATTTGCATTTTCTATGCTAACAAAATTTTACGTTATGATTTCAGAAATATTCATGACTGATGTCAAGACTTGCTGGATTTAACATGCTTTGAAAGAACCGGGCTAAGACATAAGGACACAGTAAGGATATTTCTACAGCAAGTGAGGGGTCATATAAGACTAATTTATAAACTCTGCATAAACTCTGCCAACTCCTTCAGACATCATTTAAACATGTTTGCTTTAAGCAACATGCCTGAATTCCTCTGAGCAAACAAAGATTTATATCAGATGTTAACAATTGTGAGTTAGATGCAAATCAGCAAAACTGAGGAAGATATCAGTGAGGCATAATATACACATCATCTTAAGATACCCACATCATAAAAATCATAGAAAAATCAGAGAAAAATAGGTCTGAAAGGATGCGAAGGGTTCATCTTGTGTACCAGAGTAGCAAGTACCATGTTTATGGTCGATGTATTTTCTATTTTATAAATATAAATATAAATGTCTCAACCTTGATTTAGTTTATTATGTAAATATATCTATATATTTAAAGGTAAAATATAAATATACAAGTATCAGTATTTATATGCTGAAATATAGTAATCTCTATATATTTTCTAAAACCCTGTCTCCCAGGCAATCTTCACCATCCTTCTGGTCAGAAAGCTTATGTAATGTCTAACCTTCATCTTCCCTCCTGTAATATAAGCCCATTACTTCTTACACTGTCTGAAGAAGTTAAGGACTATGATTTATTCCACTCTTCCTTGTCTCATATATAAAAGGTCTTACAAGAGGCAATGGGAATGCCAAAGGCTGGGAGCAGTAAAGACTGAAATGGGGTCTTGGGGTCTCATTCTGCTGACACAGCTGACCCCAAATTTACTACGACATGTTTTGGTCTTTCCTCCTAGGTCATGTCCTTCATTCACTCCATTTCATGTTACTGGACTCTCTTCAGCAGATGTGTATTTTTGTGAAATGTCATGCCCCAAACTGAACACAGCACTTTGCTGTGTGCCTTTGCAGGATTACTTCAGTCTCAGGGTGGTGCTGAGCCTTTTCCACAACCAAACAATATTATTCACTCCAGTCCATCTTGTGATTAATATCCAAGATCCATTTCTGAAGAATGGCCACACTGATTCCGCCCCTTTGTTGCTACTCATCATTGTGTGTAGAGCCTTGCACTGCTCCCTGCTGAGTTGCATCCTGTTTTTTTCCTGAGCGTGTCCAATTTAACACAGTCTCTTTCAGTCCTAGGACACTCCTTGCTCTCATACTTGCCATCCTCCCCAGCTCCTGCTTAAGTCTGAATCCTAATCAGAACATATCCAGGCTCATACACTTTTTTAAGAGCTGCTTTGGTCATTGTGCTTCTGGAAATTAACAACCCAGCAGGGTTATACTGCAGCTGTCATTCATGTGCTGTCAGTGGGAGGGGGGAGTGGAGGCGAGCACTGTAGTGTTAATGTCTACTAAAAGTGGTGGTGATCATGAAATTTGTCTAGACTGTGCAACATATGGACAAAGAGAATAATCAGGAATGTCATGAGCTGTATTAGATCAGCTTGCAGATGATTTGAATTTCTTTGGCTATAGCTCTCAATGATGGCAATTTTTTAGAGTTTTTTTGTACTGTTCAGCTGCAAAAGGCAATACGATTTTCATCGAGGACGCTTGGGAACAAATATTTAACAGCATAATCCACTTAATACATGTTGGTCAAAAAGGTGTAATTATCGACCACCAGGCCACGGGTAAAATCCCCATTAGCAAGTTCCACACATCAATGGATGACCACTCTGCTTGAATGAAAGCTGGTAATGGTATTGTGTGCACTCAGAGACAGTTGTATCTAAATAAAGCTCTCTGGCTGTAAGGTTAGGGTAGAGTTCTGCGTGTTGAAACAACTGATAATTGCATTGACATAGTGGATACTCTATTTTTGGATGAACCAGTGAGGTCTTCCAGCCCTAGAGTTACTGCCCTAGATAACGGCCAAGAGAATGAACAGGAGGTGTCTTCTGTAAAATGCAGTGCACATACGTTACCATGCTATGACAGTTTCTGCCATTCTACCATTGCATTTATTGGTACAGCTTTGAATTTTTTAACCTTGCCATAGTTCATGAAAATACTTTTGTGAAAATAAATATTGAAAATACATGTAAATATACCACAAAAAGGTACCATTCTCTGTACAGTAGCAGCACTGATAGTCTCCAGCACTCATCTTTTTCCTCTTCGTATAATAGCTCATAAGTGTCACAGCAAAGTCTTTGAATTTCTTGTGTAGAAGGGTGATACTTGGGTGAAATTTAGATGATTAGTATGTCCTCTTTATTTCTATTAGATTACCAACAGTACTGGGTTTGGCTTAGCCCAGATCCCATGAATGCTGTGCACTGAGGTAGCACCAGGCTTGTGATAATATCTTCTGTATAGACTAGAGCTTAGGTGCATCACATAAATCACAGCTAACAAAAATGAGCTGCATCACATTTTTCTGCATTTTTATACTGACTGACTTCGTTGAGTTTTTTGCATGATCTGGTTACTGAGACACTTGTTTAGTTATGACTATTTTAAGGGAAGTATTATGAGCAAATAAACTTTTTAAAATATTAAAAATAATAGAGAGAAAATTGAAATTGCATGGAATTAGCATATTAATATCCAGCCAGTCTCAAAAGTCTGTTAGATGTCAGTTAGCGTCACTAACAGTGACATCTGACCACAAAAAGGAACTCCAGGTTTGCCTGATCTGAAATGCTTTGTTCACAGGTGCTCCAGATTAAATCATCAGAGAGTGCTGTAGGGAAAATGTCTGAGTAGTTGTGCAGCTGAGTGGGTAAAACCCCTGTAAAACTGATAATTTGCCTGGTAATGCTTTTGAAAATTTTTATCATTTTGTTCCAGATCTTTATTATGATTCAGAAAATATCTGACATTCACAGTGCTGCCTATTTCAAAGTGAATTTATTTGAAAATTTATGAAGCTAGTCAGGTCACAGTTTAGATTTTTATATACTGTCTTTAGAATAAAATAATTATTAGCAATTGAAATGGATTTGTCCCATTTAAGAATGGCATAAGCTATAGGCTTCATATGAAAACTACAGAAAAATAATCACAGAAAAAAAGAAAACAGAAGTCCTTAGAATCTGCAGTTACTGCTTCCTTTTTTAAAGACATCAATATGAAGCTTTGACCCTTTTAGACTCTAGCCAACATGAAACTGCCTTTCACGTGTCCACTGTTAAAACAGGAAAACAATATTTCTGAAATAAAGGTCATTGAAACAGTACAAAAAGAATCAAAATAAAGAAAAGTTGCCTATTTGGGCTGTGCATTTTTTCTGAGCACAGGGCATAGCTCAGAATATTTATGGTTTCCATACATATTGCAACAGATTTCAATGGGCCATTGACGGGGTCTTTAGGGCGAGCTGCTTCACATGTATCAGGGTGAGGAGCAGATTTTGAGACAGCCAGAGAAGGAAAAGTGTTCTGCCTAAAACCCTTTGCTGCCTTCATTTTTCTCCAGTTCCAACCTCACCCTTGGAGGGTGCCCTTCAAGCATACTGCTGGGCCATTTCACACTGAGGGGCAGGCACATGCTGATTAAAAGCCAGTGGAAATCTTCTTAGTGGAAGCCAGGCTTGCACTATGTCTTTCTCCAACATTGCATCTGATCTTAAATCCTGCACTAGCTTCATTTTCATCAAAGCAAAGATTTTTCAGCAAACATGAAGTACGTAACACTTTGTGTGAGATTCTGCAGTGTGTCTATGTGCACAGTGAAGATGATTTGATGAATATAATTTCCTTCTGTCCTGCCAATTTATTGTGCTGCTCAGTTAAATGAATTTACCACTGATAATTCTGTACAGATAAGGAAGCCCCCTGCAAAGAAAAGAGAATAAGAATAATTACTCATGTCTTCACATTTTATACAGTATAGTTCTTGACCCTTAATGTATTTAAAAAAGGAAACCACAAATGGTGTATAATTAGATATAGATTATTGAAGATTTCAAATTCTGTAATTCTTTCCCAGGGACTTTGCTTGAATTAATCCTGCTATCTCTCATCTAGAGATTAGGAGCAAGGTTCCATTTAAAAGTACTGAGTGATACCTTGGGTCCTAAGCAGAAAAGAAGAAAATAAACTGTTATACTTGAATAGCTGCTAGACAGAAATACACAGAGAAGAAAATCTTTTTCCTTTTCCAGTCACCTAACTCCTTTACAAACATGCAAGCTCTGACATACAGTTATATATTTTTTAAAAACCTAATAAAAATTCATTCAACATTTATTAAAACTGATGAAAATTCATGTCAGTGATTCTTCTTGATGTTCCCTACTGATCCTGTATCATTGCATCATAATGAATACAAATTATTCAAAAGCCCATCCAGATCTTGAGGAGTATGAATAAAGGAAGGAGATGAATAAATCTCCAGGAAAAAATAATCAAGGTGCAATTCCCATTAGACCCGTTAATTACTACAGAGCTTTTTAACCAAAATAAATTCAAAGCAATATACCGGTGTCAGAGTAGAACTATTTATTCTCAGATAAATATTACACAAAACCAGGTAAACCTGCTGACTATGGTCGATTTACACTTTTTGATTTTGTAATCATTTGAGATCAAATCTCTGATTTATGGTGCTGCTGAGAGTTTCTTCATATTTTTAATCGAAGTTGTACCAGCCACTTCAGAGCTGAGATGCTGAAACGGAAAAGGCATAAAACAAACTGGGTAAATAAACTCATATGTAACTGGCACATGAAAATAGCTAGAATGAGTTTTCATCCAGGCTGAATAAATCTGCAGTTGAGGAGTGCTGGGCTCAGTGCCCACGCAGGAGCTCTCTGCCCAGGAGGCAGAGCTGCAGATTCAGGGTAGGCACCAATAAGCCACTGAACCAGACCTTGCACTTACAGCTTAGCCCGCTCGGACGCAAAGAGGTAACCCCGCTCTGCGAAAGGCATCTGACAGCTCTGGTGCTCCTAATAGCCTAAGAGGAGGAGAATCACAGGCAAGGAAAAAAGATAAAAGCAGCCATCAGTGAGGGATTTCCCACCCTGCACTGAAGTATATGCCCATCTATCATAAGCATGTGGGGAAGGTTCAGGTGTCTCAACATAGACAGATACAGGACAGAATTATTATAAGCCCCTTATCCCCTTTCTGTCTAGGTTTCATGAATCTGCAGGGTTGTTTATGAGTTGTTTTTCTCATTGTAAGTACATATAATGGGCCAAATGCATCCTTTCTGTACATACAGCAGTCAACAGAGATACATTTGACTCATTGTACCTTAAAAACAAGAACAGGACGGAGAAGACACACTCTGAGGTCTTGTTGGCTCAGGAACAGATAAAATAAAATTGATGATGATGATATGGACCACTGCAGAGAAAAAAACCTTCTCAAATTCTCTTCCAGTCTCCTCCCCTTTCTTTCTCCTTTTGTTACGGACACTCACTAGTTCCAGAAAGAAGCATTTGTACCTGTGCAAATTAGAAAGTATTACCCTGATACCAAGCCTTTCCCAGTTTGTACTGGGAAAATCTGGCTTCATGGGTAGGAGTGTAGGTAGCAAGTAAAGTTGCACCCACAGATTAAAAGAAAATGACCTGTTGTTCCCACACTGTGGATTCAAAAGAAGATACAATGTGCCTTCTTAATTCCACTAATTTGCTCCAGTAATTCCAAATGGATGCAAGCTTTTTTGTAAGTCATAAGTAATTTTAGGAAAGGAGTACAGAAGCAGTTGAGAGGGAGGAGCAGAAACCTGTGTAAGTAAAAAAAAAAAAATAACCCTTTCAGGAAAATCCAGAAGAGCATTTGACATTTGATGTCTATACCATGTAGGGGATCATGGTGGTATCCAAAGTTAAAATCTCTGGCAGTGAGGACTGTGCTTCAGAAGGGGCATTTCAAGAGAAAAATAATTGCTAATTCTGTAGGTCTCAGGGTGGCTTGCTTCACTCAACAGCTTCTCCCTAATGCTTCTTTAAATACTGTTCTGAATCTCTTTGACTCCTTTTTAGCTGGGACAGCTGCACAGTTCTGTGGAGACGGTGAGAGTCTGGCCAGTCATCAGAGACCCTTTTTGCTGCCAGGGCAGCTGGTGCTTGTCCTAGAAGACAGCCTTCTCCACAACCTGCCACCTCCCACAGAGCGAGAGAGGGATGACAGTAGTATTAGGGCAATTAAATAGCTGATAACTGAACTCCCATACCTTCCTTTTCAGGCAGTCCAGCAAATATTGTACAAAGGCCTCAATTAAAATAGTTTGAGTTAGTCCTGAAAATGGGACACTCATTTCCATTAAGAGTGTCCTGTTCTTGAACAAAACAGAAGAGGAGCCGAGACTTTTATTATGAGACTTCACCTGAGAGATGCTGGTGGGGACAATACAACATGTGATCCTGGAGCACACTTAAAATTGGCCTAAATTGTCCCTGAAGTGCAAGAAACATGCTTTATGTTTTATGTTCCCCCCCCCCCCCCCCCCCCCCCCAATTTTTTCTTAAATAAACCACTTGCTTTTAGTGGTGATATTTATTGTTGCCACTATGCCACTAAGCAATAGAATAACCACTGTGATGATACATCACTGAGCAGCTCCTAGCTAAGGCAAGAAACTCTGGAAAAACACCCAAAGCCATTAGTGTACAAGTAACGTTGCTACAGTTACCTGTAGAAATGAAGGATTGTCTTAATTTCTCAGCATTTTGTTTTACAAATGTCTACAGAGAGTACGTTGATTGGAATCTGAGGATATGCAAAGCTAACTTTCAGCAACTGTGTTCAGAGTGAGTTAGCTGATATCATTTAATTTCATCTCCATCTGCCTTCTGAACAGTTTGGCATGTGTTGCTGAATACCCATCTGTGTCTGTGGGCTGGGTCAAATGATTGTACTCACAGACGTCATTTGGGATTCTTCTGGTTTGGGGCATTCATGAAAACCAGCGATTCTCTGGCACATTACTCTTTAGTCATTCTGGACCCTTCCCACATTGTGCTTGTCAGCTACGATATTTCTCTTGAACCTTTGTCCCAGACTGGTTTGTGCAGTTGTTCTTGCTACTGAGAGTATAAAGCCAAATCTCACAATCATGGAACATAGCCTTAGTAGGGTCTGGGTGGCCAGAAAATATATATTTACAACTCCAAATCTGATGCAAAACACAAATCTGGTTTCAGGTTGAGAGTCCAAGAGTTTGTCCAGAGACCCATGCATATTGCCATGAAAAGTATGTTACTAACGACACAGATCATGGATGCCTGTCAATACAGACTTCCAAAGTCCCAAGGAATACTAATGCATTTAAAGGATGCTGTGGCGTAGGACAAGCTTTGGGGTTAGGAGAGAATCCATCTGTGGTGTCTGCTGGAATATGCAGTCACACCTGTGCAAATAGCAGTGATCACCTGAAATGTTACCCCTCAAATTTGAGCCAGGGTTTTGGCTGGGACCTCACATGCTGCCAGGGAAAACTTCTCAAAATCATGGTGACAATGGGATTTTTCTGGGATATTCCAGGAAGTCTCTGAGCACAGATTTATTGCTGCAGTGTTATAGACACTTTTCCACATTTCTCGGTATCTGTCCCGCTTGACCAACTAAAGGGCAAAAGGATAAAATCATGCAGTCTTCTCTTCCTGGTGGTTTGTGTCTATTCTTCTTTCAGTGAAGCTAACTATTGTTCCCATAACTCAGAAAAGTTCAGGTCCCTCAGTAATTCCTAGAGGTTGCTAGGAAAGTGTTGGCCAAAAGCCTATCTTTTGGCATTTCAATGTGTACCGACACTGAGGACAAAAGCTTTGTTGTGTTTTCATGGGCCCTAATTTATGGGCTGTGGTGCTCCATATTCCTGCATTCCTGAATAAGTATTCCTAACTTGCTACACTGTCATTTCTTTTGTTAAAGAAACCTGATCACAAAGGGTGCTTTATAAATGTAATAAACCCAACAGTGCTGCTCATTAGACCCGGGGGCCTAGGAAGTGCTGGTTCCATGCTGAAAGGTAAAGCAAGGACCAGCTAAAAAATCAATTTGCTGATTTAACTCTAGTGCACTGGAAACTGCAGAACTTCTTTTATTCAAGGTCTTTACCATAAATTAACTTGAAAACAAAAAGCTGCTGCAAAGATTGCTGCTGCAAAAGCTTTCAGTTTGCATTCTTCTTGTTGATATACTGGTAAGTGCTGAGCAGATTTTTCATCCTCAGAATGAGTGCGGTCATCCTAATCTTTGACAAAAACAGAATTCTCACCTTATTTTGATGAAATGAAGAGAAATAAAGATGGTGATAAATATTTTCTTTCCCCCATAATAATGATGGCTTAATAGCTTCCTCTTGCCTTGAAAGAAAACACTGGACCCTCTTCATCAAGCCCTTATGCAGAGGAATGTCTAAGACCTTTTGTTGCAGCATCTGCTTAGTGTCTTTGCTGTCTCTCTCCCCATGACAAGTGGCACAAGCTAATGCATGACTGCAGCACAGTTTAACTCCAGCGCTGTCAGTCCCTGCTAACTCTTCCGATTTGACCCAACGGTTCAAAAAGAAAGTACAGCAGGTTGTTCTGCCATTTGTGGTTCAGATCACATGGCATCCGCAGGGCAGTGACCTATACACAGCAGCTCTCATGCCTGTTTTTGTCCTGCATTCAAGAACCTAAATTTAGCATTCTTAGCAATGCATTTGTCTCAAAGAAGACCTCAGCTGCAAGGGTCTTTGCATTGGCTATTCTCGCAGAATCCTTTACCTAATGAACTTGCAAAGCAGTGAAGCATGGCTGCTCCTAGCTGCTCTGGAGGTCTCCCCCAGGCTTGTTTGGCAAGGCTGCCTTCACAGTGGCAGCAAATGACTTCCTGCTTGCATCTACACACACGAAAATATATTCTGCTAACAACCACTGCAAAGCTTTTTTTGGTAGCCACGCACAGTGCTGTCTTCAAGAGAATTTGCACTGCAGGCTCCAAAGCAGTTGGACTGCAGTTTTCCCTCTTTCCACCTCCCTCTTTTTCCCCCTCGTTTTCCCTGACACTTTTTTTCGGAACACTGACTTTCCAGCTCCAGGCAAAACAGACGCTGCTATTTTTCTCTTGATTTTCAAGGATCACCTCAAGTGAAACTTTGTGGCATTTTAAGAACAAGTGCATTTATTTGTGCTATTTATATAAATCTTCTCCATTAACTCCTGGATTTCTGTTTGTATTAAAAACTAGATTGCCAAGAGTGTGATGGTACCCTTATCTTGCTCCTACCTCCTCCCCCTGCTTTGTAGCAAAAAGATGTTCCTTAGTCATGTTTGAATTACACCGTGGGAGCTTACTACAGAAGGGGCTACCACACTGTCTTTCAGGATGGATACAACACCCTTTGAATATTGAATATTGAACTACAAATTTCAATTTATAAATGCCTAGAGTGCAACTAAAAATATGTAAAGTCTGTAATTACCAACTTTATGGGTATATTTTCCTAAACACTTCTGAAGAATGTGAGTCCCTTATTATGGAATGAAATCTTATTCTTGCAGGCCACAGCGTCTTGGACCTCTAAAGATGTGGAATCTGGCTCAGCAAATTTTAGTTTACTGCTGCTTTTCCTCACTTAATCTTTGGTGATGTTCTAAAAGTAGTCCATGGATTCCCATGGGACTGCAAGCTGTCAGTTAAAAACCTTGTAATAAGCTAACCACATTGCACATTTAAGACTTCTTGGAACAATTACTGTACTATTCACAGGCCAATATAAATTATTACAATCTCAGTATCAGACTTGCCTCTCAAGATGCTGTTTCAATACAACCCAAATACTCCAACATGCGAAGGATCACTTCTTCCATAACCAGCCAGGTTGTTAATGGGGAAAAAAACACTTGTAGATCAACATAATTATTTCCTCTAACTAGCCTTTGCAAAGAACACAAAACTTCCTTGGTTGCACTTCTGCCAGTCCAAACTTATGATACTGCCAGGAGGAGAGTATAACATAAACTTGTCATAGGTGACTGCTTCTCAGTTTATGGCTTCCTACATGCTACAAATATACGGTGCTGTTGTTGTCTGTCAGTGCACTTCCCACGTGTATATTGAACAGGGACATGTATAATGCTGCTGTCGGTCAGACTGTGTGAACGGTAGTTTGTGCAGGCCATACACTCTGAGGCATTCTGCATCGAGAGTTATTCACCAGTCAAAATCAAGCACTGGGCTAAAGCAAGATTAAAACTCTTCTTTTCTGGTTTGTTCCGGCCAAACAGATTATATTGGTCTAATACATTTCTGTAAACACTACAGATGCAATGGGGCCTGTGGGGCCTTCCACTAGCACAATGAGAATAAATTAGAACAAATTACAACAGCAATAAACAATAGAAACACACCAGACTACCCAGTAATGTCTTCTGGAAAATATTTTTTGTCTGGGGACTATACAAAATTATATCCTCAGTACAATTGCTCATCAGAACAGACCAAATTAATTTCATGCAGCAAAATTCAGCGGGCAGTTTTGGTCCAGTCACTTCAGAACATCCTGCACACAGTACTGCAATGTAAAGATGTCATTTAAACTGATGCATAAAATTAATTAGAGCCACCCTAACAATTTTGCATCTTTAAATTTGATAGGAGTTCTTTGCAAAACATCTGTGCTCCCCTCCCAGCTAATTGCAACCACAGAGGAAAAAATCACAAGCATGATTTTATGCCTCCTCCCAGAGACCTATTTACACTTGCTAATGCAAACACAGCTTGCTGCAAAACTTGCCAACACTCTGGGCTTCCTATACCATTTGATTTCTGCTTGCTGGCCAGTAGAGAAACATTGTGATTGAAACTGCCAGTCAAGTACATATTAAAGCCCTGGATGCCTCATCGAGTAAATTGCATTGTTGTGACACAAACTGACAAACTGGTTAAGGCTTGTGCTCTTTCCTAAGCTCAAGAAAAAGAGATTTGAAAAGACCTGACTGTGTGAGGGATGACTGGAATGTCTGTCTTAATTCTGCAAACCTCTCGATGGTTTTGAAGTATGCAATTATCCTTTTTACATTACAGAGAGTTCAGCTCTGTGTGGGGCTGCATGGGACCACTGCTCTTTCTGGTTTCAGATTTTCCTTGAACTATTGAGCTAATCAGAAAGAACCAAGTCCAATGGACAATCTAGCCTTGAGACATGCTAAGGGCTCATGGCACGCTATCTGCTGTAGGTGCAAATGAAGATACTCCTAGCATGCAGAACAGTTATTTTATCTCAAATGCTCTGCCTCAGAGACTAAAGGTCACCAAAGCAGAGGGCTTTTTCCTATTTTGTGTGGGTTTTAACTAGTTCATATTTGTGTACTAGACTTCAAAAAGTCTTCTACATGTAAAGACATAAAAAATAAATATTCCTCACTTTCTTATAAAAAAGAAGAAGGGCAGATAAGTGCAGTGACCTTTGCAAGCTTTGGGGTTTCTTCTCTCAGAGAAGATAAAAACCTCTCTCTGGCATGCTCATGGGGCTATTTATTTTAGTGATGTGAGAGGACATCCTTTTTCAATACATTGCCAAATGTGCATGGCCACGATGTTATCTGACATGTATGAGCAGGAAATAATGCTAATGAAGGAGGAAAAGCTGAATCAAAGTGAGTGCAATAGCGAACAACAGAAGTCTTAAAGGGAGAGATCTGCAGACCTCTTACAGGTGCTGAATGCTTTTGGAAAGCTGATGACTGGTCTCATTTGCTATTTAAGCTGCTCCCACTGAACTCTTGGCAACTGCTATGCTGTTGTCTGCATAGATTCACTGACGTTTCTAAGCAAGGTTTATTCATCATTGCAAAAAGGTACATTACCTCAAGTTCTTTGCCATTATTCATTGGCAGTTTTTTCTGACCCTTCTGCAAAAACGTACTAAATTAAACACCTGACTATTTATCTGGGAGGAGTCTATAAAAGCACAGTTTTACGTGAAAAACAAAACAAAACAAAAGATTAGCCAGGAGGTATATGAAGTAAAACAAAGGAATGATTTCTTCAGCACCATGACCTACAAGAGTCTGTATCTTGATTCTGTCAGTTTTCCCAGCATGTGGAACCCACAGAGAAGGGATTTGCATTCCTCTATTAGTTTCCTTTACTTTACAGGCAGACAGATAGATAGCGCCCTTCTCCTTTGATAGCTACATTAAAAACCAAAGCTGTCAGTCACTGGAGATCACATATCATGATTTCAGTTAGTATTTCACACTGTCATGGGAGCTATGAAATGAAATATTAGTACAGCCTTATTTACAGGCTGTAGTAATAATAAATATTATCTGTAATAATGTTTTGCAATAATACAACTTTATTATAAAGTACCTCATAAATAAAGCAAAAATTAAATGCAAGTTGGATTAATTTATATGCATTTATCCCTGAAGCTAAATGTCTGTGAAATGCTGGTAGCAAGCCACACATCTGAGGGGCTTTAATTTCTGCAGCGCTAATAGTGTTCCAGAAGAGAGACTTTTGATGAAGAGTTACCATTAACAGTGTGCACATTGACCACGCACAGGGCCTGGGACTGGTGACATCCCGGGGAGCTTTGCTTCGGGAGGAACGTCAGAAGGAGGACAGGAGTCAGAGACCAAAATATGCTGGGCTTGGTCCAGCAGAGTCTTGACACAGAATACACACACAGAATCGTCTAGGTTGGAAAAGACCTTGAAGATCATCTAGTCCAACCATTAGCCTGACATTGACTGTTCCCAACTACACCATATCCCTCAGCGCTATGTCAACCCGACTCTTAAACACCTCCAGGGATGGGGACTCCACCACCTCCCTGGGCAGCCCATTCCAACGCCTAATGACCCATTCTGTAAAAACATGCTTCCTAATATCTAGTCTAAAGGTGGAGTGAACAGCACTGGCACCACCAGCTCGTGGATACTAGCCGCTCTCCTTCACTGCCAGGTGTGCCAGGGCCAGAGAGACTGAGCAAGGGCACCAAGCACCGTGAACTTCGAAACCACGGGCAAAGCTGTGAGAGAAACTCTGCGGTGGAAGCATCATGATCAGCCTTTCCCCATCCCTTCTCCCTCTTCAACACAACCCCAATCCCAGCTCAGTCCCCTCCAACAGGGACAGCTCCCTGCAGAAAGCCGGGTCCATGTATCAATCTGTAGGGGCGCAGAACTGGTGTGAATAGTGGGATTTCAAGGCTGCACTTCTGTGTGCAGCAGGCAAGCCAGGGCAGAGCCCTGCTCACACAAACAGCCCAGTTCAGCCCCAGGGGATAGCTGGGATAATTGCTGCCCTGTCCTCCAACCTGTGAAGAATGGGACTGTTAGTACTAGGAGCAATCTCTCTATCAATATTGATAATGCTGTATTTGTCAGCTCCCCGGCGTTTGTTTTCATTTTGCTGTTATCATCCCCTAACTATATGCCATGTATCAACATTTCTCTAACATAAGCTGCCTCAGGGGAAAAACAGAGATGAACAGCAGTAAGATATTGCTCTCAAAATTAAACAGAAAGGAAAAAAAATTAGTTGAAAATAAAATATTTTCACTTTCCTTTGCAATAATTAGAATTCGTTCTTGCAGTGCAGTGCTCCTGCGCAGTTACTTTTCAGACCTTCCATCACAGTGTGGGTGAGAAGCAGGAATATGAAAATGAGATGAGCTTAATTGAAACTGCTTAATTTATCTCATTTCTCATAAAGAGCAAAACAGCTACCCTGATTGAAAAAATTTAATATATAGCAGACAGTTTTCCTATTCTATTAAACAGAAATATAGTTCTAGAAATCTTAATTTTAAATATAGTTCTAGAAATCTTCATTTTTTACTTTATTATCCTTTATTTTTAACCTTTCTCTTTCTGCGTAACAATTTCTCTGGTCAGCCATAACAAAAAGAAAAAGCAGCCTTACAATCCAAAAAAAAAAAATCATTATTAGTAAAACAACTTTACTGAGCACTGAGATTTTTGGGTGGCACACATAGCTGGGAAACAAAGGAAAATTTCAGAAATTACATGTCTTAAACCAACTTAATTTTTCCCCTCTTAAGGACCCCATCCAATGGGGCTTAACTGGGAAAGAGAATTGTATTTTACAGTCCTATTAAAGTAGAGCTGTTTTACTTGGGAGTGTCAGTGTAGATCTGGAATTATTCCACTGAAGTCATGAGCATTATTTGAATGTCACAGCTGACATGAGATGAGAATGAAGGCGATGATTAATGCCACGACTAAATTAAAATATTTATTATTATAATTAGGTATTATTAGAAAATCTGAAGAAAAATAAATGATACCAAAAACTCAATTGCATTTGTGTTCATCAGAGCTCTTCTTTTTGCCTGTATGGGAATTCATCTGGAACCAGAACCAACTCTTACCAACAATCACAGGTTTTTCTGCAACTCATCTGGCAAATGTCACCTAAATGAAAAGAAACAAATAAATTAAAATCTTAATGTCACTTGGTCTAACATAATAATCACAATGTGAAAATTACGTTTGTGACAGAACCAGATGTCTGTCAGTGTTCAGACTTGATTCTGTGAATCCTCTCTCAAACAGGTAGTCCCAGAAAAAAAAGTGGACTGTTTCCATGAACAACATTACTCCTGTGAGCAACAGCTTGTGAGTATTTAGTGTTGCATGTGATATACACCACTGCATAAAAGTAGCTTTACTGCCACTGTGATTACTGTTTCTATGTGTACAGTATTGTATTGCTGTTTCTTTTTTTCTTTTTTAATTATACTTGATTAGAGAAACTGCATCACAGCAGGAGACAGGCAGGATCAAATTTGCTTAACCCTTGCATACTTCTGTTAAGTGATTTCAAGCCACTGAAAATATTTGAAGGTCATGCTCTTCCTCTACCTACTATTTCTTTTTTCAGACAGTAGAAAATTTAGGAAGGTGCAGTGCTGGCGGTTGGAGAGTTTATTATGAAACAAGCTTTGAGGCAAAATTTAATTCCATCACTGACTTAATTAGAAAAGCTGTAAATGCTATATATATGTGTCTGTTTGGGACTTGTATATTTTAAACTGCTTGCAGCTGTCAACAGCAGTGCAAGCTGCTGCTCTAAAGCAACCACCCAGGGTGTTCTCCGTCCTTTATTCACAGTACCAGAAGCCCTGTCCTGGCAGCGATATGCAGCCAGCCCAGAGCTGCATGCTAAATGTATTTCTCAAGTTAACTGCAGGTTCCCCAGGGTGCCTGCAAGAGAGAAACCCAGATGATGGGAAAGGGGAGCCCCAGCACAGTTGTGTGATCTGGATTGTGTGCAGTCAGCGGGTCCAGTGCCAAATATCCCCGTTCAGGGATATTTAGTCTTTCCTACCTGAAGAGTCTATTCAACTTCATCCTTTTACCTCAGCCTTTTATACAAGTGGACAGTGAAATGATCCTAGGTCACTAAGTGGTACTTTGGAATATAAACTCAAGGACTTTTGCATTAAGTCAGAGACTACCAACACAATTATATCATGTAACTGAAGGGAAAAAATGATATCTTTTTCCTCCTTTTCTCATCCTCAGTGACTTTCCTCAAATCATGTAGAAGTAGGTTTGATACTTTCTGAAGGAAATAAGGCTGACCTGCACCAGAGCAGGGTTTTGTCATAATATTTTTACAATTATATCAGATTTAATTCAGTGAAAACATGATTCTGCATGTGCCATCTCAATGGGCACCCTGGGACTGATGGGTATAAGACATGACAGAAGTACCATATATGTGTATATTATGCTATGAGTGTTAAGGGAATGTGCTTCTAGACATACTTATCTATGTTTCATAAATAATATTACACATACAGAAAAGAAACAGAGCTATTTCATCCCTTCTTCTCAAGGAAATGTTAGTTGATTTCTACAGTTCCCCAGAGTCTTCCCCAAGTAATTTTCATGTACTTATATATTATCACTAATAAAGAGGATAGGATGTGGGACTCAAACATTCAACTGCAAAGTTTTTGTATATAGTACACATTTACATCATGTAGCTATACAGTATAATGAAAGAACTATGTTGTCAGTTTTGAAACTCTGATGATGCTTTCTTTTTATACTGAAGACATTTTCTTGATTTTAGGGATTCAGAGGTAAAGCAGCTGAATCTCACAGTTCTTGGATGACTTGGGATCTCAGTGTAGGAGTGATCAACACACAGTTTCATCTGCTCTGATTTCACTCTTCAACATTTCCTTTATGAGCAGAATTGTATGTAATAGGTTGCATTGGATAATACTGAATATTGTTGTCTGATCAAACCAGCTCCCTGCTCAGCCTGCTTGTATTTGGAGACACTGCTGTTCCTATTCATACTAGTTTAAATACTCCTGACTATGAGTCTGATGGAAGAAGAAAGGCAAACTTCTATTTGAAACTCAGCTCAAGATCAGCATTTCTGACTGCATTTCCCTTGTGGAGTGAACAAAAAGCCTGTGCTGAAATCCTACCACCAAGCAGGGAGGTTATTGAAGGTCTCATGGCTCCAGCTAATCTCTTATAAAAAGTGCATGAGGTTTACAGAAGAGTTTTATGTGCTGCAACATATATAGGACAGTAAACAATAGTGGCAATAAACAGTGGTAATATAAAATACTTTATTAAAACAGAAGACAACATTCCCTTCTTTTTGGCCTTTTAGAAATTGTTTGCATTTTAAGTAGTTTCTTCTTGCTAACATTATAAAGGCAGAAGGATGGTGGTTTTAGCTTTCCCATAAGCTCATCCATTCAGAAACTCCTTAATTCATAATTTAAGTGAGAAATTTGTGCAGAAGCCAGTTCATGCAAAATTGCTTTCTTCTCATACCTTTTGTAACTTCTCTGTAGGAAGTTCTCTCTCTTTCTTTCCTTTGTGCACATTCTTGACTTTCTTGCTCAGAAAGACTGCCCTTCTTTATGAGGACATTTGCAGCTGCAACAACAAAGCCCAGCAAACTGCAGCCTTTAACTCTATATCCAAAGTTTTTAGAGAGGTAATTGACAAGTGTCATGAGAGCTAAAAGTGATTACAGCAAACAGCGTCGCCATACACCAGAAACCAAAGTTAGACTGGGTATAGGGGATCCACTGCATGTGGATCTATGCAGCATCTGAACTATGAACCAGAGGTTCACTACTGCAGCAAGGATCAGACCCTTTATTCTGGTCATAGCACAAAAAAACCCGATTGCCCTTTCTCTTAATAGGTAATAGGCACAGTGTTGTGCAAGGAGGTGTGGAAGCCAATACTCATCTGTGGGATGTATAGTAATCTTGGCACCTAATTTAGTAAATTTATTTAGAACATCCCAGCAACTGGAGGACTTTAAAACTATGATGTAGTTGCGTGGAAGTTGGTGAACTCTTCTGAAGCACAATTTGCCACATGGGAGGAAGCAGGGAAGTACTTGACTGAAAATCTGATGTGATCTAGTGAGACACTGCAGCCTGAGGGACAGCAGGAGCTGATTTCTGGTTGAAATGACAAATGAAAGACAAAGAGGGGATAAGAGATGTGAAAATTAAGGCAACTTACTCATGACTGATACAAGTTAAGGGTGGTGGGATGTAAGAGAAGCAAAGCATCAATCATCAAATCCATTGAAATGAGTTCAAGGTGGTTTCATCGTTTTGTCTGTTTAGTGCAGCTAGTCAGAGCCCTGTCTGTTAGAGCTCAGATCCCTGAGCAAGTAGCTGCATTTGGAAAATACTGAACATTGAAGCTGAGTCATCCAAGTCCATGAGTGCAGCTGCAACACGCTTGAGCCTCCCAGACTGCGGACACACGTGATTTTCTAGTTATCTAGTCAGGGTGCTCAGCAGCAGCACAGGAATGGAGGTAGGTGGTTAACTCGGTTTTTGAGTAAGAGTGGAGGCTTCCCTTCCCCAGTCACACCACGATCCCCACACCCAGAGCACTGTACCACGCTCTTTCCCGCTGTGACAGATGCAGGGACCCTGGTGTCATTCATTCATCATGAGTGAGGCAGGTACCTGCAGCAATAGTTCTCACTGTGTAGCATGTAAATCCTTCTTACAGCAGGAGCGGCAAGGCATAAATTAAAGCCTGCCAAAATGAAAACGTACTTCTAAAAAATATTCATTTGTGTGAGGATCATGGCTGGCAATTTAGTGTTGTTTAATTATGAAATTACCATAGCAACTTTGTTAGTACTATAGAGTCACCCTGGTGATTCTTAAACATACCTCTGTATAAGGGGAAATGCTTATTCTCACACCAGAATGAAGAATGGTTTTGTGCTCAAGATGTTTGATTAGTGCTCCCAGCTTTGATGCAGTTACTGTGTGGGACTTAGGTTAGAGATCGATTTGAGCACTCTTTGTGGGGTATTTCAAAGATGTAAATCTAATGAACTTTTAGCTTGCTGTGGTCAGGAGGAAGCTAACTAGCTAGATACTGTCTGATTGTGGAGCTCCTCTAACAGGCTCTGGTGTAACACCCTTTGGATTGAATGGATTACTGGTTCAGGTGCCCCTACCCAGAAACTGCTCTATTCTGGGCCAGTTTGTGCATTTTTAATGCTTGAGACAAAAAAAAAAAAACAACACCCAAAAAAAAAGAAAGGACAAAAAATCCTGAAAGAAAGGCTACATGAAGGATTCCCTCTGCTCCATGACACCTTTACCTTTCCCCATGACCTTCCCCTTCTCTCTCTGCCTATCTTTTTCTGCCCTAGCAGCATGATATCAAGATATGTGGCTAACACTTGAACTTCCTCAAGCTGAAGAGCACACCAACCTTCTGGGGAGCTCCATCTCCAACGTAAGTACTCCATTGTAGTACTTACAACAATGGCTCTGGAGTGCACATGTTCTTAAAAGAAAGCAGGATCTTAAAACACTGGGGTAGTTTTTCTGAGAGATTATGAGACTTTTAAGGACAGATTACACTATTGTCTTTTTGAGTGACTTTGCATACCTTGGGGTTTATTATTCTTAAACAGATATTCCGATCAAACACATTTAGCTTTGAAGGCTCTGAGTTTAACTTTCCATGATGACCTTATTTCTGATATTTCAGTGTGATAGCTAATCAGAGACAGCAAAAGATGGTGTCATACTATTTTTCTAGCTGCTGTTCAAGTGATAATCCAGAACCTCCATTTTCACTGATTTGATATTTGGCCAAACTTTGAATAAGGCTTCCACTTTGGTTCATAGCATTTACTGTGGACTCTTTTATTATATTTCTCTGCATCCAAACAACCATATGATTCCATTAACAAGTGACTTTTCTTTCATCTTAACAGAAAAACTAGAATGAAAAAACCAAACCTTCCTAGGAGACAGAACAGTATGTCTGCTTCTCAATGCTGCATCAGCTCCAGCTAATAAGATAGCACCTAGAAACACCTTCCCATATGACTGTAGACACATGAAGGCAAGGGCAAGTTTGATTCCTGGTGAACATATGGACCTGCTCAAGTGTTGAATCTGGGCAAGATGCTTAATTTTGCTCACAGTTATCCATTTATGAAATAGGGACAATCCTCTTGCCTTTTCACTGAACTGCCTTTTGCTGTTGAGGAGTGGAGCTGTCTTACCACTAATGTGGATAATACGTTGCTCACCGGTCTCTCAGGCACACTCAGACTTACTGAGGAGGTTACCCTGCTGTCCTCCTTCCAGAAGCAGCAGCTGGTACAACACACACCTTATCTCAGTTTTGTAAACCCCATTCCATGTCTCCTCCATTTAGACTTGCATCCACCCAATTGCAAGCACTATGTATACTGGTGTTATTCTCATTGTAAAATAACCATAGACTGATAACCCTCATAACCTTGGTCAAACCCTTCTTACAAAATGAACCAATTTCAGCTGACAAGTCAAATACTTGGGTTTTGTTGTGAAGGTTGCCTTTGTTTTTCTTTTCCCCTTCTCCTCATGGAAATGTGTAACAAGCAGTTGACGAGGCATGGCTTTATTCTGGCTCATGAACCTCTGTATGGCTGTATTCCCTGGGGCTGTCCCATTCACAACAGCGATGTGGTGCATGAGGCAGCATGCAAAGGTAGACCTGTTACCCCGAACTTCCAGAGCTCAGGACTAAAATAGACTTGTCTATCTGCATCTGTCTGTGTGGTCACTGACTGCACCCTCCTTGCCTGCGTAATAAGAGAATGCTTCTTACCTAGTGCTATCTTGGCTGTGCGTGGGTGTTGTGATATATTTTTCTACATTCACTTTGGGTTTTTCTTTTCAGTCTTCTTTGACTACTCTCCCCTCAATCTTTCAGACCAAATAAAATGCTAATTAATGATGAACTGTCAGTGACAAATCACTGCCTTTTGTTTCCAACACTGCCTCTGATTGTTAGGTTCACTTTCCAAAAGCAACTAAATCTCTGGAAAATAAAAATATAAATTAAGCAATACAAAGCCTTTTTTTGTGCAGGTGGTAAATTTTGAAAAGGAAATAATTTGTTTTTTATTAAAGGAAGCTTCATTCTGTCTCATGTAACTACATATCTGGGAAGCAGCTTCTCCCAGCCTGGCTGCTTTCTGCCATCCTAAAAAGATTTGAAACCCCAGGAGCTCAGTTTGGGTATATAATATATAAACACCATGTTGTAAGGATGAGCTCCCTTGATCAAAGTAAAAGACTCAAATTAACAACGGTGCAAGCAAAGTGATATCTATATTGAAATGAAAAATATATCAGAATTGCAACAAAAGCCCAAGTGTTACCACCAAAGACTATTGAAATGAAGTCTGTCATAATAGTTGGCTTTTCAGTTCCTGAAGCATTTTCCTGTGATGGGCCCCTGAGGACATCTATTGTCCATAATGGTCTTTCTTATGGCTTTCTCAGAAATATAGCATGTGTCAGGAGAAAAATAAGGTCCAGAAGAAAAACTAATTCCCTAAATTATGTGAAAAACTAGAAGCTAGGGAGAAAAAACTTCACTGCCATTAAAGTTTTATCATACACCAAGGTGAACAAAACAATCCTTTAAGATGCTATTTATACTATTCAACCTGCTTCGCTCTATTCCCCACCATTAATAAATACAGTAGCATTGTAGTAGTGAAATGGGAGTCCCAAATTAAGATCACCTTCCTCCTAATCCTGACAACAGCACAGTATTAAGCCTTCAGGGAAAATGAATTCTGAAAGAGAAACTATTCATTAAAAACTTCAGGGATGAAAAAAGGGGGAAAAATATAAAAGGAAAGGAGCAATAAACTCTTTGTCCATATGCACTGCTGGGAAATAAAATGCCATAACTGTGCAATATTTTGGTGTGAGATTGCTGACAATTCATCTTTTGGCGCCTAACCAGTAGTCATGAAGGATTGTCAGTAATACTGGGTTTGCACTAAAATCAGTGAGAGACAGATTTCCCCGGTCGCAGCTCGCACAGCATCATGGGAAATGATTCTTGGCTCCTGGGTCAGCCTAGTGTGTACCAGTGGGTGTCCTCAGTGACTTAGCACCCCTGGAGTAACTTCTGTAGCATCCACACTGCACATCACTGGGAGCACATTATGGCTCGGCGTCCACATGTCCTTTGTGTCTGTCCATGGCCACTATCAGCACCTGCTCTGCAGCACCTGCTCTGTGCAAGGCATGTGGCCAGGCCAATAGGCACCGTAAGAGGACCTGCCAATAATTCACATTAGTAACGTCCTTTTAGTACCTGTTAAAATTATAAAATCCTGCTGCTTCCAATGCTTTGACTGACAGACTTTTCCTTGCAGTACTGGAGACCCATTACTCATCCCAGCTTCCTCTCACATGTTCAGACCAGGCAAGCTGCCACCCTGGGTTACATGCTCCCAGGGAGGGTTGTGACTGAAACTTTGTCTTTGATTTAGGTGAAGAGTGAAGGACCTGGAATGTTATACTCCCTGTTATATACTGTTATGCTCCCAAAAATGAGAGAAGATTTTGAGGCTAGGATCCTGGTGGGATCCTGCGGTGTGAATAACTGGGCTGAACACCAGTATGTCCAGAAATTTCAGATGCAGAGAGCCTGAGGGTGAGCAGTGTGAGTGCAAGGCAGTGAGTCACCTCCCATGGAGTCATGCTCTTAAGCACCTGTGCTGAAATATTTGTGCTTCTTCCATGCCTTCTGCTACAAAATAAACATTTTTCAGCTCACATTGACATGTGGGAGTGCTTGTGGAGACCCTGAAGCCCCTTCTCAGGTTGAGCTCCTAATTTTACACTGTTCATGTGCTAAAGTGTCACTGATCCAGAAACACATTCACTCTGGTCACACATGCTTCTGACAGCACTAACACCACCAAAAACTGCCAGCTAAATCTGTCTTTGACTCATTGTGGATAAAAGTCGTGTATTACTAAAAATATTAATGAGAGGACATACAATCCCAATAGAGGAGAGGAGAGGAGAGGAGAGGAGAGGAGAGGAGAGGAGAGGAGAGGAGAGGAGAGGAGAGGAGAGGAGAGGAGAGGAGAGGAGAGGAGAGGAGAGGAGAGGAGAGGAGAGGAGAGGAGAGGAGAGGAGAGGAGAGGAGAGGAGAGGAGAGGAGAGGAGAGGAGAGGAGAGGAGAGGAGAGGAGAGGAGAGGAGAGGAGAGGAGAGGAGAGGAGAGGAGAGGAGAGGAGAGGAGAGGAGAGGAGAGGAGAGGAGAGGACGCATTTGTGTTTCACTATGAATATAAAATGTTGGTGTTGATGGCTTAAAAACAGAGATCTGAGAAAATGAAAAGGGATTTATTCATGCAGTAAGTGCGGCTTTTTTGTGTTCTTTATACCTAATGTATCAAAATTGAGTCTACCCATCAAAGGTGGCCATTAAACAAGATATCCAAGAGTAAATATTCACAAGAACATGCTGTGTTGATTTCAGCTGAAAGCTTGCAAAATGAAGTATGCTCTCACATGCAGAAAATAATCCACAAGAAGAAGGTGGCCTACAGGAGGTGTTAAAGGAATTCATATTTGTGCATTTGGCAGGGTATTATTCTTCCATGGACACTGGTACTGTGATTTATGCCCTTCTTTTGTCACAGAGGGATGAAATCTCTTGACAGCACTGCAGACTGAATTAAATTACCGTCTACTTATGGTAACAACACTTACTGGAGTACACATCCTAGTCAAAATTACTCAAACATTGACAAATACATGGAGAAACAGTGTGCATGACTGCACTGTATAGCATAGAGAAGTGTCTGAGCTAAGTGCACTGGTTTTGATATAGAGAAAGATAGGCTATGATGAAAAACAACATGGCAAAATAACCTTTTAAATCCTTTAGCTCCCAAAGTTTTGTGTCAATATATCCTACAGACAATACTAATGAATTAAACTTAATTAGTAAACGCTTGGAACAGCGATGGAATACTGATATGTTTACTTGTATACGAATTTTTAAATTTGTGTTAACAATCAATCAGAACTAGTCACTCACTGAGGGGCAACAAAAAATTCATCAACTTCCCACAGCTCTACAGCTTGTATATTGACTGAGCAGTGTTATTCTTCATAATAAATATCTCAAGAATGCACCATAAACTGAAATGCATTTGCATAGGGTTAGAGTAGTTGCAGTTAACAAACGTATTTATTGGTTTGTTGTTATTTTTTGTTAAATTCACCCTAGGAGGAAAAAAGGCCAAATTTATTAGAGAATTATTTCCTATAAGAGTTTCAGCCAGATCTTAAATTATGTTCTGCACCAAAGTTATTTTTTGTGTGCAAAATTAGAGAGTTAAGATACTTTGTAATCTCTCATTCACCTCTTAGTCACCTCTCCTGAGATGTGTATTGAATAACAATGGAATAAAAGTCATTGTGCTTAGTATTTTTTTAGCCACTGACTTGAGCTTGCAAGATCTGTATAATAACAGCAGAAATATTCACAGCTGACTAACTGACAAGGAGCTATTTATGGATCAACCTCTGAAGGTTTTTGTATTTTAAAAGTTCAGAAGGTAAAAGTTCCAAAGTTCCTTGTGTGTCTCTGTCTTTGAGAGTCTCTAACACAGAAGTGGGCCCTGCTTTTGCATGTTTTTCATTTTCTTATTCCTACAAGAGCCTTGCTAAAGGAAGAGCCAGGGAGGGAAATGAAGCTTGCTTTATGATGAGGCCTGACAAACAAATCTCTGGGTGAGCTGTCTGGACTGCACACGGCTGGAGCTGTGCAGACTTGTCCACAGATAGGGAAGAAAACAGGTTATGATACAGCTCTCCAGAAAGAGAATCCATCACGGTATGTTTTACATATTATGAGAAAGCTTAAGACGAGCTATGTCCTTTGTGATTTGCAAAGCCCCTGAGCCACATAAATGATGTTCTGACATCTTTTCGAGGTTCTTCTAAAAATAATAATTCAAATGAGCTGGTGTTGGTAGGTCCAGTCCCACGGAAGGTACTACTGGGTAAAGAAATCACCTATGTCTCATGGTGCCCTGCAAGTGTCCCTGCTCCAAACAGTGCCCCCATTCAGTGGTGATGAGGGAACTTTGTTCTTCAGAAACAAAACTTCCTCCCCTTTTTTCTTCTCAAAGAGCTGCAGCTGAACTGAATCCAAGGCTTCTCCTCTTTGCTGCTTCAAGGTGTGAGCAGCTGAAAACTGTATGCAGGTACTATATATAGAATCAGGCATCTTCCAAGGGCCTGGCTGTCGAAGAGCTGCAGGCATCTGCCTCTTCCCTTCCCCTCTGTTTTTGTCTGTGTCTGTAGAAGGAAGAGGGCATCAGGCATGTTTACTGCTCCCAGCTGCTGAGTATGATGTAATCTTTTCACATGAATGGTAACAAGATATTTCACAGATTACAAAAATTTAAAAACTCAAGCCTGGGAGATGTTCAGGATGGGGGCAAGTTACTGCCTGCACTAATGCAGCCCAGGCAATGTAAATCTATTGAGCTTTGTAGCTTTCATAGAATTCCTCCAATATGCTACCAACAAATGGCTGAGTATGTATTAACGACCTTGTTCGGAGCAGGAACACATTCTCCTGCCACTGCTGAATTCTCTTCCCTGGCTGCAGAGAATCATCACACCATTGGGGGTAATATGCAGGAAAACCCTATGATGTAAATATCATTTAGTTTGTGTTCCACTCGTTGGAATGTCACTGTTAATGCATAGTTCACCATAAACCTGTGAAATCACAGCAGCACTGTTAGTCATTTGTTGAACCCACTGCAAGGTAAATGCTCTTTTTTTCTCTTGTGTGTTTTGCACAAGTTGGATTTCCTTTCGTTTTTGTTCTAAGTATCCATCCAGGCCCTCAGTGTTGGATGCTTGAACTCAGATGGGCTCAAACTCAGTAAATAAATTGTTCGTCTTCTTATTTCCCTTAACAGCAAAGAGAAAGGGCTGCATGGTGCCACTAAGCAGAGAGGAAGTTTGGACTTCTGGTTCAGGCACTAAATCCAGAGTGGGAGAAGACAGGATAAATTCCTGTACGATCTGACACAAGTCATGAGATCATTCTGTGTTCAAACAAGCCATTTTAAATGCGTTTTTATTTTCAGGCACCTTCTCCAGCAGTCATGAAGAAGAATGAGACAGAGAATGACTGTATCAACAATTAGCTTTGACTGAGCTCTGTATGGAAATTTTTAAAAAGTTTTGTTTTCTTTTGCTAATCTAGAATTCAGCATCTGGTCATGTCTTTGCAGCTCCAGATCTTGCAAACATTTTTAGATGACCAAATGCACTGGTATAATTCCCAGGTCCTCCTTGCCACATACTATTTTTCACTTAAGAATAAAAAGGAATACAGGTTTCAAGACTAGATTTCACTATTACGACCATCTATTCTGAGTTTGTGCATAGCACAGATAAAACATCTTTCCTGGTAATTTCAGCTTTGCACAATGACTTCTGATTCATCGAAGGCATAGTTTTAAGAGAAAAATCTCACATGAAGAGGAATTCTCTGTATCCTTGGCTTCCAATGCTTTATTAATTTAAAACATCCAACTATTGATTCTTCTCCTACTAGATTAAAGTGTTATTTACTGTGAGAATTATCTTTTCCAAACAGGCTGTACATTCATCTACTCCCATTTTTTGTCTCCATCTGGATAACTGAGTAGATTATGCCCTTAGTCTCTTACTACACAGTGCATTTCCCAGAGCTCCGCATATTCCCTCTAAGCCCTTTTCTGTATTTTCATGTTTTCAGCCACAATCCCAGACCACAAAGCACTCCAAACAGCTCCATAAACCTGCGCTGCCTCATCCTCTGCACTACCACACTCATGCCCATCCAGGCAAAAAAGCATTAAAGGAACTCAGCAGGTTTCAGGAGCTGAAGGCCAGTAATGCAGAAGAACATTTCTGTGAGGCTTTGCCCAGATAAAACATTACAGGTTGTTCAGAGGCTTGTCCATGTCAAATAACCTGCAGTTCAACATTGTCCCCCTGGAAGAGGCTATATACTGTTAAATTTTGTTACTGTGTTTGAATAGCTTTTAAAGACAACATCTCTTCCTCTTTCCCACAATATAAAGGGAGGTTGACTCTTTCCATTCAGCCTGCATCGTGAGCTAATATTACCCCCACCCTGTTATATTTGAGCACAGCTTCCTATTTGTATTGTTTTCCCACTAGTCAGAAGCAAACAGGGGACAGTGTTGCATCTGCCTGGATGTGAAGGTGTCACAAATACGCAGGCAAAGCGGGGTGTAATGAGGTCTTCCTTCAGGATCAGCACTCCTCAGCACTGCAGAGAGGAACCAGTGCAAGAGGCCTTCTGAGATGATCTTGGTAGAGAGGTTAAGGGTGTTATAAGTGGCAGACACCAAGCTCTCACCCTCCATGGAATCTATTCAGAAGCATATTGTGGTGGTTTAGGCGCAATGTGAAATAACCATTGCAGCTACAATCGTCCTGGGGTTCATTTCTCTTGGATAGAACAGAACTCTTCAAGCTATGGAAGTCTTAGAGGCTATTTGATCTCCCAAGGGCATCTCTCCTCCAGTCAGAACAGATTTGTTTCATATATGAGTGTTTTTCTTCTAATTAAATGATCTTTTCTGTTATTAAAGATGCAACATTTCTTTCATTGACAAATAATATGGTTTTTATCTTCCCTCCATTTAAACATAATTTCTGCAAATCAGCTTTCAAGGTGCTGATTTCTACAGACTATTTTGCTGTGTTTTTAGTGTTGTGCAAATTAAAAAAATAGCTTCTGAAAAAAAAGGCATTCCTACTGAAAGGCAAGCTTACAGTAAAATCACATGAGAAATACAATTTTTTTTTTTGTTTAAAATGTTGTTAGTAAAATATATAGGAAAAGGTCTTTTACCAGTTGTTCTCTTCAGTCCAACCAACAGTTAAAAGCATCCCTGACCATGCTTGGCTGAACACCTTACCTATCACTGTTCTTGGGTAGGACTCACCCTTTTGATTTCTTCACATATTTCCATTAAAGACTGCTACCCTTTTGCAAGTCTGCAGCCTTTCATGAGAAGGCTGCAAGAAACTTCTCAATGCAACGAGTCAGTGGCCTTAATCCACAGCAAGCATTCCTTTTGAGGATAATGATTTTACTCTGTATTTTAGCCAGATAATTACTCCACCCTATCAGACCATTTTTCATCAGCCTTTTGGCCATTGATAACACTTTTCATTTTCAACTTTGATACTTTTGACTCTTTCAATCCAAAACCTTCAGTGACTCAGTTATAACTTTAGGAATATGGATTTCCAGTTCAGGGAACCAGGCAGAAATCTCCTTTTCTGAAAAGACTCTGAGCTATCACTATTTTAATCCTGAGTGATGAAGTTTTGAATTCTTATAGAGGAAAAAACTTGGGAAAATATTAGGTACTCAAAAAGTGGAAATAAGATAGCCTTGAGAAAACACTGCCAACTGCCATCAGTGATAGAGGAGTTGCTTATTGTGCAGGGTACCTTTCACAAGATAAGCAACTCTGGGGAACTGCTCCTTCACCTTCTGTAAAAGCACCTGAAGATAAGGATTATTCAGAGACGGCAGGCATGGAGATCATCTGAAGTTCAATTTAATTTAAAAAACTTACAACTCAGAGCACGTCCCTCATGCAGACAAATGAGTATCATAATCTATACTAATCCTACCTGTCTTTGCCATCCTTCGGCTTTTCCTTTTCTCAAAATGTATCCTGTCATCACATTCTTTCAGTATAGTAGCTGATGGATGCATCTATATGATTTTAACAGGGTTTAAAAGAGAATAAACTCTGCTCTGGGTAAAATAACAACTCTCTTATTGTAGCTAGCCCTGAAACCTCAGGTTCCATCAGAAGCATATACTTAGAAAAATAATTCTAATATTATCAATAATTATTACATTATATTGTATTCCATTATACTAGAAGAAGAGTTCTTTCCATCCTTTCTCCTTTTCTACCCTCTTTAATGAAATCTCTTAGATTGTGCATCCAAAATTCTCAGGGTGGTCTCATCTCTTTTATTCTGTTCATTTAATCTTTAGAGACTTAAGTCTTTGGATCTCACTTACTCAGAAGACGTTGAACACCCCAAATGTCAACAGGTCCGAAAATTTAAAAGATTTACTTTAACTTTACTTAACAGTGTTTAAGTTAACAAGGACAGTTTCATGTTTCATTGCTGCTCTTAATAGAACAATTTGCCTTTAAGCTGCCCAGCCAGAGTGGTGGAAGAGAGCAATATTAAAAAATGCAGTAAGAGAGTTTTCAGACTGGCTGTAGATTCATTTGAAGATGAAGAATTGCTTTCACACTTAATGTCAGTAGGTGATTGGATTGCAGTATAATGCTATCAACACATTTATTCAAGCTGGTTTTGTTATCTTTTAACAAAATTATAGTGGATATTTCAACATGATAATTAACCTAGCTATACTGACATTATTTTGGGCAAAGTTATATTAAGAAGTGTTGTTTTCACAAGGCCTCAGATGCATGGAAAACAAAACCAGCTTTGGATACGCTTCTCTTCACCCTTAATTCTCAAGTTCCTGATGTTCTGAGGCTCTGAATGTGTTACAACACTAGCCTACATCATCATAAACTAAAAATGTTCTAACCAGTTCTTTTAAAAATTAAAAGAATGAAAAAAATAGAAAATTGCTATGACTCAGAATCCTTGCAACTTCCTAGTCAGAATCAGCTACACACAAATGCAATGGCAAATGATCCTTTCAGATAATTTCTGGTCTATTTGAAGAGGTAGGACTGAAGTTTTCCAAAAGATGACAGTTTTCCCGAGTTTCCCAAGACAATGAACATAAATATTCCTATGTAAATTAGGAAAAATTGCAAAACTAGGTTCCATTAGATTGTAATTCCAGTGGAATCACATCAGTTCATACCAAAGCAGGTTCTCCAACACATCTTTTTTTTTTTATTAGTAGTGTTTTTCATTTTTTTAATCTCATCAGAGGATGAAATCTACTCTTGCAAGATTAAAATTCCCTGGAATAATCTGTATATTTTGGTGAGTGCCTGACTACTCTTAGTGCATTTGTGACCTGGGTAACGTGCATTCATGACCTGTGTAGCTCATAAAAGCTTGGAAGGTGTTTTATTGCAGTCTTTATGTTGTAAAGCTAGCTGTAACCCTGGGGCTTCTTACAGGGTGTTAAAGATACTATGCAATCACTAGACTGCTTACAACAGGTTCATTGGTTGTAAACACTGGCCTGGTTGTTACTGGCTGGATTTTTTTCATCTGATTGCTCATTATAAATCCTAGAGATTCAGAAGGGTGTTGCCTGGACTTTCTTGAAATGAATTCCAATTAGTTTAGTCTATTATACTCAAGAATATAGATTAATATTAAATAATAATTGGCAAAATTAATTTATGTACTTTTCTAACTCTGTTCTGAGATACAATAACTGTGACAGTCTGCAGGCATCCTATTTGCTATATTATTATTTATTATTATTATTGCTGTTGTTATTGTTGTTGATGATGATGTTGTTGTTGTTGTTGTTGTTATTTAGTGATGGTGATGGTGGTGTTTTCATTTGATGGATTACCTGTTATCATGTATTGCTTCTTTTAACATTGCTCACTTTCTGTGTAATGCTCAATATTTACACTGCTAAGTACAATTATATATTCTAGTGCTTCTATGCCCAGAGCCCTAGTAAATATTGATTGAGCTTAATTTAATAAAAAGAATAAAAAAGTAGCCCCTTGTCCAATGTGAAAATGAGCAAAATATAGACTACATGGTGGAAAACAACAAAAGATTTAATTAAATATTTACAAAACTTTGGAAGAAATTTTCAACTCTTTCAAGTAGTTTTTTTATAGCAAAGTTGTTAGCTGCTGTTCCAACTAGAAGATAATATTTTTTTTCTTTTATATGTATGTAAAGCAAGAACTGGGATTGCTACATCATGTAGCTATTTTCTTACAGCCTTTCAGATAGCTGAGCAAGACAGCTTCGAGTATATCTGTCTAATCATAGAATCACCATAGAATCATAGATTGGTTTGGTTTGGAAGGCACCTTAAAGAATATAAACTGTGGCTCTCTAGTAGTAATTTCAGATTCTCTTTTCCAGACAAAGTAGCAACAGCCACAATTAAGTTTAGGACTAAAAGGACTAGGCACAGAGGAGAGGCATTTCTGCTTGGAATAAGTTTCTAATAAAAGAGATTTTAGCTGGTTCTTACACTTAATGAACGTTTCCTGCTCTTTTGTGCTGTAGCTTCTCACATACTCAATCCTCACCTCAGCCCTACTTCCTTAAAATGCCACCAGTCTTTTCACTTCCAAAATCTAGCCCTGCCACAGTGCTTCTCATTCAGCAGCAATTTTGAAGATCGCAATATCATTCAGAAACCAAACAGGAAGGAAAAATACTCCAAGAGAAAGGGAACTCCATTTTTTCCCCTTTTATTGCTGAGAACTGAAATGCATGTGCTATTCTGCTCTAGCACAAGAGCATCTTTGTCTCCGCTTCCCTGATACAGCTCTGTCACTCGACAAAAACAATGTCATAAATTACTCCCTGCTGATTTAATAAAGTGACCTGGCTTATAGCCCAGCAAAGCAGATGGCATTATAGATTATAGGCTAATGCCTTGAGGGAGGTCCAATGAAGAAAGATCTTCGGAAAAGAACTCAAAAGAAGAGAAAGGGCTGCACCCAGTGTCTGTAATATCTTTCTTAGCTGTCAGGATTGATAGTCATGACAGAAAACGATTACATGTCTCAAACAACGGCAAAATATTAAATGCCGTTGTAAAGTGCCTTGCACACCAGGAGAATTTATTTCTGCAGGCGTAAAGCCTGAAGTCCCTGAGCCATTTTGGAGAGCAAGCAGTGTCTCCATGGAGGAGGCAGCGTGCTCACACAGGGTGCTGCTCGCAGCAGGGTAGCAGAGGTACACTTCTGACCTTGCCGTGGGAGACACTGATTTGAGCTGCACAAGGAAAACCATCATGAGCATTTTACCTTGTAGGATCTTTGGGTTTTCAGGTTCTTTTGTCTTCTGCACCAGGACCGAGGTGCTTCCACCATTTCATGTCTTAGTTCACTTGAGTTAGTAGCCTGGAGTTATGATCATATTGATATTGCAAGTAGGAATCTCGTCTGCTACTCTCATGCACTCCTTCTTAATCTGATAGCATATCTACCTTTTGCACTAATTTAAGAGAGTCAGTACACAGAAGAAGGGTGCCAAATTGCTCACTGACACCACAAGCGAGTTGTATTTCACTATCCTAACAAACAACAAGGGACTGGAGTCTCTGTAGCTACTCAAAGTGGGTCAGAACTTCAGTCCTACATCGCATACAGAAATCAGGAAACACAAGCACTGAGCTGCTGTGACCTCTTAAGTGATTACAATCATAATCCATTGTGTACTTGTTTGTAACAGATCCATTTCTGTAAGCAGTTGAGTTTAATTGGGCCACAGCTGGTGTTGGCTAAGTACATGGAAAGCAGGGGGGTGAGGGGAATGGGTTTATTGACTCAACAGCTCTCTTTAAAGTCAGGTTTCACTGTTTGATGATATCTGCCTTATTTGTTTTAGCTCATGAACATTTACAGATGGCTGCTGGCCTTCAGAACAGGAATTACAGCATGGGACTCATTATATAGATGTCCATGGCAGTCTGGGAAAAGTCATGTCTTCCCACCACATGGATTGGTGCTTCCAGATCAACTATGTGGCACTTCAGCACAAATCCTTGAAAAGACCTCTCCCCAGCTTTGAACCACAGGTCTATAGCTGCCTCCTGGTCCTTTCCTAGTGACTAATCCTCTTCCAGACTGCACCTGTGCAGCTGGTTAAAAAACAGACCACCTGCTTTTTTTGGTGGTGGCTGAAGAAGGGATGGCATGTCTAGATTTTGTGATTAGCACCAGAACCATCCTTCTGTCTTCAGCATCTTCTGCCTCCAGATCTGGACAGGTAAGACTCTACAGACACACAATGTCCTCTGCAACCTCCATCCTTGAGGAAAGAAAACACAAAGGGGAAGAGCCTGAAGTTTTCAGATCAGTTTATTCAAGGACTCTGATAAACTGCTGATGACTTCAGACATCTTTCCAATTTTTTATTTTATGCTCTCCGTCTGGTGCAGTTTGGTGTGTGAGGTTGACTGAGAGAGATACTGCCCCGTTCAAGAGCTCAAAGCCATCACCCCAGCAAGGACACTGAACAAGAGAGAAATCAGGATGTGATTATTACCTGTCTCTCCTTCTCTTCTTTTCTTCTTTCCCTTGTAATGTGATTATTTTCTCCTATCAACAGAAGCTAATCTTTATCCTTGTCTCTTTCCTTCTCTACAGTTCATACACCTGTTGATCTCAAGGTTCACAACTGCAACCACCAATGCCCAAAAGGAGTTGGGTCATGCACATGATTGCACAGAAAACATCTGTAAGGGCATGTTCCAAGCCCTCTATTCATCGCCTTTGGCAAGGAAATTCTCAGCTGAACTCAAAGAAATTATGCAGTACTGCAGCAAACAAGCTGCTTTATGTCTGCTATCTCACAGGGTATGCATGAGGACACGAGGAGCGGGGAGAAATGATATGTAAGCAGAAAGAAAAGCCAGCATAGAGCATGACCCCATCCCACAATACACTGTGATGAATTCCAGTCTTCATGACACTACTCTGTGAATTTGGTGTCATCTCATGTCTGTGATATATTTTGGCCATGCTTAACCTGCAGATCAACCAGCCTGAGCACCTTCATCACTCTTGCACACTGAGCCTAGGTTAGGACTTATAGATCAGAGTGAAGATCTCAGTTATAGCTATGTATATAGCTCCCTTTGCAGCGATTCACTTGACAGTGATTCCTTGCCTTTTGTGGCTGGTTTTCTGAGAAAGACTCTGCAGGTGGCAATTTCAGACTTTCTGTAGTGGCAAATCCTTTGCTGTGCTGATTTTCAGCTGTTGATCTGGTGGGCAGTGCCTGCAGTGAAGGTAGCATACCTCTGTAGACCCTACAGTGGATGTGAGCAAGCCAAAGGTGTGGGAAATAATTGCCTGCTAAGGTAGGCAATTGCCACAGCTTTATCTGATGATTCATTTGTCAGACACTTAAAAATTAATCTGCTTAGATAATAAAACCCCACAGCAAAGCTTCTACATTGGTGATTGCTTACTTACACATGGATGCCTTCAGGGCTGCTCATGTAGATGCCTGACAGCCTTTGGTGTGCCTCTTAACCGTAGCTCATAGAATATCAGGTTAAAATCCAGATGTTTCTTCTTGCTCCCTAGTAAAGCTGGATGGTGAATATAAAACCAGCCAATGCACAAAGTCACTCTGAACTGCTCTTCCCCTTTTCCTCTGTTCACAGCCCTCCTATGAGCTTTCTGTGAAAATCCTAACTAAATAAGACTAATTATTCTCCTGTAAAGACATTCCCTTTCAAAACCACTAGTGAGTGATCCTCAGTTCACTTCAGCATGCCTTCCCGTCTCTGCCTTGTTCGTCACATTGAGTTAATGTTTCACTGAACTATAGACCCACTTCCCCTCAGAAGTCAGATCTTGCATCCTGACCCAGCCTCCTGAGTGCCTATGAGCTAGTGAAAAAAACTCTCACTAACTGGGGGCTGCAGGTTCTTTGTCCTGTACCTTCTCCACAGCAGTGTGCTGTCTCATTTTGTAAATGGAAGGGGTACACAGAATCCCAGATTTGGCCTCATGAGATGAAGAACAGGACAAACAACCTCTCACTTAAGCCAGGCCTGGGACCACACTTCTCTGCTCTTTTTCAAATGCAGTCATTTTAATCCCTCAGTTTCTCTGACTCCAGCAGCTCAAAACCACTTTAGGGAAAGTGCTGGAAATGGAAAGGGGAAAAAAGCAAGTGCACCTGTAACAGCCTTCATCTGAAAGATGTTTGTAAGGACCAGGACTGATTCACAGCACTCAGCACCCTGTAAGCATCGGCAGCATGTGGGTATCTGACACCTTTGTGTATCCTTTGAAATCTCACGAGATACAAAAGGTTACATATGCATTTTCAAGATGGAGGAGCTGGGGTGCAAGGGGCTCGTCCTGGCTTTAGTTCTCTGACTCAGCAGCACAAGCAGGAAGAGCACTGGGAGAAGAGGACTCCCCACCTCCTGCAACCTCCCCAACTCCCCAACACCCGCAATTTGGGGCTGATGAAATGTCCAGATTTGTTGTCAAAGGAATAACCCACCCCAGGGTCATGTTAGGAACTGTTTGAAGTGATACAAAGGTAAAAAGAGGAGAATGACTGAGTCTGACCCAGGACAGGCAGGAGAGCTGCTGGCCAAACTGTGGACCAGAGTGAGTCCCCCAAATGCAGGGCAGCAAACTGGGTCTGGGCTTGGTGAAGAGCCAGCCCAGAAACTGGCTGTGTGAGAGCCTCAGAATGAACAGTTATCATCTGGTTAGCTCTATTTTAGGTAAGAGAACAAGGAAAATAATCTGAACTATTCATAGTTTCAGCTAGCATCTCATGCAGCTACCATTTAAAATAAAAACTTTTTTTCCCGTGAAAGCCTGCTATGGTACTAAGATGCTGTGGAAAATGGAGACAATTTTGAATCTACAGCAGGCATAAATGCTCTGATTTCCAGCATTAGAAATGTCATTGCAAGTATTTTGTCTGCTGTTAAGAATGTGTGATACATTACTGCATAAACACTGAGGAAATAAACATAGTTCAAGGGCTTACACTGGGAGTAATTCAATTATTAAAACATGCTTGTGCTATTATGCCACAAACAACCATTGATGTGTCTAAAAGAGACATCTTACTGGCGTGATCTGTGTTCACGACTTCTGAAATAAATCTTACTTGGAGCATGTCGTAATAGCAGTGGTTTGTAATACAGCATAGCTCTCTATGTGCGTGTGTGTGTATTCTCATTTCCTTAAGTGTCGCTTTTGTACGTAAGGATAAAATTTATTTGTTAACACCCATGAATATTTATAAGCAAATTTTCAATGCATGTTTCACAAAGAAAGAGTTGCTCATATTCTTATTAATTAAGAAAAGGAATAATGTTGCCCTCTGAATGTTTTTTGACATGCTGATACAGGGGAAAGTCAATGCAGTGGGTTTAATTCTGCCCTTGCGTACAAAGTCAGTGGGTGGAAAAAGTGAGTCCCATTGGGCCAAACAATTACTTAAATGATGTCATATCACATCCAATACAAGTGAGTCAGATAATAGGCCAAACTCAGATCTCACTGAAGGCAGTGGGAGCAAGGGGAAAGTAGTGAGACGTATTAGTATTGCATTCAGTGGGTGTAACTAGGGAGGCGGGAGAAGAGAACTGACTCCCACTGTGTCTTTCACCTTAATTTATTCTTTCCTGGTACTTTCTTTTTTATGTGCTTCAGGAGGTCATTTTATAGAATATCTAAAAAAAATTCTTAGTTCTCCTGTAATTAAATTACACAGTGGCTGCAGATGGTGGTCTGTCTTCTACCAATGAAAATAAGTAGTTTTCACAAAATTTAATTATTTTGCATGGCTTAAAAATGTGCAAGAGATGAAAATTAATCTTGATATTTTGATGAAAATTCAAGCAATTTTACACTCAACATGAAGTCAGAGTGTAGGAATTATGTTGTTTCTCATTTTGTTTTAGCTTATGCCAGGTTCCTGTGAGGTTCAGCACACAGTCTCACACTTGCAGGAGGCAAAGCATTGGAGGGCACAGCAGGTCAGGTGCTGGAGAAAAGTGGACCCTTCCTTCAGTGGCAGTGCTGGTTTTAGCCAGTATAACCTAATCAAGAAACTCCCTGGCTAAATTATTTCTAATAACTTATGAATAATAGCAATGGAAGCAGTAACAAGAGCTCTCTAGGTCCTCATAGTCTTTTCTCACAGATTTGAAAGTATTAGTAAAGAAGTTTCTTTTTGTTTTTTTCTACAGCTCCAGTGCATGCTGTAATCCTCAGAGTCCTCTTGAATACTTTAGACAGTTCAATAACAATGGGTAACACACCACGCCATTTGAATTAAGCTTGATGTACACTGACCTTGAAATTGGATCAGAACGTCTATTTACTGACCATGTTGTAGCTAAATTCAACATTTTTTTTTCACTAGTTAGACTGCAAATGCCAGTGAGCAACTCCATGTAATTTCAGTTGGTCACTGGAGATAGTGGGGTGATTTGGGGAGCAATAAATGCACTTATCTTAAGTGGGAAAATATTTTTAAATATTTCTATTTAACTAGCAGAGGGAAGGAAAATTTTAGTATCTTGACATTGCAGGCAGACAATGTCAATAAAAAACCCTATTTTTAGTGCCTATCATTCGGACACTCAAATCATTTCACTAGGTTTGAGATTCTGGCACTGTGACACTCACAAGAGTCTTATCTCCAGTTTACTACTGGGAAAATTGAGGCATCAAGTAATTGAATAACTTGTCAAGATCAAATGGAAAGACTATCATGTTGCAGAATATTGAAGGGCTTTTAGTTTTTCTCTCTAACACTGTGTCAGACCTCAGATTTTATGGCTAAATATTCCTCTCTGCCATTGTAAATGCAGGTTAAGGTCACGGATGTCTATGAGAGTCATCAATTTAAATCTTGGGCAAACGAGATCACAGTCAGCCTTTAATCTCTTGGTTCTTTTACATAATACAGGGTATATTTCTGCAGTCTGCTATCTTTTTCTTCATCTTAGCTGGGATATTATAAAATGCAGCAAATGCTATTCCCTTTTCAAATGGCCATTAGTTGTTTTGACTGAGTGATTTTATCTTACTCCTGTTATATGTTGTGCTACACTGTTTCCAGGAAGAACAGAAGGTAGAAAGCAGTGATTCTTCCTTGTTTCAATCACATTTCACACTAAAACCTACCAGCAATAGAAATTTATAAACACGTTCTTTTTCTCACAGATAAGCTCTTCTTGCAGTAGTTGTTGCACTGTTGTCAGTGGAGCTGCTCTTGATATACAGCAGACTGAGCAGAAAGGAGACCCAGTGTGTCCATAAAAAGGCTATTTATTCAAAATCTTCTCATGGAGTCTTTCTCATATTCCTCTTCAGTTTTCATCTGGGTCTTCACCTTTGTTGTAAGCACTCCTCGACAGCATCATAGCTTTATGGTATACATTTAAGTGTTTCAGTCTAGGAAATGGAGCGATCGGGGGTTGCTATAAATCAGATAGAAGGTTCATGGTCAGATCTCTGTGGGACAAGATATTATACAGAGTGCAACAAATAAGGACAGAGCTGCCCTGCTATCACATGACTGTGTATGAAGGTTGAAATATAGTGTACAAAAAACTGTGTACACAAATGAACTTGGTTTTCATATTTGCAACAAATTTCTCTTGTGCAGTCAGATTTTTTAAGAAGAAAAATGTCTTTTATTTTTTTGTGCTGATTGTTCTTCTTTGTTGGCAACACTTAAAGCCAATCATCTCCCTTCATGATGAAACACATGGAGGAGAACTCAACTCGTGCCGGACTAAAGTGGAATCAGTGTAGTCAACTCAGTAGGAAGTGATCCTGGCATGGGATTTTTTTAAGGTTCTGTCCTGTTAGACTCAGATCTAAAAACAGGATGATATATCCAAGACCATAGAATCAAGGGATGAAACTTGAAATGGGGCCTTGTCTGCTGAGTAAAAGATTGAACTCTGTTATCTTCTGGAAGACAATTTGGACCCAAACCAGCATGTACTGCAGACTCAGGCTTCCTAAGATGAACATTGGAAGAAAGCTGATCAATCTTCATGTCCAAACAAAGTCCAAAGCACTTACTGCAAAATCACTGAGAACAACAATACAGTAGGAATTCAACTGTTGAAGTTTTCATAAGTAACATTGCCTTATAGTGGGGTAAGTTCAGTTTGAGCACCAGTCTCCTTTGCTAGCATCAGGGGTCAGAGACTTTGATTTGACAGTGTGTAAGTCTTTTGCTGTTTACTGATCTGTCATTTCTTTTATATTCACTATTTCTCACAATCTCTCTGGTATCTTTCAAGAGGTGAAGGCCTTAATGATTGATCATTGC